>NC_142873.1:124572500-125172500 GCF_051225735.1 Oryctolagus cuniculus | reverse complement strand
ATTAGATCTCTAAATAGCTGTTTCAGTTTGCATTTAAAAAATGTACTTCAGACCAACTCTGAAATACTAAATATCTGCTAAACAAAATAAGAATGATCCCCTCAAATAATTCTAAAACTACAAGGTACCTTTCTTAGTTTAAGTCAGTTACCATTCTGAGCAAATTTTATTCAAAAGATGATAATATAGTAATTTACCATCCTACTCCCTCCATGATAGGCCCAGTCCAGTCATTTGAGTCTCTTAGGCTTTCTATATTCCTGGCTCTTGATCACAGCCTGGTCATTATTACTGCATCACAGTGCAACTGCCCGTGAGGGATGCCTAGATACAGGCTGTTAGACAACCTGTGAACAAGGTAGCCAGCCCATCCTGGTGACTCACGAAGAATCAGTATAGAATGGAATACTAGATTCAGCTATCTCAGCCTCCTACAGGCAGTTTTACAGACACAGAGGAACTTAAGCTGAAAGTCTTCCCTTGATCTGATTGCACAAATGTGGCCATCAAATTCCTGAAGGAATTATAAACACTCAAGAAATCACTCACTGAATAGCAACATCCCAGTCTGAGAAGCTCTGGTCACTTTTACTAAAAATGGGTCCTTTGGGGCCAGTGCTGTGGCATAGTTGGCTAAGCCTCTGCCTGCAGTGCAGGTATCCCATTTAGGCGCCAGTTTGTGTCCAGGCTGCTCCTCTTCTGACCCAGCTCTCTGCTATGGCCTGGGAAAGCAGTAGAGGATGGTCCAAGTTCTTGGGCCCCTGCACCTGGGTGGGAGACCTGGAAATAGCTTCCAGCTCCTGGTTTTGGATCAGCCTATCTCTGGCTGTTGTGGTCATTTGGGGAACCAGTGGATGGAACTTTTTTCTCTGTCTCTGCCTCTCTCTGTCTGTAACTCTACCTCTCAAGTAAATAAAATCTTAAAAAAAAAATGGATCCTTTGAATGTTTTTGCAGTAACCTGGAAATTTTTATAACTTCCACAAGATTCACAGACTCTCCAACGAGTTCTCTGAGACTCCTTGATCACGGTATGTTTCTGGCAGCCTGATTTCTTTGCATTAAAAATAGAAAGATTGGGGCTGATGCTGTAGGGTAGCAGTTTAAGCCACTGCTTGCAACACTAGCATTCCATATGGAGTGCTGGTTGTAGTCTGAGCTCTTCTGCTTCCTATCCGCTTCCTGCTGATGTACCTGGGAAGGCAGTGGATGATGGCCTAAGTGCATGGGCCTCCTACCATCTTGGCTCCTGGCTTCAGCCTGGCCCAGCACCGGCTGTTGTGGCTATTTGGGGAGTAAACCAACAGATGGAAAAATTTCTGTCTCTCCCTCTCTCTGTCTCTCTGCCTTTCAAATAAATAAATCTTTTATAAAAATACAAAGGTCCATGAAGTAAAGCAAAAACAAAAACATCATGGTACCCTCTGTCATGTGTACTAACCTTTTCATTCTTACAACTAACATGTAACCAAACTGTTAAATAGCTATGTAAATTGTTTTCAACTAAAAGTTGGTCGCAATAAAGAAAAGAGATAAAAGGACCAAAATAAAATAATAAAGCTTGGCAAATGGCCTCAGAGTCAGTGAACTAAGGGGGCTTCCATAGCCTTGGCAGCTCATGACAAGAGCCTAGGGTGATTACTGATGCCATAAACAAGAGTGTCAATTTGTTAAGTCAACAACAGGAGTCACTGTGCACTTACTCCTCATGTAGGATCTTTGTCCTTAGTGTGCTGTACATTGAGATTTAATGCTATAACTAGTACTCAAACAGTAGTTTTCACTTTATGTTTCTGTGTGGGAGCAAACTGTTGAAATCTTTACTTAATGTATGCTAAACTGATCTTCTGTAGATAAAGAGAATCGAAAATGAATCTTGATGTGAATGGAAGGGGAGAGGGAGTGGGAAAGGGGAGGGTTGTGGGTGGGAGGGACGTTATGGGGGGGGAAGCCATTGTAATCCATAAGCTGTACTTTGGAAATTTATATTCATTAAATAAAAGTTAAAAAGTTAAAAAAAAGAAACACTAATACCTAAAGATAAATGTGAATTGAGTGCCTCTACACTTAAAATTTGGAGTGGGAGGCAACTGAGGCTCATTTTAGATTAATAACAAAGATGCCATCGCTCGGTAAGAAAGACACTACCCTGAAATGCCCTTTTCAAAGTACCAGGTCTATGTAAATCTGTACTGAGAACTTGATGTTTAACTTACTGTGTTTTAATTCTTTTTTTCATAAAATATGCAGAGTTTTCTTAGTAAAGAATTAAGAAGAGAATAAAGAAATAAGCAAAAAAATATATTTTAAATAAACAATCTTAACCTGAGTGCGGCACTTCCTTGAACTTATCAGACATTCAGTAATCACTGAAGTTGTAGAAAATTCCAGCTTTGGAGCAATTCCCTAAGGAAAAAGAGGTTACTATTAGACACGTGCTTTTTAAAAAGATCATCCGTGAAGAGATTATGACCTAGAGTAATAAATGCTTATCAAGGTTCAGCTGCTTCATTTGTTAGCTTGAACTTAAGAAAAATGACAGCACAGTAATGCTAAACATTAGCAAGAAACAATTTCATTCCTGATGATTCAGTTATGAATGATTATATTACTTTTCTGGAATAATACTTCTTTCATTTTAATTTTCAAATATTTCCCCATAAATTTTTAAAATACAATAGTAAAATCATAAATATGTAAATATACCTAAAGGATTTTAGCTCCTTTTTACATTTACAACTTAAGACATATTTAAATAGGTAATCAGGAAATAAATATGTTAAGTAGCTTAACTTAGGAATTCCACAATGTATACCTATATTAAAACATCATGTTATATTACCAAAAATAAAAAATATTTTATTAAAATTCTTACAAATGAAATACTTCAAATGGTTCCATTTTTTTAAAACTACAGCTCATGGGTATTCAATTCCTGAGAACATATGCCTCTAACAATTCTTCCCACATATTTTCCTATAGTGTAGCTTACATTTGGGGGTAAGAATGCGTCCAGCTTCTATTTGTCACAATATTTCACCCATCAGCTGAACATTTTTTGGGTAAAGTAGTGACAAATGATAAAGTACAAAGGGATAGGCACAAAGCATCTGAGAAAATATTTAGACACATACAAGTTTATAGTCACCAAAACATGAAACAGTATCATCAGTGCCCAGGGCACTTCACTGTAATATAATGAGAAGTCAAACATGAACCACAGTACCTACAGTTGTTCTCTGCAAACCCAGCCTGTGACTAAGTTTAAGGTTTAAAACACCACATAGATTACAGAAAAGGTAAAGTAATACATGAACTATCTTGTTTCTGTAAACATTCCTTTTAGTGATGATATTCACTATACATGCTTGTTAATTATCTATTATTATGTAACATTACTCCAAAACATGGCAGTTTAAAACATCAGTAATGGGATGGAAGAGGGAGTAGAAGATAGGATGGTTTGCAGGTGGGAGGGAGGTTATAGGGGGAAAAATCAATATACTCCAAAAGTTGTACTTTTGAAATTTATATTTATTAAATGAAAGTTTTCAAAAAAAATCAGTAAATGGGGCCGACGCTGTGGTGTAGTGGGTGAAGCTGCCACCTGCAGTGCCGGCATCCCATATGGGCACTAATTTGAGACCCAGCTACTCCACTTCCTATCCAGCTCTCTGCTGTGGCCTGGGAAAGCATTAGAAGATGGCCCAAGCCCTTGGGCCCCTGTACCCACATGGGAAGACCCAGAGGAAGCTCCGGGCTCCTGGCTTGGGATCGGCACAGTTCTGGCCATTGAGGTCAACTGGGGAGTGAACTAGCAGATGGAAGGCCTCTCTCTCTCTCTCTCTCCGCCTCTCCTTCTCTCTCTGTAACTCTGACTTCCAAAGAAATAATTCCAAATAATTCCAAAATAAATAAATAAATATTTAAAACAAGAGTTAGGCTACTTTTCAGTGGAGAGTATCAAAAGTTTTGTGCACTCTGACCACTAATTTCTTATTCCTCTCACATGCAAAACACCCCCATACCCTACCAAAAAAAAATCAGAAAAAAAAAAAAAAAAAAAAAAAACAGAAAGTCTCATTCTTCTACAAATACCAGCATAGATCAAGGCTGGTCCTTCAAGTTCAGCTCCTAGAATATGGTTCTGTACAATCAGGTATATGAGCTAAAGAAATAGAGGTATCTGCCCCAGGCATGTTGAATGTACACAAGTGCAGCATGTGTCCACAGGACAGCCACAATAGCTATTCCTGGTGAAAGATTGGGAAAACAGGAGGCAAACAGGAATTACACAGCAGTTCTACAATCCAGCCAGGGAAATGTTAGACGTTCCTTCAGCAGGGCTCGGTCCTACTCTTGCTCAGAAATAAGCAGCCATGGTGTTTGCCTCCACATCCTGGAGTCTGATTTACATCCTCTGAAGCAACTCCCGCAAGGAGAGATAGTAGACTGTGGGAGATGTGCAGTGTTCTGAGCTAGGGTGTCGCCAAAAGAGTTTGAAGAGTCCCAAAGACCTTTACATGTGGTAACGTGTTTTGTCATTTCAGACTAACCTGGTGGTGTTTCTGCCAACAACGTTTTTAAAAAAAATGTTTAGGTCTCTTGTCAATCTTCTTGGAGTTCACTCCAATAGACAATGCCACACCCCTCTCTATATTAGGATTTTGCTGAGATATTGTCCTTAAAGCATTAGAAAACTTTAACATTTGATTACATGATTTTCTAAGACCATATGTTAGATGTTCTTTAGGCTTTAATAAAAGAGTTAACTATCGCTTCACTTTCACTATCAACTGATAATTTTCTAAAAGTTCCATGGAATGATTTTCAGTTAGAAGTAATTTCTTAATTTCTGCATTGTCTGTCACTGGGAAAGGCTGGGAATCAAGAAACTCCTTTCTGTTTAACAGCCTTTCCTTTTGTTTGTATCTCTCCTCTCACATGAGCAACAAAAAGAAACCAGGTTGCTCATTTCGTGCTCTCAACAGAAAGCTTCCTTGGACAGACCATCCTTCACTGCATTTCACATGGCTGCAAGTGCCTGTGTTAAACTCTCACCCATGACATAACAATGATCCTCTTTTCTTCTAGTTTCTCACTCTCCTGTAAAGGCTTATCTGACAGTCTCTTCAACAATCTGTAGGCTTTCACAAACACTCCAGCAAAGCCCTTCCTGGTTCTGCCCTCTCCAAAGAGCTGTTTGCTTATGCTCCTACTTGACAGTAGGTTTCCATGACAGTGAGTAATCCAAGAGAGAGAGCAATGAAAAAGTCCCAATATTTTAAAAATTTAATCATTTAGCTGGCGCCGCGGCTCACTAGGCTAATCCTCCGCCTTGCGGCGCCAGCACACCGGGTTCTAGTCCTGGTCAGGGCACCGGATTCTGTCCCGGTTGCCCCTCTTCCAGGCAGCTCTCTGCTGTGGCCAGGGAGTGCAGTGGAGGATGGCCCAAGTGCTTGGGCCCTGCACCTGCATGGGAGACCAGGAGAAGCACCTGGCTCCTGCCTTCGGATCAGCGCGATGCGCTGGCCGTAGCGCGCTGGCCGTAGCGCGCCGGCCACGGCGGCCATTGGAGGGTGAATGAACGGCAAAAAGGAAGAACTTTCTCTCTGTCTCTCTCTCTCTCACTGTCCACTTTGCCTGTCAAAAAAAATTAATTATTTATTATTTTGTAACATATTTGTACATGCTCATGGGGCTCAGTATGATTTTAACATGTAAAATATGCAGCTGTATATGTCATTGACCATATACAAATTTAAATCCAAAAATTAGTAAAAAATAGAATAATGAATTAAAGATCATGTGGCTTTCTTCCTTTTTCTTTTTTAACTTCATATTTTATTTATCTAGTTATTTTTAAAGATTCATTTTATTTGTTTGAAAGGAAGAGTTATAGAGAGAGAATAGGACAGAGAGATCTTCCATTCATTGGTCCACTCTCCAAATGGCCACAACAGCCAGAGCTGGACCAGGCCAAAGCCAGGAGCCTAGAATTCCATTCAGTCTCCCATGTGCATGGCAGGGGCCCAGGTACTTGAACCACCTCCTGGTGCTTTCCTGGGCACATTAGTAGGGAGCTAGATTAGAAGTGGAGCAGCCAGAAATCCAACCAGTGCTCACATAGGATGCCAGTATTGCATGTGGCAGCTTAACCTGCTGTGCTACCCTTTTCATTATTTTTGAGATAATATATCTGTAATTAACCTTATACTGAAAGGCTTAATGCTCCACTAAATAAAGAGTTCAACAAACAAAAGGAAAAAAGACCATCATTGAACAGGAAAATAGGCAAAGGCTATAAACAATAATCAAATGAAAATGCTCAACTTCACTCATAAAAAATAAATTTTAAAAGAGCCACAAAGGGCCAGCGCCGTGGCTCACTAGGCTAATCCTCCGCCTTGTGGTGCTGGCACACCGGGTTCTAGTCCCGGTCGGGATGCCGGATTCTGTCCTGGTTGCCCCTCTTCCAGGCCAGCTCTCTGCTGTGGCCAGGGAGTACAGTGGAGGATGGCCCAAGTGCTTGGGCCCTGCACCCCATGGGAGACCAGGATAAGTACCTGGCTCCTGCCATTGGATCAGCGCGGTGCGCCGGCCGCGGCGGCCATTGGAGGGTGAACCAACGGCAAAGGAAGACCTTTCTCTCTCTCTCTCTCTCTCTCTCACTGTCCACTCTGCCTGTCAAAAAATAAAAAAATAAAAAAGAGCCACAAAATCATTAAAAACTATTGTACTATATAATTCTTATTTATTTAAAAGGCAGAGTTAGATAGAGAGACAGACAGACAGACAGGATGAGATCTTCCATCTACTGATTCACTCCCCCAAATGGCCACAACAACCAGGGCTGGGCCAGGCTGAAGCCAGGAGCCTGGAACTCCACCCAGGTCTCCCACATGAGTGCTAAGAGCCTAGCAACAGACCATCATCTTTGCTTTCCCAGGCACATTAGCAGGGAGCTGGATCAGAAGTGGAGCAGCTGGAATTAGAACCAGCGCTCCAATGGGATGCCAGCATCTCAGTCAGTGGCTTAACCTGCTGCACAACATTGGCCGGCCTAACCACAACACTGGCCGGCCCCAGTAGTATATAATTCTTAACAATCTGACAAAGATTTAAAACAAAGTGTGGCCAGCGCCGCGGCTCACTAGGCTAATTCTCTGCCTGCGGTGCAGGCACCCTGGGTTCTAGTCCCGGTTGGGGCGCCAGATTCTGTCCCGGTTGCTCCTCTTCCAGTCCAGCTCTCTGCTGTGGCCCGGGAGGGCAGTGGAGGATGGCCCAAGTGCTTGGGCCTTGCAACCACATGGGAGACCAGGAGGAAGCACCTGGCTCCTGGCTTTGGATCGGCGCAGCGCGCCGGCGGTGGCAGCCACTTGAGGGGGTGAACCAACAGAAAGGAAGACCTTTCTCTCTGTCTTTCTGTCTCTCACTAACTCTGCCTGTCCAAAAAAAAAAAAAAAGAAAGAAAAGAAAAAGTGTGACAAAACACTGTATTTGCAACAAAACTAATACACACAAGCATTTCTTTCTCCCACATATAAGGGAGAACATGTGGTATTTGTCTTTCTGTGTTCAGTTTATTTCACTCAATATGATATCTTCCAGTTCCATAGTTCCATTTAGATGCATTGATAGATGCATTAATTCATTTTTTATATCTGAATGATATTCGTGTGTGTGTGAGAGAGAGAGAGAGAGAGAGGGATGATGGATACCTTGATTAATGCCCTGTTTTGGCTATTATAGACACTGCTGCTATAAACACTGTGGTGTAGGTATCTCCTTGAATCAAGGTATTCGTGTCTTTTGGTTATTCATCCAATAATAGGACTGCTATATCAAATGCCAAGTCTGTTTCCAGGCTTTTTAAGAAATTTCCATAGTGCTTTTTACAGTAGCTGCACTAATTTACATTCCCACCAAGAGTGTGTAAGAGTTTCTCTTTCTCCACATCCCCGCCAGTAACTGTTGCTATCTTTTGGATAATAGCCATTCTGACAAGGGTGAGGGGATATTGCACAGTGGTTTTGATCTGCAGCTTCCCTGCTGGCTAGTGATACTAAGCATTTTTTCACTTATTTGTTGGCCATTTGTATCTTCTCTTTTGAGAAATGTCCACTCAGGTCCTTTTCCCATTTCTTCATCAGATTGGTGGTTTTGTTGTTGTTCAGTTTTTTGAGTTATTGGTATATTCTGGATATTAATTCTTCGTCAGATAGGTGGTTTGCAAATATTTTTCCCATTCTGTTGGACGTCTCTTCACTCTATTGTTTCCTTTGCTGCGCAAAAGCTTCTGAGTTTGATATAGCCCCATTTGTCTAGTCACTTTTGCTGCCTGTGCTTTGGGAATTTTATACAAGAAGCTATCAACCATACTTCAAGTGTTTTCCCTATGTTTTCTTCAGCATTTCTATCGTCTCCGGTCTTAATTAGGTCTTTGATCCATCTTGAGTTGATTTTTTTTAATATGGTGAGAAGCAGAGATCTAATTTCATTCTTTTACATATATATATCCAATTTTGCCAGCACCATTTATTGAAGAGATTATTGTTTCTCCAATGCACGGCCTGGACACTTCTGTCAAAAATTAGTTGCCCATATGTACATGTATATATGTTATTGGGGTCTCTTTTCTGTTCCATTGATCTATGTGGTTTTTTTCCAGCATCATGCTGACGTAATTAACACAGCTTTGTAGTATGTTTGAAGGAAAGTGTTGTGATACCCCCAGCTTGACTTGTTTTTGCTCAAGGTTACTTTGTTCTGGGTCTTTGTGATTTCCAATGAATCTGGTGATTGTTTTTTCTAACTCTGTAAACAATGTCATCAGTATTTTGATAGGGATTGCACTGAATCTGTAGATTGTTTTAGGTAGTAAAGACATTTTAATGATATTAATTTTTCCAATTCATGAATAAGGAGTATCTTTCCATTTTCTATGTCCTTGATGATTTTTATTCATTAACAGTCTATAATTTTCACTGTAGAGATCTTTCACTTCTTTGGGTAGATTTTTTCCTAAATATTTGATGTTTTTGTGTCTGTTGTTCATTATTGGTATATAAAAATCTATTTTTATATATTTAATTTGCTTCTTTGATGTAGTATTTATGTTTTTCCATGTACAACATGTCATGAACAAACATGGATATTTTGACTTCCTCCTTTCCAATTTTGATGCCCTTTATTTCTTTCTCCTCCTTAACTGCTCTTGCTAATACTTTCAATAGTATATTTAATAAGAGTGGTGAACATGGACATTCTTTTTTTTAAAGATTTATTCATTTATTTGACAGGCAGAGTTAGAGAGAGAAAGAGAGAGAGAATTTTCCATCTGCTGGTTCACTCCCCAAATGGTCTCAATGGCTGAGAATGGGCTAGCCCAAAGCCAGAAGCCAGGAGCTTTCTTCCTAAAAGTGGATATTCTTGTACTATTCCAGATCTGAGAGGAAATTTTTCAACTTTTCCCCATTTAGTATGATATTGGCTATTGGTTTGTCATATATAGCCTTTAAATATCTTTTAAATTTACTTATTTTGAAAGTCAGAGTTTTTTATATATATATAAATGTTATATATATATATAGAGAGAGAGAGAGAGAGAGAGAGAGAGAGAGAGAGATCTTCCATCTGTTGGTTCATTCCCCAGGTGGCCACAACAGTCAATGCTGGGATAGACTGAAGTCAGGAGCCAGGAGCTACATCTGGGTCTCCCACGAGGGTACAGGGGCCCAACCACTTGGGCAATCATCCAATGCTGTTCCCAGGTCATTAGCAGAGAGCTGGACACACTATAACGCTTGCCCCTAGCCTTTATAAATTTGAGGTATATTTCTTCTATATCTAATCTGAGAAGGACTTTTATTATGAAAGGATATTGAATCTTATCAAATGCTTTCTCCACACCTATTGAGGTGATCACAGGATTCCTGTTCAGATATGCAGAAATCCCAGTACTTTCAATGACATGGTCTAAAAAGACTACTAATGTCATGTCCTCATATGGTGTATGGCTGGAGTCACTAGCTATAGTGACTTAGTAGGAGTGGAACTAGCTCTGCCTAGGAGCATCTACAGGAGCATCAAAGAATTTCTTGACAGGTTTTGTAGCTATTGCAGTCTGGACTGTGAGTTATTTTACTCTTTTCCACATATGGCTGCTCACACACTAAGTACTATGTGTACTAGAGTAAGTACTATATAGTGTTATACTAAGTAACTAAAGTTTCAGCCATTATTTTTACTGATCTTTCAAAAACTAGCTGCATCAATCAGGATTCTCCTGAGATAGAATACATGTATGTGACACAGAGAGAGAGACTGATTTATTTGAAAGAATTTGGTCATGCAATTCTGGGAGGTGGCAAATCAAAATCTGTAGGGCAGGCTGGCAATAAAGAAACATAGGAAAAAGTTGATGTGCAATCTTCAGTATAAAATTTGTAAGGCAGGCCAGCAGGCTAGAAACTCAAGCAAGATTTCTGTTGTAATCTTAAGGCAGAATTTCTCCTCCTTTGGAAAACTTCAGATTTTTTGTTTAAGTCTTCCACTGATTCCACAAAGTCTCACCAATATCATCAAGGGTAATCTTTGCTTAAATTCAATTGATTATAAATATTAATCACAACTACCAAATATCATTAGAGTAACATCAAATATTTGAACACCCAGGAACCAAAATGGACACACAAAATTAATTATGCTATCCCAAGTGTCAGTTCCACTACAAAATCTAAAATTTTGTACAAAACAAAAAAGATACAATTAGTTCATTCAGCTCAATCAAGAAGCATTACCAGTTGAGCATCCCTTATCCATAATGCCTGGGATCAGATATATGTAGACTTTAGAATTTTTCAGATTTCAGAATATTTGCATATACACAAGGAGATATCTTGAGGATGGAATCCTAATCTAAACACAAAGTTCACTGACATTCTATATACATATTATACACATAAACCTAAAGATAGTACTATATAATATTTTTAGTATATCCCCATTTAATTGTAACCAATTGACATGAGATCATGTGTGGCCTTTTAAGTTGTAGCATCATATGAATACTCAAAAAGTTTTAGATTTTGGAACTTTTGAGATTTTGGAACTTCAACTTAAGGTTGTTCAACTTGTAGTAATTACAACCTCTATGCAAGGTACTGTGCTAAGAGCTAAATTCAAAGATGAGATAATCAGATGCTACTTTCATGGAGTACACTGTCTAGAAGAGGAGTATCATTATCCTCAGCCATATCCCAGCATCACCATCTGCATCATGTCCACAGCCACTATCATTTCCCTAATGTTTATTAAACGTTTGCTACAACCATGTAAAAGGTTTAATAAATCTACCCAATAACCCTATAATTCTGCTATGGTGCTTTGCCTGAGATTACTACGCAGTCCCTGGAAGTGGCAGGATTTAATCCCAGATATGGTCTCAATCCTTGTCACAGTCATCAGTTCAGAATAGCTAAGGACTCCAGATGATTATGGAGAATCTCAACAATTCTGAGGAAGGACACACTGCTGCCTGCCAGGGCAATAAACTACTGACTGGAGCATTTTTTTATCCGTATTTAAATCTAATTATTTATATGCTGGATTTACATACGATATTTTGGTGTTCAGTTTATACAAGTCCCATGTCTCTTTGTATTCTTCTGTTCTCTGTAGGAGTCCCATCTGTACATCCATAGCTAAGTGGTCACTTAATAAACGTGTAAGTGTTCCATCCTTTACTGATTGTGTGTAAATTAGAGAATGCATTCAAAGCTTCAGCCAGTTCTCCAGTCTCCCTTGGCTTTCACTTTTTCCTGGGCCCACACTGTATACCCTATACATGCGAAGTTTCAAGTCAGTCAAGAATATGTGGAGTGCTTATCGCAGCCTTTTTTATTGTTGCCTTACTCCTAAGCGCTATCTGTCAACTTTCTGGCAGGTATGATGCTCTCCCCAGTTAGAACTGCAATTGGCTTAGCGAAGCTGTGGGATTTCATCAGCTTCCAATTGCATCCATCACACTTAGTGGGCAAAACTACACTATTTGGCCTACTGTTCAAAATTGATTTTAATTCCTCTGGTAGCAAAGCTGCTGATTTTGGCAAGCAATCCCAGGCTGGGGAAGCTACATCTCACTGATGAGCAGAGCATGGGGGTATCCTAGGAAACGAGTCCAGATACTCCCACTTCTACCCAAAGCTTTAGCAGCTGTTAAAACACAAACATTTCCTCATTTGTCTTGTCTTACTTGTTAGTTTTCAGAGCCCTAGAGTTGTTTGTGACAATATTATTCAGCTTCATATTTGTTTTGTATAGAAGGAAGAACTGCTAAATTCTTCACACTTCCATGACAAAAGTCCTAATTTTGGAGACCATGTGTCTTCCCTAGCAGGTAAGGCACGAGCATCCCATATTGGAGTGCCTGGGGTTTAATTCTCAGCTCTGGCACCTGACATCAGATTCCTGTCAATGCAGATCCTAGGAGGTAACTGTGATGGCTCAAGTTATTGGATTCCTGCCACCCATGTGGGAGACCTAGATTGCGGTCCTGGCTTCTGGCTCTGGCTCAGGCCCAGCCCTGGCCATTGCAGGCCTTTGGGAAGTTAATCAGTGGATGGGAGCCCTCTGTCTGTCTTTCTCTCATTAATAAAAAAAAAACTATTTTATCCTTTTTGTCATAGTACTTCAATATCTTTGATTTGTATGCAAAAGTAACATATCAATGGCAACAGATAAATCCCTATTAATAGTCTTCACTCTTGATTTTATAATGTCATCTTGGTATAATACAGCATTTTAAATTACTTTAAAGATATCATAATTTCTTTAAATAACTACTTTTTCACTCTGGGTTTCCACATGGTTCTTGAAATGCTGCTTGAAGAGTTTTAAAGTACAGAAGCTAGCTAATGGACAATGAAAATATCCTAAAGCAGGCAGAATTTTATAGACTTGCTAACTACTCAACTTTCATATTTTCAGTAAGGTGAAGTTGCTATTTCTTTGGAAAGAGCATATCATAAACCTAGACCCACCAGAAATATTACTTAATTTATGATATTGACTCATATATCAGCCTGCTTTGATTCACACTATAATATTTTATAAAATGAGTTTTTAAAAAAAAGTATGTCCAAATAATTTCAAGCAAAACAATTTTTGCTTTTCCTCATTTGAAATAATATGGGCTTCTGTTAGTTTCTCTAAATGGAGGACTCACTTTCAGGAATAAAACTTTTGAAATCAACAAACAGAACTAACAGTAAGTTTTAGGAGGGGATGGAAGAGTAACCTGTGACTTAATGTAGATTTTAATTTTAGGCATATGAATATACATTTCCATTCCATGAACGTTATACATTTAATCCATGCAAACTCTTAGTAATAGATATTTCAGGTATTTCTATGAATGTCCTATAAGAAAATATTTCTTTTTTTTAATTTGATTTATTAAAAATTTCCTTTGAGAGCAGAGGGAGAGACAGGTGGGCAGACAGACAGGAAGCTCCCATCCACTTAGTTCACTCCTCAAATGCCCACAATGACCATGACCAGAGCCAGGAGCCAAGAACAGAGACCAGGTCTCTCATGGAGTGGCAGAACCACGATCACTTGAGCCACTGTCACTGTCTCCTAGGGTGTGTACTCACAGGAAGCAAGAGTTAGAAGTCAGAGTGGGGCAATGAACCTACGCAATCCTGGACACTAGTGCCTTAACTGCTAGGCTAAATATCTGGCTCCCTCAACATTCTGAAGAGCTGGCACTGTGGCACAGTGGGTGAAGCAGCTGCCTGCAATCCTAGCATCATATATGGGTACCAATTCAAGTTCCAGCTGCTGCACTTCAGATCCAGCTCCCTGCTAATGCACCTGGGAAAGCAGTGGAAAGTGGTCCAAGTGCTTGGGCCCCTGTCACTCATGTGGGAAACTCGGAAGAAGCTCCTGGCTCATGGTTTTGGTCTGCCCCAGCCCTGGTTGTTGCAGCCATTTGGGGAGTGAACCAGCAGATGAAAGACCTCTCTATCTCTCCTCATCTCTCTGTAACTCTGCATTTAAAATAAATAAAAAGATACATACCTAGAAAGTTATTTGCTATGAGAATCTTTGCCCTTACTAGGTAATTCTGAATTGTGATTTTTCTGATTTATATGGCATAGCGGCATATTTTTTGCACTTATGATATTGTTGGGCTTATTAAATTTTTCCACTCCTAGCTATAAAAATGAAATCAATTGGTGATTTTAATTTGGATTTTCCTAAATGCTAATGAGATTGAGCATATTTTCAAACATTTAATAGTTATTCCTTAGAAAAATAAAAGAAAAAGATGGATGGGATGTGTCTATATGTTGGGTTGAAAGAGAGGAGTTCATAAAAATTGGAAGAATATTAGGCAAAATAATACTTGTAATTAAGTGTGGCTTAATTAAATTCTATTCATTTAGATGTCAATATTTTTAAAATACCATAATTTTACAAAACAATTAAGTTTTTAAACCAAATTAAATTTTGAATTTGTTCTTTACATTTAAGGTATTGAGTGCTTTTTGACAATAATCCTGCATGAAAAATTGATTAGGAAAACAGTAACCACTTACTCGAAGGCCAGAAATCCTCCTCATAGTAACCTGGCGGTTTGAGTCATGGTGTCCAGAAATCTGGTTTGGACCCGGAAACATGAAATCTCGTGTATTTTCATCATATGTAGACAGTGTTTCACCCACTACAAGAAAGACAGCCTATGATTCAAATTATTACAAAATATTTAGAAACGAAAATCATCAAATACAATAAACATATTGCCTGATGCCTTATTGAAATACCTGCTTCAGGATCAGGATTATTTTCTATGGCAGGAAAATTAAAGACATGTTAAATGTATTAGGATATATCCTGTTGCAGAATATGCTATATATGAGTATAAAAAATCCTCTTTGCCTCTTGGAGAGTAAGACTATTCATGTAAACCCAGTAATACCCACAAGTTCCTAGGAGAAAAATATTTTTAAAAAAATATGGGCCACATTTGGTATGACATCACAAACTTAATTACCACTCTACATTTTCTTCTATCTACCATTATAATAATATATTGAAAATAATTAAGATATTTTTCTAGAATTTGTGGCTACATGACTTAAGTAGATGGGTAATATTTAAGATTTTCATATGACTAACATTTAATAAAATACAGCTCTCCATTTTTAATATAATAACATGATTAAGCTAGATTTCTTCTATAATGATAGAAATCAGTATCACAGATTAAATTAACCTCTAGGTTTCGATGGTCAATTTTTCTCCAGAATCTGTAATTGTTTACAGTAATTAAGGTTTTTTCTCTTCTATTAACAGTAATAGTCAATTAAACAAAAGCAAAGGAAGTTGCTTAAAAATCAACTTTATGACAGGTCATTTTCCATTTTTAATTATTATTCAACTTTAGAACAATATATTCAATGCCCTTTATGTCAGTCTTTCTGAATATATTATTTTGTATTAAGTGATATTTAAAACATAGTGGTATGATAAAAAGCCAACTTTGTTCTTAATTTGAGAAAAGGGAGAAAAGATGAGATTTTTAAAAAATGTTTCATTGAAATGAGTTCCCATATCAGTTATCTTATCCATATGTAGATACAGTACCTGGTGGAACTAGTTGTATCAACTCAAACACTGCTGTATCATCTGAAATTATAAAGAAAAATGTCTTTAGATTAAAAACAATAATGATGGACAAAAATTAGTTATTTTACTAAAGTAGTATCTAAAATCCAAAGTAGGGGCCAGTGTGATGGCACAGGAGGTCAAGCCACTGCCTGCAACACTGGCTTCCCTTATCAGAGTGCTGGTCCTAGCCCTGGCTGCTCTGCTTCTGGTCCAACTTCCTGCTATTGTGCCTGGGAAAGTATTGGAGGATGGTCTATGAACTTGAGCTCCTGACAGTCATATGGAAGGCTGAATGGAGCTTCTGGCTATTGGCTTGGCTTCAGTCTACTCCAGACCTGGCTGCTGTAGCCATTTGAGAGGTGTCTCACTTCTCTCTGTCACTCTGTCTTTCAAATAAATAAAATAAACCTTTTTAAAAATTAAAAAGATAAATAAATAACAAAGTAACCATGAGGCAAACTATAGCTTGGGGATTTTCAAAAAGCTCATGTAAAATGCCTATCATGAAAAAATTGTTCATGGATTTCAAAAGTTGTGTTTTTTTAAGCCAAAATTAACATATTTTAAGACAATATTTATTTTTATGTACTTGAAAGGCAGAGGTACCAGTGTTTAGGGGGACTGCCATCTATTGGTTCACTCCCCAAATATCCACAAGAGCCAAGGCTGGGCCAGGTTGAAGCCCAAAGTTCAGCACTTCCTCTGGGTCTCCCATGTGGGTGGAAAGGGCCCAAACACTTCAGTCATCCTCTGCTGCATCCCAAGATCAGAGACGGAGTAGCCAGCCCACAAACTGCAACTCGGTTACAAGGTGTGGGAATTCCAAGTGGCAGCTTAACCCAATGTGCCACAATGCTCATTCCTAAATGACTCTTTTTTTAAACTTTTATTTAGTAAATATAAATTTCCAAAATACAGTTTATGGAATACAATGGCTTTTTCCCCCCATAGCTTCCCTCCCACCCGCACCCCTCCATCTCCTGCTCTCTCTCCCATTCCATTCACGTCAAGATTCATTTTCAATTATCTTTATATACAGAAGATCGATTTAGTATATATTAAGTAAAGATTCCATCAGTTTGCACCCACACAGAACATAAAGTGTAAAATACTGTTTGCGTACTAGTTATAGCATTAATTCACATTGAACAACACATTAAGGACAGAGATCCTACATGAGGAGTAAGTGCACAGTGACTCCTGTTGTTGACTTAACAAATTGACATTCTTGTTTATGGCGTCAGTAATCTCCCTAGGCTCTAGTCATGAGTTGCCAAGGCTATGGAAGCCTTTTGAGTTCATTGACTTTGATCTTATTTAGACAAGGTCATAGTCAAAGTGGAAGTTCTCTCCTCCCTTCAGAGAAAAGTACCTCCTTCTTTGATGGCCCATTCTTTCTACTAGGATCTCACAGAGATCTTTCATTTAGGTCCTCTTTTTTTTTTTTTTTTTTTGCCAGTGTCTTGGCTTTCCACGCCTAAAATACTCTCATGGGCTAAATATAATTCCATTATTTCATACACTTTTTTGAAGTACTCTCATACATGTTTAAATCTTAGTAGACTAATATGATTTTATAAATATAAATTATGTCGGCCAGCGCCGCAGCTCACTAGGCTAATCCTCCGCCTTGTAGCGTCAGCACACCAGGTTCTAGTCCCAGTCGGGGCGCCGGATTCTGTCCCGGTTGCCCCTCTTCCAGGCCAGCTCTCTGCTGTGGCCCGGGAGTGCAGTGGAGGATGGCCCAAGTGCTTGGGCCCTGCACCCCATGGGAAACCAGGATAAGTACCTGGCTCCTGCCATCGGATCAGCGTGGTGCGCCGCCCGCAGCACGCCGGCCGCGGCGGCCATTGGAGGGTGAACCAAAGGCAAAGGAAGACCTTTCTCTCTGTCTCTCTCTCTCACTGTCCACTCTGCCTGTCAAAAAAAAAAAAAAAAATAGAAAAAAAAAAGAAAAAAAGAAATTATGTCTATTTGTTAAGAAGAGATGAGTACAGCTAGGTATTTTTTTTATTTGACAGGCAGAATTATAGACAGTGAGAGAGACAGAGAGAAAGGTCTTCCTTCCTTTGGTTCACTCCTGAAATGGCTGCCACAGCCGGTACTGTGCCGATCCAAAGCTAGGAGCCAGGTGCTTCCTCCGGGTCTCCCATGTGGGTACAGGGGCCCAAGCACTTGGGCCATCCTCCACTGCCTTCCTGGGCCACAGCAGAGAGCTGGACTGGAGAGGAGCAGCTGGGACTAGAACTCAGCACCCATATGGGATGCTGGCACCCCAGGCAGAGGATTAACCAAGTGAGCCATGGCACCGGCCTGAGTACAGCTAGGTATACTACAAAACTCCTAATACTTTTAATGTCTGAAATATTTTATAGTAAATTTATAAAAATTAGAAAAATTAATGATATTCCTTTCACCGTCTAAGGACTCATGAGAAGGCAATAACAATCTCTCTCATCCTTTAAGTTCTGCCATTTTTCATCCAGTGAAAAGCTCATTTAACTTTCTAGAAACCTATATATTTAATCTATGAGTAAATACTCCTTTAGATCATAATTTAGTACTATAATGAGAAAAATACATATATGACCTTTTCTCAAGAATCTTAATTCCATTGGGAAGATTAACATTAAATGAAATAAATACAAATTAATTTATAATTATAAACTTCAAATATAATGATGGCAGTGAAGATCATGTTATAACAGATCATGATAAGACCCAATCTAGTCAGGAAGCTTGTGACAGCCACTCAAGGAGTGCATTTTGGGACCTTTTCTGTACTTCGAAAAATTTTATAATCTGGGAGTTGGGGGCCTAGAGAAAGAGCTTTTCACGCAGAAGGAACAACATGTTCAAAGTTTCTAAAAATTAACATAGGGTAACCTGGGAAATTAGATAGCTCAAAAACAAACTTCTTGCTAAAATCAACTAGAAAAGGCAGACATCCAAAATACCTGATTGAAGGAATGGAAGACCTAACATGGCACTAAAAAAATTACAGTTCTGAAACTCAGTATAAGAAGGAGATCCAGACGGGTGAGCCTGACCTCAAGGCTGTTTCCCCTCCTGGTGTCCAACAAAGGTGGCAACTTTTCATAAGCTCACAAAACAAAAAGTGGAGTATCACAGCTTTAGGAAGAAAGGAAGGGGAGAAATCTGGAGATAAGGGTGAATGCCATGATAAACTGGTGGAGAGAAAGGTTTTGACCACTGAAATGAACTCTAAGTAACGGATAAACTAAAAATAGATAGCCTAATAGGAAATAAGGACTAAGTTTGAAATATCCCACATTCTTGTTTTATATCTTTGTCAAACCAATGGCTAAGAATATTATACTACTATAGCTGTAATGCTCTGTGATTACTTTAAAATTTACTATACATGAGTGCAATGCTCATTTTCCATTCAATTATTGTTTATATCTACCTCCTACATTCCAACTAAACTAGAGGGTTTTTTTGTTTGTTTGTTTTTACTTGTAAAACTTCTTTGGTGAAGTATTAAGCCTTTTCACTATAAAGTAAATTTAAAATCTGTTCTCTCAAAAACTAAAAACAAAGAAAGGGAGATGGAATGAGGGTGTGAGGGTGTGAGGGTGTGAGGGTGGGGGAAGGAGGGAGGGGGCGGGAGGAAGGGAGAGTATATCATTATGTTCTTGGAATTGTATCTACAAATCACATTGAATCTGTTAAAAACTAATTAAAGTTTTAAAAAAATGATCCAGCACCACTAATTCTCTCCAGCAATCTACTGAAGAATCATAAATCCTATGTTAAGGAAAGCATCTTCCCACAAGGCTTCAAATTATTTCTAAAATGTTTACAAAGGCTGGCATTACAGAAAAACTGACTACGTATGTATGAAAATAGGTAATTAGGATCAACAACCCACAGAAAGAAAAGCAAACCAACAGAAGATACAGAAAACTGAGTGAGTTATCAGGCAGGGATGTAAAATCTACTTAATGACTTCCAGTTTACATCGCAGTGTGTAAGATGCACATAAGCATCTCTATGTCCTAAAAACAAGCGGAAATCTGGAATCAACAGCTCTTCTCAATCCATCAGACACAGGACACACTGCTGTCCCCCTAATAAGAAAGGCTGATAACAACCTACCAGAGCAGAAATCTGCAAGCAGAATCCTCTGCAGATATCAACAGCAAGCCGAAGAAACCAGTTCTGTTACGGTTGAATTGCTGGAGAGTTGGTGTGGACAAGTGTGAGAGATAAAAATGCCACTGGGATACAGTCACAGGGAGGGACTCATATACATATGTGTGTGTGTGTGTGTGTGTGTATATATGTATGTGTATATATATATGTGTGTGTGTGTGTGTGTGTGTGTGTGTGTGTGTCTCACCCCCAGGAGCTCTCCTGGGTCCTTATGCACATATCAAAGAAAAATTCACTCAATACTTCCAGCAGGGTGAGGGTAAAGAGATCCATTTGGAAATATGCAATTGTATTTAGTTCTTCTTAACAAGTTCTATCCTCAGCACAAATGACTTTTCTAGAGCCTAACTTGCTGGGGTCATATTAGAGTCTAACCCTACCTGGGGAAGGGAAGTACCCAACTCCAATCAGCTGAAGGCTTCTCCATGGGGGAAACAAAGCACCCAAATTCAGCTCCTTCTAGCCATCCTTCAGAGAGGAAAAAATCCAAAATACAACACCTTCTAGCCTTACATGTGTGAAGTACCCAACTACATCTCTGTCTAGCCTTCTGAATGGTTGAAGGTAAAAACTTAAAACTTAACTCCAGCTCCCTCCAATCATCCTGTTCCAAGTAAGGGGTTCAGGGGACTGGAAGCATTGGTGAAGATCAAAAAATAGGGGCACAGGCTCACCAAAAGACTGAGCCCACACCTTATCAATATATCAATAAAAGCCTATTTATCACAACTCCTTTTACAGAGAACGTCTTGTTTGGCTCCAAACAAATAAGTATAAGGCACATTAAAAGGCAAAAACAAAACAAAACATGGTTTGAAGAGACTGAACAAGAATCAGAACCAGAGTTAGATAAGATGGTAAAGCTGAAATCATAAAGCTATATTATAGGGGCCAGCCAGCACTGTGGTGTAGTGGGTAAAGCCACTGTCTGCAGTGCTGGCATATAGTATGAGCGCCAGTTCAGGTTCCAGCTACTCCACTTCCAATCCAACTCTCTGCTATGGCCTGGAAAAGCAGTAGAAGATGGCCCAAGTCCTTAGGCCCCTGCACCCATGTAGGAGACCCAGAAGAAGCTCCTGGCTCCTGGCTCCTGGCTCTTGGCTTCAGATCAGCCCAGCTCCAGCCACTGCAGCCAACTGGGGAGTGAACTAGCAGATGGAGGACCTCTCTCTCTAGCTCTCTCTCTCTCTCTGTCTCTCCTTCTCTCTCTGAGTAACTCTGACTTTCAAATAAATAAAAATAAATCTTGTTAAAAAAAAGAAAAGAGAAATGAATAAGGAAATTAAAACTACATTATATGAAAGAACCTAATGTAAAAAATAAAAAAAAATCTTAGAACAGATAAATGATGTAAAGAGAGAAGGACAGAAATTCTAATAAAAGACTTGAAATGTTAGAGATCAAAATTAGCATATCAGAAATGACAAATACTGCTTATTAGCTCATTAGTAGATGGGACATGATTGAGGAAAGAATCTCAAATCCTGAGGATATGACAACATAAACTTCCAAAATTGAAATGGAAAGAAAAGAACCCACAACAGAATACCCAAGAACTGAGGGACTACAAAAGATATGACATACACATAATAGGAACACAGAAGAAAAATAGAGAAAGAAACAGAGGAACATTTGAAGCAACAATGATGAGGAAATTTCTACAATTTGATGTCAAACATTAAACCAAGAGGCTAAAACAAATGAAGCAGGATTAACACCCCAAAACTTGGGCCTCAGCATTTTATATTCACACTTTAGAAAATCAAAGATAAAGCAAAAATCCTAAAAGACAGAGAGGGAATATGCCTAACCTGATGAAGAGTAAGGATAAGGAATACTTGCCACTTCTCAGAAACCATGTTAAGCAAGAACATGCTAGAGTAAAATATTCGAAACATTAAGAGGAAGAAATTAACCTAGAATTCTGTACCCTGTGAAATTCT
This sequence comes from Oryctolagus cuniculus, assembly GCF_051225735.1. Lineage (NCBI taxonomy): Eukaryota > Metazoa > Chordata > Mammalia > Lagomorpha > Leporidae > Oryctolagus > Oryctolagus cuniculus. The sequence goes on along the minus strand of NC_142873.1, from coordinate 125,150,701 downwards.
CATTCGGAAGTGAAGAAGAAAAAATACTTTTAAAGTCAAACAAAAAGTGAGGCATTTTTTTTCCAATAGATTTACCTTCCGACAAATAAAATAAATGCTTCAGAGAGAAACAAAGTGATACAGGTCAAAACTTGAAGATACATAAATAAAAAGTAAGTGAAGGTAAAATAAAACTTGTATTTTTAGTCCACTAAGAGACTACTGGAACTCATAAAACAGTTTGGTAAGTGGTATGATATAAAATTAATACACAAAAATCAATGGACTTTGTATAGACAATGCCTAGCTAAGAAAGAACTTCTAAGATCAATCTCATACACAATAGCTACAAAAAAATTAAATACTTTGGAATATATTTAATGAAGGAGGTCAAAGATCTCAATGATGAAAATTATAAAACATTAAAGAAAGAAATAAAGGAGATATTTAAAAATGGAAAAAATCTTTCATGTTCATGATTGGAAGATCTAATATTATCAAAATGTCCATACTACTGAAAGTACTTAACAGATTCAAGGCAATCCCAATCAAAATAACAATGTTCTTCTCAGATCTAGAAAAAACGATGCTAAAATTCATATGGAAACACAATAGACCTGAATAGCCAAAGCAATCTTACACAACAAAAACAAAACCAGATCACAATACCAGATTTCAAGATACTATATGGCAGTTATAATCAAAATAGCTTGGTACTGGCAAAACACACACACACACACACACACAAAACGAGATGTGTAAACCAATGGAACAAAATAGAAACTCCAGAAAGCAACCCATGTATCTACAACCAACTAATCTTTGACAAAGGAGCTAAAATCAATCTCTGGAGCAAGGACAGTCTATTCAAGAAAATGGTGCTGGGGAAACTGGATCTCCATGTGTAGAAGTATGAAACAAGACCCACACCTATATCTTACACAAAAATCTATTCAAAATTGATCAAAGACCTAAATCTATGACCCATCAAATTACTAGAGAACACTGGGGAAACTGTAAGACATTGGCATAGGCAAAGATGTCTTGGAAAAGACCCCAAAAGCACAAGCAATCAAAGCCAAAATTCACAAATGGGATTATATCAAGCTGAGAAGTTTCTGTATTGCAAAAGAAAAACTCAGGAAAGTGAAGAGGCAACCAACAGAATGGGAGAAATTATTTGCAAACTATGCAACTGATAAAGGATTAATAACCAAAATACATAAAGAGATCAAGAAATGCAACAACAACAACAAAAAACAACCCCATTAAGAAATGGGCAAAGGAGTTAAACAGGCAGTTTTCAAAAGAGGAAATCCAAGTGGCCAAGAGACACATGAAAAAAATGCTCAGGATCACTAGCCATAGGGAAATACAAATCAAAAACACAATGAAGTTTCACTTCACCCCAGTTGGAATGACTCTCATATTGAAATCAACAATCAATAAATGCTGTCAAGGATGTGGGGAAAAAGGTACCCTAATCCACTGCTGGTGGGAATGTAAACTGGTGCAGCCATTGGAAGACAATATGGAGAAAGCTGAATATAGACCTACCAGAAGACCCAGCCAACCCACTCCTGGGAATTTACCCAAGGAAAATGAAATCAGTATATCAAAGAGTTATCTATACCCCAATGTTTACTACAGCTGAATTCACAGTAGCTAAGATATGAATTAACACAGATGCCAATCAACTGAAGACTGGATAAAGAAATTATGGTATGTATATACTATGGAATACTACTCAGTGGTAAAAAAAAATCCTATCTTTTGCAACAAAATGGATGCAATTGGAAGCCATTACATTTAGTGAAATTAGCCAGTCCCAAAAAGACAAATACTATATATTTGCTATGATCTGTGATAATTAATAGAGTAAAAAAAATAATATATATATGTATATATAAGTGAAATTGAGATTTTGAAATTCGGTGATTGTTTACAGCCCTCTCTCTACAGCATCTTTTTCTCCTTACTATTTATTGAGTTCTTTAATTAGTGTAGGGCTAATCTTATGAGTATAAAATAAACTGAATGTAGGTTACTGTAAAAATTAAAAAGAAAGAATAAGAAAGGAAGAAGGAGGGAGGGTAGGAGAGTGTACAGCAGGGAGGGCAGAGTGGGAAGTATCACTATGTTCCTAAATCTGTTATATGAAATACATGAAATTTGTTCACCCTAAAAAATAGTAAAAAAAAAAAAAAATTTAAAAAGAAACTTGCCCTCAACAAAATGTAAGTGTATAGTATAATGATACATAAAATTCATCACCAAAAGACCTTTAACAAAAGAATCATGAGAAGAGATTTTCCAGAAGGAAGCAATGAACTGAAAGAAAAAAAAAGCACAGAGATTAAAGGAAATACATAAAAACCAAACAGGTAAAATATGGTATAAAGTGAAATGAATAACACCTATAAAATAACAAAACATTTGGTGTGGCTTAACTGCATATTAAACAGAGAGGAGAAGGAGAGACACAAACATACACACACACACACACACACACACACATACACAGAGGGAGAGAGAGACAGAGACAGAGAGAGAGAGAAAGGGAGAGACCGGGAGAAACAGAGATTTTCCATCTGCTGTTTCACTCCCCGAATGGTCACAATAGCCAGAGCTGGGCCAGGTGGAAGCCAGGAGCCTGGAACTCCATCTGGGTCTCCTACATGGGTGCAGGGGTGGAAGTACTTAGGCCATCATCCATTGCTTTCCCAGGCATTTTAGCAGGGATCTGGATCAAAAGTAGAGCAGCTAGGACTCAAATAAACACTCAGATATGGGATGCCGTTGTTCCAAGTAACAGCTTGACCCACTGTGCCCCATAAATGTATTTAATATCACTGAACTATACACTTAAAAATAATTAAGATGGTAACTTTCATTTTATATATATATATGTATATATATATATATATATATAACTGCAATAAAAATTTCAGGGAATAGAACCTTAATTATTTAAGGAAAAGATATAAAGAGATCTAATGCTGCTGGAAACCAATAGGAAGTTCAAGCAAACTACACCTACCAGAACATATAGTATAATTAATCTCAATTTACAGCTGCCGGTTATCTTATAACCAAGGAAAATGTTCCTTCTTTATGTTAAAATTCTCACTTCCACGTGTACTTTTAGTGTAAGTTACAAATTAAAGGTACCTACAGTACTCCAGAAATCCTAGCCAAGTATAGTCATTGAAAAGGCTACCGTGAATACCTTAAAGTGCCAGTGTACTGTTAACCCTCTGCACCAGCCAGAAAAATTGTGATAATAATTCTTCTAAATGTGTATTTACCTTTCTTAACCATAAAGATAAATTGATTGGAATGAATTTGCTGTTCTGGACTTTAAATATGAATTCTGAATCCTATAAGCTCTTCTAAGGACTAAGAGATACTCTCATTCATACAAGTTGAAGCATTCAGTCTCAGCCTTCAAATCCCTACCTGCAAGCATTTTAGTTATCCCAGACACACGGTAGGCCCTGACTGCTAGAAGCTGAGAGGCAGGAGCTCTAATGAAACTGCTACTTTTCCTTAGAGGCAACATAACTCAATAGGCACACCTCATAATCCACCTCAAAATAAACGGAGTGTGTATCTTTATCCATATGTTGAAGGGAATGAAGGCAGGACAACTGCTGTATTATGAACTCTCAGATACAAAGTATATTTCCTAATCAAAGGGTTATAATACTATAAAAGGTATATCAATAGGATAGTTCTAACAGTCACAAAAATAGTGACTGGCAGCTATTAGATATATTTATGCTATTTTATTTAACTCCATGACTATCAAATACCTAATATGTGCCAGGTACTGCCACATGGACCACAGATATAGCAGTGAACAAAGCAGGAAAAGTCTCTGCTCTTCTAAAATTGTCATTCTAATGAGATAGAATATAAAAATAAATATATTAGTGCTAAGAATAATGGGATGACAATCCATCCCTTTTTTACCTTGAGAAGTGCCCTCTTAACACCTTTTCTGGCAGAAATATTAATAAGACATCCTTTATTGTCAACATATCCTGATACAGAAGACATAACTCTAAAGATAATGGGAAAGAGACTGAGATAGAGACACCAATAGAGGGTGCTATTTTCTACATGTTGGTAAGAGGAGGCCTCTCGGATTATAATGAATTTGAGCAGCAAATGGAAATAAGGGAGGGAGCGTTCCATATGTATGGCAAAATAAAGCGCTTCTCAGGAGTGTATTCGATAGGAGAGAGGAAGACAAAGAGACAGAGACAGAGGGAGAACGAGAATCTGTAAACCTTCAGTGAGAAGGGATGAAAACCCACAGCTTCAACAGAGAAATCTATGTAGTAGAAAACTTTTGGGGCTGGCATTGTGGTGTAGCAGATTAAGCCTCCACCTGGGATTCCGCCATCTCCTATGAGCACCACTTCAAGTCCTGGCTGCTCCACTTCCAATCCAGCTCCCTGCTAATGGCCTGAAAGGCAGGTGACAGATGGCCCAGGTACTTGGACCCTAGCACCAGTGAGCGAGGCTGGGAAGAAGCTCCAGGCTCCTAGCTTCCTCCTGAGCCAGCCCCAGCCACAGTGGCCATTTGGGGAGTGAACCAGTGGCTGGAAGTTCTCTTTATCTGTCCTCTTCCTCTTTCTACAACTCTGACTTTCAAAGAAATAAAAGTAAATAAATCTTTAAAAAAGAAAGAAAATTTTCAGTCTCTTTCTTGCCTAAAAATGGGTACAAACGTATAGTTTAGGCATAACCAAGTTTATTCTGGTAGATTATAAAATTAGAAACATTTCCTTAAATAGAATATTTTCTCTGTGAATGTAAAACTGCCCTTTTGTGGCTTTTAATATCATTGGCATTTCATATCATTTTATTTATCACTGATACATTTCCCTAGAGCCTGTGGTGATCTGGCACTCTAGAGTTTCTGGTGCAGATAAGATGTGAAATTGAATGGCAAATTGTACAATGATACCGATAGGAACAACAACAGTGTAGCTTCACTAATAAGAATAAAGAATATTTTATGTGATTACTGTTTTCAAGGACTGTTAAAAATCACTTGATCTAAGGTAAATCAAAGATCTGATCACTTATCAGACTGTCTAATTAAAGGTGGAAGAGGAAGATCATAGAATCCCAAGCATTTGGATCATGTTCAAATTGCTTTTAGATAACATATTCTTAATTAATGAATTTTGGATTTCAGAGCATCCAAGGAAAAGCTCTCCCAAGCATTCCTTCCCAGCGCTGAGATCCAGACATTCTTGGAAAGGGGATAACCTTGGCACATCTTAAGAAGATTCATTCTGATGCCATGCCTGTGGAATTTACTGGAAACCTGCCCTCGGGAATGTGCCAGAAATCCTCCCTCTAGGATGTAAGGGAGGCTATTCACAGGGAAGTATTTGAACCAGGAGCACTTCATGACAGAACCACCCAAAGAGGGGATGGCTGGGCGAAGCTACTGCCTGCCACGCTGTACCACAATACCCAGGCACAAGAGACGCCACCAGGGCTTCAAAGGCCTGCTGCTGAAAAAGTCAAGTGAGCACTCCAGTACCTAGAAGCAAAATCCTTTTTCCTGCAAAATTGCTCCAGGGCTCTCTATTGCATAAGGCTTCAGCAGGACAGCAAAAAATACTCAAGGGACCCTTATCAATTTTCACATAATAGGTAAATTGAATTTAGTACTGAAGAGCAATAAACAGATAATCTACACATTTTATGACAGAAAAACTGATATAAATCAAATAAAATGAAATCAATTAAATAATTATAAACATTTAAATATTTTTCTCTTAATAATTGATAAAACAATAAAACAGTCCCAGAAAAATAAAACCAGAATACAGAAGACTTGACCATTATTACACAGCTTGAGCCAAATGATTAAAAAAAAAAGACTGATACAGAATAACTCAACCAACAAACAACAGAATACACTTCTTTTCAAATGCACCTGGAATACTGAAAAGGATAGACTTTAGGATACGCCATAAACAAGTCTCAGTAAAAGGACTGAAATCCTGTAAGTTATATTTTCTTACTGCAACAAAATTAAATTAGAATCAATATTATTAGAAATACAGGAAATCTCCAAATATTTGAAAATAAAAGAACATATTTCATGGGGTAGGCATTTGACATAGCAGTTAAGATGCCAATTGGGATGTCAAATCTCATATCAAAGTGCCTGGGTTCAAGGCCCAGCTGCACTCCCAAATCCAGCTTTTTGTTAATATACACCTTGGGTGGCAGTGGTAACAGCTCAAGTAGTTGGGTTACTAACCACCAAAGTGGGAGACCCAGATTGAGTTCCAGGCTCCTGGCTTCAGTCTGGCCCAGCCACTCTTGTCATGGGCATTTGGAGAGTAAACCAGAGAAGATGGGAAATCAATCTCTCTCTCTCCCCTCTTCCAATCCAGCTTCCTGCTAATGTACCTGGAAAGTCAGTGGAAGACAGACCAACTGCTTGGCCCCTGTCACACGTGGGAAACCAGGATGGGGTAACTGGCTTCTGACTTCAGCCTGGCCCAGACTTGGCTGTTGCAGCTGTTCAGGGAGTGAAGTAACTGATGGAAGATCTCCCTCTCACCCTCCACCTTTCAAATAAATAACTGCTTTTTAAAGAGAATATATTTCAAAAGAATCTAGAGATCAAAGATCACAGCAATAAAAGTAGGTATCTTGAAATTAATAGGGACAAAAAAATCAAAACGTATGAAAGAGACCATAATCAATGCATAGATGGAAGTTTACAGCTTTACAAGCTTTTATTGAAGGAATCAGTATTGTGACGTAGCAGGTTAAGCACCAGGCTGAGATGCCAGCATCCCGTGTAAGTGCTGGTTCCAGTCCTGGCTGTTCCACTTCCAATCCTGCTCCTTGCTAATGCACTTGGAAAGGCAGCAGGTAACAACCCAAGTGCTTGGGCTCCTGCCACCATGTGGGAGACTCAAATGGAGGTCCAGGCTCTTGATTTTGGCCTGGCCCAGCCCTAGCCAAAGCAGCCATTTACAGAAGGAATCAGTAGATAGAAGATCTCTGTGTGTGTGTGTGTGTGTGTTCGTGTGTGTGTCTTTCTGTCTGTCTACCCTCTCTCTTTGTAACTCTGCTTTTCAAATAAAGAAATATCTTTATTAAAAAATTATTTTATTTATTTATTTGAGTGGTAGAGTTACAGACAGAAAGCAGCAGAGACAGAGAGAAAGGTCTTCAATCTCCTGATTTATTCCCCAAATGGCCACAAAGGCTGGAGCTGGGCGGATCTGAAGCCAGGAGCCAGGAGCTTCTTCCAGGTATCCCAGGCGGGTGCAGGGGCCCAAGGAATTGGGCCATCTTCCACTGCTTTCCCAGGCCATAGCAGAGAGCTGGATCAGAAGTAGAGCAAGCAGCACATGAACCAGTGAACATATGGGATGGCAGTGCCACAGAAAGAGGCTTAGCCTACTACGCAACAGTGCTGGTCCTAAGAAGGTACAAGAAATCAATACCTTTTAAAAAATAAAGGAAAGCTTACATTGGAAAGGAAGAAATATCTAAAATTAATCATCTCAAAAAGCCAGAAAAGAAAGAATAAATCACAGAAAGTAGGTTAGAAGAAATAATAAAGCTCAAAATGAAAATCAATGAAATAGAAAAGAGAAAAATGACAGAGAAAAATCAATGAAGCACAAAACTCATTCTTCAAAATATACTAACAAAATTGATAAACCTTCACAATAAAACATCCAAGAAAAAAAGAAAACAGAAATGAAATGGAAAATCACTACTAATCTTACAGAAATTAGAAGGATCTTGAGGAGCAAAACATGAACACTAAGATAACTAAGTAGATATCTTAAATGAAATGTAGGAATTCCCAGAAAAATACAAATGCCAAGAGCTACCCTAGGAAGAAATGGATATATAACACAATCTGAGATAATAATTTCAACCTTCCCACAGAGGGATGTTCAGGTCCAGAAGGCTTTACTGGTAAATTTTAACAAATACTTAAAGATAAAACAATGGCAATTCTACACAAACTCTTCCAGGAACAGAGAAAGAAAGCACATTTCTCTTGTAAGGCCAGGGTTGCATGGATAACAATGCAAGAAAACAAAATTATAAAACTGCAGACCAATGTTCGCCATACAAAAAAAAAACACACAAAATATCATAAATATTAGCAAACAATCAAGGAAAATATAAAAAGGCTTATATGCCATGAACAGTGGGATTTACCCCAGGAATGAAAGGCTGGTTTGACATCAGAAAATTCATTAATGTAATAAACAATATTAACAGAATAAAGAGGAAAACACACATAATTATCCTAACACAGAAAAGGCATTTGACAAAGCCCAACCCCCATTCATGATAAAAACTCTCAACCAGCCAGGAATAAATCTTCTCATCTTATATTAGTAACAGAAAAATCTTCTGATAAAGGGTACCTATTAAGATAAATACAGTTAACATCCCATTTTTTGAAAGACTGAATGTTTTCCCCCTAACATCAGAAACAAGGCAAGAACATTTGCTTTCACTACTTCCAGTCAATGCTCTGCTGGAGGCTCTGGTTATGAGTACAATTAGACTAAGACGAGGAGGATTAATGCAGGAGAAAATAAAGTTGTCAGGTGCTATAAACATAATTTTGCCTATAAAATTAATCTTAGAAGCCAACAACAAAAAGCCTACCTGTACTAATAACATTCTTAGCAGATACAGTTTTCAATTTCTATAAAGTAACAAGAATTTTAAACCAAAGATTAATAAAAAACTATTTTTGTAGTAGCATTAAAAAAGACTAAACTATGTGGAAATACATTTAACCAAAGAAATGCTGGACCTGTATGCTATAACCTCAGAAACACTGCTGAGAGAAATTAAAGATGATTTAAAAAAAAAAAAAAAAGAAAAAACATGCCATGTTCAAAAATTAGAGATATGATAATTTTAAGAAAGCAGTTCTTCCCAAATTTATTTCTACATTTAACACTACTCTTATCATTACTACTCTAGTCAATACTCTTCTTATCAATTCTCAAATAATTTAAATGTAGAAATTGACAAGTTGATCCTAAAATGCATATGATATGCAAAGGACCTAGAAATAGTCAAAACACAGTTGAAGGGCATATATCACCTGACACCAAAACGTACCAGAAAGCTGAAGTAATCAAGACAATGGTATTGACATGAGGACAGACACGTAGGTGAATGGAAAATGAAACGTTAAAGAGCTCAGAAAGAAACCCTCAGGTTTACAGTCAATCAGTTTTCAACAAACGTACACAAACAATTCAGCAAAGAGAAGGATATTCTTTTCAACCTGAAAGTAGAAAAAAATGTGTGACCTTGAATGAGGCAGCTATTTCACAGATGTGAGGACCAGTGCTATGGCGTAGCAAATAAAGCCACCGCCTGGATGCCAGCATCCCATTTAAGAGCCGGTTCGTGTCCAGCTGCTCTGCTTCCATTCCAGTTCCCTGCTAACGGCCTGGAAAAGCAGCGGAAGATCCCCAAGTGTTTGAACCTCTGCCACCCACATGGGAGACCCAGATGACAGTCGTGACTCTTGGCTTCAGCCTGGCACAGCCCTGGCTGTTGCAGTTATCTTGGGAGCAAACCAATGAATGGAAGATCAATCTTTCTCTCTCTCTTCCCCTCTCTCTTTGTAACTCTAACTTTCAAGTACATAAAAATTTTTTAGAATACATATTTCATGGATCTGACACCAAAAGTATAAACTATAAAAAAATTTATTTAACTTTATAACTTTCATTATTCCAAAGCCACTATTGAATGAATGAAGACACAGTCCACAGACTGGGAGAAAATATTTATAAATCATCTACCTAAAAATGGCTTTTATTTAGAAGATTAAAAAGAGAAACCCTGGGGCCAGCACTGTGGTCCCAGTGCCAGCATCCCATATAAGTGCCAATTCAAGTACTGGTTGCTCCACTTCTGATCCAGCTCTCTGCTATGGCCTGGGAAAGCAGCAGAAGATGGCCCAAGTCCTTGGGCCCCAACACCCACGTGGGAAACCAGGAAGAAGCTCCCGGCCCTTGGCTTCAGATCGATGTAGCTCTGGATCGGCCCAGCTCTGCCTGTTGCAGCTATCTGGGGAGTGAACCAGCAGATGGAAGACCTCTCTCTCTCTTTCTTTCTCTCTCTCTCTCTCTCTCTGCCTCTACCTCTCAGTAACTCTTTCAACCAAATAAATAGCTCTTAAAAAAAAAAAAAAGAGCCACATTTTAGAGCCACATTTTTTTCTTCTTTTTTCTTTTTGAAAGATTTATTTATTCATTCATTTGAAAGGCAGAATTATAGAGAGACAGAGGCAGAGAGAGCGAGAGAGGTCTTCCATCCACTGGTCCACTCCCCAATTGGCTGCAACAGCCAGAGCTGTGCCTATCTGATGCCAGGAGCCAGGAAATTCTTCCAGGTCTCCCACATGGGTACAGGGGCCCTAGAGCTTTGACCATCTTCTACTGCTTTCCCAGGCCATAGCAGAGAGCTGGATCGGAAGTGAAGCAGCCAGGCCTCAAACCAGTGTCCATATGGGATGCAGGCACTGGAAGTGGCAGCTTTACTTGCTACGCCACAGCGCCAGCCCCCACAATTTTTTCTAAGACACGATTTCTCAGATACTAAATGAGTTGCTAATGAAATATTAAAAATTATAAACCTACTGACATCAAACTTTCACCAAGCTAGTCTGCCACAGTGGAATATGTAACATCAAGCACTAGGACAGCTACAAAACAATTAACAAAATATTGACATTGACAATGATGAGTGCTCTAGAGAAGAATTGAAAAACTATAAGCTGTATGAAGACAGACACTAGGTCAGCCCAGTCCTGCCCTATATACACAGATTCTAATCCATGTTTCTTCATTGCTAGAATCCCAATGGAGTGGGGGAAGTGGAAGGAGACATTTGATCATGACACCTAATAGTATTGGCCTTTTGAGCCACTGCTATACAATGGACCAATCTAGTGACTCCACAGCCTATTTATTTATCTGACAGGTAGCAGGGGCACAGAGAGGGAGGTGGGGTGGGAGTGTGGCTCCCATCTGCTGCCCACAACAGCTAAGAGACAAGAATTCAACCCAGGTCTCCCATCTGGGAACACAATTACTTAAGCCTTTACCACTCCCTCCATGATCTGCATTGGTAGGAAGCTGGAGCCAGGAGCTGAAGCCAGGGATGGAACTCGGGTGCTTCAGTATGGGACACAAGCATCTTAACAGGTGTCTCAACCACTGAGCTAGATGCCTGTTCCTCTAATTATAATGATAAATAGCAGAGCTTTTCATTTCATACCAAGAACTTGAATAGTTTATACTCAAGTATACTCTTTTGCATTGCTGATCTCACAGATAGTTGCATCTTTTCATAGTTGATTCCTACTACTCAAGTAATTTATGGTTATGCCTAGCCCTGAAAAAAGTCTTTCAAATAATTTACTAACATAATGAACATAATACAAAGAGCAAAGGCATACATATTTTAGGATACCATTACTTTGATCTTCTATTATTTAGTCTCTTGATTAGAAGTAATCTGAGGTTAGACACATTTTCTGTTTGCAGTACAAAATCCTACCTAACATGAATCTCAATCTATCCTTTTGACACAAATGATTTGTTATCATATTAACCGATAAAAAGTTAAATAAAATAAGTCAATGACTGAACACACAGAAAAGGGAGTCAAACCAAGCCTCTCTGTCACATGTATTTTTGATTATTTCCAGATGTATTCTGAAATTCTAAAAAAATGCAAAAAAGGGGGGGTCAACTCAAGATTTTTAAAACTCTACTAGACTTAAATTTCTATTTAACCCAGGATTAAAAGGAATAAGGATGATAATATCTGAGATGTCTTAGAGCCAGGAATTATAAAGTTAACTTACACTCAAGTTGTGCCACCACATCTCCAGGGTCTACTGCTTCAGGGAACACCTATGGTGGAAGGACACAGGGAGGATGGGAAGATGTGAATGGAACGTAGAGATGAGACTGTCTTTGTTTTTTCCCTCTCTCAAAATATTATGTACCCAACCAAAGAAAACATGACATTACTAAGAACACTCCCTCTCTGCTTCCCATGCTCAGTACGAAAAACACTACGAATGATCTTTATAGCTATTTCTGCCCTCTCCCAGCTTTGTCTGTCAGCATTCTTGCCACTGTTGTTACCACGATCCTGCCAACCTTCTTAGTGTTCCTCCAACCTCTCAAGCTTACTCTCAACAGGAAACCTTTACATTTGCTATCTTCTCATTAGAATGCTTTTTCCCCTAGGTCTTCAAATAACTGATACAATCTCATAATTCTGACTCAGCTTCAGTGTTACTGCCTTCTCTGACCACTCTTTAAAATGGACAACACCCCTAATCCCATTACTCTCCCTTTATTCTCTTCATGCAATTATTTCTATCTAATATCACTGATGCATTTATTGGTTATTGTCTGTTTCTCTTATGACAGTGAAAGCTCCAAGAGGGGTGGATTTTTCCTTGTTTATCACATATCCTCGGGGCAGAGAACAATTGGCAAATAGAGCAGGTACTGGGTAATTATTCCTGGGAGAAAGGAAGGAGAGAAGAAAAGAAGGAGGGAGGGACAAAGGAAGAGAAGGAGACAGAGGGAAAAAGGAGGGAAAATAAAAAGTTAAGAAATGTGACTGGTAGCCGTTCATCAAAAGGAGCAGTTTTAGGAGAAAAAAAGAAAAGAGGCTTATAGAAAAAGTACTATAAGACAGTCATAAATAAACTATCTTATCTATTAAGAATTTATTTTGTTTTATGAAATAATTATTTAGAATTCAAGGTGCTATGGTTTACACAAACCCCACTACGACAATTTTAAGAACCTGTTGATCCATCAAGGAAAAATGGCAACTGATTCAATGCAAAATATAATGAATATTCTCAATCTTATAGATTTAAGTCATAACTTTCCTTTTGGAATTAAACTGAAGCATATAGTGAAGTGACACCTTGACAGTAGGGACTCCATTTTAGAGCACCCCCCACCATGAGACTCTGAGACTCTGGTCTGAAACTATGGCCTAAAATTCAGACAGTAACATAACACTGCATCCCACCTGGCAGAACACAGAGACTCCATGGTATGATCACTCAAGCTTAAAACAGATAGGCTGCACCTGGATTAATGCTAAGATTGTAATTTGTCTATTGTCAAAATTATAATTGATATTAGTTTTGCATAGGCCTTAGGTCAGCTTCACCTTAGTATTCCCCAATCCTAGCAACCATGCATTCCCCCTCCCCTCCTTGTGATTTTTGCCTTTATAAACCCTGTTGCTTTGAGCTTCAGGGTCGAGAGTTCTTTAAGGCATGAGCCCACTCTCCACCACCACCAGCAATAAACGACCCTCAGATGTTATCAGTGTGTGATGCACCTCTGTTTCTACTTGCCCGGCTGCAACAATAATAAGCAATCATAACTTACATTATGGGCTTTTATTCAAAAGTTGGAACCACTTTGAATTTGCATTACTAGTTGATCTGCTATTTGAAAAACTTACCTTTTCAAACACCATTCTGGCATTGAAAACCAGTGGAAAAGTGGCTGGGACACATTGTGTCTTTTTGTATTGGCCAAACACACAGATGCTAAGGTAGATGTCCTCCTTGTCTTTCAGCACCACTCCTGGACAAGTTACCTGAAAGAAATTAGATAAAGGAATATAACTGTTTTATGAGTTCCTGAACTATTCTACTAAAATGATGTATCAAATATTACACAAAAACATTAGTCTGCTAATCTAATAAAAATTCAAATAACAAAAGAGAGACTAGTGTTTACAAAGTTAAATGAAACGCTTTTGCAACTTCCTCTCACTCCGAGAAATCTACAATTTTCCACCTGGTTACTTGTGCCAGATTTTGAAGTTCTCCATACTGGCACTAGGGATAGACACAAACAGGTTTAAATAGTTAGCCTTAGGCTCCCACTTTATACTGAATGCTCAAAGTTATTCAGCATCATTAAATCACAAAGGATTAGCACTTGGTAGAAATAAAAATTGTACTAGAGGGCAAAAAAAACAAATAAATAAATAAATAAACCAAAAGCACAAATCTGACCTCTAGCACACTAAACAGCAGTTCATAGACATGCTCATCAAAAGCAGTATGAGGTAAGGGCGATGTGGAACCGCAGGTTAAGTTGCCGCTTGCACACACCCACATCCCTTATAGAAGTGCCTGGTTGGGCAAGTCCCAGCTACTCCACGCTTATGATCCTACTTCCTGTTTATGCACCTGAGAGGCAGTAGGTGATGGCCCGAGTACCTGGGTTCCTGCCACTCATGTGGGAGACTCAGATGGGGTTCCTGACTTCTGACATCAGTTTGGCCCAGCTCTGGCTATTGCAGGCATTTGGAGAGTATACCAGTGGTTAGAAGATACATCCTCGCCCGCCCTGCCCCATCACTCTGCCTTTCAAATAAATAAATAATTTTTTAAGAAAAAGCAATGTGAAAAAGTTTCAAAGTCAATGAATTGAAAGTTTTGAGCCCAATAATGTGTTTTTTTAAATACTAAACTGCACCTATCCTCATTAAGACTGACAGAAAGTACCAGCATAAAATGTGAGGCTTCTAAACAAAACACAGCGCAGGCTCTCCAGCCCCTGCCATATTCCACAGCCGGTGATTAATATGCCCTTAACAGCATACTGAAGGCTTTCTGAAACTTGAGGTCAACATAATAACTTTGTCCAACATATTCTGATACATTCTAAGTATATTTTTATTGTTCTCTGAACATACACATTACTTGTCTCAAGGTCTTCCATTAACTATATAGTGTGATATAAAACAGAGTAATATAAGGAGTACTGACTTCAACCATTCCATTCCATGCCTTCTTGATTTACTCCTCCCATCTGCCCAGGCAATTATTAACAGACACCTACACAAAACTTATCTTGATTCAACAGCTGTTGTTATTCAATCCAATCAAATTCACACATTTATTATGAAGTTACTATATGCAAAAATAATATACTTTAACTTCTTTCAGCACGTCACAGATCCAAATTATTGTCTAGATGCATTTTAAGCAAATGGATACATCTTACTCTAAGTTCCCTGAGGGCAGACTTTCATTTTCCTCATCACTATAGCCAAAGAAGTACACTTTCAGTATGAAAAAGTTTAAGATATTATCTTGTCCAGCTTCAGAACTTCTATATATGAAAACAACAGAGTCCCAGGAAAGTTTAGGTGATACACTAACAAGGTCATAAAGTAATGAGTCCTAGGATTAGATGAGTTAATAAATGTGAAGTGCTTAGAGCAAAGTCTGACAGAATATTCATCAATATCAGCTACTGTCATCGTTAGATTAAAAATTATATCATCTGTCAACACAGACCACTGCATTGAATAAATGACTAACATGCCCATCTCTTTGTATTTATCAGTTAAAGATTTCTTTCTGGAAAGCGGAGCAAGACAGCAAGTGAGTAAGGTGCCCCTGCAATCCTCTCCCCGTAAACACAGCAATCTGAACAGCTGTTCATACGCAAACCACCTTCACAGCAGCTAACAACATCAGCTAAGAGACCACCATGCGACGACAGGATAAGAGGCACTGAGGAAGGCGTGAAGTTACGAGTTGCCTGTCATCACTCCCCCAGCTGCAACCGGTACAGCTCCATGCAGCCTGCTTGGGAGACGGAGAAGGGATTAAGTCCAGACCTTAGACTTGAAACCCAGTGCCAGGCAGGTCATGGTAAAACATCGTGCAGACAGGATCCCACACCCCTACCCCCAGGTCATCACCTGCAGACTGAGCCTTTGGGCCTCCTTAGCCACATGCCAAATGGACTGCCCCCACCACCCTTTCCCCCACCTCTGGCTGAGAGTGGAACAAGATTACAGCCTCTAGGAAGTGGGGTGGGAAAGTCATACAGGACCTTGCCTTGGAGCTCAATGTCAGGCCTATGGCTGTGACACCCAACACCAGATAAAGCCCAAAGGTCTCTATCCCCAGCCCAGGGCTCCCAAATCAAGCCTGTAGAAGTTAATTCTAAACAAATACCTACTATATTTAAGATAAACCTGAGATAGAAGCACCCCCTTGTATTGAAACAGTGACAACAAACCAAGAGCAGACTTGTAGCAAACTTCAACAGAACCATCTAATGCCAATACAGCCTAAGTGTCCACAGGCTCAGAGAAAACATGGCAAAGTGCTTAGAATTTCTGGAAGACAGGAACATACAAAGCCGGATTACAGAGAGTGGGAAAAATCCCTAACCCTTTAATGCGCAGTTGCCAATACATACTAACAGACATCAGTAACTGTCAGGGTGGGGCCGGCACTGTGGTGCAGCAGGTAAAGCCTCTGCCTGCAGTGCCAGCATCCCATGGTGTCGGTTCAAGTCCCGGCTGCTGTATTTCTGATTCAGCTCTCTGCAATGGCCTGGGAACACAGTAGAAGATGGCCCAAGACCTTGAGCCCATGCACCCTCGTGAGAGACCCAGAGAAAGCTTCTGGCTCCTGGCTTCAGATAGGCCCAGCTCTGGCCAATACAGCCATTTGGGGAGTGAACCACCAGATGGAAGATCTCTGCCTCTGCCCCTCTGTAACTCTGCCTTTCAAATAAATAAATCTTATAAAAAAAAAAAAACTGTAAGGGAATCATGACAGGTACAGAATGTAAAATAGTCATTTTAAGGAAACACAATGAGATTCAGGTAAACTCGGAGATGATTTATTATTCTAACACAGAAGCTTAAAAAGATATAAGAAAATAATTACAAAAAAAAATCCTATGGCTTGAAAAGTACATCAAACAAAGTTAAAAATGTGAAAGAAGGCATCAGAAGCAGAGTGGATCAAACAAGAATCAGTGAGCTTAAAAACAGTCTGTCTGAAGATATACAGAGGAAAACAAACAAACAAACAAACAAAAAAAAGAATGCAGAAGAACAGGAAGACAGACTCTAATACAATATTAACAGGGGACTTCAACGCCCCACTTTCACCAATGGACAGTTCAACTAGACACAAAATCAACAAAGAAGCAACAGACCTAATCAGCACTATGGAACAAAAGGACATACCTGATATCTACAGAACTTATCACCCCACAGTTGGCAGAATACACATCATCCTCATCAGTACATGGAACTTTCTCTAAGACAGACTATATATTAAGCCATAAAGCAAGTCTCAGGAAATTCAACAAAATCAAAATCATACCATGCATCTTCTTTGAACACAGTGGAATGAAGCTGGAAATCAACAACTCAAGAATCTCTAGATCATATGCAAACACATGAAGACTGAATAATATGCTCCTGAATGAACAGTGGGTCACAGAAGAAATCAAAAGGAAAATCAAAAAATTTCTGGAAATGAATGAGGTTGACAACACATCATATTAAAACATATGGGATACTGCAAAAGTAGTGTTAAGAGAGAAGTTTATAGCATTGGTGCCTTCATGAAGAAATTGGAAAGGTACCAAATAAATGAGCTATCAGTGTATCTCAAGGAGCCAGAAAAAAAAAAAAAGAATAACAACAAACCAAACTCAAAATTAGGAGGCAAGAAATAATTAAAATCAGAGAACAAGATTAAAACACACAAAAAATACAAAAGATGGGTGAAATGAAGAGCTGGTTTTTTACAAAATAAATAAAACTGATACACCATTGGGCCATTGGACCAACTAACCAAAAAAAAAAAAAAAAAAAAATGGGAGGCCGGCGCCATGGCTCAATAGGCTAATCCTCTGCCTGCTGCACCAGCACCCCAGGTTCTAGTCCTGGTCGGGCACCGGATTCTGTCCCGGTCGCTCCTCTTCCAGTCCAGCTCTCTGCTGTGGCCCGGGAGTATAATGGAGGATGGCCCAAGTGCTTGGGCCCTGCACCCGCATGGGAGACCAGGAGAAACACCTGGCTCCTGGCTTCAGATCAGTGTGGTGCGATGGCCGCAGTGTGCAGGCCTCGGTGGCCATTGGGGGGTGAACCAACGGAAAAAGAAAACCTTTCTCTCTGTCTCTCTCTCTCACTGTCCACTCTGCCTGTCAAAGGGGGGGGGGGGGACAACCCAAATCAATAAAACAAGAAATGAAATGAAAAAGAAAATGTAACAACAGACACCACAGAAATAAAAAGAAAATCATCAGGAATTACAATAAAGAGTTGTATGCCAACAAATTGGGAAACCTAGAAGAAATAGTTAAATTCCTAGACACATACAATCTACCAAAATTGACTCATGAAGCCATAGAAAACCTAAACAGGCCAATAACCCAGATGGAAACTGAATCAGTATAAAGACCCACCCAACAAAAAAAAGCTTGGGACCAGGTGGCTTCACTGCTGAATTCCATTATTCATTTCAAGAAGAACTAATTCCAATTCTTCTCAAACTATTCTAAACAATTGAAAGGGAGGGAATCCTCCCAATTTCTTTCTAAGAAGCCTGCATCACCTTAATTCCTGATCTAGAAAAAGACAACAACAGAAAAAGAGAACAATATCCCTGTTGAACATAGATGCAAAAATCCTCAACAAAATATTAGCTGATCGAATACCTTGGAATAAATTTAATGAAGGATGTCAAAGAACTCTATGATGAAGATTACAAAACACTAAAGGAAGAAACAGAAGACGATATTTAAAAATAGAAAAATCTTCCATGTTCATGGATTGGAAGAATCAACATCATCAAAATGTCCATAATAGCAAAAGCAATTTACATATTCAATGCGATCTCAACCAAAATACCAATGACATTCTTTGCAGATCTAGAAAAAAATGATGCTAAAATTCATATGGAAACACAAGAGACCCTTAATAGTTAAAGCAATCTTATACAACAAAATCAAAACCAGAGGCATCACAATACCAGATATCAAGATATACTACAGGCAATTATAATCAAAACAGCCTGGTACTGGCACAAAAACAGATATGTAAACCAATGGAATAGAATAAATGTCCAGAAAGAAATCCACACATCTACAACCAATTTGTATTTGACAAATGAGCTGAAATCAATCCCTGAAACAAGGATAGTCTGTTTAATATATGGTGCTGGGGAAACTGGATCTCCATGTGCAGAAGCATGAATCTATACCCACACCTTATACCTTATACACAATCCACTCAAAGTGGATCAAGACCTAAATCTACAGCCCAATGTTATCAAATTACTAGAGAACATTGGGAAAACTCTTCAAGACATTAGCATAGGAAAGACTTCTTGGAAAAAAAAAAAAAAACAACCCAGAAGCACAGACAGTTAAAGCCAAAGTAGACAAATGGGATTACATCAAGCTAAGGAGCTTCTGCAATGCAAAATTAATACTCAGCAAAGTGGAGAGGTGATCAACAGAATGGGAGAAATTATTTGCAAACTATGCAACTGATAAAGGATTAATAACCAGAATATATGAAGAGCTTGAGAAATGCAACAACAACCCAGTTAAGAAACGGGCAAAGGACTTAAACAGACATTTTTCTAAAGGGGAAATTCCAATGGCCAAGAGACACATGAAAAATGCTCAGGCTCACTAGCCATCAGGCAAATGCCAATCAAAACCACAATGAGGTTTTACCTCACCCCAGTTAGAATGGTTCTCATACAGAAATCATGAGACAATAAATGCTGGCAAGGATGTGGGGAAAAAGGTACCCTAATCCATTGTTGGTGGGAAAGTAAGTTGGTATAGCCCTTGAAGAAGACAGTATGGAAATACCTAAAAAATCTTAATATGGACCTAACATATGATGCAGCCATCCCACTCCTGGGAATTTACACAAACCAATAGAAATCAGCATATGAAAGAGTTATATCTGTACCTCATGTTCATTTCAGCTTAATTCACAATAGCTAAGATGTGAAATCAACCCAGATGTCTATCAACTGTTGGTTGGATAGAAATTATGGTATATATACACCATTAAGCACTACTCAGCTGTGAAAGAAAGGAAGGAAGGAAGGAAGGAAGGAAGGAAGGAAGGAAGGAAGGAAGGAACTATATTAGTACTTATATAGAAAGGTACTATATATTAGGTACTATAAGTAACCTAGAAATGATTTGAAATACTTGAGAGTCTGATATGGATAGGTTATATGTAAATATTATGCTATTTTATATAAGGGACTTGACTATCCTCACATTTTAATATCCACAGGGGTGGGGCTGGAACCTATCTCCCAGGGATACTAAAGGAAAGTTTTCAGCCTTTAAAAAGAAGGATATCTTGGGGCTGGCACTATGCCATAAGGGTAAAACCGCCACCTGCAGTGCCAACATCCCATATGGGCACCAGTTCGAGTCCTGGCTGCTCTGCTTCTTATCCAGCTCTCTGCTAATGTGCCTGGGAAAACAGTGAAAGATGGCCCAAGCCCTTGGGCCCCTGCAACCATGTGGGACACCCAGAAGAAGATCCAAGCTTCTGGGTTCAGATTGGCCTAGCTCTGGGTGTCACAGCCATTCAGGAAGTGAACCAGCAGATGGAAGACCTCTCTCTCTCTCTCTCTCTCTGCCTCTGCCTTTCAAATAAATAAATGACTCTTAAAAAAAAAGAAGGAAATCTTGTCATTTGCAATAATATGTATGAACTTGGAGGATATTATCCTAAGTGAAATAAGCCAGGTGAAATAAGCCAGATAAAGATAAATAATGCATGATCTCAATTTTAGGTAGAATCTAAAAATGCTGAACTCACGGATAGAGAGTAGAAGGGTAGCTACCAGGACCTGGGAGGTGATGGGGAGGGGTCAGTGAGGGAGGTGAGATAAAGGGAGACATTTGCTAAAGTGTAACATGTTTCAGTTAGGATGAATTCTGGAGAATAAACGTGGTTAAGTATAGTTAATAACAAAATGTATTGCATACATTAATATTGCTAAAACAGTGGATCTAAAATGTTCTTATCACATAAAACTAAGTCTGTGAGGTAAAGGACATATTAGTCTAACTTAAAATTTCCACAATATATACACAGCCAAAACAACAATTTGTTCATTTTAGATATATACAGTATTTGTCAATTAAAAAAAAAGAGAGAATGGATAAACACATTGTGTTCTGTACTAGAATACTATTCCACAATCAAAAGGAATAAACTAATGATATCCAACATAACCTGGATGGATCTCAAAAATAGGTGGAGCAAAGAGAGACAGACACAAAATATTACATATTACATAACTCCAATATAAAGTTTAATTACTGGCAAATTCATTTACAGTGCTAGCAATCGGAATAGTGATGGCCTCTGCATGAGACTCGAAGGGGGCACAAGACACTATTTTTTAAAAAAATAGGCTTTAATCTGTTGTCAATTTTTTTTAAAGATTTTATTTATTTGGCCGGTGCTGTGGCTCACTAGGCTAATCCTCAGCCTGCAGCGCTGGTACCCTGGGTTCTAGTCCTGGTCAGGGTGCTGGATTCTGTCCCGGTTGCTCCTCTTCCAGTCCAGCTCTCTGCTGTGGCCCAGGAAGGCAGTGGAGGATGGCCCAAGTGCATGGGCCCTGCACCCTCATGGGAGACCAGGAGGAAGCACCTGGCTCCTGGCTTCGGATCGGCGCAGGGCACCGGCCACAGTGCACCAGCCATAGTGGCCATTTCGGGGGTGAACCAACGGAAAAAGGAAGACCTTTCTCTCTGTCTCTCTCTCACTGTCTAACTCTGCCTGTCAAAAAAAAAAAAAAAAAAAAGATTTTATTTATTTGAAAGACAGTTACAGAGAGAGAGAAAGAGAGAGGTCTTCCATCTGCTAGTTCACTCCCCAAATGGTTGTGACAGCTGGAGCTGGGCCGATCCGAAGCCAGGAGCCAGGGGCTTCTTCCTGGTCTCCCACATGGGTGCAGGGGCCCAAGGATTTGGCCATCTTCTACTGCTTTCCCAGGCGATAACAGAGAGCTGGATGAGAAGTGGAGCATCCAGGACTTGAACCAGTACCCATTTGGGATGCTGGTGCTGCAGGCCAGCGGTTTAACCCATTGCACCACAGCACCAGTCCTACAAGACACTTTTGTGGGGTGATGAAAGTGCTCTAAATCTTTATCTGGGAATGAATTTCCCATAGGAAAAAAATTCAGGGAATGTCATGGGAATGAAATAATAACTGCAACTGCTCAATATTAAAATGAAGTATAGGGACCAGTGGTGCTGCCTGCAGTGCCGGCATCCCTTCTGGGTGCCGGTTCTAGTCCTGGCTGCTCCACTTCCGATCCAGCTCTCTGCTATGGCCTGGGAAAGCAGTAGAAGATGGCCCAAGTCTTTGAGCCCCTGCACCCATGTGGGAGACTCAGAAGAAGCTCCTGGCTTTGGATCAGCAGAGCTCCAGCCATTGCAGCCACTTGGGGAGAGAACCAATGGATGGAAGACCTCTCTCTCTCGCTCTCTGCCTCTCTTCTTTTTGTAACTCTGTCTTTCAAATAAATAAATAAATCTTTAAAAAAATAAATAAATAAAATAAAATGAAGTACAAAGTTCTAACAATCAAATAACCAAGTACATCATGTAAACTTTGATTGGATCCTGTGTGAAAAAGTAAATTATAAAAGTCAGTTTTTAGACAACTGGTAAAACTTGAAGATGGACTTGAAATTTATGAATTATCACTCATTATCTTAGGTGTGATAACAGTTGCAGTTAGGTAGAATAATATCTATCCTTTTTTAGAAAATGCATGCTGAAGTATTCAGGAGGCAGTATTATGATGTCAACAATTTACTTTCAAAATTACAACAAAAATATTTTACACATAATATATACATATGTACAAACAAAGCAAATTAATGTAGATAGGTCAGGGAATAATGGTTATTCATTGAACTATTCTTCCAAGTACTCTGTATGTTTGAAAAACTTTATTTAAAAAGTTGGGGGTGGGGAAAAGAAGACCCCAATTCCCATGGAGGCAGAGTGATTCCCCAGGTCATATTAAATGAAGAAAAAGACACCAAAGTGTACAACAGCTTATAGAACATGCCACCTACCGTGCAAGAAAAGAAAAACGTAAACATATGTGGTGTGTGTGCTGGAGAAAAGAAAGTGTATCTGTTTACCCCACTAGTGAGGACAGCTGCTGCAGCCGATGAACACAGCTGGGTAAGGTTTGAGGAGACAGCTCTGAGGCCCAAGTTCCCCGTGTACATCATTGTACATAGTTTGGCCTTTATACCACGCGAGTGTGAACAAATAAAGTGAAAAGCAGCAGCAGAAGTGGGAAACAGGATGTAAGAACTCTCTGTGGCCACGCAAGTCCTCTGCCCAATCAAAGCCAGGATGAACACGCTTGTTTAACTAACAGTGCTGTTGCCAGGAGTCTCTTTTGTGCCTTCTGAGGTTGGCAAACAGCATCTTGGGGCAGATCTGCTCCTAAATAGTGGTGCAACCCTGAACAAACGAGTTAGCCACGCTAAACCTCTGGTGTTCTAACCTGTGAACGGGACGGAATCCAGTGGTTTCTAAAATTTCGTAGAACTGTAAAATTCTGTGGCCCCAATGTTGGGAGGGGGCTGGGGGAACGGGGACTGTTCCCACCCGCAGAGTCTTCTTTAGCTTGGGTGAACAACAAAGCTCCATTGTACAGTCATTCCCTCTGTGCCATCAACTTAACTCCGCGGAGAACGCCTGAGACAAAACCCGTCCACCCCGCAACACACACTCCTGGGCGCGGGAACCCGCCAGGGAAGGCTTCTTCCTCTCAGCGGGCTCCTGCTGCCCCCGCGTCCCGAGGCAGCCGCCCTGCCCGGGATCCCGTGCCCCACGAGTAAGCACAGGGCGGAGCAAGCCCGCAACCAGGCCCGGGGTCTGGCCAGTGGCCTCAGAGCCCAGCGCGGGAGCAAGCGTCCGGTCCGCTTTCGCTAAACAAATCTTGACTTTAGCAAGTGTCGCCAAAAGGCAGCCGGGACACCAGAGTTTCCCAGGAGCCGCCCTGGCTTGGCCCTGCAGACCAAGAGCCCTCTCTGTGCGCCTCGACCCCGGCCCCACCCAGGCCTCCTGTGAGACCCAACAAAAGTCCTACACAGTCTCGGGACTCCCCCTGGAGGTTTCGGTTCGCCGCCCCGGGAGAACTGCCGGGCTAGGTGAGGGGAGAGCCGTGCCTGCCCCGGAGCGCGAGCGGACGCAGCAGCACCTGCGGACCGCGGCGGTGCTGGGCGGCCACAGAGGGCTCGGGGACCCGGAGCTTCGCCTCCAGGCCGCCCACGGGTCTGCGCCTGCACAACTCCACCGCGCCCTGGAAGCGCGGGGTGGGGCAGAGGGCCCTCAGAAGAGCCAAGCTGGAGCTTTGGCCTGAAGCAGGGATCGGGAGAGACCTGGGGGGCGTTCAGAAGGCCTGCGAAGGGTCTTAGGAGACCGGCGGGCAGAGGGGGGCTATCTCACTGCCCCGAGCTGGTGGGGGACCGCCCGCCTGGGCTCGCGGAAAGGGATCCTCCGCCGGCGTGCGGCTGCAACTTTGGAGGAGTTCCCTTCCGGAAGCCGAAGGGGCCTTCCTTGGGAGCGACCGGGAAGACGAGAAGGGAGCCCGGTCAACCGCTGTCGCGGGGTTTGAGGGCCGGAGGGGCCAGAGCTGGGTTTCTCCTGGGAGACCCTGAGGGGACGTGGCCAGGGAGCCTGGGCAGCGATGGCGTGGGGAGGGAAGACTGAGGTGACCAGGGAGGGCGATCCCGATCACAGAGGAGTTCGAGAACCCCCGCCCCAGCGCACTGGCAGGTCGGAGGAGGGGTCAGGGGCGGTGGGAAACACCACGACTGGACGTGGGGTCCAGAGCTGCGGTGGGGGCCGGGCCTCTGCGTGGCTGCGGTGGCCGGAGGTGCGAGGGGCAGCCGGGGTCACACGGGGTCCCGGAGTCCCCAGGCGTGATTTGAAGGTGAAGGCTTTGCTGTGACTCGGGGCTTCCAGAGGCGACCGCAAGGAGGCGTCCCGCAGTCCACTCGGGACGGGAGCGCAGCCGATACTCACAGAGCGGATCTCCAGCGCCAGCGCGCACTGCAGCGCCTTCACCTTCGGCATCTGCGCGGTGTGGGGCGGCGGGGAGGGACCCCGGCCACGGGCCCGAGCGAGGCGGGAGGACGCGGGGCGGGGCGGGGACGGGGAGGAGACGAGGTGGCGGCGGCGGCGGCGGCAGCTGTGGCCCCCAGGCCGGGGCCCGCGGTCCAGCCTGGGTCCCGCCCGAGTAGCTGCTGAGCGCCGGGCGCGGACTCGTTGTCATGGCAGCCAGAAGGGGCGGGGCCGGAAAGAGGCCGGGAACGCGCCGGGCCGCGAGCCCCTGGGGACGGGGCGGGGCGGGGCGAACGCCGGGAGGGGCGGGTGGGCGTGGCTGTTCTGTGACGTCAGACAGGGGGCCCAAAGCCAGAGGAAACGGAATAACGGTGTCGTGGGGCGGAGCACAGGCCAGGCAGCCGGGCTTGGGAGCCCGGAGTTCCAGCGTGGTGATGGCACCTTGGGTCAGTGGCGTCCTTCTGTGGCCTCAGTTTCCCTAACTTTAAAAGAATAACAATCCTACTAGTCCTGTTGCTTGAATTTCTTAGTACAGTTATGAAGCCAGCGGGAGCAGGCACTGCTTGTGGCAGGGGTTACGTTGCCGCTTGGGACGTTTGCATCCCACACTGGAGTGCGGCTTCCTGCTAATGTGTACCCTGCCTCGAGTGCTTGGGTCTCTGCCACCCGGACTGAGTTCCCCATTCCTAGCTTCGGCTTGACCCGAACCTGGATGCTTCTGGCAATTAGTGAGCAGACAGATGGAAGATCTCGCTCTCTCTCTCTCTTTCTCTCTCCTTCTCTCTCCCTCTCCCTACTTGCCTTTCACATAAATAACCAGGAGCTCTCAAGTATGCCCGTCCCTTACCTCTCTGAAAAGTGGGATTGAATCAGATCACCACCGTCTTCCCGATCTGATGTGATTCTTTGTTGGTGCTTCCTCTAGGCCAATCCAGGTCTGATGGACCTGCGTATGCATCTCAATGCATATTGCTTAAACCCTCAATGAGGAATCCACAATAAATCCAGTTGTAGAGAGCCTGGTCACAGACCATTAAAGACATTTTTCTTGTTTTATTTTCTTAATTTTTTATTAATATAAAGAGAACAGATTTTATGCTTTCCATAGGTACAGTTCCACGAAGACAACCACACTTCCATCACTCCTGTCACTCCCCTGCTCCCCCCAGCCCCTCTCTTCATCAGAAGACATAATTTTAATCCACTCTCTATTCACAGGCTTAATTCACCACTAATCATACTATTCAACACAGTAGGAAGACCACAGTTCCACAGGAGTATAAACAAGGACTTAAAAGTGACAATCATATGAAGATATTGTTATTACAAAATACATTACACATGCATGAGTGTATGACACGTATTCATCTTAATAACAATGAAGCAAACAATACCTGTGTGAAACATTCAGGGCTGGTGCTGTGGCTCACTAGGCTAATCCTCCACCTGCAGCGCCGGCACCCCGGGTTCTAGTCCCGGTCGGGGTGCTGGATTCTGTCCCAGTTGCCCCTCTTCCAGTCCAGCTCTCTCTGTGGCTGTGGAGGATGGCCTAAGTGCTTGGACCCTGCACCCCATGGGAGACCAGGAGAAGCACCTGGCTCCTGGCTTCAGATTGGCGCACTGCACCTGCCGCGGGGGCCATTTGGGGAGTGAACCAACGAAAGGAAGACCTTTTCTCTGTCTCTCTCTCTCACTGTCTAACTCTGCCTGTGGGGGGGGAAAAAAAGAAGAAGAAGAAGAAAGAAACGTTCAGTTAAAAAACAGGACAATGCCCCTTAAAAATGTCCAGACCACTGCATTGTCTTCCTCCTCCTGAAAGTAACTGCTCCTCTGAATTTTGTTACAAAAACTTCCTTTTCCATTGATGAATGCATTTCTAAACAAGATATTGTTCAATTTTCATGGGTTGGGTGCTGGGTCCTAGGGGGTGAGGCTGTCACCTGCAGTGCCGGCATCCCATTTGGGCGCCGGTTCGAGTCCCGGCTGCTCCACTTCTGATCCAGTTCTCAGCTATGGCCTTGGAAAGCAGTAGAAGATGGCCCAAGTCCTTGGACCCCTGCACCCACGTGGGAGACCAGAGGAAGCTCCTGGCTTCAGATCGGCACAGCTCTGGTCGTTGCAGCCATCTGGGGAGTGAACCAGCAGATGGAAGACCTCTCTCTCTCTCTCTCTCTCTTGCTCTCGCTCTCTCTCTCCGCCTCTCATTCTTTCTCTGTATAACTCTGACTTTCAAGTAAATAAATAAATCTTTAAAAAAATTTCCTGCTACTGATGTGATATAAATGGAATCATAGTATAAATAATGTCTTGTTCTGCTGTGACTTGCTTCTCTCACTTATGACTATGCTCTGAGTTTCACCCAAAGCTGATATTCTGTAACTGAAATCGTTCTCATTGTAGTACAGCTTTCCAATATAGAAATACATATTGATGGGGCTGGCCTTCTGGTGCAGCAGGTTAAGCTGCTGCTTGTAACACCACGTGGGCACTGGTTTGAGTCCCGGCTGCTCCACTTCCTATCCAGCTCCCTGCTTATGTGCCGGGGAAAGCAGCGAAAGATGGCCCAAGTGCTTGGGCCCTTGTCCCCGACATGGGAGACCCAGGTGAAGCTCCTGGCTCCTGGCTTTGACCAGGCAAAACCCGACCGTTGCAGTCATTTGGGGAGTGAACCCACGGATGGAAGATCTCTCTCTGCCTCTCCCTCTCTCTCTGTAACCCTGCATTCCAAATATAAATAAATAAATCTTTAAAACAAAAACAAAACACATTGGTGAATGCATCCTTTCTACTATTGACAGTAGTTTTTTACTGCTGCTTTCATTTTCAGCTATCATTAACAATGGGTATGAACATTCTAGTACATGCCCATTAAAGTGTGTGTGCCAGAGTAAAAGTGGGATGCCTGGGGAATTTGGTTTTTCAGGTGTGCAACCTTAGTGGATAATACTATATCATTTTCCAAAGTATTTATAACTATTTATGCTTCTGCCAGCATCCCATATGGGCGGGCACCCGTTGGAGACCTGACTGCTCCACTTCTGACCTAGCTCTCTGCTATGGCCTGGGAAAGCAATAGAAGATGGCCCAAGAGCTTGGGCCCCTGCACCTACATGGGAGACCCAGAAGAAGCTCCTGGCTCCTGGCTCCTGGCTTCAGTTTGGCACAGCTCCAGCTGTTGTGGCTAACTGGGGAATGAAACAATGGATGGAAGACACCTCTCTCTCTGTCTCTCTCTCTCTCTCTCTCTCTCTCTCTCTGCCTCTCCTTCTCTCTCTGTGTAACTCTGACTTTCAAATAAATAAGTAAATCTTTAAAAAATTTTTTTCCTCCTACATTCTTGTGAACACTGCTATGTTTGGATTTTTAATTTTTGTATATTTGTACTCCAGGTATCTCACTGTGATTCAGTTTTGCATTTTTGATTGCTATTGATGTTGAACCTGGATGGAACCTGGATGGTTCCATTAGCTTTTCCCTTTTCTCTCTGCCTAGTAGTTCTCTTGCCCACTTTTATGTTGCATTCCTCCCACCTCCATTTAAAGGTATTCTTTATATATGCTACCCACTCATTCTTTGTCTATTCTATATGATACAAATATCTTTCTAATTTTGTGCTTAGTCTTTTAATTTTACATGTAGTTTAAAAGAGAATTGTTAGGTCACAGAATATGAGTATTATTGGTTTGACCAAATAATTCAAAGTTGCAGGCAGTCTATGCTTCCGGCAACCTTTTGGGTTACTTTGCCACCCCCATTCTTCCCAAATTTGGCATTATCAACCTTCCTTGTTTTCCCCAGCATAACAGGTGTAAACTATCATCTCACTATTCATTTTCTCACATTATTTATGATTATGATGCTGTCTCCATATGCTTATGAAATTTTCTGTATACCTTGTCTGCTAGTATCCTTTGCCCATTTTTCTATTATTTCTTCTCTTTTACAGTGTTCTGTGTATTCTAGTTATTGGTTAATAAATTAGTTCAACTTTAGATGTCCCAAGTATCTTTTCCAGATTTCATCCATTTATAAACTTTGTCCAGGGTGTACTTTAGTTAATACCTAACATTAATGTAAGTCAATCATTTGCCTCATATTTGTGTGTTTCTGACATTTTAAGAAATCTTCCCCATTCCTAGCTGACAAAAATATTTTCTATATTTTCTTCTAACTTTTTAGTTTTACCTTTTCACTTTTTAATGTTTAATCCATGAAGACTCAATGTTTTTGTACACATTGTGAAGCAGTAATCCAAGAACCACTTTCTTTTTCTTTTTCTCTCCTCTAAAGGCTGTGCTAGGTTTCCCAACAATATCTACCAAACATTCTATGCTTCCCCTCATTGAGCTATGGCACCATCTTTATCATTTACTAGCTACCCAAAGTCCTGTCTTCAGACTTCCTGTTCTGTCCCAGTGTTCTATTTGTCTGTTCTTGCAGCAGTACAACACTGCTTTATTAATTTCAGCTTCTTAGTATCCGGTTCAGAAAGTCCCTTTTTTGTGAGACAGATTTGGCTATTCACGATCCTCTATTGTTTCTTCTTAGAGTACTTCTATCAAGTTCCAACTGGAGTTTTGATTACGATACATTAAACTTAAAGATTAATTCAGGGCATCTACATTTTCGCAGTGTTACATAATCCCTTTCCAAAAGCATAGCATGTGTCTCTCTGTCGGATCATATCCTGTGTTCTTTGAGTTTTCAAGTTTTCTCTGTAGAGTTCTTATTTAATTCCTAGGTATTTAACTTCAGTTTTTCTTTGCATTAGTGAGAAGAGTTTCTTAATTTTTCATTACATTTACTAATTGGTTATTTCAACTGTTCAGAAATCTATAGGTTGATTTGGAATATCAGTTCAACTTTTGCTGATGGAAATAGTTCCTCTGTTCCACTGTTATTATTGATATTAGTCTCATGGAAATGATATGCTATTGATGCCATGGCAAATCACCACAAACTTCATGGCTTAGAATGTTACTGTCTCACAGATCTGTAGCTCAGAAGCCTAACCCAGATCTCGGTGGACCACATTCCGGGGGCAGTGGGGCCAGGCTCATTTTGGGAAGATATAAAAGAGACTGTTTCCTTGACTTTCAGCTTCTAAAGGCCACCTCCTGGTCGCCTTCCTCCAGCATCTCAGCCAGCAATTGCGAATCAAGCATTTTTCACATTTCATCAGTCAGTCTTACTCTTCTGCCTGCTGTTTCCACTTTAAGGACGGTCTGTTGTCCATGTCCTCCACTGACCCCACCTAGATAAACAGTATAATCCTTTAAGCAGAGGTCAGCTGATTAGCAGCCTTAATCTTAGTTCCATCTGTAACTAATTCATTCTCTGCCATGAAGCAGTATATTCATAGTATCCTAGGATTAGGATATGAACACATTTTGAGAGATCTTATTCTGCATACCACAGGCACCAAAATGAGGGTTAATTGGATAGTGTTCATGTACATCAAATATGCTGGAGCAGGTATTGTGATGCACATGGTTAGACAGCTGCCTTGGATGCCTGTAAACCATATCAGGGTATCCATTCAAGTCCCAGTTACTCCACTTCCCATCCAGCTTTCTGCTAAAAGGTCTGGAAAGACAGCAGCTGATGGTCCAAGTACTCAGGTCCCTGAAACTGACAGGGAAGACCTGGATAGAATTCAGAGATTCTGGTCCTGGCCTGCCCCAATCCTGGCTGTAACAGGCATTTGGAGAGTGAATCAGGAGAAGGAAGATCTCCATGTCCCTCTGTCTCTTTCTCTGTCACTCATTCAAATATATGAATAAAGAAGTCTTTTTAAAAAGACACCCCAAATAATTATGAGTTGGTAGTGTTTTTCAAAGGGGAAATAAGAATTGGGCAGTTTTGGATGACTTTAAGAACCAACTTGGGGTCAGTGCTTTGGCACAGCAGGTTAAGCTGCTGCTTGTAGCGCCAGCATCCCATATGAGCACTGGTTCCAGTCCTGGCTGATTTCCAGTCTAGCTCCCTGCTAATATGCCTGAGAAAATAATGGAGGCTCCTATACCCACATGGAAAACCCAGAAGAAGCTCCTGGCTCCTGGCTGTGGCCATTTGGGGAGTGAGCAAGTGGAAGGAAGATTCTCTCTCTCTGTCCTTTCCTCTGTCTCTGTAACTCTGCCTTTCAAATAAACAAATAAATCTTTTTAAAAAATCATTTTGAAAGTTCCTAAATAAGAAGAATCAAGAATTTATTCACAATGTATTGTTTAACAGTACCTCAACTTGATGAAAGAGTTGAGGAGAAAATGTTCTTTATTAAAAACTTCCAGCTATAAATTAATGCATATGAAAAATTAGAATAGCAACAGCTGCTAAAACCACTGTTGAAAACCTGATGAGGAATTTCATAATGGATAGATCAGTCTGAGAGCACTCAAACAAACTGATCAGTTTTAATTTCACTAAGAGACAGAATTCCCTTCTGAGGTGATACAATTAGGAATACACTTCACTGCCTGTCATAGCAAAAATCAAACTGGAATATGACTAAGCATCCAAGTCTATCAAAAAGATTTGAAATAACTTTATTGGAGAAAGCCACAGGCATACAAAGCATCAAAATAAACACAATATGGTTTCTTCAAATAAATTGCAAAGAAGAAAGGGGACACCGTAGGCAGGAGTACTTCAAAAAGTTCATGGAAAATGGAATTAAAAGGTAGGTTTCTTTGGTGCAATTTTTTTTAATTCTTGCATTTTTTTCATAATATGTACTTTGAGTTTTTGAAGACGTCTCATGTTTAAAAAGAATAAAGAGATATAACCTTAAACAAAAGGAGCATGCATCTTTTAAGTAGTAATACACGTTGAAGCAGTTATGAATGGAATATGATATCTGCAATTTACTTCAAATCACTCCAGTGAAAGTAGGAGGTAGTAGTAGTGGAAAGTAGCTGAGGGTATGGGTGAAATGATTTAACCACCCAGTTGGTGACAGATGTGCTAAAGTTCATTATACGACTTTTTTCTAGTTTTCTTTATGTTTGGTTCCACATTATCAAATACCAAAGTAGATGTTGAAGACTGTCCAGTGCTCTTTCTGTACTGATTACTGAGATAATCACATGAGCTTCAGGGCCTGTGCTATGCACAGAGGGTGAGCTGTCTGCAGTGCCCCATATGGGTGCTGGTTCATGTCTGAGTTGCTCTGTTTCTAATCCAGCCCCTTTCTAATGGCCTGGGAAAGCAGCGGAAGATGGCCCAAGTCTTTGGGCCCCTGCACCCATGTGATACACCCAGAAGAGGCTCCTGGCTCCTGGTTTCGGCCTGGCTCAGCCCCAGCCATTGTAGCCATTTGGGGAGTGAACCAGCAGATGGAAGACTTCTCTCTGTCTCTCCTCTCTTCTCTGTAACTCTGACTTTCAAACAAATAAAATTTTTAAAAGATTTTTCTTTATGGAGAGACAAAGAGAAAGGTCTTTCATCCGCTGGTACACTCCCTAAGTGGCCACAATGGCCAGAGCTGGGCCAATCTGAAGCTAGGAGCCAAGGGCTTCTTCCTGGTCTCCCATGCAGGTGCAGGGGCCCAAGCACTTGGGCCATCTTTTACCACTTCCTCAAGCCAAAGCAGAGGAGCAGCCAAGACTCGAATTGGCACCTATATGGGATGCTGGGCACTGCAGGTGAAGGCTTATCCTACTAAACCATAGTGCTGGCCCCCAAATAATTTTTTTAAATGAAAAAAAGGGGGCTGGTGCTGTGCCACAGTGAGTTAACACCCTGGCCTAAAGCACCAGTATCCCATATGGGCGCCGGTTCGAGACCCAGCTGCTCCACTTCCAATCCAGCTCTCTGCTATGGCCTGGGAAAGCAGTAGAAGATGGCCCAAGTCCTTGGGCCCCTGTACCCACGTGGGAGACCTGGAAGAAACTCCTGGCTCCTGGCTGCAGATAGGTGCAGCCGTTGCAGCCAAATGGGGAGTGAACCATCGGATGGAAGACCTCTCTCTCTCTCTCTCTGTCTCTGCCTCTCCTCTCTCTGTGTAACTCTGACTTGCAAATAAATAAGTAAATCTTAAAAAAAAAAACTTATTAAGTGAATTCTACTTATAGATTTTTCTGATAGTTCACTTCTTTTTTTTAAGATTTATTTGAAAGTCAGAGTTACTCAGAGAGAGATCTTGGGCCATCTTCTACTGCTTTCCCAGGCCATAGCAGAGAGATGGATCGGAAGCGGAGGAGTCGGATCTCAAATCAGTGCCCATATGGGATGCTGGCCCTTCAGGCCAGCGCATTAGCCCACTGTGCCACAGCGCCAGCCCTATGATGGTTTACTTTTATTATAATCCTATACCATGCTATTTTGTGAATATGTTTTATGTTATGTTAGCTAGTGTTTTATATAGAATTTTGCATCTGTATTCATGAGAACTGAACCTAAAACTTTCTTTCCTTTTATTACTGTTTCCAGATTTGGGAATCTAGACGACACCCGCCTCATAACAGGAGAGAAGCTTAGACCCCATGCTCTTGACCCACAGATCCCTGATGTTCTCTTTGTTTTTCTTTGTTTTCTCAGTGTCTTCAGATTATATAGTCTCCTGATCTGTCTGTCCTAATGGAAACTGCCCTCCTGCCACCTCCAACATGCTGCTAAACCCACTGAGTGAACTTTGATTTCATTTAAATTATTATTCAGTTCTAACATTTTCATTTGTCACATATTTTTCAATTTCCACATGTCTTCTGAGATTTCTTATTTGTTCATTCACTCGGACAATTTCTTCTTGATTCTTGGAAAATGTTTAATTCTTTGAACATATTTGTAATAGTTGCTTTACAGTCTTTGTATGCTCGGTCCAGCTTGTGTGCCATGTCGAGTTGTAATTCTAACTGCATGTTTTCACAATTATGTATTGCGTTCTCCTATTTCTATGTCTAGTGTTCTTTTATTGAATACTAGATATTTTGAGAACATATTGTTTGATACTGGATTCTATTATCCTTCTATGAGGAGTGTTGATTCTTGTTTCAGCAGGTGGTTTGATTCCTGGCTGATTACCTTACATCTGTGTAGAGTTAGTGATATGCTTTGAGAACCGAAATTAAAACTTTCTTTCCTTTTATTACTGTTTCCAGATTTGGGAATCTAGACAACACCAGCCTCATAACATAGGAGCGAAGTTGGTGGAGATGTATGGAAAACCCAAGATGTTTCTAAAGCACCTGTAACTTTATAGGGTTCATACTCAAACTTTGGTCTTTTCTATGGGTTTGACAGGCGTGGTTATAGACTGAGTTGAAGGAAGTGTAGCCAGGCCTTACTTTAGGGCACAAGTCTTACTGCTAAAGTGCAGCCTGTTTTGTGTAACAGCTGGATACCAGAAGTATTAACTAGAACAAGAGAAATCAGTGAATGGCCTCAGCCAACCCAGACTGCCTGTAATTCTTGGGCATAATTCTTGGGAGAATATAGGATCCGAAGATAAGGAAGAAATTCCCCAAACTATCAAGTCTATGTCCTTACTTTTCTATCACAAGATATTCTGCAATACTTGTACCTGGTGAACCAACTGAGGCTCAGGGTATATAAACCCAGTGCAGAGTGTTTTGGGGTCCTTCAGCTACAACATGAAGTGGAGCAAATACTTACAAGACTCCTTCGGCTCTGGGCAGCTTCTCTGTGTCTTGGGGAATCACTTAGCGTTAGATCCTAGGCCTCTGCTCTCCCTGTTGTCTAACCATGAGTGATAAGTGTGCTTTGCCTGGTGGGTTTCATGAGTGTTCTATCACACCAGACTCATACTCACTGGTGGATTTTTATGCAAAATCTCCTGCCAGAGCCAGAAACTTTGCACTAACAAAGTAGAAAAAAAAGTCTCCACTCCAGAAAGTTCAGAACTCCAATGTGTCGTAGTACTGCTTGATGTGCCATGTTCCCAACCTTGTAGCTATAGCTAATTGGCAAGCCTCATGTGGTCTCATTCTGTGTGTGAAAATTCATCCTGCAGCCTTGAACTTTTGGGGAAACCCCTTATAAGTTTCTGGAGACTTCTTTGCACAGCTCTCTTTTCTCAGATTCCCTGAACTGCAAGTTCCAGCTGCTTCATCTGCCCAGCGATCTCGCCTCTTCAATGCAGTGGAGCACCATGCTGGCTATACCATGGCTGCTAAATCTTCCCCACACAGAGCCAGGCAACCTGGGGAACCACCTTGTGAGGTTCCGTTATCTCATAGAGCACAGGCTTGTGCTGCCCGGTGTCCACTGTCTGGAAACAGTTGGCATTTATATTTCTCCAGTTTCATGTGTATTTAAACCAAGAGAACTAATCTGTAACTGATTATTCTATTGTAAGTGGATGTGAAATACCAACCCTATGCTGTTTTAATATTAAATATCCTTGTCCTTAATACATATTAATAGCTAGCTTCTTATTTTGAAGATTGAATGAGTGGCGTATTTCATAAGTGGTAGTTAAAGTCAGTATTAGAGTTAAATCTTTCTTTGGTAATACTTAATGACATCAAAAATATAAAGAAGTAATGGTGTTGGACATTTTCTCTAAAGGGTTAGAAATACCTTCTTAACCCTTTCTTTAAAAAATCTATTTACTTATTTTTTTATTTGAAAGCAGAGTTACATTAGCAGGGAGCTGGATTGGAAGTGAAGCAGCCAGGTCTTGAACTGGCGCCCATATGGAATGCAGGTGCCACAGGCAGCAGCTTAACCCACTATACCACAACACCAGCCCCAAAGCGTCTTAACCTTTTCTAACCACTTCTGTAACCTGAGCATCCATGGGGGCCTGCGCTGTGGCATACCAGGCGAAGTTGCCACTTAGGTCACTCACATTCAGTATCAGAGTCCCAGCTACTGTGTTTCCAGTCCAGCATCCTGCTAATGTACCAGGAAAACAGCAGATGATGCTTCAAGTACTCAAGTGCTTGAGTTCCTGCTACCTGTATGGGATATCTAGATGGGGTTCCTGGCTCCCAGCTTCTGCCTGGCCCATCCCTCTGCCTTTCAAACAAACAAACTGAGCATCTAGTTTAATAAATTCTGAATTAGAGGGGCCGGCACTGTGGCACAGTGGGTAAAGCTGCTGCCTACTGAGCCGGCATCCCATATGGATGCCTGTCTTAGTCCTGGCTGCTCCGCTTCCAATCCAGCTCCCTGATGGTGGCCTGAGAAAGCAGCGGAGGATGGCCCAAGTGCTTGGGCCCCTGCACTCATGTGTGAGACCCAGAGGAAGCTCCTAGCTCCTGGCTTCTGATCAGCCTTGCTCTGACCATTGTAGCCATTTGCGGAGTGAATCAGCGGATAGAAGATCTCTCTCTCTCTCTCTCTCTCTCTCTCTCCCTCTCTCTCTGTAACTCTGCATTTCAAATAAATAGATAAAATCTTTAAAAACAAAAAAGAAATTCTGAATTAGAGAAGTTATAAAAGATTTCACTTAAGCTGAGCCATGTAACAAATATGTGATACTAAATTAAAATAATCATTAAAAATTCTCCTCCCGAGAGGTTACTGCCTCTTGCCAATGCTGCCTTTTTTTTTTTTTTTTTTTTTTTTTTTTTTTTTTTTTTTTTTGACAGGCAGAGCGGACAATGAGAGAGAGAGACAGAGAGAAAGGTCTTCCTTTTGCCGTTGGTTCACCCTCCAATGGCCGCCGCGGCCGGAACGCTGCAGCCGGCGCACCACGCTGATCAGAAGCCAGGAGCCAGGTACTTATCCTGGTCTCCCATGGGGTGCAGGGCCCAAGTACTTGGGCCATCCTCCACTGCACTCCCTGGCCACAGCAGAGAGCTGGCCTGGAAGAGGGGCAACTGGGACAGAATCCAGCGCCCCGACTGGGACTAGAACCCGAGGTGCCGGCGCCGCAAGGCGGAGGATTAGCCTAGTGAGCCACGGCGCCGGCCCCCATGCTGCTTTAAAATCCTATTTTATCTGTTCTTTTATCATATATTTTTGGTTCGGTTTTTTATAAAAATATTTTAGGGGGCTATCACTGTGGCATAGTGGGTAAAGCCTGCCTGCAGTGCCATATGGGCGTTGGTTCAAGTCCCAGCTGCTCCACTTCCGATCCAGCTCTCTGCTATGGCCTGGATAAGCACAGGAAGATGGCTCGGTTCCTTGGACTCCTGCACCTGTGGAGGAGACCTGGAGGAAGGTTCTGGCTCTTGACTTCAGATCAGTGCAGCTCCAGCCATTGCAGCCATCTGGGGAGTGAATCAGTGGATGGAAGACCTCTCTCTCTCTCTCTCTCAATCTCTCTCTCTCTCTTTCCCCCTCTGTAACTGCCTTTCAAATAAAGAAATAAATAAATCTTTAAAAATATTTTAAATACTCAAATTATTTTACTTTACTGATGGAGGCAAAATACAGATAATTGGGAGTCTGGTAACTTGGCCTAGATCTTTAGCCAAGTCTGTAAATGCCTTAGCAGGTAGTAACCAAGTCTTACTTAGTTTTCTTTGTATTAAACAGAGAATTTATAATGCAAAAGATGTTCAGTTAAAATGTGTTTAATTGGAGCAAGTGTACTACAACAGTTAAGATACCGCTTAGGACACCTACCTTCCATATTAGAGTCCCTGGGTTCAAGTCCTAGCTCCACTTCCAATTCCAGTTTCCTGCTAATTCATACCTTGGGAGGCAGCTGGTCCTTGACACCCATGCGGGGATCAAGATTAGATTCTAGCCTTCTGATTCCTGCCTGGCTTAGTTCCAGCTATTGCAGACATTTGAGAAGTGAACCAGTAGAGATCTCTCTCTCTCCACATTTCAAATCAATAAATAATTTTTAAATACTTATTTCATTTATTTGAAAGACAGAGTTAAAGAGTGAGGTAGAGACAGAGAGAGAGAGGCCTTCCAGCTGCTGGTTCACTCCCCAGATGGCCGCAATAGCCGGAGCTGAGCCATTCTGAAGCCAGGAGCCAGGAGCTTCTTCCAGGTCTCCCACACGGGTGCAGGGGCCCAAGGACTTGAGCCATCTTCTACTGCTGTCCCAGGCCATAGCAGAGAGCTGGATCAGAAGAGGAGCAGCCGGCGCTTCAGGCCAGGGCGTTAACTCGCTGCGCCACAGCGCCGGCCCCAATAAATAATTTTTTAATATGTGGGGTTGAATTGAAGGAGATTCTGCATCTGAAGACCTCCTTCCCTGGAGCAAGTTCAGCCTTTGAACTCAGGCCAGCTTTAGACCAACACTGGCTTTTACCTCTTGCTAGCCACGTGACCCCGGACACGATGTTTCCACACTCTGAGCCTCTCTTTGTGTGTGTGTGTGTGTGTGTATGTGTGTGTGTCTATATGCACATACATACATGTGGTGCACTTTACCAACTTGTGGAAAAGCATGCAATACTTAGTACACAATAGCTCATTATAACCGGTTCAAGGGTGCCAGGTTCTTGTTTTTCTATACATTCTCAGATATGCACAGTCCACGTTGGAGGTCTGTTGAGATCCCACCTGATTAGGACTGAGTTTGTCTGCCTCTTTGAATTCACTGAGCTCCTCTTATGCAGTGTGCCGTGGACAAAAACATTAGTTCAGTCCAAATCCCTGGGTATGTATCATTCTTCTTCCATGTTACAACTAGTTTGAAGGCTTCCCTCTGTCATAGCCTTCAAGTTTCAGCCTTATACAAAAATTTAGCTGTCAATTTCTAAGCTCTAGGCATAGAAATCTTTGTGAAAATTTGCCTGAATAGCAGCATTATGGATGGCACTACTATAATTAATGATGTCTCTGAAAAATTTATAGTGGATAGTAGATAAAGCAGGAATTGTGCTGCTCCTGCATGCCCCCTCCTTTTATTCTCTATGAAATTTTATAGGAAATAAGTCTAATGAAAAATGTAAGCTCTTAATCTTTCTTGTAAATCCTACCTCATTTGATGCATGCTTTAAGGGAATGAATCAGAGCATTTTTTTTCTTTTGTACATACTTTGCATTGATGAGGTGAGGACAGTAACTCAGACTGTCTGGCCAAATGATCAGAAGGTCAGAGACATTTTTAAATACCTCTATTGTCTTTCCTTCATGTTCAATCTCCAAAGGAGAATTGATTTCCAACAAAGTCATTGTCTTCATCAGTAATACGACTATTATAAATATTGGCCACAGTAACTATTCAGTGACTGTCCTTTATAAATCAGGCATTATGGGGGTGCTTTATATATGCAATATGGTGGCTCACACAACTCTATAAGGCAAGTATCTGTATCCCCATTTAACAAAAAAGGACACTGGCTCAGAGCAAATGAATGTGCTCAGGGTCACAGAGATAGTACCTGACCGAGCAGGAATTCAGACCTAAGTCTCTTCTACTCCAAAGGCGGCCTTCCTTCTGCTACTGCCTCTCATGATTATCTATCATTTTAATATTATTGATAACAAACCCACCAATTAGTTTAAGACACAATACAACCAAGTCATCATGAATAGGTGGTATATATAATTTGTTATTATGATCTTGCATTTGAATAGAAATGTGTGTTTCTGATAGCATGGTCTAGTCATCTTAGCTGGCAATGCTGTATATTTTAAAGTAAAACTATCTCTAAACCTCAAACACAAAACTTATTTATCACTGAGAATGCATGGAAGGTTTAAGAGAAATAAGACTTTTTAAATTCCTAATATAGTTTGTCATGAAAAGATAAAGCATGCACCCCCTGTAGCAAGAATTTTTTAGATAGGACAGCACAAGTTTTATCCCTTGGACAGAGTGTGTATGGGCCTAAACAACTCTATGTATATACCCAGAAGATTGTTTCATTTTATGAATCTTGTTTCCCTAAGTAAGATATACTAGTTCAGCAATAATAATTAGATTGTCATTCCTCTGGCTGGGTTTTAGAAAGTAATAAGCCACAGAGAAATCACAAGTCCTCCTGTAATGGCTTTAGGGGAAATGGGGATATAACAGGGCAGGTTGCTTTTGGAAATAAAAAGTGGGAGTGGAAAATTCCTAACTCTAGTTACAGACTGCGTCTGCTGAAATTGGGCATTACTCCCTACCCAGTGGAGGGCCTCCTGAGAGTCAACCCTGATTTCTCCATTACAAGAAGAGGAAAAGCCAAGGGCTTGGGCAAGTGCACAGTGAGCCCCCAAGGGCTACTAACATTGCACCAGCTGGAAGCCACATCCATTGTAGGGAGGAGTATGTGGGTGAGGCAAGTCCTCTACTGGTGTTACAGCTAAATAGTTTTGGACAGCAGGAAAGTTCTAATGTAGGCAATTAATTTTTGTCTACAACTACCAAGATGTAAGTATCTGGGACACTGAATACTGACAGTTAAGAGAATAACGGCCTCCCAAAATGTCTGTCTCCTAATCCCCAGAACCTGTCATCAATTTCTTTGTGTTCTTGCAAAAAGAAGAGATTAGGACACAGACATGCACAGAGGGACAATCATGTACAGATACCGGAAGACTGCCATCTACAAGCTGAAAAGAAATGCCTCAGCTGTAACCGACCTTCCCCACACCCCAGTGGCAGACGCCTGTCCTCCAGAACGTGAGCAGTATCTGTGGTTTATGCCACTCTGCCTGTGCCCCCCACCCCCCGACCCTTGTCATGGAGGTCCTAGCAGCCTAGCACCACCAGCAAAAAACCATCATCTCAAGTCTGTTGAACGTTTTCCCTGCAGAAACACTCCTTCTCTGCACTCCGAACACTGGCATAGGCTACACTTCTCTCGTTCTCCAAGGGGTTCAAAAGTCATAGCAGCAACAGCATAACGAAACGCCAAAGACTCAGGGGAACTGCTTTTAGCTGCAAATAGAAAACTTGATTGTTGTCGGCCTGAAACACAAAGGTGCTTAATACCAAGTCTGAGGGGATCCGGAGAGGGCTGCTGCAGCTCCTCTGGCTTGAAAGCCCAGGCCCTTTCTGTCTTAGCGGGTTTTAAACGTGCAGTGTCCCCCACTCACACTGCTTGCCTGCAGGCTGTTTGCGCACATTCACTCCAGAAAAGGGGAGAATGGGCAATACCAATTACCTGGAGAGTCATGCCTATGTCTTTTCATGGGAAAATAGAGTTTTTCTGGAAGGTTCCCAGCAGACTTCTGCTCCTGAGGTCTCATGGCCCCCTGCAGGCACAGGGGAGGTCAGATGCAGACCAGCTCACAAACTGGATAGACTGCTCATGACTGGATTAAACCAGTGGTTCTCAATCCTGGTTAGAAACACCTGAAGGACCTTTAGAAATATAGATACCTTGGGTTCTGACTCAAAACGCATGTTTTTACACTCTGCAGGTTATTCCACTGTGTAGCCAGGTTGAGAACCACTGGCAGACAGCAATTTTGGTTCATCTGTGATGCCACCTGGAACAAAATTGAGACCCAAAAAGCAAACAAGAAATGTAATAGGAGAGATATAGAGGTTCGCGTGTTGTGGCAGAATATCTATAAATTATTTGTCCATAAAACTTGGATGGTCCACCTGGATTTGGGAACACTCAGATATTAGAATAAGGTTCTCCCTCTTTTCCTCTCCCTCTTCTTTTGCCTCCTCCTTTCTCCCCTCCTCTTCTTCTTCCACCTCTCTTCCCTTCCATCTCTCTCCTCAGCCACCTTCTAATCTCTCCATCTCTCTCCCTCTCACTCCATTTCCCCTCTCTCTTCTATCTCTAGCACAGAGTTATATAAGCAAAGGCACAACTACAAGAAATACTCTCGCTGGCGCCCGGGCTCAATAGGCTAATCCTCCGCCTGCGGTGCCAGCACACCGGGTTCTAGTCCCGGTCAGGGCACCGGATTCTGTCCCAGTCACTCCTCTTCCAGTCCAGCTCTTTGGTGTGGCCTGGGAAGGAAGTGGAGGATGGCCCAAGTGCTTGGGCCCTGCACCTGCATGGAGACCAGGAGAAGCACCTGGCTCCTGGCTTCAGATCAGCGCGGTGTTCCAACCACAGTGCACCGGCTGCGGTGGCCATTTTGGGGGGTGAACCAACGGAAAAGGAAGACCTTTCTCTCTATCTCTCTGTCTCTCACTGTCCACTCTGCCTGTCAAAAAAAAAAAAAAAAAAAAAAAAAAAAAAAAAAAAAAAAAAGAAAGAAAGAAAGAAAGAAAAAAGAAATACTTTCTACATAACCAAAACATTACCATCCAGCCAGTGACTCAATGTGTCCAGATACAAAGTTCACTGCCTTCTGCACTCACTATGTATGACAGCACAAGTACTCTCTGTACAGTGCACCTGCCCCAGATAGTGGGAAAGGCCTGGGGTCCATGTGTGAGGCTTTGGCTACAGAGTGAAGCACCTTTCTCTCTTTCTCTAAATCACGCGAAGATGCCATAAAGCTTATCATGGTCCTGGTATTATGAGACTCCTTTTTCCACTGTTACATGGCTGTGACCATTATGAAGTTCTCGCTCTCTGTTTTAAAAAATTCGATTTATCGAGGCCAATGCTGTGGCTCACTTGGTTAATCCTCCGCCTGCAGCGCTAGCATCCCATATGGGTGACAGGTTCTAGTCCTGGTTGCTCCTCTCCCAGTCCAGTTCTCTGCTGTGGCCCGGGAAGGCAGTGGAGGATGGTTCAGGTGCTTGGGTCCCTGCACCTGCATGGGAGACCAGGAGGAAGCACCTGGCTCCTGGCTTCAGATCGGCGCACTGCACCTGCCGTGGCGGCCATTTGGAGGGTGGACCAACGGAAGGAAGACCTTTCTCTCTGTCTCTCTCTCTCTCTCACTGTCTAACTCTGCCTGTCAAATAAAAAAATTTTGATTTATTTTATTTATTTGAAAGGCATAATTACATAGAGACAGAGGAAGAGATAGAAATAAAAACACAGAGAGAGATCTTCCATCTGCTGGTTTACTCCCCAAATGGCTACAATGACAGGGGCTGGGCCAGGCCAAAGCCAGGAGCCAAGAGCTTCATTTGGGTCTCCCATGTGGAATGCAGGGACCTTTGGGCCCCTGCTTTTCCAGACCATCAGCAGGGAGCTGGATTGGAAATAGAACAGCTGGGACTGGAAAAGGTGCCCATATGGGATGCCGGCATCTCATATGGGATGTGGCAGTGGCTTAACCCACTATGCCACAACACTGGCTCTTGAAGTTTCTCTTTTACTCTAAGATTAAATTTATCTCCCGGAACATGCTATTCAGTGGCCCATTTAATGGTCTGGCACTGCCTAGAACCCATTTGCACCTCCAACTCTGGTCCTCACGATGTCTTAGTTCTCTCAGCCCTGGTTCCTGCAGACATTCTGCATATCACAGCTCAGCTTCTCCCTCGCTGTCTCCCTCATCTGTCTCTGGATGCACTGCTGAGTGATCTGTAGTCCTCTTAAGCTACAGCACCATAGCTCAAACACTGTCATCATGAAAGGCTGCCCCCAAATGGGATAATTTTATTTCACTCAAAGGCAAGAAAGGATATTTGAAAAATAGGGGTGAAAGTTTGATGCAGCAATTAGGATGCTACTTGGGATACCCACAAAATGAGTGCCTAGGCTTCCATCTCAGCTGACTTCCAATCCCAGCTTCCTTTTAATGCATACCTGGAAGGAAGCAGTGACGTTGCAAGTACTTGGTTTCCTGCTGCCAATGTGGGAGACCCAGAGTACATTCCTGGCTCCTGGCTTAAGCCTGGCTCAACCCTGGCTGTTGGGGTCATTTGGAGAGTGAAGCAGCAAATAGAAGATCTCTCTCTCTTTTAAAATGAAGTCATCTTTTAATTCCATTTGCCATTAACTTTGTTAAAGTTTTGTTTATTTATTTGAAAGGCTCAGTTAGAGAGAGAAAGAGAGAGAAGGGCAGGAAGGGGGAGAGAAAGAGAGATCTTCCATCCACTGGTTCACTCTATAAATGGCCACAACAGCCAGGGTTAGGCTGAAGCCAGGAGCTGGGAACTCCTTCAGGACCTCCCATGTTGGTAGCAGGGGTCCAGGCGCTTGGGCCATCTTCCACTGCCTTCCCAGGAGCACTAGCAGGGAGCTCAACTGGAAGTGGAGCAGCTGGAATTCAAACTGCTGTCCCTGGGGGAATTTCTTATATAAAATGAGGTTATTTTCAGTGCTAATGTGCCTTCCTCTCTCTTCTACCTTTATCAAGTGTTACTGAATCTGTGTAGCACGGTAGGTATAGTAAGTAACAAGACAAAGTCTTGGTCCTCGGTCGTCTGGTAGGAGTATCCTGCCCCTCACCTGCTCTCTCCTCTCCAGCCCACCAACAGGACCCAGCCCAGCAACACAGATAGAGAACTCCCTTTTCTCAAAGCTCCTGGAATTCTGTTTCAATAGTCCTACATATTTTCAATATTCCTAATCGTTTTTTTTTTTTTTTTTGACAGGCAGAGTGGACAGTGAGAGAGAGAGAGAGAGAGAAAGGTCTTCCTTTGCCGTTGGTTCACCCTCCAATGGCCGCCGCGGCCAGCGCACCACGCTGATCCAATGGCAGGAGCCAGGTACTTATCCTGGTCTCCCATGGGGTGCAGGGCCCAAGTACTTGGGCCATCCTCCACTGCACTCCCTGGCCACAGCAGAGAGCTGGCCTGGAAGGGGGGCAACCGGGACAGAATCCGGCGCCCCAATCGGGACTAGAACCCGGTGTGCCGGCGCCGCAAGGTGGAGGATTAGCCTAGTGAGCCACTGCGCAGGCTATTCCTAATCGTTTTTTCAAAGCTCTAGAGAACACAGCTCCCTGGGACAACCAGAAAAGGGAAGGGAGAAGGATTCAGGATAGAAGGGGCAGAGAGGGAACAAATGCTACTTTAAAGCAGAGAGTTCCTTTTGTGGAAAGAACTGTGTTTGTTTGGGAAAAATGATTTCAAGACTTCTCCACATGCATGAACAGAGAAACCCAAAAGATTTAACCAAGGTAGACTGGTACAGTCCAACAGTGGACAGGAGTGCTTCACACAGTGAATTGGGGTGAGTGCTGACGAGGTTTGGGTATGGGGAGGGAAGGATTCTGAGAATGTCTCAGCCGTGAGAGGGAGAAGCAAGGGATAGGAGCACTGGGAGAGCAAGCAAGATGCATGGAGCTGCTGGAGACCCACATCTGA
This sequence comes from Oryctolagus cuniculus, assembly GCF_051225735.1. NCBI lineage: Eukaryota > Metazoa > Chordata > Mammalia > Lagomorpha > Leporidae > Oryctolagus > Oryctolagus cuniculus. Next base: position 125,105,707 of record NC_142873.1, on the reverse strand, counting down.
ATAGAAAAATAAAATTGACCTGGGGGCAGGAAGTGAGGTGAAGGCCCTGTACGGCCCGGTGACAAGGCTCAATGGTTGGTTTATGTCTAAGATTGCTCCCGTGGCTGGTGATATCCCTGAAGCCAAAGACGAGGTCTGGACTATTCTGTTCCCAGTAGCTACCATTGTGCCTATGTAATTCCAGGTTTTGTGGAACCTGAAGCTTATGCAATTTGGGAAGCCTTCTTTAAGAAAAAGATTTTGAAATTTATTAACAAAAAGTTAAGAAAGTGGCTGAAAACCATGCACTCTGGAATTTGTTGTATTTTCTCTCAGTAAAGCTTTTTTTTTCCTGACTGTTAAAAAAAAAAAAGTTAAGAAAGTGAATATTTATAATGAGGAAATAAATCACAAACTATTTTCAAAATCTCAAAGTCCAGAAAAATCACATTATGCTTTTGTTGACTCCTTGATAAGTATTACTGTAATACTTTGCTTCCTACATATCCTGTGTTTATTCTTTAATCATTTCTTTCTCTGAAAACAATTTTTCTAAGATTGATTTTCACTTTTTTGGAGAATGAACAGAAATATAATTGAATCTTTTAATATAGTTTATCAAAATTGGACTTTTACGTTATAGTATTCAGAAAAGTTCGTATTAACTTCACAGCTTCTGGGATCTATACTATGGTGCAGTGGGTTAAGCCATGGCCTACAACACCTACATCCCATATGGGCACTGGTTCAAGTCCAGCTACTACACTTTTTTTTCCCCAAAGAAAGCTTTTATTTAATGAATACAAATTTCATTAGTACAACTTTAGGAATATAGTTATTCTTCCCACCATACCCACCATCCCAACACACTCACCCCACCTCCTGCTCCCTCTTTCAATTCCAGTCCCATTCTCCATTAAGATTCATTCTCAATTAACTTTATACACAAAAGACCAATTCTATACTAAGTAAATACTTCAACAATTTGCACACGCACATACACACACACACAAACTGAGAACAAGTTTTACAGTTAATTCTCATAATATAACTCATTGAGGGTAGAAGTCCTGCATGAGAAGTAAGTGCACAGTGACTCCTATAGTTAATTTAAGAATTAACACTCTTATATATTACATCAGTGATCACCCGAGGCTCTTGACATGAGCTGCCAAGGCTATGAAAGCTTTTTGAATCCACAGTCTCTGTCAGTATTTAGAAGGCCATAAGCAAAGTAGAAATTCTCTCCTCCCTTCAGAGAAAAGTAAATCCTTCTCTGGTGGCCACTTCTTTCCACTGGGGTCTCTCTCACAGAGATCCTTCATGTCGGACATTTTTTTTGCCACTGTTTCTTGGGTTTCCATACCTGAAATGCTCTCATGGGCTTTCAGCCAGACCAGAATGCCTTAAGGGCTGATTCTGAAATCAGAGTGCTATTTAAAGTGATTGTCACTCCGTGAGTCTGCTGTGTGGACTGCTTCCCATGTTGGAACATTCTCTTCTTTGCAATTCTATGTATTATTATTACCAGACACCTGGTCTTATTTCTATGACCCCTTTAACACTTAATCTTATCTATACAATCACTTTAACACTAATATGATCACTTTAACACCTAAGATAATATTTTTACCACCCAGTTTAATGGGATTTGGGTCCCATGGCAAGTTTTTAAACTGTATCCTTACAAGTAAGTCCGTAGGAATGTATGATGAACTATACAGCTTTACAGTTAAAAACTTCCTCCTCCCACTCTTATTACCATTCTTATTTTTTACTGAGATATATTTTCAATTGACTTTATACACATATGATTAACTATGTTAAGTAAAGAGTTCAACAAACAGTATGAAGCAGAGAAAAAAAAAAACTGTTCCTTGACAATCAAGGCAAGGGCTGTTCAAGTCATTGCTTCTCAAAGTGTCAATTTCACTTCTACAGATTTCTTTTTAGATGCTCTATTAATTCTTACAGATCAGGGAGAACATATGGTGTTTGTCCATTTGGGACTGGCTTATTTCACTAAGTAATGATGTTTTCCAAATTCATCCATTTTGTCCCAAATGACCAGATTTCATCTTTTTAACCACTGTGTAGTATTCCAGAGTACATGTCCCATAATTTCTTCTTTTTAAATGATTTATTTATTTATTTGAAAGTCAGAGTTACACAGAGAAGGAGAGGCAGAGAGATAGAGGTCTTCCATCCACTGGTTCACTCCCCAATTGGTAACAATTGGTAACAATGGCCAAAGCTGCGCTGATCCAAAGCCAGGAGCCAAGAGCTTCTTCTGGGTCTCCCACATGGGTGCAAGGGCCCAGGGAGTTGGGCCTTCTTCTACTGCTTTCCCAGGTCATAGCAGAGAGCTGGATTGAAAATGGAGCAGCCAGCCAGCGCCGCCGGCACCCTGGGGTTCTAGTCCCAGTTGGGGCACCGGATTCTATCCCAGTTGCTCCTCTTCCAGTCCATCTCCCTGCTGTGGCCCGGGAAGGCAGTGGAGAATGGCCCAAGTGCTTGGGCCCTGCACCCGCATGGGAGACTAGGAGGAAGCACCTGGCTCCTGGCTTCAGATCGGAGCAGTGCACCGGCCACAGTGCATCGGCCATAGTGGCCATTTGGGGGGTGAACCAACGGAAAAAGGAAGACCTTTCTCTCTCTCTCTCTCTTTCTCTCTCTCTCACTGTCTAACTCTGCCTGTCAAAAAAAAAAAAAAAAATGGAGCAGCCAGGTCTCTAACCGGTGCCTATGTGGGATACTGGCACTGCAGACAGCGGCTTTACCTGCTACACCACAGCACCAGCCCCCCCATAATTTCTTTATTCAGTCTTCAGTTGACAGGCATTTAGGTTTATTCCATGTCTTAGCTATTGTGAATTGAGCTGCAATAAACATGGGGGTGCAGATAACTCTTTTATTTGCTGATTTCATTCCCAGGAGACTGATGGCTGGGTTGTATGGTAGGTCTATATTCAGATTTCTGAGGTATCTCCAAACCAGATTACCTTCCCAGCAACAGTGGATTATGGTACCTTTTTCCCCACATCCTTGCCAGCATTTGTTGTTTGTTGATGTCTATATGAAAGCCATTCTAATGGGGATGAGATGAAATCCCATTGTGGTTTTGATTTGCATTTCTCTGATGGCTCGTGATCCTGAAAATTTTTCCATGTGTCTGTTGGCCATTTGGATTTCCTTTTTTAAAAAATGTCTGCTTAAGTCCTTGGCCCATTTCTTAACTGGGTTGTTCATTTTGTTGTTATGGAGATTCTTGGTCTCTATATATATTCTGGTTATTCATTATTAATAGTTGCATAGTTTGCAAATAATTTTTCCTATTCTGTTGGTTGCCTCTTCACTTTCCTGACTGTTTCTTTTGCAGTATAGAAACTTCTCAATTTGATGTAATCCCATTTGTTTATTTTGGCTTTGATTGCCTGTGCCTCTAAGGTCTTTTCCAAGAACTCTTTGCCTGTGCCAATATCTTGCAGGGTTTCCCCAATGTTCTCTAATAATTTGATGGTGTCGGGTCATAAATTTAGGTCTTTAATCCATTTTGAATGGATTTTTGTGTAAGATGTAAGGTCCTGCTTCATACTTCTGCATGTGGAAATCCAGTTTTCCCAGCACCATTTGTTGAAGAGACTGTCCTTGCTTCAAGGATTGGTTTTAGCTCCTTGGTTGTAGATGTTTGAATTGATTTTTGGCTTTTCTATTCTGTTCCACTGGTCCCTCCATCTGTTTTTGTAAAAGTATTAGGCTGTTTTGATTATAACTGCCATGTTGCATGTCTTGAAATCTGGTATTGTGACGCCTCCTACTTTTTGTTTTACAAGATTGCTTTAGCTATTTGAAGTTTCCTGTGTTTCCATATGAATTTCAGCATCAATTTTTCTATATCTGAGAAGAATGTCTGGTATTTTGATTGGTATTTCATTGGATCTGTAAATTGCTTTCAGAAGAATGGACATTTTGATGATATTGATTCTTCCAATCCATGAACATGGAAGATTTTTCCATTTTTTTTGTGTCTTCTTCTATTTCTTTGTTTAATGTTTTGTAATTCTCATCATGGAAATCTTTGACATCCTTGGTTAAATTTATTCGAAGGTATTTGATTTTTTTGTAGCTATTGTGAATGGGATTGATCTTAGAAGTTCTTCCTCAGCTGTGGCATTGTCTGTGTATACAAAAGGTATTGCTTTTTATGTGTTGATTTTATATCCTGCTCACTTTACCAAACTTTTATGATTTCCAATAGTGAGCACTTGATGAGTTGACTAAAAAAATAAACATGAAAGTGAAGCAAAGGAGGAAGAGGAGCAAACAGGAACAACGTGCTGACGCCTGTGAAGAAGCAGCTGCCCGGTACCGTGGCAGCTGGTGAGGTTTCATCAGTGTCTCAGCCTGACCTCGGCCAGGGAACTGTCTCTGTCACCGAGACTTTGGACCTCCTGGATAAGCTGCCTGTGTTCCTCCAGCCTCTTTGCCCTCAGTGGGTCTAACCACACAAAGAACTGTATTCTCATCATGATGGCAGGAAGTTTGCTAGTCGCCAAGCCTCCGTGGGTGCCTTTTTGATTTACAACATCTAAAGAGCATGAAGGGATGCATTCAGAGGCATACTTTGAACCTGAAGTCACCCTAGTGTGAGTCCTGGCTAAAACATCCTCACTGGCAGCCACCACAGAGCACAGCTGGGCGAGTGGCAGCATTTGCCCTATAAAACATTTGATACTTTGCCAGTAAGCTGTAAAGAGCAAAAGAAAGCTGCTGTCTACTTTGCAGTTAGAGGGCAGCTTTGGAATGTGCTAGCCAAAGCAGAATGTGACCCTTGCTCGATCTGATGGTAGTACCCCAGCTTTCCCAATGAATGGGAGTAGTATAGTTGTCAAGCCCACAGGCTTGTCACTCAAGTCCCCTTTGGCATAGCCACTGGGATCTCAGAGCATGTCCCTAGATCACTCTTTTACCTACTGGTGTTGGGTGTTCTTGGGAACTACTGAAACCATCTGGCATCACTGTCACTCTCCACTCCACCTCTTTGCAGTCTTGTTTGCCAACTGGTGCTCCTGGCAAAAGAAGAGTAGCTTGTAGCTCTGTTGCCCTTGGAGCCATCTCTTCACTTGTATCCATGCGCCTCTGCTCTCCCACTAACAAGGATCTTTGAAGGGAGGGGCTCCCAGTGAAATCATCTCCCCGTCAGACTCCAGGTGACAACAGCTGCTTGTAAAGCTGATGGAAAGTAAATGCCCCTTTCAATGTTTGTACCCCTCCTTGACAAGCGTGGGCCATGTCATTCATGGCCAAGTTGGAAGATGGCTGAATGATAGTGTCTGGTATCAAGTGCATAATGTGATTTCTCCTTGCCAATCCACAAACCTACAAAAATTCCAAGGTAGGAGTCACGGCTCTCCTCTTCCAGGATGAGTTCCTTGAGAACCCATGGATACTGCTTGAGTAGCCTGTGAGGTCCAATCTGCTTGAGGGTTCAAGCACCAGTAATCTGCCACTCTGCTGTTCAGTCCCAAAGTCCTCCCTATTTCTCCCCAGAATAGAGGTCCTTGTACAGACAGGATTCTTAGGCACTTTGCTCTCCTAGAGTTCCTGTGGTAGTTTAGGCAGCCCTAGAACCCTCAGACAATTATTTGCAGTTAGTAGTTTACTGAGGAGACGATCACAGGGAACACTCATCAGAGAAGGAAGGAGGCCACCAAGGGCACATTATCAAGCAAGCTTCCACTGTGGGACACATGGGACATTAATCCCATGGAGGAGCTCTGGGATCCAGTGCAGAATATGCATCTCGGAGTCATCCTGCCCAAGGGTGAGGAATCTGGACTCTCTTTCCACCTGGAATCTTTTCTCAACCACTGGTTGAGAGTGTTAGTCTCAGCACTTGTGGCCTGCTGTGTGGGCAGAGTAGGCCCCAGAAGGTAGAGAAACCAGTGAATCATAAGTGTTGGCCAATGGGAGTCAGGTCAGTGAGTACAGACATGGTGGGTGCCAGGTAACAAGGGTGGGGCACTGGTCACAGTGAGCTACAAGTTCCAGAATAGACTAGCAGGACCTTCCCCTAGTCCAAAAAGAAGGAAACAACCGTGGAAAAATAGTTCAACGTGTGATGACAATCTGTATGATGGCTCTGCACAATCTGCCCAGTAAGGGCAGCTGAGACTGTGGGAATGGGCCAGTACCACCTCCCTAGGCCAGTGGGCACTGACATGGATAAGGCAGGAAGTTGGGGTGCAGGACAGAGATCCTGGCGTCAGGGGCACAGCACTCTAAGGAAGAGAAACATAGACATTCATTTGCATTGTTCTAGACAAGTGAGTCTCCATGGCTGATTTCACCCACCCTGCAGGTGTTTCAGAAGTTGATGGGCCATTGAACAATGGCTTTCAAAACAACTGAGTGCTACTCCTGGCACTTGGCGCACTAAATTCATATAGGCCTGGTAGTTCTACACAATGAGACATTGTTCTGCATCCCTAATCCCTATCCCATCAACTACCCTAATAGAGAAAACCTGTACACATATCTGAGTTCCCAGCCTCACTGCTTTTCACATATAAACTTGATCTTTTTTGCATAGTTTTAATACAGAGTAAATTTTCCAGGAATGTAGTCTCCTTTTCAACCAAAGACAACTAGGACCAATGCTGTAGCATAGCTGGTAAAGCTGCTACCTGCGATGCTGGCATCCTGTATGGGTGCAGGTTCATGTCCCAGCTGCTCTACTTCCTATCAAGTTCCCTTCTGATGCACCTGGGCAAGTGGCTGAAGATGGCCCAAGTTCTTGGGGCCCTGAGCCCATGTGGGAGACCGGGAGGAATCTTCTAGCTCCTGGCTTCAGTCTGGCCCAGCCTGGCTGTCATGGCCATTTGCGGAGTGAATCAGCAGATGGAAGACTCTCTCTCTCTCTCTCTCTCTCTCTCTAACTCTGCCTTTCAAATAAATAAATAAATCTTTTAAAAAGTTGAGAAGAGCATATGACTTGTCGTCAGTGATAGTATCTGAATCACCAATTCAACATTCCTGGTGGAATAGCTAGCCAGCACTTGGGGCTTTCACATTCAGAGGATTGTATGAAGAGATGAAAGCATGCACTACTTCATTTAGTCTTATGCAGTCATGCCAGAGCACTCAGATACGGACTACTTAGTATTCCATTGCACATTACTGCCAGGTAGAGATTCAGACATGAGCTCCTGGAGAGAGACCACAAGACCCTCCTCAATCCTCCTCCAGGGTTGAAACCAAGGACCCTGCTCCCCACCCATGGTCCACCCAAGACCATCCGCTTTGTCCTTTAACTTGTGGCTAAAGTGTTCTGATAAATTGGGAACTCAGCCAAACCAGAAAAGTCTAGTTTATGGTACATGCACAGGGAGGCCCAGTTTGATATTGGAGTGACCTTGCTTCATTAGACTATCATTAAAACATAATTCACTTTGTGGTTTTGCGCCCCCTAATGGCCATTCTTGATGCAGATTGGGGCTGTGCAGAGAGCTCAATGTCTGCAAGTTCCAGATGTCAATCAAAAATGCCAATCATGAGCAGCATGGCCACATCACCCATTTACACCTCTAGCACTTTAGGGATGAAGCCTCAAACCAAGGAGAAACAGTGCCACATTCCTATTCCTGTCTGGAATGCACTTTAATAAACTTTGCTTTAGTCGAGGCAAACAGCCCACTGCCAGTGAATTATTTCCCTCTTATTATAGTCTGCATACTCATATGAAATATATGTGGATGTGTTTTTAAAAAGTTGAGTACATTGGGGCCGGTGCTATGCTGTAATGGGTAAAGCCACTGCCTGCAGTGCTGGCATCCCAAATGGATTCTAGTTCAAATCCCGGCTGCTCCACTTCTCTTTTTTTTTTTTTTTTAATTAATTTATTTATTTGAAAGGCAGAGTGACACACAGAGAGAAGGAGAGGCAGAAAGAGAGAGAGGTCTTCCAGCTGCTGGTTCACTCCCCAGTTGGCCGCAATGGTTGGAGCTGTGCCGGCCAGAAGCTGGGAGCCAGGAGCTTCCTCCAGGTCTCCTATGTGGGTGCAGGGGCCCAAGGACTTGGGCCATCTTCTTCTGCTTTCCCAGGCCATAGTAGAGAGCTGGATCGGAAGTGGAGCAGCCAGGTCTTGAACCAGTGCCCATATGGGATGCTGGCACTGCAGGCAGTGGCTTTACCTGCTACGCCACAGCACTGGCCCCTGCCCCACTTCTGATCCAACTCTCTACTATGGTCTGGGAAAGCAGTGGAAGATGGCCCAAATGCGTGGGCCTCTGCACCCATGTGGGAGACCTAGAAGAAGATCCTGGCTCCTGGCTTCAGATCGGCACAGCTCTGGCCATTGCAGTCCATTGAGGAGTGAACCAGCGGATGGAAGACCTCTCCTCTCTCTCTCTCTCTCTAACTCTGACTTTCAAATAAATAAATCTTTTTTAAAAAAATTGAGTATATAAACAAGTCATATTTCTTATTTTTATGTGGAAAAGAAAATGTTACAAAATATTTGTTATAAAAAAAGAAAGGTTGGCTCTGATAGGGCTATGTCACTACTCTAAGCTTCTCCGTGAAAAATCAAGAATAAAAGCAGCAGTTGCAATGCCCTCTATGGTGAGGACTGGCACTGCCATCTCAGAGGCCTCCTGGACCCTGAACTATGTTGAGCAATCCTGGAGTTGGACTTTAGATTTGGAATCTGTTTTTAAAAGGATACCAACCTGCCAGCTTTGTGGCACAATGGCCATCTCATATGGGTGCCAGTTTTAGCTCCAGCTACTCCACTTCTAATCCAGCTCAAGGCTGGTAGCCTGGGAAAAATAGCAGAAGATGGCCCAAGTGTTTGGGCCCCTGCCATCCAGGTGGGAGATGGGAAGAAGCTCCTGGCTCCTGGCTTCGGACTGGCCCAGCAATGGTCATTGTGTACATCTGGGGAGTGAACCAACGGACTGAAGATTTCTCTGTCTCTCCCTCCCTCTGTAAATCTGACTTTCAAAAATAAATAAATAAATCTTCCATTTGATGGTTCACTCTCCAAATGGCTGCAACGGCTAGAGCTGAGCTGATTTGAAGCCAGGAACCAGGAGTTTCTTTCAGGTCTTCCACATGGGTGTAGGGGCCCAAGGACTTGGGCCATCTTCTACTGCTTTTTTTACCCCCAGGCCATAGCAGAGAGTGGGATTAGAAGAGGAGTAGCTGGGACTCGAACCAGTGCCCATATGGGATGCCAGCACTGCAGGCAGCAGCTTTACCATTTTTTTAAAAAAAGGACTACCAATAAGCTAATAACTTACAGATTCGAGTGGCTAACAGGTTAATGGATCTAAAATCCCACCCACCCCCCCAGAGATATGTAATTGTAGGTGCTTACTTGCAAAAAGTGTAGGGGCCTGGCATCCCAAATGAAAGTATGAGTTCCAGTCCCAGATGCTCCACTTCCGATCCAGTAATGTAAATGCACTTGGGACAGCAGTGGAAGACGCCCCCCAAGTGCTTCCACTCTGCCACCTTTGTAGGAGACCTGGAGGGAGTTCCAGGCTCCTGGTGTGGTCATCTGGGGAATGAACAGCAGATGGAAGATCCACTCCCCTCTCCTCCCCCCATGTCGTCTGTCAGTCTGCCTTTCAAATAAACAAACAAGTAACATGAACACCGGGGGAATGAGGGCTGGCCTGGAGAACAGGCTCTGCGTGGGAGGGAGAGGAAAGCTCTACAGGAAACGGGCACTTCCAAAACAGCAGGAGCAAATCTGGGCCCCTTTCTGCTAATGAGATAATGGAGGTCCCCCTTCCCTCACCTTCATGCCTCTGATTGTCTAAGAATCAAGTTCAAAACAGGATGTTCATTAGGTTGGCACAGCCACAAAGCAGGCAGGAGGGAGCCGGCGGCGGCACTCCTGCTGTTCCCTCCTGCTCCCACGCGGTGGCAGTGTGGGCGGCAGGTGCCCGACAGAACAGCAGAGCTGCAGCGGGCCGGCCGCCACGCTGACAGGTAGGGGGGCCTTGGTCCTCTGTGGAAGGAGAATCCAACGCTACAGAGACCCTCCCTCTGGCCCCAGTGCTTCCCATTGCTGGTACTTGATCTTTCAGCACATTTTCCATGAATGCAACATCCGGGAAGACACACAAGACAGTCCCCGCGGCCCTGTGACTCTGTGACATGTCACAGGCCCACACATCTGTCCTGTCCCCAACACCGTGTTTGCCTTGGTGTATGGCACTCTTTGGCCTTGAACTCTCCAAATACAGAGTCTCATCCAGGCTCTTCCATTGCTGCCAGCTTCTCTCTGTCTCAATTTGTTTTTAAGATTATTTATTTGGAACACGGAGTTACACACAAAGAGAAAGAGAGAGAGAGAGAGTCAGCTTTCATCTGCTGGTTCACTTCCCAAATGGCCACAATAGTTGGGGCTGTACCAGGCCAAAGCCAGGAGCTACAAGCTTCCTCCAGGTCTCCACGTGGGTACATGGACCCAAGCACTTGGGTCATCTTCCACTGCTTTCCCAGGCACATTATTAGGAAACTGGATAGGAAGAAGAGCAGCTGGGGCTTGAACAAAACCCGTATGAGACGCTGGTGTCGTGGGTGGTAGCTTTACCCCCTAAGCAGTAATGGCAGTCCCACTGCTGCTGTTTTCTCTTACCACCCATGATGACTATATCACAAGGACTCTGGGGAAACCTTACAGCAGGCATCTACTATGAAGAGTTATGCAGGTTAATAGGGTGGTTCTGAAGTAGGCAGGCATATAGGTTAAAATCGATTAGGTTTGTGACCCGGAAGACCACGCCTTCACCACACCCTTGTGTGACCTCATGTCCCTACCTGGTCACACCTGAGTGCCCGCCAGCCCATCAGTTTAATTAACCATCCCCTTTGGAAGTGGGTTAAAAGCCTGGGACATGGTGTGTTCCGGCCTTCTCTTTGCCCTGTCCTCTTGCCAGGAGGGGGCTGGCTGTAGCCCTGCGCCCCTAGGGCCTAGATGCTCCTTCATGTAGCTGATTCCTGGTGCTTGGTATGAACCCAGATATACCTCTCTCTCTTAGGTAAAGCTCTCACTCTTCTATGCATCTTTCTCACTAAATAAAGGCTTAAAATGTACCATGCTGCCTCGTTTATCTGTGCCGGCATTTAGAATTCTTCTCTAAATATTAGGCAAGAACCTTCTCAGGCTTATTAATATTGGGGATTTAGTAATAAGCACATGGTAATAGCGTATGGCACCCCAAATTCCAGTAGCATATGTGGCACCCCATATGGCGCTTCTGGGGAACCTTAAGGGGCCACATTTTAGTGTAGATGTTAGGGGGTCATTCCCGATATCAGTTCCAGTAGAAATCTAGGATGCAAAATGCTTGCTTTCCCCAAAAGCTACCTTTAGCAAGGTCAAAAGTGCCTGCCCCATTTCTTAGGAATTTCCAGTTTTACCACGAGAATGGCAGGGGAGTGGTGATGCCAACCTCCTGAGTGCCCAGTTTGCTGTCAATCACATGAGGTGTCCCACCCTTCTGATGGCCCTTTTATCCTGAGCAAACCAGACAGGGTAAAAGATTGCAGATCAGGTCTTTTGATGGGTTTCTCCCCGCCTTGTACTGATTGACAGTGTTTTTCCCCAAATTGTGCTTGGGAACCCCAGTACCAGCAGCCCCTTTGGGCTTTTCCTCTCTTGGAGCCCCCTCCAGGTCACTCTGGCTGGAGGTCTCTGACTTAAATAAATCTTGCTTCTAAATACGTCTTACTTTTCTCTGTGCCTTGTGGGCTTGGAAATTCTTCTGCCATGTGAGACAGAACCGAGGCAATCTTTTCTCCGCCACTGTTTTCACCCCTAACGTTTCGGTGGCGTGACTCGGAAAGCAACTCCAGTGTGACATGGATCCTGCTCAAGTTCACTCCCAGCCAGCGTCAGATCATCCGCCAGAGAGGTAAGCATGTGGACTGCTCTCGCTTCCGGTTTTCAGGGCGTTTCACTCTCCTCCACAGCAAATCTCTCATTTTCTCAAAAACACTGGGTCCCTGTCAGTTAAAAGTGATTAGTGCAGCTGCCGACCTTAAGACTCAGGGGCGAGGCGTGCTGATTAGGCCAGAGCAATTCTGCATCTGATACTATTCTAATCCCTCTCTTCTCCAGTGTGGACCAGCCCTTCATGAAAGAACTGGGAAAAGGCCTTAAGATGACTGAAGAACTCTTTTCCCCTGACCTCTACTGTACTCAGTACTTTGGGACAATTCTGTAAGCAGAGAAAGCAATAATGCACTACAGGTTCCAGCTGAGGAGAGTATGGTACATTCATGTTACTAAGAGCAGGAAGTAACTCTAATTAATGGTAATTAAAAAAAAAAAAACAGTTAAATGTTTTAAGAAGCTAAATCTTAAACTGCTTTATTGTTCCATCGTGTATGTTATGTTATTGTGTATACATTTTGCTTGTCTACATGGGAAAATTTATTAAGAGTTCTGTTTTAATTGGCTTATAGATAAAAGATTGCTCATAAGTTTAAATTGCTAAATTAACAAAAGATACCTTTTTGGTTCATGTGACCTAAATCAATCTGTGCATCAGATGTTTTAAATTTTTTGGTAGAAAGAAACTAAAAACGCTTAAGTCATTGACATGGTTTTGTGCTTGAATCTGCTGTAAAATTACATTTGTGTTAGATATTTAAGCAATGTTTTCAAATACATGTACTCTTAAATGTTTCTGTAAGTTGTTATTTGACAGTTAAAATTGCTTGCTAAGTTTTCATTTGATTTTAAGTTATTGACAGTAAACAGTCTGGGAAGGCTGCCTTGTTCCCTCATTTCTCTGTTCCCTTCAAGACGGGAAACTGATTCTATTCTGAAGGACTCTCCAGGATGTACATTTTGATTTTTAGACTTTATAAAAGCAATGGCCAACAATTTTCTGTAATAACAGCCTGGCCACATATAGAAGAAATTCTGATTTCACAGCTAGATTTATCTCACCATGGGCACAATAAACAGGTGAAACCTCTGTTTTCAAACCAAACTAACAGAAAGTTTTACTAGTGACTTAAATTTATGGGTAAGGTGGTCATCATATTTGATCTTAAAGTGAGAACGTAGCTTTCCTCAATTGCACAGAAAGACCACCTGTAACTATAGATTTCTAACTTAGGCCACCAAAGATTACAGATGGGACTGAGCACCCCTTGATTTGCATCCTCTTAAAGGTTTCTTCTGGTCCACTTTAGCAGAGACCAGGAGGAAGAGGAGCAAGCAAGGCAGCAGGAGCAATGTAAAGATAAGTGGCAAGCCAATTAATGGCTGCTTTACACAGTGATCTGTGATCAAGGAGACCCAACAGGCCAGCCCACCACAAATGGCATTGGTTTTTGATGTGGAGATGCAGGGCTTCAGATGGGCACAAAAGTTAGCTTACGAAGAGCCCTGGAAGCTCTGTCAGCCAACAACTGGGTCACTGGAAATGGAACTGCCCTGGGGGTTGGAGGACTCCTGGGTCAGAGCCATAGGCCCTGTTGGCTCTAAGCTGAAAAAAGTCTTTCACTCAGCCCAGATTCCAAAGTAACCACCATTGTTGAGGGGAGGGCCAAGTAGGGTCAGCAACATTGCAGTCTTCAGGCCACCTCTCCTCCCAGGCCAGCTAGTCAATGGCCCTAAAGAGGTTCATGGCCCCCTTGTTTGCCTCTTCCAGCACTCCATGTGAAGAGATAGGTAGGTCTGGCCAGGCCTTGAAAACCCACCTGATTCTCATCAGACTCCTCCTATCAGTTTCTTTTTGTGGTCAGTTTCTATTTCTTCATTGTGGTTTTAATAGCACCTTTCTTAGGTCCTTTCATAATGACTCTCCTTTGTTTCATACCCTGTGTATTTAATCTGCTTATTAGATTCATTTTCTACAGACTTGAAATAGTGCACATGAACTCTCAGATGGAAGCAGTTTCTGCGGCCCCTTCTAGAGGCCACCTCCTGCTAGAACGTTGTCTTGGCTGCCTTTCCCTACTCTGCCCCTACTCAGCTGGAAGAAGCCAGAGTGGTCATCACCCCATATCCCTAACAGAAGTTAGGGTCCATTTTTTGGGAGGAGGAAATGTGAGGAGTTATATGGGTTAATAGACAGTTGGGTTGTTCCCAGTAGAAATCTAGGGTGCAAAATGCTTGCTTTCCCCAAAAGCTACCTTTAGCAAAGTCAAAAAGTGCTTGTCCTATTTCTTAGGAATTTCCAGTTTTACCACGAGAATGGCAGGGGAGTGGTGATGCCAACCTCCTGAGTGCCCAGTTTGCTGTCAGTCACATTAGGTGTCCCACCCTTCTGATGGTTCTTTTATCCTGAGCAAACCAGACAGGGTAAAAGATTGCAGATCAGGTCTTTTGATGGGTTTCTTCCACCTTGCACTGATTGACGGTGTTTTTCCCCAAATTGTGCTTGGGAACCCCAGAACCAGCAGCCCCTTTGGGCTTTTCCTCTCTTGGAGCCCCCTCCAGGTCACTCTGGCTGGAGGTCTCTGACTTAAATAAATCTTGCTTTTAAATACGTCTTTTTTAAAAAAAAAAAGATTTATTTATTTATCTGAAAGTAAGAGTTACACAGAGAGAGAAGAAGAGGCAGAGAGAGAGAGAGGTCTTCCATCCGCTGGTTCACACTCCCCAGATGGCCACCATGGCCGGAGCTGCGCTGATCCGAAGCCAGGAGCCAGGAGCTTCTTCTGGGTCTCCCATGTGGGTGCAGGGGCCCAAGGATTTGGGCCATCTTCTACTGCTTTCCCAGGCCATAGCAGAGAGCTGGATCAGAAGTGGAGCAGCCAGGTCTCAGACAGGCGCACATATGGGATGCCGATGCTTCAGGCCAGGGCGTTAACCCACTGCGCAACAGCGCTGGCCCCTAAATATGCCTTACTTTTCTCTTTGCCTTGTTGGCTTGGAAATTCTTCTCCCATTTGAGACATGGAATCTTTTCTCCTCCGCTTTTTCAACCATAATGAAATCGGAGAAGACCCCCTAAAATCTACACTAAACTGTGGTCCCTTAAAGTTCCCTAGAAATGCTATCTGGGGTGCCACATGTGCTACTGGAATTTGGGGTGCCTTACGATTTCACCATAGGCTTATTACTAAATCCCCAATATTAATAAGCCCGAGAGGGTTCTTGCCTAATATTTAGAGAATTCTAAATATCAGCACAGATAAATGAGGCAGCGTGGTACGTTTTAAGCTTTTATTTAGTGAGAAAGATGCATAGGAGAGTGAGAGCTTTATTTAAGAGAGAGAGGTGAATAGGGGTTCATACCGAGCACCAGGAACCAGCCACATGGAAGAGCACCTAGGCCTGTATCCGGGCCAGGAAGCCTAGAGCACATGGCCTGGAGGAGCGGGGCTATATCAAGCCCCGTCCTGACAAGAGGCCAGGGAAGAAGAGTAGGCCGGGCCACACCATGTCCCGGCTTTTAACCCACTTCCAAAGGGGAGTGGTTAATTAACCTGATTGGCTGGTGGACACCCAGGTGTGGCCAGGTAGGGAAATGAGGCCACACAGGGGCATGGCAAAGGCATCAGGTAGGGGCATGAGGCCACACAGGGGCGTGGTGAAGGTGTAATCCTCCAGTTTGCAAATCCAATCAATTTTAACCTGTATGCCTGCCTACTTCATTCCCCCCTCAGAGACTCCAGACCTTAATCTTAAGGGGATGTTGATGGGCGTCGAGTCTCCATCTTCTGTAGCTGCTTCCTGCTTATTAGGGGCGCAAACCCTGCCTGTTCTCAGTCTGGAAGTCCCTGCCTGGTAGCTTTGGGATCCACATGGAAGGAAGGCCTTTATTTCCAGGAATGGAGAAGTCCCTACCTATACTTCTTGAGAAGAAAAGTCCTTGTCAAGGTCCCCATGGGTACCTAAGGGTCAACCAGTGAGGATCAGACCCGCATCAACCTTTAACCCCCATGCCCTGAATCTATAAAAGGAGCCCTCCCAATCTCTGATGTGCGACTTCCCTGGCCCCCGCTCTGTTGCTCTGTTGGGACCAGGGAACCTCTCCCGGGAGCAGAACCCTAATAAAAGCCTGTGAATTAATTGATTCGTCTGCCTGGGAAGATTTGTTATGCGCCAGACACCTTGCAGATGGTGCCAAAACCCGGGAGCTGAGGGTGCATACCTCCTCTTTCTGGGTTCGAGGCCCCCTCGATCCTTGAACCTGTCTGGTGCCCCTTGAACCTGACTATGGACCACGCTTGACCAACTATCAGTAACTCCTCCCTTGCTCTCCTCCTCTGGGTTGGCCCAGTCTCTGCAATCTCCAGCTAGCTCTCCGTCTGGACAGAGACCTCCAAATCGTGCGCACATGGGCTCTGTCCTCCACTGTTTAACCTCCCAGCGGCTCGTGGAGACATCCTGCCACTGGCTTGGCCCTGTAGAGGACTGACTTCTAATCCATCTACTGAAGTCCGAGACAGGGGACGCCTTGCCCGAATTTCAGTAGATCCGGGTTACCGGGGAGACCATGGGATCTGGTTAATCTTGAGGGTGGGACTCAAAATGCCCCTGGCCTGCCTCCTAAAGAACTTGAAGAAACTAGGAATGGCCCAGGACCTACAGAGTAAATGCCTAATCTTCTACTCCACCCAGGCATGGCCTAATTACCTTGAGAATTTCTGCTCCATGCTTTCTGAAACCTCCGCTCCCGTCCTACTCCTTTCTCCCCTACTTTCCTCTCTGCCTGCTCCACAGCCCAGGTCTTGCTGGCCAAGATTGGGCCCCCACCTCCTAAGGACGCCTCTTCTGTTTTACTGCCAAACTCTCCACCACCCTGAGTTCCTGGGGAATCCACAGCTAGCCAGGAACCTCCTGCCCCCATATGCGCATTCTTCCACCCCATGCCATGTCCTGCCCCTCCCTTCTGCCTCTCCCTGCCGCCATTGCTGGAAGCCAGGTAGCCACGTGGCTCAACCACCGTTGTCAAGCTCCACCCCCATCCTAATGAGATTTGATGCTCCTGCTTCCCTGGCCACCCTCCGGCAAAGTTTAAAAGGACCTATTCCTGAACACATGGCTCTCTAGCCTCCTCCTCTGGTCTCCTTTCTTTTCTCTCTTCTCTCCTGCTCACTCTCTCCTCTCATCTCTCTCTTTCCTCACTAGCTCCTCTCCTTTCTTGTCTTTCTTACACTCTCCTTCTCCCTCTTTTTCCTTCTTCACCCCACCCCTCCGGTCTGCTGGGTTTTAGGTCAAGTGCCTAAGCCCATGTGGCCAACTGAATATGACATCATGAGCCTAAGGTGTTCTTAGGAAAAAAGCAACTGTAACTAAAAAGACACTGAGTTTGAAGGAATTTCTCTTTGAATCTAAGAAGATCACTACCTTTGAAAATATCACTTTGTAACTTGCTGAACTTATTTTGCAATTTATTTTAACAGGTTTCCTGGTAATCAGTACTCAATGAAACAACAATGTGTAATTAGTACTTTTTTTAGATGAGTACAATTTTAATTTTAATTGAATTTAGATAGCGATATTTAATATCAGCATCTGAAGTCATTTAGGTGTAACTGCTAATTTAAATTGGGTAAAGGCAAATGAGATAATGTGTCTAAATGTAAACTTTTGTATACTCAGCATGTTATATTCTATAAAAAGTTTTTGGGTTAGTTTATAAACTGTCCATGAAAAGAGTTCAACATTGCTTGGAGTAATTCAGGCTGAAATTTGATGTGTTACCTTAATCTTAATCTGAGATTTTTAACAGGTTATTTCAAAACATAAATCAAGGAAATTGGCAGATGGAAAACATCACAAGTATAGAAATGTGCATTTGGTTAGGAAGGTTAAAAGGAAAGAGTTATTTCGGATAAAGAAAGGACAAGGTTTGTAAGATTGACTTCATCCGGATAGCTAGTTTACTCTAGACTGGAATGGAAATGATGGAATGTTTCAAGTAAGTTGAAGAGGGTGTGTAGAAGTCACAGAAGGTTAAGAAAGAAATCTTGGAAGCCGGCGCCGTGGCTCATTAGGCTAATCTTCCACCTTGCAGCGCCGGCACACCAGGTTCTAGTCCCGGTTGCCCCTCTTCCAGGCCAGCTCTCTGCTGTGGCCTGCGAGTGCAGTGGAGGATGGCCCAAGTACTTGGGCCCTGCACCCCATGGGAGACCAGGAGAAGCACCTGGCTCCTGACTTCGGATCAGCGCGGTGCACCGGCCGCAGTGCTCTGGCCGCAGCAGCCATTGGAGGGTGAACCAACGGCAAAGGAAGACCTTTCTCTCTGTCTCTCTCTCTCACTGTCCACTCTGCCTGTCAAAAAAAAAAAAAAAAAAAAAGAAATCTTGGATCTTAATGAGAAAGCCACAGAGGCCTAAAGAGTTAAATGTTCTGTAAAATCTTACAGGTGCTTTCAAAAATGCTATGTGAAGTAAGCACATGCCTCTTGTTGAGTTTATGATAAGTTCATAATTTTAAACAAGGCAACTTAAAGTCTTTTGTCATCCCCAGTTTTATATATCAGATTTGCTGCTCATAAAACTAAAGCATTGTTGGTTCTGTGCTTAGCTGTCCTCCTATAGGTTCTGATGGACTTTTTCCAGCCACATCTATTGTATTCAGTACTTTGGGATGGTGCTGTAAACAGATGAAGCCAATAATGTATTATAGGTACCAACTGAAAGTATGGTTAGCTGAGGTTATTAAGAGCAGAAAGTAATTCGAATAAATTGGTAAATTAAACAGTTAAAGTTTAATTGAAACTGCTATATTATCTAATGATTGAAACTGCTTTCTAAGTTTTCATTTGATATTGCTATTGTCAGTGATCTGGGACTGGCACCCCCATTTCTGTATTCTAAGTCCAACTTGTTCTCTCATGTCTCTATTCTCTTCAAAGTAGAAAACTAATTCTATTCTGAAGGACTCTCCAAGGTGCACAATTTGATTTTTAGATTAGAGATGGGACTTGAGCACCCCCTTGACTTGCATCCTCTGGTCTGCTTTAACAAAAACCAGGAGGAAGAAAAAGCTAGGCATCAGAAATATAAAGATAGGTGGCAGCCTATTAAAGGCTGCTCTGTACAGTGATCTGCCCTCAAGGAGACCCAACAGGCCAGTCCACTGCGGTGGCTTTCAATGGGGTAAGCCTGGGCTTCAGCAGAAATCAGCTTGTGAAGAGCCCTGGCAGCTCTGCCAGCCAAGAGTTGGATCACTGGAAATGGAACTGCCCTGGAGTCAAAGGACTTCAGGTCAGAGCCACAGATCTTATTGGCTCTAAGCTGAAAAGCCCTTCACTTGGCCCAGCTTCCAAGGTGACCACCGCTGCTAAGAGGAGACAGAAAAGTAGGGTCTGCAACATTGCAGGCAGAACTGTAAATTTTCTGTTAGAGATGCCACCTGCCTTTATCTGGCCAGCTCTCCTCCTAGGCCAGCTGGGTAATGGAAGTCAACAGGGTGCCTTCCCCAAGGAGGTTCACACCTCCCTTAGGATGTACCCTATGTGAAGAGATAGGTCTGGGCCTCTTAACTTACAAGGCCTAAAGCCCACCAGATTATTATCAAGCCCCTTCTGTCAGGTTTTATTTGCCTCTCAATCAGCAAACTTAACAAACCCCTCTACCTGCAAAAGTTGAGTGGCCTTTCTCCCAGTCTTGGCTGGGATCAGATTTAAACCATGTCCAATAATCCTCACAAGGGTCCAGAGACCCCCCCTCATTTCCTTTCCTCTATTAAATCCTTTCATTACCTTGTTAATGCCACTCTTAGGATCATTGGTTGCTATTCTCACCCTGACTTGTATACTACAGTGTCTGTTTAAGTGTTTACAGCAGGTGATAATGGAATGAACCAAGGCCTTCAGCAACCAGGCAGTCAACCAGATGCTTCTCCATCCACACATGCCTGTCCCTGTGGAACCCCAAGATACCCCCAGCAGGCCCCTGTAGACAACGTCCCCAGTCAGCAGGAAGTAGCCAGAGAGACTCATCATTGCCCCATTTCCTATCATCAAAAGGTCAGGATGGTAGCTTTGGGATCTGCATGGAAGGAAGGCTATACTTCCAGGAATGGAGAAGTCCCTACCTATACTTCTTGGGAAGAAAAGTCCTTGTCAAGGTCCCTGTGGGTGCCTAAAGGTCAACCAATGAGGATCAGACCCGCCTCAACCTTTAATCCCCATGCCCTGAATCTATAAAAGGAGCCCTCCCAATCTCTGATGTGCGACTTCCCTGGCCCCCGCTCTGTTGCTCTGTTGGGACTGGAGAACCTTGCCTGGGAGCATAATCCCAATAAAAGCCTGTGAATTAATTGATTCGTCTGCCTGGGAAGATTTGTTATGCACCAGACACCTTGCACTGCCTATCTCATCTAATGAGTTTACTTCACGTATTTAGTCCGTATTTAGTCCCTTTCCTTCAAAATCTAGGGAGACCAGTTATACTAAGGCATCTCTTCCCAAGTGGGTAGAGTTGTGTATCTCCTTAATAATTTTCCATTGAGTGGTCATTGGTAGCATAGTTCTATGATTTAGCATCCACCATCCATTTGCGTTTTTAGTATAGCCTCGCTGTTGGGCCCATTCATCCTCAGGCTCCATATAGTGAGGTTCCTTAACCACTTCCAAGATTGAGATATAAGGGCCATTTCCAAATTTTCCTGTGTGGCTGCTCTATCTGCTAGTGCATTTCCATGGTTAACATAATTATCTCCCTTCTGATGTCCCTTGCAGTGTATGATGGCCACTTCTAAAGGCTCCAGTACTGCCTGAAGTAGAGCCAGTATCTCTTTTCCATATTTAACAGGGGAATTCTTTGCAGTCAGTAAGCCCCTCTCTTTCCAGATTGCTGCGTGTGCATGTAACACAAGGAAAGCATATCTGGAATCTGTATATATATATATATATATGTATATGTATATGTATATGTGTATATATATATATAAATATATATATGTTAACTCGCTGGCCTTTTCCCAGTTGTAAAGCCCTAGTCAATGCAATAAGTTCCACCTTTTGGGCTAAAGTATTGTGTGGTAGTGTTTGGGCTTCTATCGTCTGCCTTTCTAACTCCTTCCTTCATATAGCTACTGCCATCAGTAAACCATTCGGCATCTTGTAGGTCTGGCCTACTAGAGTACACCTGCCTAATTCATTCCCCCCTCAGAGACTCCATCCCCTTAATCCTAAGGGGAGTTGATGGCCGTCGAATCATCTCTTCTGTAACTGCTTCATGTTCATGAGGAGTGTAGTGCAGGCCCTGCCTATCCAGGGTCTGTAAGTCTCTGTCTATCCTGTCTAACAGATTTGCTTTATGGGTTGGAGCAGTTTCGGTCATTGCCAAGGTCTGTGTCCCTGCATAGTCAGTTACTCCCAGAAGTTGAGTTCTGAAACATGTAAGTTGTTAATTACTATAAGCAAAACTGGAGCAAAACCAATTGTAGGTGGGGTGCCCCTTTAGATGAAAACAACATATCTTACAGATTCCCAGATAGTGGGTAATGATAGGCTACCCTTATTTAGATCATAAACCCATTTAGTTTGAGTATAAAGAATAATAATAGAAGAAATCATTAGGTAGCTTTATCCTCAATAACTGTTCTTAGAGATAATCAAGGAAGGCAAGCACAGTATGTTTGCCTTAAGGAGACAAAGGCCGAAGTTTTACTTATCCTTTTTGCTTTGAAGTACTTACCACAATTGTTTTAGGAAGGGGGATTTAATATCAGGAAGAATTTGTAAAACCTACCTACCTCAAGAAGTGATGAGCCCCTCGTCTCCAGAAATAAGTTAAACAAGCAGTGTGTGTTCCCCTGGGACTGCTCTGCTGTGAGGTGTGTGTGGGGGATCATGGTAAAGATGAGGCTCCATGAGGACTGGGCTTGCCCGCATTAACTGCTAAACCCCCAGCCCCAAATGCACCCACTATCACTGTTTCCCCTCTTTGTTGAAACTAATGAGTCACGATTGGAGTAATGTTTTTCCGTGACTCCAAAACCATTTTGCTTAATGAGGCACTAAGTCTTTATAATTAGGCCCAGAAGGAAAGGAGGACGTGGCCCTTAAGAGCAATAATTATTTCAGTTATTTATGGTAATAAAAAATTGAAAATAGGAATTCTTCCTCAGAATGCGACTATTTATTCTTTTACATATTGCCTAACAGGCAATTACCCTATTAAGGCGGCATTTTGTTGCTAAAGACATTAATTGAAATGTAAATTAAATGTAAATCAGCTAATTAAATTGATATGTAATGAACTTGTCAGGCGGGCCTCTCAGATCAGATGCATTTCAGTAATAAACAAGCGTTGCAGCTGGCCCAACACACAACTGGGGCGAAGGGGGCCTGAGCTGTTCCCCGACAGACCCCTGGATGAAGGAGGGAGAGTCTGCTCCTCCCAGAACCTCAGGAGGTATGGGGGACAGTTTGATGAGGCCCTTGGAAACTGGCTTTCCTCTCATAGCTCTCTGGGCCTTGCTCCATTTTCTCAGATATGATTCTTTCTGATGCAAAAGTGAGGAAATTCAACTCAAACTGGGTCATGTAAATGGAACAGCCCCAAGTTTTCCTTGAGCGTTGGGAGTGGCTCCTTCCAGGATGTAGCTCCATTGCCCTCTGAGCCTCTCAGCTGTGTGCTCCTCCCCTTGTCTTCACCTTTAGGTTGGTGTCCTGTGAACTCCACACTTGTCACATGCAGGGGCAAGGTCCCCTTCACACAATCACTGAGGCTTGTGCCAGGTGAACCGGGGAGGCTTTGCAGCTGGTAGGCACAGGTGCAACTAAACCAGTGACGAACACTGTTGCACTTGGGAAATAACTGCTTCAGTACCCACTGGTTATTTGCCCCTCAAATATTTCTTCCCTACCCTGGCTTCCCAGGCTCCCGACTCAGAACTGTGCAGTCTACTTCACAGTTCAAGGAGAGGAGGATTAATGCCTGGTGTCAGAAGGGGCCTTTAGAACCCTGCTCTGCTCCTGTGGGTGGCCCTCATTCTAATTGGTTGGTGCTCTTCACTATGCCGGTTGTTACATGCTTTTAAAATTTCCCATCTATTAGAACACTCCTAAACCCATCCCAGTGATTGTGGAAGTCCGACTGATGGATACATTCCTGAATTGACAATGAATGTGACATGTGGGGAGAAATTTTCTTTGACTCTGAACAGTGATTCTCAAACTCGAGTGTACCTTAGCCGAGCCCCCCTCAAGGATGGGTCCTGAGCCTTTACTTTGCTGTCTGTCAAGTTGCCAGGTGACGCTGGTATTGCAGGACTGGGGGCCACACTCTGAGAACCGGTGCTTGAGGGTCTTTGCCATCCTTGGGAAAACCAAGAGTGCCATCATACAAGCAGTTTCAGGATGGGTAGTTCAGATGATGAAGCCAGTGGAGAAAGGCTGCTGCAGACCAGGGCTTGATCTATGGGCCATGGGTCAAATCTGCCAGCCACCTGTTTTTGTAACATGGAGTACAGCCATGTTCATTGGTGTATGGATTAGCTATAGCTGCTTTCATGCCAGATTGGCAGAATTGGGTAATAGGCTCAGACATCTTCTGGCCCACAAAGCCCCAAATATTTACCTACAAACTATTCCAGAAAAACGTTTATCAGTCCTTCTTCTTTGTCCCGTCCCGCGGGACGTCAACTAGGGCTGAGCACCTAGAAGGAGAAATGAAAGGGACAGGAGACATAAAGATGGCAGCAAGACAAGGGTCCTGATCAAACTGCGATTTTTATTTTACAACCATACTCTTATATATCATAAAGGCAGGGTGTCGGGCGGGGGAAGGAGGGAGAGCTTATCTTTTAGCTGCAATGCTTGTGCAAGTAGGGGAAAGGTTACAAGGTCTTAAGGCACAAGGTCACACAAGGTTGCGTTATCAGTACTCTCCAGTCTGGGCTGTCTAGTCCTGCCTCAGTAGTTTTCCTCTAAGAGGCCACATGCTGCGTGGTCCCCGACACTTCTTGATTAATCAATGCTTTAGAGATGAAAGTGGGGTTAAGTCTTGCCTATCAGCCTGCCTGTTATACGACTGAAGATGAAGGAGAGAAAACAAGCCATGTCCACCACAGTCCTCATCTATTACATGAATATGATAATTCCTGTTGTGGTAAAGAAGTCTTATTTTGCAGTTGAAGTATTGACTAGCAAAAGCAGAAGGAAACAAAAAAGATTAACCCTAGGGATATGGTTATGAGGCATCAGAAGATTGATTTTAGCACAGATTCCTTTGGATTGCCTGGTTTCAGTCCGGCCACTTCTGCTTCCAATGGCGCTTTCTGCTAATGAGCACTTGGGAAGGCAGCAGAGGATGTTTCAAGTACTTAGACTCCTGCCACCGGGATGGAGTTCAGGTTCCCAGGCCTTGGCCTGGACCAGCACTGGCTGTTGCAGGCATTTTGGGAGTGAACCAGTGGATGGAAGATCTCTCTCTTTCGCTGTTTCAAATAAACAAACAATTCCCTTGAGTTAACTCAGAGACCTGTTGGCCAGCAGACTGAACTTGCAGTCCAGTGTGCGAATCTAGAGACGCCCGGGGTCTGGGACACCCAAGAGCTTCCCCCAGCCTTCTCCTGCATACAACTTTATGGCAAGTGTTATGTCTTCTCAACACAACAAGATACATATAAAAACATTCATTTATTCATTTGAAAAATACTTACCAAATACCTCCTACCAACAAAAGCTGAGTCAGAGACTAGGAACTGGTACTGAACAAAACTGATCATTCTATAGCACAATTCCCCAGTAGCTGAGCCTTGTCCATACAGCTTCCAATCCGTCTTTTGGTGGTGACTTTCTAAAAGTCTGCTTGTTTTTCTTTTTGGTAAAATATGACATATTCTGACAAAGAAATAGAAAATTTTCAGTATCCCAAGACCATCCCCCAGCCCTACCCACCCCTGTGATTCTTCTATCCAACTCTCTCCTTAGAGCTAAGCACTATCCTGACTTCTATGAAATTATTCTGTTACTTTTTTATACTTTTCCACCTAAGGATGCATGCCTGAGTGATTTAATTTCATTTCTCATTCTTTGTAATTTTATGTAAATTTAATCACATGTGGTGTACATTTTGTTGCCTTGCTGTTTTCAGTCAGCAGTGTGTTCAGATTCAACCATACTAGTGTGGTTAGTAACACTACCCATGTTGAGTATTTCATCCTGTGGATGTATGCCATTTTCTTTATCTATTCTACAGTTCATGGGCACTTGAATTGTTTATCATTTGATCATTTGCAAACAGCACTGTCATAAGCATGCTTGTACTTGCTGCCTCCTGGTGTACTTGGGCTTGAACTTCTCTAGGACACAGACTCAGGAATGGACTTGCTGGGTCATTGTATAAGAGTGCCCTCAACTGTATTAGAAAACACAGCTTGTTTTTCAACATCATCTCAACTAACATACTAAGCAGTGAACAAGACTTCCCATTCCTCCATATTCTTGCCAACATTTGGCACCATCAGACTTCTAAATTCTTGCCAATTTATTTTTAAAATTTAATTGTTGTTGACCCTAGGTAAAATGTTATATAGCAGGTCTCCAGAACTTATTCATTTTGTTTAATTTTAATTTTTTTTTTGACAGGCAGAGTGGACAGTGAGAGAGAGAGACAAAGAGAAAGGTCTTCCTTTGCCGTTGGTTCACCCTCCAATGGCCGCCGCGGCCGGCGCGCTGCAGCCGGCGCACCGCGCTGATCCGATGGCAGGAGCCAGAAGCCAGGTGCTTTTCCTGGTCTCCCATGGGGTGCAGGGCCCAAGCACCTGGGCCATCCTCCACTGCACTCCCTGGCCACAGCAGAGAGCTGGCCTGGAAGAGGGGCAACCGGGACAGAATCCGGCGCCCCGACCGGGACTAGAACCCGGTGTGCCGGCGCCGCAAGGCGGAGGATTAGCCTAGTGAGCCGTGGCGCCGGCCTCATTTTGTTTAACTAAGTCTGTTACTGAACTAAGATAAATCCATTTGCTGGTATACATTAGGAGGCCAAACATCAAAGGCATAGTCTTTTGTGGAGAAAAAGTGCATCGTGGAGTTGCCAAGTAAGGAGTCAGGAGCAATGGTCAAATCTGATTCCCTATAAGGTTCTACAAATGGTGTATCTTGGGAAGGGAGTAAGGAGTGGACATGTGATATAGCAGTTAACTGGTTAACTACAAAAGGGGAAGGGTGAGTTATTGGCCTAATGGTTAAGACACTGGTTAGGATGGCTTGTCCTACATAGGAGTGCCCAGGGTTTGAAACCTGGCTCTAGCTCCTGCCTCTAGCTTCCTGCTAATGTAGACCTGGGTGGCAACATTGAGGTCTCAAGTGATCAGGTTCCTGAGACACACATGGGAGACTTGGATTACATTGCTGGCTCCTGGCTTTGACTCTGGCCTGACCTGGGGCCATTGCAGGCACTTGGGGAAAGAACCAGATACATATCTCAGATATATAAATATACACATACAAATGTAAGTTTTTTTTAAAGGGAGTTCTCAGTTCTTCTGCATAGGAACATGTCAGCTAGTTGCCTCTTTGTGCATCGTATGTTTAAAAAGATAATGGCCTTAGTATTACTCAGTATTGTGTGGGGAGAGACTTCAGCCCAAAATGTCATCAGTTTATCTAGTGGTCAATTTATTGCTGTGGTTCTGGTTGGGTTTAGCCAGTTTTGTCTGAGAGTCTCAACAAAGTATCTTACTCTGAAAGATAAGCTCAAGATTTTGGTTATTTCCTTATTTCTTAACCTTATAGGGACAGTTTTAAAACATTATGCCTACAGGTTAGTAACTCTCCACTTCCCCTTGACCTAACCCTTGATAAAGGCCATTTCACTGTTCTATGAATTGGACCATTTTAGGTATCTCATGTGTGGAAACTTGGAGTATTTGTCTTTCTGTGACTGGCTTTTTTAAAAGATGTTTTTGTTTATTTAAAATACAGAGTTACAGAGAGAGAAGGAGATGATAGATGATAGATGGATAGATGATAGATAAATAGATAGATAGATGATAGATATTTTCCATCTGCTGGCTCACTTTCCAAATGGCCACAATGGCATATGGTTGGGCCAGGCCAAAGTTAGGAGTCAGGAACTCCATTAGGATCTTCCATATAGGTGGCAGCGGCCCAAGCACTTGGGCTGTCACCTGCTGCTTTCCTAAGTACATTAACAGGGAAGTGGAGCAGCTGGGACTCTAACCCAAACCATATTGGATGCCAGCATCACAGGTAACAACTTAATTTTCTGTGTGACAAAGCCAGTACCAATTGCTTATTTAGCATAATACCAAGGTTCATCCATATTATCGCATATTGCAAAATTTTCCTTTTTTCGGGATGAAGAATATTTTGTTTATCTATCATCTGTCAACAGATAGTGGGTTGTTTCTGCATGGCCATAGTAAATAGTGCTACAATGAACTTAGTATTAATATGTATTTTTAAATTTTTCATGTATTTATTGCTATTTATTTGAAAGAGGGATAAAGAGTGACAGAGATCCTATCTGCTGGTTTACTTCTCAAATACCTGCAACAGCAAGGCCAGGATGAAGTCAGGAGTTAGGAACTCAGTGTGGGTCTCTCACATGAATGGCAGGGACCCAACTACACTGGCGTGGCCCAGAGTCAACACTGGCAAGAAGCTGAAATTGGGAGTGGAGCTGGTACTAGAACCCAGGCACTCTAATATGGGCTGTGGGGCATCCCAAGCAGTGTCTCAACTACCATGCCAACTTCTCTATCCCATTAATACCTCTTTGAGATGCTGATTTCAGTTCTTTTGAATAAATGCCTAGAAGTAGTGTTGCTGGGTTTTCTGGTAGTTCTAGTTCCATTTTTTTGAGGCCTTCTCTACTATTTCCCATTTGGCATTCCTACCACCCGTGTGCAAACTGCCATCACTTGCTGCCTTGATCTCATGCAGTTTTAGTTACAATTTTCCCGATTACAAATGACGTTGACCATCTTTTTATAGGTGTTTTGGCCATTCATTCACATTTCCTCTGTGGATTGTCTACTTAAGATTTTTGACCATTTGTCTGCTGGGCTAATGTACTGAATTTCTTTCAATTGTCACTTTAGGTCCATTTGTAATGCCTTCACTCTGCCCTATGTCCCTGGAAGCTGACCTAAATGGATTATAGCAATATACTTCCTGACTTTCCAACTTCAACACATGAAGAGAATTGGAGGAAGGGAGAAAAATAGTGGGGGGTGGTATTTAGTCCCCCAGCTGCCTCTCTACAGAGTCACGAGGGGCTGGCTATTTCCCTGTACCCAAGGCCATAGTCCTGGTGAGCAGTGCTCTGCAACCACTCTGTTTCTGGACTCTAAGAACTGTTGCCTCCCCTTGTCCTTCTATACCTATGGGGGCAACTCATGGTCTCCTACATCCTACTCTCTACTTTGTAAACTGCCTACTTATAAAACTCCCTATAAATTTATCAACAGGAGTATGGCATTTGTTTCCCCAACACAGTTGCTAGCATTTTCTAATGAATTTTTGGGAGTTATTTATTGTGATTTGAATATCTTTCTTTGTTGGTTATAGGTATATAATTTTTTTCTCTTACCAAAATCATTTTCTTAATGTTAGCTTAAAAATTTTAGGGGCCAGAGCTGTGGTGCAGCAGGTTAAGCCACTCCCTGCAGTGCTGGCATCCCATGTCAGTGCCAGTTTGTATCCCACTGCTCCACTTCTGATCCAGCTCTCTGCTAATGGACCTTGGAAAACAACAGAGGAGGTCTAAATACTTGGACCCTGTACCATGTGGGAGAACTGGATGAAGCATCTGGCTCCTGTCTCCTGGCTTCTGCCTGGCTCAGCCCTGGCTGTTGCAGTCATTTGGGGAGTGAACCAGAGGATGGAAGATCTCTCCCTCTCCCTCTCTGTAACTCTACCTTTCAAACAAATAAATACATCTTTAAAAAAATTATTATAAACACAGACACAGAAAACCACACAAAACAAAGGTATGGTTTAATTAATGATTTTAAGGCAAACATCTTTGTAAACTATACCAAGGTCAAGAAATAGAATTTTTCCAGCTATTCAAAAGCCCTCCATATACTATACTACAATTGTAGACTCTTCTCTCCCCCTCTGAAAGTAACCATTGTCTTTAGTCTTATAGTAATAACTCTATTTCCTTATAGTTTTATCAATGAAGGTGGATCTCCAAATCTGGGTTTGTTTTTCCTGTTTTATGGCTTGCACATCTCTTGAAAGTGTCTTCTCACCCCTGTATCTTTGTATCTGCAATTTCTTCATGGACTACCTTGGGGTTGTTTGGCCTTTAGGTGACACAGGTTTGAATTGTACTGATCACCTCTTCACGTTACAGGTGAATATGCTCCTATGTCCTCTGTATTTCATGGAAATTGGTATTTGAGTCTACAGCCCTGTTCAGATTTGAGTTTTTTTTTTTTTTTCAAAATAAAGTTAATGTTTTGTTCCTATAACAGAAAATCTATGATGTCTGGTTTACTCTATTTTTTTTTTTTTTTTTAAAAAGATTTTATTTATTTATTTGATAGATAGAATTACAGACAGAGAGAGGGACAGAGAAAGGTCTTCTACTCTTTTGTTCACTCCCAAAATGGCTGTAACAGCCAGAGCTGGGCAGATCCGAAGCCAGGAACCAGGAGCTTCTTCCAGGTCTCCCATGTGGGTGCAGGGGCCCAAGGACTTGGGCTATCTTCCACTGCTTTCCCAGGGCATAGCAGAGAGCTGAATAGAAAGTGGGGCAGCTGGGACACGAACCAGCACCCATATGGGATGCCAGCACTGCAGGCAGAAGCTTAGCCTACTAAGCCACAGAGTTGGCCCCTTCTATTTGTGATTCTAATGTTCAATTTTATGTGTCAATTTGACTCAGTCATGTGATGACCAGATATTTGGCTAAACAATATTTCTGGGTGTGTTTCTAAGGGCGTTTCCAGAAGAGATTAACACTTGAACTGGTAGACTGCATAATGAGATTGCCCTCCCCAGTGTGAGTGGGCATGGTCCAGCCCATTGAGAGTCTGAATAGAACATAAAGGAAGAGAGAGGTGGAATTCTGTCTCTGCATGAACTGTTTGATCAAAGATGTCCATCTTCTGCCCTTGTACTGAGAGTTCTCAGCCTCAAACTTTTCTTGAACCAATCTTTCATAATTACTCATACGATTTCTCTCACTCTGTCTCTTGGACTATAATTCATTGAGGTAAGCACATTTTCTAGTTCTTCTAAGAAAGGATAGAATATTTCTTCTTTCCCTCTATTTACCAATTTTTCAAGCTAAAAAGTTATTTACGATAATAAAATGTCCTATCATTCCATAAAATGAAATAGTTTTAATGCAAACTTCATGTTTTCAAGTCATCATAGTCATACTTCATGAAGTTCACATGGGCCCTTGTTTAGAAGCTGAGAGTGTCAGTTGACTCCTGAATCTCTTTGATTGGATCCTAGAGTATTCATTTATTTGCCAGGGATTAAGACAGAGACACAGATAGAACTCTTGTCTACTGGTTCATTCTCCAGATGCCTACAGGAGCCAGTGTTGGGTGGGAGCCAGACTCAGGAGCCAGGACATGATCCAGGTCTCCCTGTGTGGCAGGAACTCAAGCAACAGTTTTCCCTTCTCATCTCTGTTTTCTAACTTTTTCTTTTTCTGAAGAGTCTAGCCAAAGTTTTATAAAATTTATTACTTTTTTTCCTCAAAGGATTAGATTTGGGAGTCAAAAGGTTATTCATCTGATTACTATACACAAACCAGAGAACATACTTGTGAGTTTAGTGTGGTAGGGAGTGGAGACAGTAGTTGAATATAAGACTAAATAAAATAGATTTTATCATTAAGGGGAACACTAACTTCTGATTTAGGATTTAAAACTCTGAAAGACCTCTGAAGCCACGCATAACATGAGGGGCTCCAATAAGTTCATGGAAAATCCAAATCCTTTCTTTTAATTCCATTTTCCACCAACTTTTGGGAGTCCCTTCAGGTGCTACAATGTACTCCTTTAATCTTGACCACACACACACACACACACACACACACATCATGGTGGACTGCAGGCGGGGAGTAAAGATGCTAAAACTGCTTTGGTGAGGTATTGGAAAAAAGATCTAATAGTACAGAAAAGTGGCCAGTGCTGGAGTGGACTTACTGTAGATGTCTGGAGAACACACCGGCTGATGGTGTTACTTCTGGGGACCCTGTGTGCATCTCTTGCTAATATGATAAGATGTGGGCTACGACAAGGGTCATAGTATTCCCTTCTTTCTTTTCTTAAGATTTATTTGAAAGGCAGAGTTACAAAGAGAGAAGGAGAGAGGCAGAGAGAGGTCTTCCAGCTCCTGGTTCACTCCCAAAATGGCTGCAACAGTTGGGACTGGGCTAGGCTGAAGCCAGGAGCCACAAGCTTCATTTGGTCTCCCACATGGATGCAGGGGTCCAAGTACTTGAACCATCCTCTGCTGCCCTCCCAGGCAATTAGAATGGGGCTGGATTGGAAGTGGAGCAGCTGGGACATGAACTGGCGCCCATGTGGAATGCAGATGAAGCAGGCAGCAGCTTTACCTGCTATGCCCTAGCGCTGACCTCGGGTGCCAGCATTTCTAAGGAGCTCAGGGTTGGTTACTCTGTGCTAGCTGGGATAATGGCAGGGGATACTGCTGCAAATATGCTCCTTATGTTAGTGAGAATGACTGAATTCTTGAATAACAGTGCCCAAGTGTAACACCTACCCATCAAAGTGAAGGGAGATGTGATTAAATTAAATAATAGGAAGCAAAATGCATAGAGACCAAGTGGTCCTGACCCAGGGATCTGTAGCAAAATGATAAGACAGATGGGTGGACAATGGAGTTTTTCTTGTCTTTACCAAAAAAGATTGCAAGAAGGACATGGAAGGCTGATATCAGCTGTCAAAAGAACACATCAGGGGCTGGCGCCGTGGCTCACTTGGTTAATCCTCTGCCTGTGGTGCTGGCATCCCATATGGGCACCAGGTTCTAGTCCCAGTTGCTCCTCTTCCAGTCCAGCTCTCTGCTATGGCCTGGGAAGGCAGTGGAGGATGACCCAAGTGCTTGTGCCCCTGCACCCGCATGGGAGACCAGGAAAAAGCACCTGGCTCCTGGCTTTGGATCAGCGCAGTGCCGGACATAGGGGCCATTTGGGGAAGACCTTTCTCTCTGTCTCTCTCTCTCACTGTCTAACTCTATCTGAAAAACAAAACAAAACAAAACAAAACAAAAAAACAAAACAAAAAAAACACACATCAAGGCCCGTTGCCCAACTCCAGACTGACTCCAGACTGGAGCCAGTTCTCAGGTCCAGAGCTCATTGATGAAAAGGGCAGCCAGGTCTTTCTCAGGAAGGACCCTACACACCACACAGAGTAAACACTGTGGTATCTCCCTTAATATTTCTCCAAAGGGATTTAGAGCCACTTTCTAGATACTGAACACCAGGGAAAGGGGAGTTTCCAGCTGTTCTGAGTGCTACTGAATAAAAGATCTGAACTGTGATGTTTCCAGGAATACCTGATGTCAACATGGCTTCCTTGGTAGAGTGGAGGCCTAGGGAAGCCAGGATAAGTTGAGTCCTGGTCCATGTCCACTGCGCAGATCAAATGGGGTCATTTCTCAGGACCCCTAGTATATAACCAGCATGGGGATAGTTAGTACCCCCCCTGTTTGTTTTATAATCTGTGAAATTAGAGTCCTCATGGTGAGAAGGGGACTGTGCAAGCCCCCAATATTGAACCTCACCCCAGCAAGACAATAAATTAAGAGCACTACTGAGTGTAGTGGGATGGTAGGTGTTGGATCTAGAATGTGTACAGGTGCTAGTCCCCATTAGATTCCCATTTAATTCTCCATTTTGACACCTGAACCAAATCGGATGATTAAGGTGGAAGACAATGGATAAATGCAAATATAATAAAATAATAGCCTAATTATAATTATATAGGATGTGAGCTGTTTATTAGAACACATCAAAACAACCCCCAGCATTTGGGATCTCATCTGTATGTTCTTTCAATCTCCATCATAGGAAGGGATCAGAAGCAGGCACATTCACTTAGCACAGGATTGTGTATTCAGTCTTGCCCAGAGCTGCATTAACTCTCCCTGTCTCTGTTACAATATAGTCTGGAGGGGACCTGATTGTCAGGACAGTTCATAGAGCACCACACTGCCCCACTCTGTCTGTGGCATCATGGTAATCGGACCTGAACAGCAGTGAGAGTCAAGCAGCCTATAAGAAGGGATACAACAGACCAGGCAGCCACAGTGTTATGACAGAGTAGACTAGGCACCCACACTCTGCACCTCCTGGGGAAGATATGTTTGAGTGGCAAACATAAGAGAGAACAGTTAGTAAAATAGCTCTAAATCCGGAGTAAATATAGTGTGATTAAGAAACAAGAAGGGCCGGCGCCGTGGCTCACTAGGCTAATCCTCCGCCTTGCGGCGCCGGCACACCGGGTTCTAGTCCCGGTCGGGGCGCCGGATTCTGTCCTGGTTGCCCCTCTTCCAGACCAGCTCTCTGCTGTGGCCAGGGAGTGCAGTGGAGGATGGCCCAAGTGCTTGGGCCCTGCACCCCATGGGAGACCAGGATAAGTACCTGGCTCCTGCCATCAGATCAGTGCAGTGCGCCAGCCGCAGTGTGCCGGCCACGGTGGCCATTGGAGGGTGAACCAACGGCAAAAGGAAGACCTTTCTCTCTGTCTCTCTCTCTCACTGTCCACTCTGCCTGTCCAAAAAAAAAAAAAAAAAAAAAGAAAGAAACAAGAAGGTTGACACAGCAGACTCATAGAATGACAAATACCCTAAACAACACTCTGGCCTCAGAGTCAGCCCTTAAGGCATTCAGATCTGGATTAAAAAACCCATGAGAGCATTTCAGGCATGGGAAGCCAAGACACTGTGGCAAAAAATGACCTACATAAAAGATCTCTGTGAGTGAGATCTTGGTGGAAAAAAGGAGCCATCAAAGAAGGATGTGCCTTTCTCTGAAGGGAGGAGAGAACTTCCAATTTGATTATGGCCCTGTCTAAATAATGTCAGAGTCTGTGGACTCAAGAGGCTTCCATAGCCTTGGCAGCTCATGACAAGAGCCTCAGGTGATCACTAATATCATAAATAAGAGTGTCAATTTTTAAATCAACAATAGGAGTCACTGTGCCCTTGCTTCCCATGTAGGACCTCTGTCATTAATGAGTTGTACTATGAGAATTAGCAGTAAAACTTGTCTTCCTACAGTACTTTATAATTTGTCTGTGTGGGTGCAAACTGTTGAAATCTTTACTTTGTATAGAGTTGATCTTATGTATATAAAGATAATTAAAAATAAATCTTAATTAAGAATGTGATGGGAGAAGGAGTAGGAAGTGGGATGGTTTGGGGGTGGAAGGGTGGGTGTGGGAGGAAGAACCGCTATAATCCAAAAGCTGTACCTATGAAATTTATATTTATTAAATAAAAGCTTTCCATTAAAAAAAAGAAGGCCGATGTGGCTGGAGCACAAGAGAACCAAGGAGAGTGTGATGGGGCAGAGCTTGAAGAGGCAGCTGAGGACCACATCACATGGGGTTCCGGAGGCCACAGTAAGATATGCAGTTTTCAATTGACCCACAGAGATCTCAGCATGATGGGAAACCAAGGCAGGGTGCTCTGCAGGGAGGTGATGATGCAGTTTATATTCTTTCAAAAGGAGTGCTTTGGCTGTGTGTGAAGAGTGGAGTGAAAGGGAGTAGAGGTCCAAGCAGGGGCATCTGTAGGAAGGCTTTGCAGGCACACAGGCTGGAGATCTTGGTGGCTTGCTGAAAAGGGGCTGGGGTGGAGCTGAAGAGAGGTGGAAAGATTTAGCATGTGTTTTGTAGGTCTGTTAATGCATTAGACAGGAAAAATTAAAGAAGAGGCATCAGGGATGAACTTTTTAGCCTGAGCAACAGCAGAGATGGTAATGCCTTTTGCCTGATGGAAAGCCTGAGAAGAAATTGGGGACAAGGAAAAATATGTTGAAACCAAGAATTCTGCTTAAGTCTGAGATACCTGAGAACAAATCAACTGTATGCATCTAAATTTCTGGGATGGCATTAGGCTACAGAATCATTTTCACATTATAAATTTTTTCTTTAAGATTTATTTATTTGAGAGACAGAACAACACACAGATATCTTCCATCTACTGATTCACTTCTCAAGTGTCCAAAAAACCAGGGCTAGGCCAGGCTAAGGCCAGGAGCCAGGAACTCCAGCCAGGTTTCCCACATGAGTGGCAGGAACCCAAGTATTTGAGCCATCATCTGCTGCCTCCCAGGCACTGTAACAGGAAGCTGAATTTTAAGCTCAAAGTAGCCTCTACTTGAACCAGCACTCTGATACAGGATAAGTGCATCCCAAGTGATTGCTTTACTTGTACCAAAACATCCACCCAACACATTGTAGGTTTTACTGCTGCACGTTGAGGCCAAGAACACTGGATGTGACAGTGTCAGAGAGCTTGGGCTTGGACTGACAGGAGTTTGAATTCTAGCTCTCGACTTACCATCAATGTGGCTAGAGACGTGTACTCTCCGTGTCTTCAGCTCCTTTCCTATAAAACAAGAACTATTATGTTTTCTCTTGGGATTGTCGAGAGGGCTAAGAACATATTGAGATGACTTCGAGAACTTCATGGAAAATGGAATTAAAAGGAAGTTTATGTTGGCACAAAAATTTGAAATTCATGTATATGGATTTTTCATCATATGTATTCCATGGTATTTTTTTAAGATTTATTTATTTCAAAGGCAAAGTCACAGAGAGGCAGAGGCAGAGAGAGAGAGAGAGAGAGAGAGAGAGAGAGAGAGTCTTCTATCTGCTGGTTCACTCCCCAGATGGCCACAATGGCTGGAGTTACACCGATCTGAAGCCAGGAGCCAGGAGCTTCTTCCAGGTCTCCCATGTGGGTATAGGGTCCTAAGGACTGGGCCATCTTCTACTGCTTTCCCAGGCCATAGCAGAGAGATGCATCAGAAGTGGAGCAGCCGGGACTTGAACCGGCGCCCATATGGAATGCCAGCACTGCAGGCAGCAGCTTTACCTGCTATGCCACAGTGCCAGCTCCTCCATGATCTTTTTGAAGACTGCTTGTATGAAAATCTAACTGGTATTTTAGTAGTAGAAACTGGAAAAATTGATACCATCATTCAGCCAGTAAAAACTGCGAATTACAGCTATAGTGCCTAGGAGTACATATGCTAATTTTACAAAGCCAAATCTTTGAAATAGTAACTCATGTTCCATACCACCAAAAATGCTTATACAAGCATGTGCCAGGGTGGGGTTAAGTACAGTAATATGCTCCAGGTGGCTGCTGCTACAGAATAGGTCTGTGCAATCAAGTCACATTTGCTTTCCAGTGGTTGATATAACCTCATCGCCCGGATAAGGAGAGAACACATAGGCAGGCTACAAAATAAATGTGGATTTTGCATTTAGACAGACCAGGGTTCAAATCTCCCTTTTCTCAGGAATTTAAGTCAGTGGGAGGGCTCCAGCAGTGACAATTCCACCTGGAACCTCATTGGCACAAGCGGCCCACATCGGCTCCTTCAGGACCCACAAATCTAATAAATATGTCAATTGGCATCTTCATCATTTTCACTTTAATACAGCTTGTTAGGGGGTTAGCACTGAGGAGCCCTTGGATTTAAAGCTTACGGAGCAATTAAGCCCCCTCCTTGGGGAATGCAGACCTAGAGACCGTCAATGCATAGAGATGAGCAATTGTGTGTTTGTCATCCTCTTACCAGAAATGAAATGCTCCCAAGTTCATCAAGGACTTATGCTGTATTTCAATGAGCCATGTGGACATTGCATACTATGTGATTTAAAAAACTACTCATCCCGGCCGGCGCCGCGGCTCACTAGGCTAATCCTCCGCCTTGCGGCGCCGGCACACCGGGTTCTAGTCCCGGTCGGGGCGCCGGATTCTGTCCCGGTTGCCCCTCTTCCAGGCCAGCTCTCTGCTGTGGCCAGGGAGTGCAGTGGAGGATGGCCCAAGTGCTTGGGCCCTGCACCCCATGGGAGACCAGGAGAAGTACCTGGCTCCTGCCATCGGATCAGCGTGGTGCGCCGGCCACAGCACGCCAGCCGCGGTGGCCATTGGAGGGTGAACCAAGGGCAAAAGGAAGACCTTTCTCTCTGTCTCTCTCTCTCACTATCCACTCTGCCTGTAAAAAAAAAAACAAAACAAAACAAAAAAAAAAAAACTACTCATCCCATAAACTCAGGGAAGTGGCCTGTCTTCTATTAATTTCTTCTAATTAGCCATCGTCAGGAAAGCACTGGATGTCTGGCTGATGTGATTCCTAGCCACCTGATGGGGATGGTCAGGAATGCTGGAGAGATGACAGCTTTGCTAAGGATCACAAGGAGCTTCACCTCCCGGCAGCGTTGTGAGTCAGGTGGGACAGAGAGCATCCTCTCCATGAAGAATGAGGTGACTCACCCAAGGTGACAGGGAAGTTTCATTTCTCAGCAAAGCTGAGCCAGAGAGGGTGCAGGCTCTGGAGTTAGGCACATCTGTGCTCAAATCCCAGCTCTGATGATGACCAGCTTGTCCTCAACGCTACACAGAATGGTGCCCCAGCTTCTGACCACCAGCACCTGCAACTGTGTGGCCCTAAGGCTTCTTGGCTGCTCACTCCTCACCCTGCCCCTCCTTCACAGCAGTTGCAAGTGACAGGAAATCAATACCCTTTGAGAACAGACTCAACCAAGCCTGACTGGGGAAGGTGAAAAATATCCAGGCCCCTCCTTCCTGAGATCCAAGTTCTGTACTGGCTCCTGGAGTTCTGCTGTGGGGTCCAGCTCTGCCCACCCACGAGGATAACCTCCTTGATAATGACATTTCCCGGGTGGCCCTTCCATCCTTGTCTTGTCCTCCCATTTCCTTACCGGTTTTCCTTGAGACCTCATCGTAATCCCTTTGCATGAAGGTCAGTTTCTAGGGAACCCCTCTGACAAGTGATGTAGGTCCTCTTCGAGCGTCAGTTTCCTGGGCTGTGGGGGAGAACATGCTGTGTATGGTACGTGCCTCTCAGGTTGGTGGGGAAGAGTAAAGGAAGTGTTGTGTCTAAAAGGACTGCACACTTCTTTTCATAGGGGCATCATTTATAAAAGCAAACAGTGAGGAATGACCTTCATGTCCAACAAGAAGGGAATGGATAAATAAATTGGGAATTATCTGTGTGGTACATTCTACTTGTACCTAATGAGTAAAAATTAATGTTTTCTTTTTCTTTTTTTTTTTGACAGGCAGAGTGGACAGAGAGAGAGAGAGAGAGAGAGAGAAAAGGTCTTCCTATTCCATTGGTTCACCCCCAATGCACGCTGCAGCTGGTGCACTTTGGCCGGCGCACCGCGCCGATCTGAAGCCAGGAGCCAGGTGCTTCTCCTGGTCTCCCATGCGGGTGCAGGGTCCAAGGACCTGGGC
Source organism: Oryctolagus cuniculus (assembly GCF_051225735.1). Taxonomy (NCBI): domain Eukaryota; kingdom Metazoa; phylum Chordata; class Mammalia; order Lagomorpha; family Leporidae; genus Oryctolagus; species Oryctolagus cuniculus. Next base: position 125,067,314 of record NC_142873.1, on the reverse strand, counting down.
CATCCTCCACTGCACTCCCTGGCCACAGCAGAGAGCTGGCCTGGAAGAGGGGCAACTGGGACAGAATCCGGTGCCCTGACTGGGACTAGAACCCGGTGTGCCAGCACCGCAGGCAGAGGATTAGCCTATTGAGCCGTGGCGCTGGCCAAAATTAATGTTTTCAAAGAATGTTCAATGGCATGGAAAAAATATACGTGGAATCTATACATCATATAATCCAGCTGAGGATCTCAGTGAAGAAAACTACCTAAAACTGTAAATATGGAATTATTTTAATTTTCCTAGAATGTGTTAAAATACATAAAGTGTTATTTATTGCTTGATCTTGGTGAGTTATTTCCTTTATGCTTTTTCTTATTTTTTAAATTTCAAAATTTCTGCCTAGAAACATTACAGAAATTAGTCTCTTTTTTTAAAAAAAAAAAGGTATATTTATTTATGTATTTGAAAGGCAGTGAGACAGAGATCTTCCCATGAACTCATTCACTCCTCAATGGCATCAACTGCCAGGTCAGGGCCAGGCTGAAGCCAGGAGCCAGGAGCCCCTCCAGTCTCCCACAAGCTTAGCAGAGGCCCAAACACCCAGACCACCCTCTGATGCCTTCCAGGTTATTAGCAGGAGCTGGAGCAGAAGCAGAGCAGCAGGGTCTCACACTGGCCCTCGAATATGGGATGCCAGCACCGCAACTGGAGACTTACCACTGAGCCACAACATCAGCGCCCAGAGTGTTATCTTAACTTCAAGGCTTCAATCATAATAAGAAAATAGATACCTAACTTCAAATGCTTTGTTTTTGTTTATATCCCTTTTCCTGGTCAAATTTACTAATGAGAAAAAGGAAATTCAGTTTTCATGCAATATCAGAGTTGACAGCAAGTAAGGGTAAGGCTTTGCAAAGGCCTTGGGAGTATAAATCAGGTTCTTTGAGTCCCAGTGGAGGCTTCTGGGTCCTCCCCTTCCTTCCTTCCTTCCTTCCTTCCTTCCTTTCTTTCTTTCTTTCTTTCTTTCTTTCTTTCTTTCTTTCTTTCTTTCTTTCTTTCTTTCTTTCTTTCTTTCTTTTTAAAATGTTCATTTATTTTTATCTACTTGAAAGACAAAGTGACAGACAGGAGAGAGAGATCAGTCTTCCTGGCAGAAGCCAGGATTCATGAACTCCACCCAGGTGTCCCATGTGGGTGGCAGGGGTCCAAGCACTTGAGTGTCCACCTGCTGCCTCCCGGGATGCATGAGCAGGAAGGTGTGTGGGAAGTGAAGCAGCCGGGATTCCCACCAGCACTTCAGTTGGGGATGCCTGCATCCCGAGCAGTGCCTCACCTCCCCTTCCCAGTCCCACTCTGAGACCTTCACAGCTCTGGTCAGCTGCTCTTCTGGCTTCCATCGGTGATGTCAACCCCAGGCTGGAGTGCCAGTTCAGGCCAAGTCAGTCAACAGCACCGATGACCTTCGTGATCCAGCACCAGGCTACTTTCTTCTGAGGACTTCTTGACTTAGCTGCCTCTGACCCATGCGGCTTCCCATCACATTCCCTCTGCATCCACTCTCTCTCCACCTCCATTTACCACCCCCTTGTGTAGACAAAAACTATTACACAAAGAAAAAAGTCCATCCACCCATCCACCCATCCATCCGCCTATCCATCCATCCATACATACATCCTTTCACCCAGAGTGTTTCATTCATTGGTTCATTGGTTACTTGACTGCAGGCATGTGTGTACTAGAGTTTTGGTTTGCAGCATGGACTCAGACACCATCCCTTCCAATCTCCCTGGCCACAGGATAGCACAAAGAAGCCACTCGTGCTCACCCTACCCTCCCTCACCCACCTACAGCAGATGCCTTGTGCTACCTGCCCCACATTGCCTCAGCCCACCTGACTTCATGCAGCCTGGGGGACAGTTCTGGGCCCCTGGCTGGCATCAGGGGAGTCTCAGCCATCTCAGGGGTCAGCCTTGTAGAAGAGCAATAGGTCTTTGCTCAAGGAGAAGGAGGTGACCCTCAACTCTCAAGGGAGTTTTAACATCACTGCTCTAACAAAGTCCCTAGAGGGATTGAGGCTCAGTTCCCCTTGGCAAATTTAACTCATGAACTCGCTCTTTGCTGACTTCTCTTCTTGCTCTGTTTCACTTTTGCCTCGCCCTTCCTTCTGGCAAATAAACCACTTGCTTTCAGTTCTCTACTTCTGGAAGAACTAAGATATCGCGGTAGGCATTACTAATGAACGCATGAGTGATGATTTTATAATGAGAAGGGAGAGGGCACTGTTGCAAGCAGACAGATGACTGCCTGCTGTTGACGAGGAAACACTGTGTGTTACCTCATTGTCTGTTTGTAATGAGGGACCACAGCCTCCACGTGTGTGTGCGCCCAGGGGGCTGCTTTGACTGACTTCCTTATAAATACCAGGCATTAGGGTAATGTGGATGTGACCAAATCACAGCTGCCCCCCACAGTCATTTCATTAGTGAGGGACTTTATTCACATCACCTCATTCGCCCTTCACAGCCCCTCTGCAACTCAGGCATTCATCGGTCCCACTTTCTAAGTGAGGAAAGTGAGGTTGACAGGGACAGTTCAGAGTAGGATGCTCAGCTGGATTTGTCACCCTTCTACGCCCACATCTCTGTGTGAGTCTATGAGGACGGCCAGTCAGGGTCCCACTTCTCCAGCTGCTCAACAAGCAATTCATAGTGCGTGCCCTTGACATCAGGTGTGCCTTCTCATGGGGTCCAGGGCATCCATCACAGGTCTGTGCGGTGATGGCACAGTTAGGGACACACAGGTCTATTTGTTACTCACTGTGAACCAACAGTTAAGATAAAGCATTTCTTTGTTTATTCTGTCAGCTCAAGTGTCTGATGAGAATTAGGTCCGCAGCACTGCACCTCTTGTATGCAAGGTTCGCGTGTCACCTGTTGGTCTCATCTCTCCAGGGGTCTCGGGCTCAGCATCAGGTCTGGGAGGCAGGAATCACTAGCAGTGCTGCTGAACTGAGGAAGACAGTCTATTCTCTGCCCATTGTATCCACAGCACTGGGGTCCAGCAACCTGGCACGCATGAGATCACCTTTCTGGGTAGGCAGTTGAGGTGGGGGTGGGAGTCCCAGAGACCCAGAATGGCCCTTGGTCCTTACCCACTTCAACCAGTTCATGTTATAGGCGAGAGAACTGAGCCTGAGAGTGAATTTTCTACACCTATAATGCTAGGAGCAGATTGTGACAAGAGCCCAGATATTTTTGCTTCCAGTTCACGCTATTTCTAATGAAGCATTTCTAGTCTCTGCCCCTGCTCCTGAGGTTTGCCCACATCCCTGCTATGATATGTCTGTAGGATGGAATCAGGCAAAGCCCCCACAGCTGTAGGGACTCAGAGAGGGTACTTCCTTCTCCCCACTACTTCCATTTTTCCCTGGGTTCCTTAAAGTAAACCAGTGGTCTAGGAAGGGCGACCACTCTTAATTCAAGTCTATGGGGATCGAATTGAGATTCAATGAGGGGAGATGACAGCAGGTGAATCCAGCATGCACAGAGTTGTGGGACAGCACTCTGCCCAGCAAACCACAGGATCCCTCTAAGGAGGAATGAGTACATGCATAAACATGAATGAACAGATGAATAGGAAACTTACTAAAGAATGAATTAAGACTTGCAAGATAAACAAGGCTTGAACGGCCCCACCCCATACGTTTGCTTCTCCATGAAGTCAAAATCTCAAGCTCCCCGCAGCTGTTCCGCCGGCATGAAGCGCTCACAGGAATTTCACAACTGTGCACCCTGCACATTCGCCTCCCAGCCAGCACTCAGCCTGGTCTAGAGCAGGCCCTGTGAGCACTTCTGAAACTGAACAGAAACACACGCTTCGGAACCATGGGATTTCTGCTCCCGGGAGTAGTTGGGAGAGAGATTCAGGCTGGTATGGAGAGCAGCCTCTCTCCCTCACATCCCACACCAGGCGCCGTTCTCCTACCTCTGGTCCACGCTGACCTGAAGAGGAGAAACGAGGAGCACAGACAGGAGCGTGGGGCTGGAAGTGGGGTGAGGCCCAAGCCTGAGATCGCCTGGAGACAGACAGAAAAGGGGGCTCTTGGGGAGCTCCCCATCCCAGATGGGCAGGTCTGGCTTACGTTAACCAGAATCAGCCTCCACTAGTATTGGGAAGAAGGGGAGGTGGCCCCGACACCCTGCTGGGCACAGTCCCTGAGAGACTGGGGTTGGGGAGGGCCATTAATATGGATGAAACGTCCAGAAAGGAGACGGAATTTCAAACAGAAACTTACCCTGGGACCTCTGACTGTGAGCCCAGGTAAAAGCCTGCTCAGAATTGACAATGACTGTTGCCTGGCACTGGGTAATGGACACACACATTCACGGCCATACATACCCATGCATTTTCACACGCAGGTGAAAGGAGCTCTCAGGAGAGAGACACACACAATGCCAGCATACTGGGACACACACACACACACCCTCAACTCCACAGGGCAGTGTCTTCTCCTCCTCCAGTTTCTCTGCATCTCTTCTTTCACTTTCTCCCTCCCACGAATGCCCTTAGCTTTAGAGTCTGACAACTTCTCCTACGGCCTTGTGAACTAGGTTTGTTGCACTTTGCCTAGAAATTTGAGGGCTTGCTTTCCTTTGTGAACTTCTGGAGGAAGGGGGAGATGTCAGCACCACAGCAATGCTCTGCCCAGGGCCGGCATCCTCATCTTCATCCTCCCCTCCCCAACCGCAGCAGCAATGCCACAGACTCTCGGGGAATGGCTCTTCTCTCTGGACTCGTGCTAGACCCTGGGCCCCAGCAATGAATAACACTATTTTTTGTAATGTCAGGCTGGGTTGGGAAGACAGAGCTGATGGACAGGAAAAGTGAAATCCCAGCACCATTGCTGAGGTCAAATGGGATGTTCAGAAACACAGGAGCAGAGTTATCTATGAGGGCCGGAGTATCAGAGAAGACTTCCTGGAGGAGGTGGCAAAAGGACAGCTAGGGAATCAGGCAGTAGAGAGGAGTGGGGACATCCCTGGCAAACTCAAGATGTTTAACAAATTCTGTTGGATGATACTCCACGTTAAAAGCCAGAGCGTGGAAGGAAGTGGGAAGTTTTACAAGGTCTCAGAAACATAGAAAACATAGGAAATCGTTTTCAAAATATTTTCTCACTCATCCTTGCATTCGTTCCTCACCACCCCCCATCTTATAGCTGGACTCTGGGGTAATTCCACCCAGAGGAAGAGATTAACATAATGCACACAGGTGGCTGCAGGACTCAGCTTCCTAATGGCTCCATTCATTTGACTTTGCCTTTCGAAAGCTGGAGATTGGAGGTAGGAATGGGCTTGGGTGAAGGAACAGGAAGTCTTTGATGTCTCTTTACAGCGCAGGGGAGAGGGGGAGGGGTGGGCCAGTAGAAAGAGCTGGGCCTCCTCTGCTCTGCCCCCTCCCAATTCCCTGGCAAACGTCTCTCCTGTTGCTACAGAACTGAGAGCAGCCTGGGCTCCGGCCGCTAAGACAAGCATTTCGTGGCAGTGTTTCAAAGGCAGAGACTGGGGCGTGGAGGACGTGCGGGGACACCCCGCTGCAAAGGAGAGGGCCTGGAGCCAGGCCCAGGGGAAGGAGGCAAAATGAGGGCACGCACAGGAACAGAAGTGAACCAGCGAGCTCCCCGAGGCAGAGGCTTTTTATAACCAGCATTAAATATTTATTACGCTGTCAGGCTCAGGTCTGTACACAACGAGGTGGAGGGGAAAATGGAAAAAAAAAAAAAAGCAGGCATGGGACTCGGATGGAATCCAGGCTCCTCTGCTCGCGGTGTGCGGTGCAATTGCGGACAGATGGCTTCGCCTCCCCAGCCTCTGCTTCCTTATCAGGGAAGTGAGGGGAATGATGCTTCCTTCACAGGAAGCAAGGCCGGCCAGAGGAAGGAAGCAGCACAGGGCCTGGGGCCAGCCGCAGCAGGACGGACGGCGGCGGCAGCCCAGGAGCGACAGGAGAGGCACTAGAGCTCCTAGCGGCAGCAGCAGGGGGAGCAGCGGTGGTGGTGGCTGGCGGCAGGCAGATTGGCAGAAGTATCAGCAGCATTAGTGTTCATGGCAGCAGTGTCACTGGCCACACCAGTGAGAGGAGCTGCTGGTGCAGGAGAAACCATCTGGCGACCGTAGGTTCTGAAATCAGGTCGGGCCTTTAGGAAAGGACTAGGGGGTTCAGTAAATCTGTGTCCTCCCTCTCTCCATGGAGACTGAGGCCTTGAAGGTCATCCAGGACTTCGAGTCCCAAGTTGAAGGCATCTGCCCTACCCAGGGAGCCCTCATGCTGTCTGCAGCAAAGAGGAGCCGTGGACGCAGTCTGCGCAGTGGGGAGTCTCCGAGAGGGCAACACTTTGGGAAGACGCATCTGTAATTGGGATCCAGTTGTCAGGACTTTTGGATTTCAGATTCATTTATGCTGCTACATGTATCGAGTGCCTCTGATGCGTCTGGGACTATGTTAGGTGCTCTGAGAAGCATGGAGAGGAATGCAATCCAATTTCTGCTCTCATATAAGTTAAGCGCTGGTGGGGGAGGTGGCAATCGTCTGAATGAAATAACTGATAATAGGGGAATCAGCAAGTGGCAAGGCACAAAAGAAAAGGAAGTGACCAATTTCAGCTGCTGAGGCTGGGGTGGAAGTCATGGAGCTGGGCCGTGCCAGCTGCCTTGAAGGATGAGAATAATTTTCGTTAGCTAGGCTGGAGATCATGGGCAAAGATGGGAAGGACCGAGCAGGCAGAACTGGTGAGCCTTGGTGATTGAATACAGGTAGGGTATGAAAGGCACAAAGGTGGGACAATATCATGGCTCTTGCCTGGGACAACTGATTTGAAAGGGTAACAAAAACCTGGGGTCATGTTTTTATTTTTATTTATTTATTTTTATTTATTTGACAGAGTTAGACAGTGAGAGAGAGAGAGACAGAGAGAAAGGTCTTCCTTCTGTTGGTTCACCCTCCAAATGGCCACCATGGCTGGAGCTACGCTGATCCGAAGCCAGGAGCCAGGTGCTTCCTCCTGGTGTCCCATGCAGGTGCAGGGGCCCAAGCACTTGGGCCATCCTCCACTGCCTTCCTGGGCCCCAGCAGAGAGCTGGACTGGAAGAGGAGCAACCAGGACTAGAACCCGGCGCCCATATGGGATGCCAATGCCGCATGCAGAGGATTAACCAAGTGAGCCACGGCACTGGCCCCAACCCAGGGTCATGTTTTATAGATTCTGGAAATTTCCAAGAGATAACAGGTTAGCAGAGCATCTGTAGGCAGGTAAGTCAGGGGACTACCCTGTAGGCCACCCAGTAGGAGGTGATGGTAGAAGTAGCCAGGAAGGAGGATGTGGAAAGGGGAGAGAAAGGGAAATGGATGACAGTCCTGCTAACAGGTGCTATGGTCCCGATTTAAAGATGGGAGAAGCAAATTGTGATTTAAATGATTCATGAGATTTTCAAGTGGTGGAACTCAGATTAAAACTCAGGTCTGTCGAACCTGTCGGACTCCAGAGTCACTGTGCAAAACAGCTTGGAGATCCACATGACACAGAGGCAGGGCAGTGGGCCGTGGTGCCCAGTCGGCTGCCTGTGAAGAGCGAGGGAGAGGAGCTACACCAGTGGCCGGGTGCCCAGGGCGGAAGCAAGGACATGAGCAAATACAGCAGATGAGGACTTAAGATTGACAAGGGGTCAGCCAAAAATAGATCCCAGACCTTTGGGGTCAAGTGAATTTAAGCAGCAAGGAGCTATACCCGGCATCCCAGGGATGACTGTCTGAGCTGCTCCAGCCTGGTGTTGGGCTTCGGGGTTGAACTGAGAGGCAGTGGTGTGTGGCAGAGTTGAACTGGTGCCCAGGTCCTGTCCTGGTACTGACTGGCACGAGACTTAACCACACGGGTCTGAGTTTTTTCCACTGGGGAAAACAACCCTGGAACGGCACATACACTGAGTCTGGTGGGAGTGGGAAGACCTGGCAGAGCTGGGGGTGCTTCAGGGGAGTCCAGAGTGTGAGCCGGCAGAGCATGTCGCCATGGTGACCTCCTAGGGACGGTCGTGATGACCTCATAGTCGTGGTCCCTGGGATGCTGCATGCCCATGGAAAACAACACGGAAAGGGCCCCGTATGCATCCTGGTCAGATTTGATTGCGGTTATTTTAATAGGACACGGTGCCTTGTAGAACCTGGACTCCCTCCTCTTTCTAGTCTAGGAGGTTCTGCCTCCCTGCCCTGCTGGGTGAGTGTTGTGCTCACACTGTCTTCCAACTGTTCCAAGCCCAGACTTACAACGCCTGTTTCCTCCTGCTCAGGGGCTAAGGGCCACTGGAAGATCCCATCCCGATCATCTGTAGTTCCACACTCAGTGAACACAGACATGGCCACATAACCTGTGCTAGGAGCTGAGACTGAACGATGAATGAAATCCAGGTCTCTGGCCCAGCCTTGGTCCCTCAGTGAGACTGTCAGTTTTCTCATACTCATGTCCTCTACTCGGGCAGTGTTTATGCTTCTGTCTGCACTCCATCATCCAGGGGTGAGGAAAAAGTTTGGCTGTAAGGAAGCGGAAGTGTGACTGCAACAAGCAGGTGGGGCAGTGGTGCAGAGGTGGGGCAGGGGTGGAGGTGGTTTGGGGAAAGAGTTCCAGTCTGTGCCAGGTATTTTACAGAATATCATTATATTTTAATCCACACCATAACTGTTTGAACTAGATAGCAAGAACTCCTGTTTTAAAGATGAAAATCCTGAGGCTTAAAGATGTTAAATTATGGGGCCAGCACTGTGGTGCAGTGGATTAAGCTGCCATCTGCAGTGCCGGCATCCCATTTGGGCCCTGGTTCCAGTCCCAGCTGCTCTGCTTCCCTTCCAGCTCTCTGCTAATGGCCTGGGAAAGCAGTGGAACATGGCCCAGGTGCTTGGGGCCCTGCATCCATGTGGGAGATCCAGAAGAAATTACAAGATCCTGGCTTTGGTCTGGCCCAGCCCTGCTATTGTGGCCATTTGGGGAGTGAAGCAGCAGATGAAAGATCTCTTTCTCTTTCTCTCTCCCTCTCTCTCTGTAACTCTGACTTTCCAATAAATAAATAAATCTTAAAAAGAGAAAGATTGAATTCTTTGCCGAAAAACCACACAGCTAGTTAATGGAAGTGCTGGGAGTCACACTTAGGTGGGTCTGACTTTTTAAACTCAGTCTGTTCCTATTATGTTTCAATGTCTCCCCTATTCTGTCTGACCCTGGTGTCCTGTGGGCTGAGATGAGACAGGAGGGAAAGGACATGTAGTCATGGAAGCCATAAAGTGCTCAGGACACGGGGACTCCGAGGAAGAATTCTGAACAGCTGAGGGGCATGGAGGCCCAGTCGACACACTCCAGAGGGGCAGGTGAGTATCTGCCTGGAGTCAGTAACCCACAGGGTGCCAGTTTGGGTCCTGCGGTGATCACCTGGGCAAGCTTCCGGGAGCCCTGGAAGACCTAGAAGCTTCTGCATGTGAAGTGGTAAATGCACTCCCCCCGCCGCCACCCCCTACCTTTGCATCTGGAGAACTCTGGAGTGCCCAGAAGGCACTCAGACAAGTGTGTGGGTGTGTGATGGCTGGCGCAGCAGCTCACGAGGCTAATCCTCCGCCTGCGCGCCAGTACCCTAGGGTTCTAGTTCTGGTTGGGGCGCCGGTTCTGTCCTGGTTGCTCCTCTTCCAGTTCAGCTCTCTGCTGTGGCCCAGGAAGGCAGTGGAGGACGGCCCAAGTGCTTGGGCCCTGCACCCCATGGGAGACCAGGAGGAAGCACCTGGCTCCTGGCTTTGGATCCGTGGAGCGCTGGCCGTAGCGGCCATTTGGCATTTGGGGGGTGAACCATCGGAAAGAAGACCTTTCTCTCTCTCTCTCTCTCTCACTAACTCTGCCTATCCAAAAAAAATGGCACTCAGAAAAGTGTGTGGGTGTGTGATGAGGGGTGGGAGGAAGGGGAGGCTTCAGTGTAGGAGCTACAAAGGATTTACAGCTTTCCCAGCCCAGAAATTTGCATGCTTGCTCTCCTCTCTAACCTCCTTCATCTCCACGGGTGCCATTGCTTTCTCGATTTCCTGCTGTACTTGCTTCCCGTCTCCACCTGATTTTACTTGAGTTCCTGGAGAGGGACCAGTGGAGAGCAGTGGAAATGGAGCTGTGTTCGAACCAGGTGCTCCTTAGCCATGTGAGTGCAAACGAAGGGTTTCACCTTTACCACACTCCCTGCTCTCACCTAGGAAGTGAATACAGTGCTACTTATTTCCTGGGACTAACTGGGAACTCCAATAAGGCGAAGTTTACAATGGCATCTAAGGCAATAACCAGCAGGCAGTGTATGTTCAATAGATGTTTGGCAGATGTATTAATAGTTATTGAATGCTAATCACTCCACACTTCATGCTTAGTTCTGCTTTTATTAACTAGAAAAATGAGCTGGGTGCCAAACATATGAAAAAGTACTCAGGATCACTAGCCATCAGGGACATGCAAATAAAAACCACAGTGAGTTATCATCTCACTCCAGGTACAACGGCTATCATCAAGAAATCGAAAAGTAACAAATTCTGGTGAGGTTGTGGAGAAAAGGGACCCCTATTACATTGTTGGTGGGGATACAAATCAGTACATCATTATGAAAACAGTATGGAGATTTCTCAGAAAATGAAAAATAGATCTACCATACGACTGAGCTAGCCCACTTCCGGAAGACACGATAATGAAATGAAGTCAGCACGTGAAAGAGATATCTGCTCTCCCATGTTTATCACAGTTCCACTCAGAAGAGCAAAGATACGGAATCAACCTGGAGGTCCATCAACTGATGATTTAGGTGAAGGAAATATGAGCTATTTTTCAGAAAGACAAATACCGTGTTTCCTCTCATATGTAGAAGTTTATATTTACATATATGATCAATGGGAGGAAGGTGGAGTTTCAGTGATAGGTGCTAAAAAGTTTTTGTAGATTTCCTAGACTGAAAATTAACATGCATTTATTTATATATGTGATGTGTGGATGCCATAGTAACTGGTACATAGAAATGAATAGGTGCTGTCTTCATTCTACCCTTCTTTACTAATTTTATGATCTTTGTCACAACTCTCATATTATGTGATATTAACATAACCACTCCTGTTTTAAAAAATAGTATGCATGTATACATATATGTATCTTTACATATCAAGTGAATATGGCAAAATGTCAACAATTGTTAAATCTATGTGTGCTCATTGACTCCTTATTTGTACTCTTTCATATGGTTTTAAACATTTTAAAATAAAAAGGCAAAAATAAAGGAGTTGGGGTTTTCCAAGGCTGGCCTTAGGGGTGTCAGCTGAGTCACAGTGAGAGAGTAGAATCCATCCTGTGTCCCTACCCTGCCATCATGCAAGACTCCAGGGAGAGCTCCTGACTGCAGGCCTCCTCCTGATGCTACAAAGCAAGCTTCAGAGGTTGCTGACCCAGCCCTCTCTGCTGTGAGCTTAGTAGTGAAGAAGCTGGGGCAGGGAGTAGAGGACTCCAGTTTGTCTCCACAGCTCTGAGGGTAAATATATTTTCAGTCGCCTTTCTGAGCCTCTACACTGATGCAAAGAAACCAGCACTGCCTTAACGTGGAGAGTGGTGTTCCCATCTAGCATGGCCCTCCCCTCCACACTCTTTTGGCTTAGATGGTCTCGCACTTTGAAATGCACAGAAGCCAGAAGACGGCTTTGTTGGATTCGGAGACGTGAACAGACAAGAAGATGGGCTGGAGCGCCCCCTGCTGGGAATGGATGGCTGGTTCACTTGCCAGCTTGTTGCTGTTCTCCACCTCAGTGCTGAAAATATTTCCCCTACAGTTTGAGACCATAGTATAACCTTGTCCAAGACAGCTGAGGAGAAGCTGAGCAATCCAAAGCCACAGGAAGGGCCCCTGCCAACCCTTGGTCTTATGGTCAGCTCTTTCCTTTCTGATTTGCTGACGTGGAGAAGCACACACTCTTACAGCAAACACATCCTGCATTATAGCCATGCTTTCTCCCCCTGAAGGAATGCTAAATGCTAGCAGTGTCTGTATGCTGTAATTCAGAGACTTTTAATGTCACTGTGTCTAGCTTTAAATGATACCTTTTATTCTGCACGTTCCATTCTCTGACATCCAGAGATGTAACTTCTTGTCTCATGTCATTTCTCCTCAGAGTCACAGCCTGGGAGGGGATGCTTCAAAGCACCCAGATTCCAATCCAGCCTCCCACTACAGAATGGACCCCCTGTCTCTCCTCCCTGTTCAGGCTCTACCTGCATACTCTGGTGACAGGGGCCTCACTGTCTTCCAGGGACGCCTGTCCAATGGTTACCAATTGTATTCACTCAAAAGTTTTCTTGATCCTCAGTACAGAGTTTTCTTGTTGAGACTTGCTCCTGGATTTGGTGGTTACCTCTGGGCAATGCAGAACAATTTGCTTCTTTTGTTCCATGATGTCCTTTTAACTTTGAAGAGGCTGTGTCCTTGCTTTCCTACTCCTACTCCCTCTTAGTTCCCGTCTTAGGGATAAACAGCTCCAGTCTCCTCATCCATTTCTAATGAGAAGTGATTTCCAGACTTGTCACCGTCCTTGGCGGTTTCCAGATGATCACAGCTATCATTAAGTGAGCACATAATTTTTTCTTCTGACATTCCCCACATCTGAATTCATTAAATCTCCACAACAATTATAATGAGGTAGATATTTCTGTTACCATCATATAGATGAGGAAACCAAGATCCACAGATGTTAAATAACTAGCTTAAAATCACATAGGTTTTAAGAGATACAACCAGGGTTTGAATTCAGAATTAGAATCGATAGTGACTTGTCTCTAAGTTTTTATTCTTAAACCACTAGCACAGCTTCTGTCCATTGCCTAATCAATCAGTTCAGTTTTCAAAAATAGGAGGTTGATACTTGTACATGGTCACACCCTTATGGCAGTCGCCTGGCCAAGAAACCCTAGATCTGGACTCTGATGCTCTCATTTTAGACTCTGTTCGTGCTGTCTACAGTGAAGCTGTCATGTTGAGCTGGTTTCAGTCAAACTCCCCAGGACTGACACAGAAAGTGCTGGAAGGTCATGCCCTGACTGTTCTTCCCTATCTTGGTGACAGAATCCCTGATCTCAAAGTGATGCTTACATCAATCTGGGGTTGGCTGGTTGGTTTTTGAGGAAGGGAGACCTAAGGGAAAGGTGCCAAGAATGCTCAGAGGAACAGAGGAGCTGCACAAACTACTTTATTTATGTTCCTCTGGGCAAGAAGAACACAGGGGAGAAGCTGTATATACAACACAACATCTGTAGCCAAGTAACTTATGGTTCTTTGTTATCGTTTCTGAAAACCAAAATGCAAAAGGCGAGCAAGCTTAGCTCTTGATTTTTGCAACCAACTTTGAAAATCTCCAACCTAAACCAAAAGCAAGACTAACTGGAGCTTTGTGCTAAAGGCCCTATCTCCCTGGAGCCTTCCTGCCTCTCCCTATCTCCTAATCCTCATTTCCGGGAGGTCATTTTAATTAGCAGGCTGTCATGGTGACTCAGCCTGCTGCTTCCACAGACAGGAAGAGAGCAGCCTCCCCGGGACCCATTCATCATACAAAGGCACTTTCTTCTTCAGAAAAATGCACAATATTTAGCTTGCCCCACCTCGGGGACTGCAGCCGCTGTTGTTTTATTTTATCATTCCTGCTTGCCTCAGGGTGCATTCTTTTGTCTTTTGCAGCTCCCTTTGCTGGCAATCACCCTTTCCTTATTGCAGATTACCAATGGCTACCTCTTCAGGGGTCAGGCTTGATCCCTGTCACCAGGGTTCTGGAGACCTTCACCGTGACAGACCTTCTGGAATGAGTGCCAACACTTCTCATTTTGAGGGGGCTACACTTTTGATCAAACTGCCCAGGAAAGGGAAATGGCTTCCTGAACACTTCTTGGAAGTTTCATGCTGGGCTTTAGAGGGATGGGAAAGCAGCATGCAGTTGATAGAGACTCTATCTATCTATCTATCTATCTATCTATCTATCTATCTATCTCAGACATCGTTGATTTCAAAAATTCTGTCCCATTTTTCCCAACAGCATGTTTGCCTTGGGGTTGCATGTGTCGATTTGGGCACTGCGTTTCTAAAGCTGTAAACAATCATAGCCTATCCGAAAAGGCAACCTTCTGTAATAACTACATAACTTTAAAAGACAAAGAACTAGCTTGAGATGTGTGAAAGCCCTTAAAAAGGTGTAGGCTTTTGAATCTCCACGGTGAGGAAAATAGCATCTGTGCTGCCTGGTTCCAGGCTCCTATTTGATTCCTGGCCTTGAGCTGCAGGCTCCCAATCAATTTTCCATTGGTAACAGGGAAAATCAATGATGAAATTTCTCATTTTTCCCCTTCCCTTTCACTAGCCTATGCGTTATCCCACGCATCCTTGTCTTGGAAACCAGAGAAAGGTGATAAAGGTGATTAATTTCATGCCTCAGCAGGAGATGCATGCCCCTGCCCCCCCACGGAACCTCCCTGGTCTCCATGTCTTTAGAAAGGATTTGCAGGGTCTCTGTGGTTCACCTAGCTCTTCTTGCCCCCTTTGCTGTTGGGGTAGTTGCTCCGCAGGAATGGGTGCTTGTAGGGGCTTTTTCTTTCCTGCAAAGAGGGAGATAACAGTGAGAGAGAAGACAGCACATAGACACACCATAATGAAATCATTTGTGTGCATGTCATCTCCCCCGCTGGACCGTGACCTCCCAGGTGCAGTGGCCCCAGAACCCAGCTCACTGCCTGGTTCAAAGCAGGCACTGCAGCTTCAGTGAATGCCTGTTAGGTGGATGGACACATTGTATCATTTTGATTCTGCAGAAAACTTAATGGTTCTACAGCTACTACTCTTCCACCTTTTCACCCTGATTCCAACTCATTAACACACTGCACAGTGGAATGGGGATAGAAACATAGAGGAGCTATCATTTGGAAGAGCATGGGAGTGCATTCCCTTCATAGCAATTGTGAATTTCACTGGCTTCTTTATATTCTTCAGCATAGCCCAACTATGACATTGCATAATGTCTGTCTCCTCAACAAGACAAGGGGCTCTTGGAGAGCAGAGAACTGTCTGGATCATCTCCACATCTCATCACCCAGTGCAATACCCTTAACACCACTGATGAGGAACTGTCCATTTATCTTCTTTGTTGACATCCTGGATCACGAGAAGGGACCAAGTTTTATTCATTTTTGCATTTTCCCTCTTGCAGTGCCTTGTCTGTTATGTGGTTGACTGACAAAATGATGTGATCTTCATTTAGCCATTGGATAATATTTATTTTTGGTAGAAAGAGTGGGCTTTAATGACAGAATGAACAGAACTGAATTCCCAAGCTGGCCATGTATGAGATGTGGATGTGACTTTGGGCAAGTTATTAAGTTTCTCTGAGCTTCATTTGTAAGATGGGAATAAAATATTCCCACCATGCAGTGGTATTGTGAGGCTAAGTGAGATGTAAGTGAACACACTTAGTGTCTTCCCTACCCTACCGCGATTTACACAACTGTGGTGTTAGCTGTTAGTTTGGGTCCCACAAACTCTGGAAGTGACAGAGATGAGGTGGTTGTGGATGCTGTCCTTGTTACTTGCAGTGTAGGAGAGGAAATAGGTGCATAAACTAACTGCACGAAGCAGCAACTCCAGTGCACTGCAGAGAGGGGTAAACACCATAATGCAGGAGTCTCTTGGACTTCATTTGAATTAAGAATGGAGAAGTGCTTTCTTGTAGCTCATCTCACTCTGACCTTGGGATACCTATTTTCCTTCATTGTTGTGTGATCTTGAAGCAGTCCTTTTCTTTCTCTGAGTCTTCATTTTCTTTCTTTTTTTTTCCATTTCTAAAATAGGAGAAGAATCCACGTTCTTCCAGGCTCTTAGGCTCTGGAAAGATGGAAGCTGATGCAGAGTTTTGCAAATTCTGAGGCACCGTTTACATATCATGGAGGGGTGTGGCTCTTAGCACACAAAGGGAGCAGAGGACATGCAATGGGCATGTTTTTAGGGGAGGGGAAAGGTAGGTGTGCTTTCCCTAGAGAGGCAAGTCCAAGTTTGATCACAAGTGGGGTAGCGGCAGGTGGATAGTGGCATGGAGATAAAGTGTGCAGCATCTAGGGAGGGCTGTGATGGTACAGAATGATTTGAGAGGGTGGGTTAGGAAGGGAAATGGCCTCTGTAACCAAAACTGGTGGCTGCAGGCGGGGTAGGGGGAGGGGAGAGAAAGAGAGAGAGAGAGAGAGGAAGAGAGTGGGAGAGAGGGAGAGAGAGAGGGAGAGAGAGAGAGAGGGAGAGGTGCACTGGAAAGCAAACATCCCATGCTCTGGGGCCTCTGCAGAGGCTTTCCCCTTCCACTCCTGTCCAGACTCCCCTCCTCTGGGGACCCGACTTCCCAGAAAAGAAGCCTCCCTCTTCTCCACACTCCTGCTGCGCCTTGCACAGCAGGCTACCCAGTGACCCACCGTTTTCTGAGTTGCCTCTTTCCCACCTGTTTATCTCCTGAGACTGAGTTCGACACACTGGCTTTTTATTTATAATTTCTGAGCCATGCGTAAGCCTGGGGTGGAGTGGGCACTTGGGGAGCATTTGATGAACAGAACTAAACTGCTCTGGTCTCGTCTTTGCCATCTCTTTTGCTCTAAGCATCCCGGCCTGTCACTGCCCTACAAAGTGTCTTGTTAGGGACTGCTTCCTGCCTTCTCGCTCCCGGCCTCCCAACCAAGAATACCCTCTCTCCCCTTTCTATTTCACCAAACTCAACTCTGCATGGCCCTTTTTTTAAAAAAAATTTTTTGACAGGCAGAGTGGACAGTGAGAGAGAGAGAGACAGAGAGAAAGGTCTTCCTTTGCCGTTGGTTCACCCTCCAATGGCCGCCGCGGCTGGCCCGATGGCAGGAGCCAGGTACTTATCCTGGTCTCCCATGGGGTGCAGGGCCCAAGCACTTGGGCCATCCTCCACTGCACTCCCTGGCCACAGCAGAGAGCTGGCCTGGAGGAGGGGCAACCAGGACAGAATCCGGCGCCCCGACCGGGACTAGAACCCGGTGTGCCAGCAACGCAAGGCGGAGGATTAGCCTAGTGAGCCGCAGCGCCGGCCTCTGCATGGCCCTTGAGACAAACTCAAACTCTACCTCCTCCCTGAGGCATTCTTGGGATATGTGTGCTAGCTGCCAGATACTTGCCAGGCTCTATAGGAGAGCAGTTTCTGCTTGTGTCTCACTTTCACCTCTCTTCAGTAGAAACGGGTCCAAGTCCAGGGTTTCTGGGTCTTCTTCAGATGTACCATTTTGTAGTTCAGTTGTAATCAGGATGTTGCTAGGACTTGATCTATGGTAGGCCCTGTACCATGCTCTAAGGACACATCCTATCTAGAGGAGAAGCCAGACAGAGACACTGTGACAGCAGACCATGGACATGCATGCTAGAGGGAGCCTGTTGGAGAAGAAGCTGTTCCGTCTTAGGTGGAGAACAGTAATAAGCAAACCCAGGGCATGATCTTTGGACCGAGATTTGTAAGATACCTAGGAATTCATCACCTATAATGAGCAGAAAAGGAGGAGACTCCAGGAAGAGGGAAAAGGATGAACAAAGACATGGAGGCATGCAAATGGCCAATGTGTGCATTCTGGAGCATAGTTCATGGAGTGGTGGAGCACAAGTGGGGAAGGTGCTCACGGGGCAGGGGTGCGGTAGGAAGCCGTAACTGAAGCTGAACATTAGACCAGGGTCTTGACTAGCAAGAAGAGGGCCTGGAACATTCTGCTACAGGAACTGGGGAGAAACCAGGGAAGGATTCTGAGAGTGGGCATGATCTGACACATAGCTGAGTACTCATTATGCACAGTTCAGTACCGTCGGTGATCTTTGCTTCTGTACACGCCTTTGTCCCATGTACAGGTGGCCTTCTGATGGACAGGGGCTATGTGTGATCCTCCAGCACAGGGCCTGGCACATAGCGGGCTCCAGTGTATAGCTAATGATCCCCACCGCCCCCCAACACACATATACACATCAGAACCTCACTACGGAGCCAGCCCTCCCAGCCTCTTGCTGAGCCCAAATCCACCCCCACTCAGAGGCTTCCCACACCCCCGCCTCCACTCCCACCTGTGCTGCACCACTGGTGCTTGGGTACCCACAGAAGCCCACTGGCCTCTTTATTTTCCCTGTGCAACTTTATGACCCTGGATGGAGCATTTGGGACTTTAGCTACATGACTGTGTCATTGTGGCTCGAATAAATGCAGGGGCTCAGTGTTGGTCCTCAATGCCATGAACCTGAGCTGGGGCTCTTGTGTCCATGTGTCTGCCCCTCCGCAGGGGCCCTAGCTGAAGGACCCAGTACCCAGGCAAGCTCCCACAGAAGCTGACATATTGTAATTATCCCCCGTGATGAGAGAAAACAAAGATAATTTTGAATCAAAACATGTAATTTTCCTTTAAAACTAAAACTGCTCTTTCACTTAAGCTATTTGATGCTTGGGTGGAAAATAACACAGAAGAGGGTGAAATATTCAAATCCTAAATCAGAGTACACAGCCTGTGTCCTCCTGGGAATTACATTTTAAAGGGCTACTGACCAATTTAGAGCTAAGTGGTGTCTATAGTCTGAAGAGGCAGAGATGCTGGGAAGAGAGCTCTCAATTTCAAGATGGGTGCATTTCTCTTGAGTCCTCATGGCTGTGGACTTGTGAGGAATGAGCCCCCCAGCCCATTCTTAAAGAGAGCTCCAAACCTCAGGACAAAGGGATGCTATGAGCAGTTAAAATGAGGGCCCTAAGGATTCCCCTGGATCATCTGGACCCAGCTTCAGGGGCCCCTCTTCCCCTGTCCCAGAGAACTCTTCCCTGTCTAAAGCCGAGAGGGAGACGGGAGTGAGGACTTAGACTCTAGTCCTGCCTCTGACCGCATGACCCTGGCCTGCTCCTTCAGCCTTCCGTGGGTCTCATGTCCACAGCCATATCATGAAGAGGGGCTATCGGGGGGGGGGGTATATTTTTCTGCCAAGGTTCACTTGGATATTTATAGTGTCATTTGTGTGGGTCATACAAAATTATAAGCTTCAACATTAGCCTGCTTGGGCTGGCGTTGGGGAGCAGTGGGTTTAGCCACCACCTGTGAGGCCAGCATCCAAAATGAGCACTGGTTTGAGTCCCAGATGCTCCACTCCTAACCCAGCTCCCTGCTAATGTGCCCGGGGAAGGCAGCAGGCAATGGTGCAAGTGTTTGGGCCCTTGCCACCCATGAGGGAGACCTGGATGAAGTGCCAGGCTTCAGGCTTCATCTAAGGCCATCCTCAGTTGTTGCAACCATTTGGGGAGTGAAGCAGCAGATGGAAGCTCTCTCTTTCTGTCTCTCTCCCTCTTTCTGTAACTCTGGCTTTCAAATAAATCATTTGTGAAAATAGCCTGCAACTGATCTGTCGAATTAGGAGTCCTGCCTGCGGTTGCCATGGCAGGGCCAGACCCAGTGATCTTGCAGGCCTCAGATGGCCCACTGGCTGGACATTCCCCACCCCTGGGAGGCAATCGCTAACGTGTCCCTGAGTCGCAGCACCATTTCATTGGTCTAGGCAACAAGGGTGCAACATGCAAGAACGAAAGTACTGAAGGACCAAGATCATTTTTATCAGGCTCTGTTAAGAGGACCTGAAAGAGACAATCCCCAAATTAACTTGCAAATGAGATTCTAGGAATTCTTTTGAGCTTTCTAAAGCTTTAAATGTGTAAGAACTTTAAACAAGCGGGAATGGCTTCTGAGAACGAACTGAGCACTTCCCTCCAGAGCGGAGGCCCTTGAAGGCAGGGGCCATGCCTTATTCATCTTCTCCTTCCAGCGTCTCCCGGCTGCCAGAGGCTGGCAGAAATTGCTGCTTTTCCTAAGTCAATGGATGCAGGGCAGGCTCTGCAGGGGCACAGAGAAGAGAAAGGTGGGACAAGCAGCCCAGGTGGTCTGTGAGCAATCCCAGAAGGGTACCAGTGAGAGGGCTTTACTTAGGCCTGAGGCCCCGCCATGCAATTCACAGCACGGTGGAATGTGGATGGACCTTGAAATGTCATCACCCAGCACAGCCACACAAGCCACGGAACTTGCCGCAGCCCGTGGTGAGCTGAGTGGACGTCTGTCACTGCAACCTTGACACCAGAGGGCTCTCCCAAGCTCCTACCTCATCTTCAAAGTCATTTTCAGATTTTGAAGTTTATTTATTTAGTCACTCATTCATTTTCAGATTGGGACATTTCAGAGGTTGTTGTTATTCCCATTTAATAGGTTGGTAGACAGAAGCTTCAAGAGACCAGGGAACTTGCTGAAGACCTCACAGCTTGCATGAGCCTGAGACTGAACTTGAACCCGCACTGATGAACGTCCACTGGAAGTAGAGCTTGCTGCAGTCCAATCCAGCTTTAGAATTATGACAGCATGAAATCAAACCCTGGCTCTGCCAAGAACCCTTTGACCTCAGGCATTTCTCTTTATCTCCCCGAACCTCCGTTCCCTTATTTGTAAGAGGGGAAACATAACGTCTGTGAGGAATAAAGATGATCCGCAACAAGCACTTCATAGCATAAATAACAGTGATTTGTATTTTTTTTATTAGTAACAGGGTAGAAAGGCAGGGTGCATCAATGCAAAGGCCTTGAGGCATCACCATACATGGGCAGGATCATGGCCAGGATCAGTGGAACGAATGGGCTGGCAGGAGCAGAGAGGTGGACATCATCAAGGAGCTGGATCACCGAGGGAGCAGGAGATGAGGCCTAGAGGTAGGGCCGGGCCAGCACATCCCAGGTGCCATTGGACATCATGGTCCAAATGCTGACTGGGCTTGCCACCGGCAGGCATGGGGACGCCAGGCCCTCAAACGGGATGGACGCTTGCCTTGGATCGTTTCTCCTCATTGGCCCTGCAAGTTGGCCCCAGCAGAGACGTCAACATGGATGTTTTCCAGGCTGTGTCCGCGCCAGCCCCAAAGAAGGGGGTCTACTTGTACAATTAGGATACGCTGTGCTGAGGGCTTGTCCTAATAATGACTACCACCGTCCCCACTTTACAGATGAGGACACTGAGGAACTGGAGAAGTTCATAAAGGAAGCCTAGGGGAGCAGGTATCAGGAGGAGCAGCATAGGAAACACCCACACTAACTTAGAACAAGGACTGAACTTGGCTTCCCGGTGACTGCTCATCCCTGGGATTCCAACATTAGACTCAACCCTGGCAGTATCCCCTCACTCTCTGTCCCCCACCCCCCAATGAAACCTATGCTCAGGAAACAGGCTCTTCTGCCCCCTCCCATCTCGGTGATTGGGCAAGGTTACCGTGCCCATGGCACCCACGGGAAGCAGGGCCAACTAGACGCTCAGGGGTTGCCCCAGGACACAACGGCAGGTAAACAAGACTTGGTAAACAAGTAAGCCAGACTACTCTGCCCTGCTCTGCTACTTACCGCAGCCTGGGCACGGGGATTGCCACCTTCTCAACCAGGGCGTTCAGCCGATAATAATCCAGAAACGTCCTTGCCACATTCCTGCCCAGCTTCATATCTGAGGGGCGTGTGTTAAGGAGCTCTGAAAGGAGACTGGGGCAGAGTGAGAAGAAGACTAGTGATACAAATGGTAATAGAAGTGAAACGGCAACACCACTCACTCTTCCAAGTGTTTTGTAAGGACGCTTTTCTTGACACTCACAACACGTTACATGTTAATTACTCTTATGATCTGCATTTTACAGAGAGCAAGCCTGAGCTGAAGTTAAGTAAGTTGTCTAAGATCACAGAACTGGGAAGAGGAGAAGCCAGGATAAGGGGCCAGGCCGTCTTACCCCAAACCTGTGCTCATAGCTTTTATTTATTTTTTAAAGATTTATTTATTTACTTGAAAGGCTGAGTGACAGAGACAGAGAGCTCTTCCATCTGCTGATTCACTCCCCAACTGGCTGCAATGGCCAGGGCTGTGTCAAACTGAAGTCAGGAGCCTGGAACTCCATCTGGAGTTCCCACATGGGTGGCACAGGCCCAGGTACTTGGGGCCATCTTCCACTGCTTTCCCAGGTGTGTTAGTAGAGAGCTGGATTAGAAGTGGAACAGCCAGGACTTGAACTTGTGCTCCAATATGGGATGTTGGAGTTGCAGGGGGCAGTTAAACCTGCTGTGCTACAATGCTGGCCCCTCATAGATTTCAAAACGTACTACAGCCCTTTACAATCAGTAGGCTTCCCTGGTCTGGCCTCAGGTGCTCAGGATGAAGCCAGATAAACAAAGCCAAGAGCAAGAGATCCTTTGTTATATACAGACCGTGCCCTATCCAACCCTCCAGGATCAGTATTCTATTTTAATAGGTAATTTCTGGTTTAGCTGTCAAACTCTGACACTAAATAGAGTACCCATTCCATCTTGAAATTTTACTAATAATGAATCTTCGGGGTAAGGATTTATGGCCTGTTGAAGTTCAAACCCCCTGGGGAAAGGAGGGCGGGTCCATTCTATGTTGACCATTAACACCTGAGTATGAATTACTCCACTCTCCTAGTCACCAACACAGAGTACCTGCACTGTGCATTGCATGTTGCATGTCAACCCACCCATCTCACACACGCTCTTCACTCTGCCTGAAGTGCCTCCTGGACTTTGCCCGAGCTAATGAGTACTCGCCACCCCTCCAGTGAGGTGGCGTCTCTTAAGTAGGGCATTCCAGGATCCTCCTGCCTTCTCTGCCCAGGGCTGCCATTGGTTCCTTGTTTCCTATCTCCGTACGTGTTGAACAGCTTCACTTACAGTACCGAAAGCTTTTCTCATAGTATGGGACTCACGTTTGCCCTCTGGAACCCTTAACCCTTCCTTCTCCCTGAGCTCAGCTCTGAGCAGCCACCCTGTCACTAGCCCTTCCCGGGGAGACCACCTATGCCTCTGAGTTTCTCCTCTTGCTTTTTTTTTTTTTTGACAGGCAGAGTGGACAGTGAGAGAGAGAGACAGAGAGAAAAGTCTTCCTTTGCCGTTGGTTCAGCCGGCGCACCGCGCTGATCCGATGGCAGGAGCCAGGTACTTAACCTGGTCTCCCATGGGGTGCAGGGCCCAAGGACTTGGGCCATCCTCCACTGCACTCCCTGGCCACAGCAGAGAGCTGGCCTGGAAGAGGGGCAACCGGGACAGAATCCAGCGCCCCGACAGGGACTAGAACCCGGTGTCCCGGCGCCGCAAGGCGGAGGATTAGCCTAGTGAGCTGCGGCGCCGGCCCCTCTTGCTTTCTTACCGCTAGAAGAGGCCAGCATCGTGTTTCCCCGGATGATGAGCAGCCTGCCCTACTGGGCCAGAGGAGAGTCCCCTCTAGTCCTTTTCCACAGTGTAGTGTAGTTGTTCCACGCCGCAGAACCACCCGTGTCACTCCGCCAAGCACAGCCCTTCAGGGGCTCCAAGCCGCCTTTAACGCGGCATTTCAAGGCCCGATCCCCAAGGCTGCTCACAGCGGGTTCCCTGATTTCTTTGCCAGCTCTGTGCCTGCCGCCTCACACCTTCTGCGCCCCTTGCCTTTCCGAGCCCGGCAACACTGCACTTCTGCCTCCCGGCTTTGCTCATGCCGGGCCATCCTCCCAGACCAGCGCCTCCCCTCACCTGCCGTCCAGGACCCGCCCCTTCTCAGCCTCCAGACCTCGGTTCCGCTGTCCGTGCGCTGGGTACCTCTTCCATGCACAGTCTCTTTCCCAGGCCCTCACCCACCAGATCCTTTCCATACTATGATAAATCTAGGACAACTGAAGAAGACATTTCATGAAGAGGACACAAAATTAACACCAATGCAGAGATGAATGTCCACTCACCCATCTGTCCATCCATCTAGCCTTCCACACATACGTCCGTCCATCCATCCATCCATCCATCCATACATACATCCATCCATCCTTCCTCCCAGCCATCCTTCCTCCCAGCCATCCAGCCAGCGGCCCACCCATACAACATGCTTAGAAGACTGCACTGTGCCAGGATCTGTGTGATGGGAGGGCCCTGGTGGGTCATGGAGGAGAGTATGAAGAGATGTAGTTGGTGACAGTTGCTGATGGCCTTCCATCACTGTCTGGGGCTGGCCTGGGGCATCCAGGCCACCACTCTTCCCAGGGCCATGGAGATGGGCCAGCATCTGAGAAGCAGTCAAGTGAGTCCTCACCCCCTTCTTCACGGAGTCCCCAGGCCGGGGGTAGGCCTGGCCCAGGACCTGAAAACTGGCGTTTATGGAGCACCTGCTGTGTGCCTGGCACTGCACTTAATGCTTTGCCTGCATATGCATTTCACTCTTTAAAACAACCCCGTGCAGGAGGTGACCTTGCTTGGGGAGGTTGGGTAACTTGTCCACAGCCACAGAACTGGTCGTGGCAGTAGAGTCAGGACTCAAATCCAGGTGAGACTGACCGCAGAACTGCGATCTTTCCATTACCCTGGGCTGTTTCCCAACTTGAAAGCACCTTTTCTGTCAAAGCGTGAGTCATCCCAGGCCAGCGCCTGGGGGGAAAAGGAAAAACACCGGACAAGGTGTTTATGACAGTGAGATGCGCTGCAGGCTTGCTGTGCTCCGAGGCTGCCACCTGCTTTCTCATCTGGATGTGACCGACCTTCTCCGTCCCATTCATTAAAAAAGTTCACAAGCTGGCATTGGGTATGGCCTCTCTGACCAGCAGACCCCGAAGGCAGCCTCCCTGCCAGGGCCCACAGAGGCAAGCTGGCTGCTTTAACCCAGCCAGTCTCTAGCTGGCTCGAGGAGACCGAATCGCAGGGTATGGGCTGACAGAGCCACAGGACGTGGAGGAAAGCAGAGGTCCCTGTGGGCTGAGTGAGAAAGTTGCAGCAGAAGTTCTGTCAACAGATGTATCCCATCCAAGTCCCGGCTGTGCCACATGCTGGGCACACAGTCTGTGCTTTCCAAAGATTGTCTGCAGCAGTATCGCATCGCCCAGCTCATGGGCTGTTCCAGGATACAGCCGTGGGGCTCCTGCCACGAGAGTGTGTTCTATGTCCCTGCCCTTCTTTCGTGTATGGGAATGAACGGCAGAGTTGACACTGGGGGTCCTATGAGGCAAGGTCAGAGAAAGGTAATGTTACTTGCACCTTGCTTGTCGGAGTAGTTGAACTAGAGTCCCGAGCTTGCAGGCAAGCCTTCAGACGGACCCTAGGCCCTGGGACTGCACGGGCAGAGGTTCCTGGTCGACCCACGTCTCCTCCAGCGCTCTGCTGTTCCAGCTCTGGCCGTTACTGACTGCAATCACACCAGTCTCGAAGCAAGAGCCCCCATCTAGACCGCCTCCAGTTTCTGACCCCCAGAGAACATGCAAGTATAGTGATTGCTCTTTCAAGCCCCACTACGTTTTGGGAGATTTCCTAACATACAAATTGAGAACTGAGACACTGTGTGACCTTGTACAAGTTATTCTGTCTCCCCAAGCCTCGGTTTCCTCATCTGTAAATTGTGAATAATAATGTTATGGAGTTGTTGGGATTAGTATGTGATTGCACTCGCCTGTGAATAACCTGGGGGCTGCCCAGCGGAAGGAATGGGGAAGCCAGAAGCCTGGGCCCTGCGCCCTATCTACACTGAGAGCCGGACTTGCTGTTACCATACGAGGTATCCTTGTTAATCGATCCTTTCGGATCTTGCAAGGGAAGAGGGTGAGCTTCTCAGTGAAATGTCCCACTGCAAGGTGTTAATCATTTGGGGCAGTCTCTGTTTAGAAGACAGCGTGTTGAAGACGGGAACGTCTGGGACAACCCTGTTTCCCTTCCCCCTCCAATCCTCAAACTCTGAAAGCCTCGCTCCAGATTATTTACTGCAATGGCCCTGCTCGAGTCCAGGAATGGGACACAGGTGAGCAGTGGGGAGGGATTGATTGAACATTTTCAATTAAAATAGGCTGTCTTTGAACAAAGATTTAAGATCTGGGCAAGGGGAGGCAATAATTCTCTTGCCTAGAACCCTTTTCAACATACTGCATTTTTTTTAAGAGAGAAAAAAAAATGGAGGTGACAACACTCAACTATTCACTGTCAACGAAATTCTCAGGATGGTCTGTCAATGGGAAATCTCACACCATCCTCAGAGCCTTATGTAGGTCACTGACCTGTTTTGCACAGATGGTAGGGAACGCCCTGCCATGAGAGGCAGGTGGGATCCGGACCCTCAGAGCAGACAAGCAGGAAGATCGACTGGCATTGTCGGAAACTCGGACTGACTTGGTGACTTTGGCCCAGAGCTGCTTAGAATTAAAGGGTGAGTTGCCAGCCCCGTCCTCCTATTTCATGGGGCCCTCCAATAGATCTTGAGGATCTGAACTCTGAGAGATCATTTCCATTCATTCCTTCACTCATGCATTCATTCGTTGATTCATTTGGTGGCCTCTGCCCATGTGTATACTGCTGCAAAGCAATGGAGAATGGGGTTAGGTACAGAAGGGTCAGGCAAATGCATTCTACAGTCTAGAGGAAGAAACCTACAAGTCCCAATTAAGTACGCTACCAAGCAGGCTGCTGTATTGTCGCCTTCCCAACAGCAAACACTGCTATCCTTAGAGTTCCCTTTGCAACACATACAGGGTCATTACCTATCACACAGCTTTGCCACAGCCCTGCAAGGTGCAAGCACGATTCTACACATTTTTCACAGGTAAGAAGCTGAAAATCAGAGAGTCTATTTGCATGGTTAACCCAGAATCTCGTGGCCTGAAAGTGACAGAGAAAGCAATGCACACATGTTGTCTTTTCTCTTGAGTGCATGATCTGAAATAGGACAGTGAAGTGCTTGAGGGCCCATATATCTGAAAGGTGAGACTACAAGATCAGTCTGTAGATGGATTAGTGAGGGCTTTGAATGTCAAGTTGAGGAATGTACACTTCTATTCTGTAGGCAATAAAAGCCAGTGAGTGTCTATGAGTTGTATCTGTGATTCATCTGCTCAATATGTGTATTTGTCCACTATGTCCAGGCTCTTTGGAAAGCTCACGGTATACTATGGTTAACAACAAGAACAACAAAATAGAAAACCACAACAATGGTTCTTAAGTCTAAATGTGGAAATAGATGACAAGGTATTAGTAATTTAAAAAAACTCAAATAACTAAATAATTATGACTGTAATAGCACAATGAAGAAAATGCACAAGGTTTGGTGCTGGCACTGTGGTGCAGTGGGTAAAGCCACCACTGGGATGTCAGCATCCCATATGGGTGCCAGTCCAAGACCCGGCTGCTCCACTTCTGATCCAGCTCCCTGCTATGACCTGGGAAAGCAGTAGAAGATAGCCCAAGTCCTTGGGCCCCTGCACCCGCGTGGGAGACCCGGAGGAAGCTCCTGGCTCCTGACTTTGGATCAGCGCAGCTCTGGCCATTGCAGCCAATTGGGGAGTGAACTAGAGGGTGGAAGACCTTTCTCTCTCTGCCTCTACCTCTCTCTGTGGGTAACTCTGACTTTCAAATAAATAAATCTTAAAAAAAAGCACAGAGTCTGTAACTGAGGATAATGGGGGCACAGGCAGGCCTCTGCAGAGGGGACAGGCAAGCTGAGGGTGGACAGTGGGTGCAGCAGGGATGGGAAGAGGTTAGTGTAGCATGCTGGACAGGGACTGGATCCCAGAGGCCCCGTTCTGGGTCACCTGTAAACAGCTGGACTTTGTGAGTGAATGGGGAGCTCCTGAAGAACTTGAAGCAGGAACACAACGCAGTCAGGTTACATTTCTCTCCTCCCCTCCCTCCCCTCCCCCCCTTTCATCCTCTCCCCTCCCCCTCCCTCCCTCCCTCCCTCTCTCTCTCTCTCTCTCTCTCTCTCTCTTTCTTTCTTTCTTTCTTTCTTTCTTCTTTTCTTTCTTAATATTCATTTATTTGAAAGGCAGAGTTACAGAGAGAGAAGGATAGACAGAAAGAGAGAATTTCCAACCACTGGTTCATTCCCCAAATGGCCACAATGGCCAGCTGTGCCGAATCCAGGATCCAAGAGCTTCATCCCAGTTTCCCTCATGGGTGCAGGGGCCCGAGGACTTGGGCCACCTTCTGCTATTTTCCCAGGCATGTTTAGCAGGAAGCTGTACCAAAAGTGGAGCATCTGGAACTTGAACCAGCACGCTCATAGGATGCTGGCATTGTAGGAGGTGACTTAACACTGTTGCCACAGTGCTGGCCCCTGAGGTATATTCCTTTAGAAGGTCACTGCTGTGCTAAAAACCAGGAGGCTGTTGTTATGGTGCAGGCAGAAGATGAGGGGACCCGGACTGGACAGGGCAGCGGGGTGGGAGAGTGCATTTGGGGAGGAAGAACTGACAAGACCTGCTGCCGGAACCTAGCTGTGGGAGACACACCGCCGCTACATGCTGTGACTTAAAGACACAGAGCAAGGTGTGGGGAAGCTGGGGACAGGGAGCAGGGAGCAGCACTAAGCGGAGTGGCCACAAGAGGTCTCTCTGGTAAGGTGGGGTTTGCTTGGCCTCAGAGGAGGCCAAGAAGCCGGCCAGCACCTAGGGTGCCTTGGTCTTCCTCTTCCAACACATGAGCTGAGGCCATCCCTTTGTGAGCGGGGCCCTTGCTAGTCCAGGCATACACCAGACAAGTCCTGCTGGGGGCCAGGAATGCCTCCTCCCTGGCACGTGGCAGCTCCCTGTCCACAGACACTTCCCCTCTCCCAGAGCAGCCTCAGAGGCGACGAGGCTCACACGTCCTCCAAGTGGCCTGTGGCCTCTCCCTCCCCCTCCCCCACCCCATCCTGCTCTTTCCCTCCAGGCCCACTCTGAAGCCTTCTCCCACTTCCTGCTCCTGCAGCTCACGGAGAAGAGCACCCGCGCCCTGCCTGGCTGCCCTGCCCCCGGGGATGCTGAGGCCAGCTCTGATCATCACAAACCACCCTATTTCATCTCCCTTTTCCCTCAGCTGTGTGCCACAGGCAGCTCGGGTTTCTGGCCCCTTTTTGTACATGAGCAAGTAGAAGTCACTGGTCTGATGAGGCACACCAAGGATTGGCGCGAAGAGCATTGAAGCCCGTTCATTCTTTATTCATCTACTTATTAAGAGCCTTCCTGGGCCAGACACTCTTCCACCAGCTGGGATGAAATGAACGGAAAAACAGACACAGTTCTGGTCTTCCCGGAAGTCTTTCCCTGTCATCCTGCCTCCAAATAAGAAAATGTAACTCCTACCTGCTCCCCGTTTAGAAACCCCCAGAGAATTCATTCTCTGCTCACAGTCCTACCCCTGCCAGCAACAGATGATCACCATTAAAGGGGCAAGATTAATTCTGCAGAGCGGTAGGCCAAGGAAGAGTGATTTCTCTTCGGTGAGGCTGACAGCACTGCTGGAATATTAAGAGGCACCTGTCTGGGAGCCTCTAGGTGAAGCCCGAAGAACAATGCGACAATGAAATATCTTTTGTCTCTGCCTCCCTCACCAATCCTCCCACGGTGTCGGACAGGTGCATGACTAAACCGATGAATCCCTCTCTGAAGTGTGGTGTGGGGGCTGCAAATGTATTTGCAGGCAAGTCCCGAGGCGCCCCTGAGGTACAGAGGCCTGGGAATGAGAGAGAAGGGGCGGGTCAGGGAGAGTCAGGGAGGGACAGCAGGAGACAAAGAGACGGGCAGAGGCAGACACCAAAGGAGAAAGAGACGCAAGCAGGCAGCTGGGTACACAGAGAACCCCATCGGGCTGGAGAGGGAAGAAAAGGAGAGAACGGTAATCAGAGAGGCCGAGAGAGACTCAGACTTGGAAACTGAAGCGAAATGGAGACAGGGAGAGAGAGAGAGAGAGAGAGAGAGAGAGAGAGAGAGAGAGAGAGAAGAGAGAGAGAGAGAGGCAAATGTAGACAATAGGGGAGAGGGAGAGGACATAATGCAGAAAGGGATCAAAGACAGAAGCAGAGAAACACAGGCCTAAGAGGAGGCGCATGATGAGCTGCAGCGCCATGGAAATAGACAGAGACAGTGAGGGAGGCAGAGGAGGGAGACCCAGGCAGTGGCAGCAGGGGGACCCTGCTTGGCATGGGTGCAGTGCCGTTCCCCAGGCGGCTGTCACCTGCCAGGCTCACTGTATTTGTGTCAGCATCAGGGGAGCTCACCCCGTCATCAAGGGACCACTTAAAGTTTGGGAAACACCGGTGCGGGGGGTGGGGGGCTGCTACACTGGTTTCCTGTTGCCACTAAAACAAATGGCCATGGATTGAGTGGCTTAAAGCAATGCGCATGTATTCTTTCACAGGTCTGGAGGTCAGAAGTCAGAAAATGGCTTCACGGGGCCCAGTTCCCCGTGTTAACGGGGCCACACTTCCTGCAGGGGCTCCGGGGAAGCGGATGCTTTCTGGTATCCCTGACACCCCAGCAGCAGCTCCAGGGTCACATTGCCTCCGTCGTCCTCTGCAGTCCAAGCCCTTGCCTTTGAGAAGGTCACAAGTGACTGCATTTGAGGCCCTACCAGGTAACCCAGCATAATCCCGGTTGCCCAGATCCCTAACAGTAAATCTGTTAAGATCTCCTTTCCTTCTAACATTGCATTTATTACCGGATTCCTGGGGATCAGAATCAGCACATCAGCACACCCCTGCACACCTTGCTGGGCGCTCAGCTCAGTTCACTGCCCCTGACCCCACAGGTGACAAGTGTGTGTGTCGGGATTTGCACCAGAGATGTCTAAGGCGGGCGTGCTCCTCACAGACATCACTTGCTGCCTCTCAAGGCAGGAGAAACCCACACTGGTTTGCACCACGTTGTCACCTGTTTTCCCTCTGAAACAGATGGCAAACCCACTGCTTCCTGTTCTCCCACTACTTCTTTATTTCGGACCCTGAATATCTGAACTGTTGCTTCAGCCTCCTAATCGGTTTTTTGTTCTTCGGTTTTCTCCACTGCTGCTGAGAATGGTGCTCACTCAATTGCTAAGCTGGTCACTTCCTGATCTGTAACCCCGCACAGACTGTCACTTACAGGGTAAGAGCTAAACTCTTACATCAGGCCTCTGTGGTCTCCCATGAGCCAATAGAAGTCTTTGTCTCTGCACTCTATCTTGTGCACCTGTTTATAAGCTGAGGGCTCCAGTCTGAAAGGCTTGTGTTTTAGTCTAGGCTAACTACAGGTTCGCTTTATGACCTTGGACAAGCTACTTACCCTCTCTGAGCCTCGGTCTCTTTGTCTCTGGAATGGACAATGAGACCCACTTCACAGGACTACTGTGTTAATTAGGAGTTCAATATCCCAGCACCCAGGGCAATTCTGGTATGTAGTAGCTGTGTTTATTGTCATTAGTATTGATGAAACTTCCACCTGCAACAAAGTGTGAGCTCTTCCAGGGTGTGGGACAAGAGTGTGACATGGCCCCAACTTGTTTCCAGGGCCATTCAGGACACGGTAGGCTTGCGGAAAAATCACGACAAAAGGAAACAAAACACGAAGATGAAAGAGGTGGAAACAAATGGATGGGAGACAAAAAGAGAGGAAGAAATTATTTTTGAGGGCCGGTGCTGTGGCATAGTAGGTTAAACCACCGTTTTTGCAGCTCCAGCATCCCATATGGATGCTGGTTCAAGCCTCGGCTGCTCCACTTCCAATCCAGCTCCCTGCTAAATGCACCTGGGAAAGCAGTGGAAGATGGCCCAAGTGCTTGGGCCCCTGCATCCATGTGGGAGACCCAGAAGAAATTCCAAGATCCTGGCTTTGGTCTGGCCCAGCCCTGGCTGTTGTGGCCATTTGGGGAGTGAACCAGCGGATGGAAGATCTAGCTCTCCTCCTCTCTCTGTAACTCTGCCTTTCAAATAAATAAAAACAAATCTTAAAATCATTATTTTTTAAATTCTGCATCTTCTGGATTCATACTAAGATCTTACAGGCTTCATCCCTGGTGGGTGCCTCAATTTTCCGTCCTGTGTGATTAGCTGGAGGTTGATCTAGAAGAACACTCAGTTGAATCTTTGCTCTCTGCTCAGGGATGTATCTCCCTGGAGCAGGGCACATCCTTTCTGGCCCAGCAGGTGCGAGCTGCCTCCTCAGGCCCCAGGGTGGTGCTGACCACACTGATGGGGCATCTGCAAGAGAGCTCAGGCCACAGGTCCATCTGCTGGACTAGAGCAGGAGGGGCGCTGCCCTCAGATCCACCTGCTTGACTCGGACTGGAACGCTCTTAGAGGAGTTTTGGACTTCCAACCACATTGGGCAGTTGTTGTCATTTGTCACTCAGTATGCATTCAACAGACACCTATGGAGCACATCGTGGTGCCCAGTGGTGTAATGGTTACAGAGTGTGCAGACTGCCGTAGAGAGCACACGAAGCTGTGGTCCTGCCGTCAGGTTGCTGTATTCCAAGCACCATTGCTATTTCGTGTTGGAGTCTGTGAGATGGGGCTGGTCCCTCAAATACAAGCTGTCTGGCAGCATCCCTGGCCTCTCCTGCTTGATGTCAGCCCCGCCCACCGCATTGTGCCAACCAAAAATGTCATCCTCAAACATCGCCAAACATTCCCTGAAGGCCGGGCAAACTCGGCCCTGGGTGAGAGTCTCTGGCCTAGGGTTTGCACAGTATCTGGTGGAGACACAACAGGGGGCATGGACAGGGTTTGATTGGGAGGGGCCTTGGCATCCCTGCCTCAGAAAAGTCATCCCCAGTGGATCCTTGGAGATGGGGAAGGGGAAAGGAATTGGCTCCCACAGGCTGCACCAGCCTTGTAGGACTGACGTCCACCCAATCAGCCCGTCACCTTGACAGCGGAAGTGGCCTCTGCACATCCCCAGCTCAACCCAAGCCCTGAGGTGCCTCTCCTTTGCCTACTGGCCCTCGGCCGCTGGTATTTACAGCCCATCTGTCTCAGACACACTTCTAACTCAAGAGGGAAATTAATCTCTCTCCGGCTTCCACACTATCACTTGCCTGGTGGCTCCCTCACTGCCCCTCCTCTTCCACTCCAGACACCTGCAATTTCCCAGCCATGCTTCTCTTTCCCCAGTGACGACTGGCCATGGCTCTGGAAACCGGGCCCTGGCTAAGTGATTGTCAGCACTTTGATGGTGCGAGGCCAGCACTGGGCCTGTGCTTGTCAGAGAGATGCTCAGCCCCCATGTGTCTCGTATATATTTTTAGAAGCTTCAATGGATGTGTGGTAAAAACAAGTACAAAGACCAAGGTAAATATTTGCACAGCAGCACCCTGGAGCCATGGGATGGGGAGAGGGAAGAGGGAAGAGGGAAGAGGGAAGGGAGGTGGGCTAAGCTCAAGGAGCTCGATGGGTTCAGGAGGCTGTGCGGCCTCTCGGGGGGCAGTCTCCCCAAACTATCAGTTGTCCAGCCTGCAAAGTTGGACGGGCGATGGATTTGCTGATATTGGAAATCTTCCAGATCTGATGCTCCATGATCCTCTACATCAGGGCTTCCTACCTGGGCCCTGCTGTCCTCCGATATTACAAGCAAGATTTTACATGTGTGTGTGAATTTTCTGGGGAGATATTTATAAACGTCCACAATGTTCAAAGGAGTCAGCATCCTACAAAATGTTCAGAATCTGCTCTAGGTCTGGGGATGGAGATAATCGAGCTTATCACCACCTTCCAGGTAACTGGCCTTTTCCTTTTTCCTTTTTTTTTTTTTTAAAGATTTATTTATTTATTTGAAAGGCAGAGTCACAGAGAGGCAGAGGTAGAGAGCAAAAGAGATCTTCCATGCACTGGTTTACTCTCCAATGGTCGCAATGGGTGGAGCCGCACCAATCTGAAGCCAGTTGTCAAGAGCTTCTTCCAGGTCTCCCACGTGAGTGCAGGAGCTCAAGCACTTGGGCCATCCTCCACTGCCTTCCCAGGCCACAGCAGAGAGCTGGCTCAGAAGTGGAGCAACCAGTCTCCAACTGGCGCCTGTATGGGATGCTGGCACTGCAGGCGGCAGCTTTACCAGGCCCTCTTTGCATTTCCTCATGCATTCCCTCCTTTTCTTTTAAGATTTATTTATTTATTTGAAAGTTAGAGTTACACAGAGAGAGAAGGAGAGAGAGAGAGAGAGAGAGAGAGAGAGAGAGAGAGGTCGTCCATCCACTGATTCACTCCCCAGTTGGCCGCAACGGCCGGAGCTGTGCTGATCCGAAGCAGGAGCCAGGAGCTTCTTCTAGGTCTCCCACATGGGTGCAGGGGCCCAAGGACTTGTGCCATCTTCTACTGCTTTCCCAGGCCATAGCAGAGAGCTGGATTGGAAGTGGAGCAGCCGGGTCTTGAACTGGTGTCCATATGGGATGCCGGTGCTTCAGACCAGGGCATTAACCTGCTGTGCCACAGCACCGGCCCCCATGCATTCCTTCTTACATCCCAGCTCTTCTGGACTTGGTGAGACATTGGCAGCAGAGGGGAGTGAAATCAAGCTAGTCGTGGAACAGAACAAGCCATATGGGGCTTCATATCCCAAGGGCATGTGCCATGGCTTAACCAGAAAACCCTAAAGAGTCGGGTGACCCCAGTTTGCTGTGGAGGTCAAAGAACAGCTCAGCCAAGGAAATTCATAGGAGGCGACTGTGACACTCAGCTGGCGTCCAGGACATTCGCTGCTGAGAGATGGGGGTGGTCCTTGGCTGGGAAGTATGAAACCCTAGGCTTAGAACTGGAGGGTTTGAGGAAAGGACAAAATAAAGGTAGTGGGCATTGCCTGAAATAGTCTCTAACAACACGGCGCCTGGCGGATGATTGGGGGGCGTGTCTGCGGCCGCTGCGGTTAAACTGGGTGAGATCGGACCACCTGCAGGGATAGGTCCGAGTTATTTCCGGCACGTGGACAATGCGTGATCCCTATACCTGGCTTAAGGTGCCCCTGTGCATGGTCCACCCATGCCTACGTGACCTTTTCGCTGATTGGCTCCCCTACTGCGCATGTCTTTCATAAGCTTTATAAGCCTGTACACTTCCTCAATAAAGCCGTTCCTGCTTCGACAGAACTCACGGTGCTTGCTGTGGTGTGCTTGATCCGTCAATCTTACCCTTCCCTTTTGCCTTGTCGGGGAGTGCTTGTACTGCTCCCTGCTGGTCAGGGGACAGTCTCAGACTTAAGACTCCAACATAGAGTCCCTGATCATCACCATCATCATCATCACCATCATCATCATCACCATCATCATCAGAAGCCCGCTCCCCATTCCTATAGCTCCACCTCTGATCAGGCCCGGATCCGAAGCACTTACGGGGATTATCTTGTGAGTGAACCGCCTCTATTTGGCAGCTTTTGCCAACTGCTGTGACCTTGGGCAGGCACCAGCCCCCTTCTTGGCTTCAGCTTCTCCTTTTGGACAATAGGGAAGAGTCTGGCTTACTCCACCCTTTCACAAAGGGGCAGCTATTACTGCAGTGACCTCTGTTGTAATATCTTGTCATTGGCCGCATCCTTGCAGGTCATCCTCATTTTGGGACATCCTTATCCCATTTCAAGCAAAACAGAAGGATTTCATCTGTGGGAAGGGCACAATGTTGGGCTTAAAGTCCAGTCTTTTGTGTTCTCCTGTCTCTCACATTTTATGAATTTCTTTTCTGCACCATTTTTTTTTATTTGACAGGTAGAGTTATAGTCATTGACA
Organism: Oryctolagus cuniculus; assembly: GCF_051225735.1. Lineage (NCBI taxonomy): Eukaryota > Metazoa > Chordata > Mammalia > Lagomorpha > Leporidae > Oryctolagus > Oryctolagus cuniculus. The sequence goes on along the minus strand of NC_142873.1, from coordinate 125,031,734 downwards.
GAGAGCAACAGAGAGAAAGGTCTTCCTTCCATTGGTTCACTCCCCAAATGGCCGTTATGGTCGGTGCTGCACTGATCTGAAGCCAGGAGCCAGACGCTTCTTCCTGTTCTCCCATGCGGGTGCAGGGCCCAAGCACTTGGGCCATCCTCCACTGCCTTCCCGGGCCACAGCAGAGAGCTGGACTGGAAGAGCAGCAACCGGGACTAGAACCCGGTGCCCATATGGGATGCCGGCGCCGCAGGCGGAGGATTAACCAAGTGAGCAACAGTGCTGGCCCCTTCTGTGCCATTTTTTAACTGTTCTCTTGAACTTAAAATTTAGGATTTAACGTTTCTGAACACTTTCCTATCACCTGGACACTGTACTAGTTCCACTTTTTAAAGATTTATTTCTTACTTGAAAAGCAGAATGACAGACAGAGGGTTGTGTATGTGTGTGTGTGTGTGTGTGTATATATATATATATAGAGAGAGAGAGAGAGAGAGAGGGAGAGAGAGAGAGAGGGAGGGAGAAATCTATCTTCCATCTGCTGATTCATTCCCAAATGGCCACAACAGCCAGTGCTGGACCAGGCAGAAGCAGGACCTGAGAATTCCATCTTGGGCTGCCACAGGGGAGGCAGAGGCCACCAACTTGGGCCGTCTTCTGCTGCCTTCTCAGGTGCATCAGCAGGGAGCTGGAATGGAAGCCGAGCAGCTGGGGCTCCAACCAGTACCTCAATATGGAATGCTGGTGTCACCAACGGATGGCTTAACCTGCTGAGCCACAGCGCAGGCCCTATTTTCATTTTTTTAGTCACAAGCTAGGTAGATTTCATTATCCCCAAGTTACAGGTTAGAAAACTGAGGGTCAGAGAGGTCAGAGAAACTTTTTAAAATCACTCAGCAAACAAATATAGGTTTTGCACTTAAACTTAGGTTGTCCAACCACAAAGCCTGTAGCTTTAAAATTCATTATTATACTATAACTCTTGATGATTTTAATTTTTAAACATGAATTCATCGTTCATTTGGTATCTGTTGAGTAGCTGCTATGTAAGGCATCGTGCTAACTGCTATGGATTTGGGGATGAGAGCTCAGCCTGTCCTTGGGGGATCCTGAGAGAAGACCTGCATGCAGAAAGTTCAGTGTGGGGCAGTGGCTGCAGAGGAAGTAGGGGCACAGCAAGTGAGACTGCATATTGCAGGACCCTGGAAGGCTTTTCAGGGGAGGCAACAGCTGAGCTGAATTGAAGAGAGGGTTTCTTTTTCTTCAGGAGAGTTTCCATTAAACAACTCAATCAGCAAATAGTATGGAATCTACTGTGTACCAGGTCCTTTCCTAGTTGCTTGGACACAACTGCACAAAGCCACAAGGTCTCTGCTCCCCTGGCGGCTACATTACGGTAGGGAAGATAGGCACTAAACAGAGTAACAAATTAAGCCCAAGACTGAAATCTGGAGGATTTAGAGGAAAAGCAGAAATGGGAGAAGAGGGGACGATGGCATGGAAAGGCAAGCCAACACAGACAAAGGTGCGTGCACACAGGCAGAGCCCTGCGAGCCCTGCAGAGACTCCAAGGAGTTCTTCAAGGTTGGAACATCTTCTACAAGATGAAGAGGGAAGGAGAAGGAAAACACAGACATAGACCATGAGAGCCTTGGGTGGTGTTATGAGGATGAGCTCTGGCCTGCAGATAATGAAGGTCCACGGGAAGGTGTTAAGAGATGGAGAGAGCAGAGTTAAATTTGGTTTCACAGTGGCCACTCCTGATGGGGAGAGGCCCAGGACTGCAGTCAGGGAGGATAGTTCTGGGCCAGGGAGGATGGTAAGGCCTGAGCCAAGGCACTCAGAGAGGAGTAGTGAGGAGGACATGGAGTTAGGTTTGTCAAGTGAAACCACTGACTCTGGGGAGCTGAGTGCTGGCAGAGGTAGATGGACTGGGAAAACATCAAGGACAGCAGGCTCCTGTCTTAGAGAACTGGGCAGGGGGGTCTCCACTGATACAGGATGGGAAGTCTGGAAGAGGCTACTAGAAGGCAAGGCACTTCCTCTGGGAGCCTTCTTGGTAGGAAAGTTGCCTTATCTTATTTCGTTGTACAGATATGCCAAGTGACTACTGCAATTCCTATAATGAAACTCCTTCATAAGGTCCAGTCATTGGATTTTCTTGTATCTAATGCTGTTTGGGGGATATCTTGGTTTCATGTCACGCAAAGCTGAAAATGATCCCACTCCCAGAATGGGTATGAGGCTGGTCTTAAACTGCCCACGAGGCCCACTCATTCACCCTCATTGTATGACGCCATCTTTCCCCCTGGAGATTTTCCTGCTCGTCCATTCTCTCCAATGCCTTGGACGGGCCAGCTGCCCTCTGTGTGTGTGTGTGTGTGTGTGTGTGTGTGTGTGACTCTCCTTCTCTCTGATAAATGCTGATCAGAATCATCTCAACGTCAGGATATGAAACATGGCTGATCTGTGTCTTATTCATTCCTGTTATCTTTTATTAACAATAAGATCAGAAGTCAGATTCACTCGGTGTTCTCATTCATCCCTTGCCCAGCAAGATTTCTTAGAGCAGCTCTGTGCCACTTCATGCTCTGTCTCTGGCAGGCCCCTGTCTGAAGGGCTGTCCCAGACCCCCACTTCAGCTCCCAGCTCAACCGCTACGTCCTCAGCAAACTGCTGCTTCCCTCACCTCCTCGTCGAGTCAGTGCCTCCCAGCACCTCTTGGCATTTCTTCATAGTCCCCTTGGTACCAAACCACATTTGTGTATATTTTTAATTTTTTTGTATTTATTTGAGACATACACACACACACATGGCACTTTCACCCACTGGTTTACTCCCCAAATGCAAAGGGTGGGGATGAAGCTGGGAGCCAGGAACTCAATCCAAGTCTTCCACATGGGTGTTAGGAACTCAGTTACTTGAGCCATCACTACTGCCTCCCAGGGTGCACATTAGCAGGAAGCTGGAGTCAGGCGTCAGAGCGGGGTATTGAACCCAGGCACCCCAATGAAGGACATGTGCATCTAAATGAGCATCTAGGCCAAACTGTCCCCCACCAGGCTTTTTTTTTTTTTCAGGCAGAGTGGACATTGAGAGAGAGAGAGACAGAGAGAAAGGTCTTCCTATTCCATTCCTTCACCCCCCAATGGCCACTGCGGCTGGTGCGCTGTGGCTGGTGCACCTCGCCGATCTGAAGCCAGGAGCCAGGTGCTTCTCCTGGTCTCCCATGCGGGTGCAGGGCCCAAGGACTTGGGCCATCCTCCACTGCACTCCAGGGCCACAGCAGAGAGCTGGACTGGAAGAGGAGCAACTGGGACAGAATCTGGCACTCCGAAGGGGATTAGAACCCGGTGTGCCGGCGCCACAGGCAGAGGATTAGCCTATTGAGCCATGGTGCTGGCCAACACATGTGGTTTTTGATAAATATCTCCCCTACTAGATGACCAAATACCAGGATTGAAAAAACTATGTTTGCTTTTTTTGCCTTTATTTTCCTTGTGCTAGCAAAGTGGCTGGCATGTTAGGTGCTCAATGAATATTTGCTCAGGGAACCAATGAATGGTGAAACAATGAATATTATAAAGGAGAAGGAATTTGGAGGGAAATTTGATCCTTTCTTGTTTCTGGATCTAGGTTATCTCAGTACTTCACAAAGAGGAAAAATAGAGGTCAGCTCCCAGTGGTAAATGGAGAATGTGATTAAGACAAGAAAAAAATTCTGTGGGAAGCAGGGACAGGTGTGAAAACAAGTGCCACCAACTCCCGGAAGCACAGTGGCCTTGTTCTTCCTCTCACTCCTAGGAAAGGAGGGAAAGTTTGTCCGACTTTTTCAGGGACCCTGGTTGAAGGTGAAGCTCTGAACACCACTGTCTGCTGGGCAGGTCCGAGGCGGCCAGAGGTGCAGAGAGGAGAAGTTTTCATGGGAGGAATGACCAGGTGAACGGTAGAGTGATGGGGCCAGGCTCTTTTGACAACTGGGTAGATACGGGCTCAGGGTGAAGCCAAAGAGTAATAGTGGTCCTCCAGGGACATATGCTCTTCTTGAGTCACAGGCTCCAAAAACCATGCCCCTGGGCAGAGCAGGCAACCCTGGACCTGTGCCTGGAAGGGACAAGGAGGGGCAAGGCTGGGGGCCACCAACCACAGGACTGCACCCACCCTACCCATGCTCCTACTGCTTTTCACCTGTCTCTCTTCTTCAAAGGACTGCAAGTTCCCCGAGTGTGGAGCTTGCCACTTGCCTGGCCTTATTTCCCCTTAGCCTTGAAAACCACCAAAGAACAAGTGAATAGATAAAGAACCATCAGGCAAATGGTTCACCCCTTAATCCTCAGTTTCCTTTTCTGTAAAATGGGAATGGCCACTGCTACCTTCCGGAGCATTGTGAATACTGGATGACATAATGGATGTGAGAACACCCCGTACCGTGCTTAACTGAAAACAGATGTTCAAAAACGGACAGTTGGTGCTCTTTCTTACTTGCAGCTACACCTCCTGACTCCAAGGACCCCCTGAAGGTTGCTGACCTTCCTGTTTCCTAGACTTAACTTGGCATTAGAGAGTCTTCAAACAGCTGAGCAGGAAGGTCCCCATTGCAGATACTGTTCGTCTTCCTTTTTCCTGCTCTTCGGCTCTCCACTTCCCGTAGCACCCCATTTTCCTGTCTTGAACCTTCAATCTTAGTTCCTGTGGCTCGGGAGGCCTTGACTCCACCCTGACTGTGGGTGGGAGCAGAGGCCGCCCTGTCTTGGCTGGTGTGGACACTGGAATTCCACCTGCCACTGTGGCTAGTCAAGAGTGGCCCAGGGCACAGTGAGATACAGCTTTGGGACTGGTAAAGCAAGGAGGAGCCCTTAAGGATGAGAGAAGGGGATAGCCCCAGGGGCTGGGGGCAGCCAGTCAGCTCCCCTGGGAGTGGGGGGCAGAGCTTGTCAGGGATTGGAGCAGAGGCACGGAAGATGGGCAGCTTGGAACAAGTCCCGAGGACTCCATGGAGCACCTAGACCCAGCTGTGCCCATGCCAGCTTGTCCCTTGCACTGCTAAGTTTTGTGAACTAGTTCTCCTTTTTTAGTTATGTCGGTTTGAGTTGGGTTTTGTCATTTGCAACCAAATTTTTGGCTAATAAAGCCCTGGGAATTTGTCTCTTCGAACCTTGCAGTTTTCTGGATGAGGAAGAGATCTGCAAAAATCAAAGGAAGTTTTTACTTACAGCCAACTCTCCAAATAAATACACTGCCTCATTTCCTTTTATCTCAACTGCTGGCCAGAACAGGGGCAGGTTGTCCTTCTGCCTGAAAAGGTTGCAGAACGCTGATTTTGGTCTCCGGATGCCTAATCTTTCTCCAACAGGGAGAATTTTTAAATGCAAGTCCTAAGGAATCAGTTTTGTTTTGCATTACAATGTTTTTATCCCCCAAGCGGAACTGCTGATGGCTGTCCCTTCCCTTCCACATAGTGCAATCAGCAGCAATTAATTCTAATCACAAGGAGACAGCAAGAACGAACAGGGCATTAATTGGGCAGAAGTAATGAAAATCTCAGCCCACAGGCAGTACCTGCAGGCAGGGAAACGTGAGCAGGCACATGCATGTGCACAGGTGCGCGCACACACACACACACAGACACACACACCAACCAGGGAATAAGGAGAGCACGTAGGCTGAGCAGGCTATTCTGTTACCATGGCACAGGGGGAAAAAATCAAGGACTTTGGAGCCACAAAGATCCTACCACCAAGCAGTTGTTTAAACTTGGCTTTCTCATTTGTAAAATGAGGACACTCAGACCTACTTCAAAGTGGTTTAGAATATTAAATAAGAATATTGTTAAAAAAAAAAAACCCTCGCTTTTTACTGATGTGGAACAGGAACTCTGAAAGTGCTAGTTCTCTTTCCTTCCACATCAAATACCTTTGTGGCTGGAGGAAAATGAAGGCCTAATATGATCTGAAACTTTAGATACCCAAACGTTCTTGATCCAGCCTAACTACTTTGATGGTATCCCTCAGACCTTCCCCTTAATCCTATAGTCATTGCTCTCCCCAATTCCAGCGAAACACACACACACACACACACACACACACACACCCCTGATTCTTCTTTCTTTCCGCACTGGGGTGCTGGAGTGGCAAATACTGGGAGGACAGCGTGGTAACCCTGTTGGTCATCACACACTAAGCAGTGAGTGTACATTTGTTGAGCTACTCTGGGAACTGTGTCTTTACTCCCCCTACAGCATCCAGCCCCTCCATCCTGGTCTCAATCCCAGTCATCCTTCAAGGCTTGGCCTAGAATCTACCACCTCCTCCGTGAGATACTCCCAACTTGTTCCTGGGAGCACTCCCCCCTCTTCTGAAACCTGTCTCTCTTTCAGGGTACCTGCAGCTTTTTACCTTGTGTGCTGAGATTTGTTTGGATGTTTTTTTCCTCTCTGCCACCTCCTGTCCCTTCACCCACTCTTTCAACCACCCTCAGCCGACATATGCGAGGCCCCTGGATACTGCGATACATCAGATTCAATCTGTGTCCCTGACATGTTCAGAGTCAAACTAGAACTTGAGCCCAGCAACTGTGTCTGACTTCTTTTCCAAAAGCCCAGGCCTCAGGCCATGGTACGGTGATCTTTCAAGATTTGATAATGGCCATGGGTTGCCTGTAGGAGATATCTGGGCTGAAACACTGTTGGGTCTTGCAGGGTTACACAAGGACAGTGAGGTTGGGCAAGGATGTCCTTGGGCTTTTACAGGGAAAGGCTTTGGTGTTCCAGAGAGAGAGAGAGAGAGAGAGAGAGAGAGAGAGAGAGAGAGATCTGGCCCTAGACCATGTACTAAAGGTTGCAATCAAAACAAAACATTCTGAATAAACTGTGACTTGGGGCCAGGGGTATGTGGCTTTAGTAAAATGCTTGTACCAGCAGAAGCTTTGGCTGAGCCCTTACCAAGGCTCTGGCCCACATTTGTTACCAGGTTTCACAGTGATGTTGATAAAGTCCTTTGCCATCTGGGTATCAGTTTACCCATTCTGCTTCTATTCAACAACAATGATAAACACCCTACTGTATTCTTGGCACTGTGCCTAGTCCTGGAGAAACCAAGGGGACTGGGATATGACTGGCAATTCTGAAGGGCTCATAGTCAAGTGAGCATTATGAAAAGGGCCATCAAACAGGACTGTAGTAAATGTCTACATTGTGTAGTTCCCACTTCTCACTGCTTTCTGGATAAATTCCCGGCCTCCTTTATCAGACCTCAAGGCCTTTTGGGATTTGGCCCCTGCCTGCTGGTCCTGTCTCTTCTCCACACTGACCCTGCACCCTGGCCACACTGCAGTTCTGGCCATTCCTCAAAACTTCATTGTCATTCATGTGTTTGCTCATGTAATATCACTCCAAAATTTGCAATTGCTAGGTTTCTGATGATGCTTCCTTACAAAATAAAAGTGGTGCAATTCAGGTATGCCCAGTAGGAGCACCACATTTACAAAGTAGGGAGACTTTCTTTCTTTCTTTTTTTTTTTTTTTTAATTTTCACCTCCCTCCCTTCCTCTCCGTCTCCATTCTTCCTTCCTTCTCTCTGTCCCTCAGTTTTTCTCCTTCTTCCTCTTTCCTTCTCCCCTTATTTCCTCTCATTTTCTTCTATAAAAGGACAATTGGACTAACTGAACCCTGTATCCATCCAGTGATCGGTGACACAGGAATCTCTGGCAAACTTTATCCTGAGCCTTTGGGACTTACGACCACACAGTCTGACCTGTGCTTCCCTTCAGGGAGTCTGAAGATGGCCCAGAACCAGTGATCCAGTGGTGAGGGCTATCTTTATGCACCAGCTTGACTTGAGATGCCCAGACATGCAGCCACATGTTGTTCTGGGTGTGTCTGTGAGGGTGTTTCTGCATGAGATTGACACTTCCTTGGGTTGAATCGGTAGATGGCCCTCCCTACTGTGGGCAGGCCTCATCCAATGGATTGAACACCTGTGTAAAGGAAAAAGTCTGAGTAATGGGGACTCCCCCTGTCTGACTACTTGAGCTGGAACTGCGGTCCTTTCAGGCTCTTCTTAGGTCTCAGGGCTGCTCACTTTTGCACTGACACTTATGTTATCGCCTCTCCTGTTCTCAGGCTGGAAGTACGCATCAGATCTCCTGGGACAACAGCTTGTTCACTCAGGACTTCCCAGTCTTCATCATTACATGAGACAATTCCTTATAACAAATATATATATATACACTTATGTAATATCTATACATGCATATATGCATATATAATATCTATACATGTATATACATATATACATACATATATCTATATATATTTATATCTACTATCTATCTATATATCTATATTGTATCTATACATATATATCTATACATATCTATATTATATCTATACACACATATATGCATGTGTGTATAGATATTGCATATATATGCTTTCATTAAAATTCACGTTATTACTTAATTCAACTTTTCTAAGAACCTTCTGAACCCCCTTGTAATCTTTTATCTCACACACACACTCACACACACACACACAAAGACAGAGATGACAGAGAAGGAGACATTTCCTATTGGTTCTGTTTCTCTTGAGAGTCCGATACCCAGAATGCAAGTGCTAGACTTGGCTTTAGAAGAATGTTCCTTCCAGTGGTGAGATGCCGAGTCTCCTCTACTGCACCCCAACTTCCCTCTCCTAGATTCTTTCTTCTGCTCTCTTCCTTCTTAGAAAAGAAACAAATGCTTGAAGATATGGAAAAGGACAGTGTCATAGGATCCTGCTATATGGGACTTGTTGGACCCTTAGAGATCATTGGCCAGGGTTCTGTCGGCACCTGTTGAATGTCTGCTCCTCCTACTTCTGCTTCTCCTCCTGGTGAATGCCAAATCACACTTTCACACACTCAGTATCTCCTCAGACTCCCCAGGTCTGAATTAGTTGCTCGTGTTCTCTGTGTGCCCCCTGAATCACTACACGTCTTTACCTTAGTTTCAATCATGTTGCTTTATAAACTGAAGTAGATCAAGAGGCAGACCAGTCAGGTGTCATTTGTAATGGTATGGTGAAGCATGAGTAAAAAATATATCTAATGCAGTGAAAATTAAATTCATCAGAATTGTTCACCAATATGTGGTTGGAAGGAAATTTGAGAGATGAAGTAAATTTTGGTCAAAGCATCAAATACAAAGTGGTCAAGACAGAATTTGAACCCAAGTCTGACTTCAAAAGAAAAGCTCTCATTGGTTGTTTAATGCTAGCTGTGTGCCAGGCACCAGGCTAGGCACTGGGATACAGTAGACCAGGCTGGCTGCCCAGGACTACAGCAGATGGGGGCTGGGTAGGGCTAGACCCTTTGTTCATCTTTGCTCTCCAAGTCTGAGATTTTTAAAAAGATTTATTGACTTATTTGAAAGGTAGAGATACAGAGAGAGAAGGGGAGAGAGAGAGTGAGAGCGAGAGTGAGCGAGCGAGCGAGCGAAAGAGAAACTTCCACCTGCAACAGCTGGAGCTGGACCTATCCAAAGCTAGGAGCCAGAAGCTTCTTTTGGGTCTCCCATGTGAGTCTGGGGGCCCAAACACTTAGGCCATCTTCTGCTGCTTTCCCAGGCACATTAGTAGGCAGCTGGATTGGAAGTGGTGCAGCAGGAACTTGAACTGGCTCCCACATAGGATTCCGACACTATAGGCAGAGGCTTAACCTTCCACACCACAGTGCAGGCCCTGGTCTGAGACTTCTCCATCCCTGTGGATGATTTCACCACCAGGATGGTCCACAGAGAGTTCCCAGCCTCTCACTCTCTCCAGGACCAGACAAGGCAGTTCCTCAGAACAACCCCTTTGCTTGCCCCCAAATCTCTGGTTTTGCCCATTGTGGAAAGAAAGCCAAGGCTGCTGCCAAGTTCATTAATAATTTTGGCTTTCTGGAGGAAGAAGTTGGATTGCTTTACTCTCCAAATATCAAAACATCCAATTAACACAGCTAATTAGCATCACTAGCAGCAGTCAAAAGAATGGCAATTTAGAGACAGGATTTCAAAGGCTTCCTTGTTGTGGGCCAAGGCAACCCATCTCTTGCTAATGACAAGAGTTCCTCACTTAGGCAATTCCATAGCAGCCATCAATTAGCCACCAGGCAGAGATGGGCCTTGTCCCTGAGTCATTGGTCTAATCAGAACTGGGGCTAGAGAAAGAGAAAATGGGAAGGCAGACATGGAGGGGACTGAGAGAGCAAGACAGAGCAGAGCTATGGGGAAGCAATGTAAGAGACGGGGAGAGGGAGAAGAAGAGAGTAAGAAAAAGGAAAACACAAAGAGGGATTGCTACAGAAAGAACACAGACAGAAATTCTCATAGAAGGAGTTACAGAGAGACAGAGACGAACAGAAAAGATGATTTATAGATAAACAGAGAATGGCATAGACACGGAGGAAAAGCAATACATTTCTTAGCAACAGATAGAAAAGATATGACAAAGAAAACTTCCAGCCAACGATAGCTTTGGGGAAGTAGCTGATTCATGGAATGTCTTAGTGTTCTGGTTAATAAAATCAGGCTTAGCTGTGAGGTCCAATACAACTTGGCAAAGCTTGACTGCTGTAATGAGACCATGAGAGAGAGATCAGGAGACCAAAATTGTAGTTTTTCTCCTCCTGAAAGTTCAACTTGATTTCTCTTGAGAAGATCAAGCAGGTGGCCAGCACTTCCCCATTGATAGACTTTCTCCTGTATACCCAACGAGCTTAACCACTGGGGCCTATGGCCAGCCAGCGGTGCTGCTGTCTCGCCGGAAGGAAACCAGTGACTGCAGAGTCTAACTCAATGATTTTCCCATCTCTCCTCCTCTGCCTCGCGGCATTGCACGGCCTCTGCCCTGGGTCAGGCCTCGTGATCACTGCTCTCGGTTACTTCCCCAGCCTCTGGTCTCTGCTTGCTGCTGTCTAATTCTTTCCTACACCATCGCCAGCATTCCTGAAGTGCAGATCTGACTGTATCCCTTCCTGATGAAGCCTCTTCCCTAGCGCTGCTTTCTATGGATCCAATCCAAACCCATCAAACACGCAGTTCAGGGCCCCTCTCTGGGCCTTGGCTCCTGCTGCCTTCTCCTGACCGGTCCGGCCCTACTCTGCATACTCCACTCCCACTCCCCCTCCCAGATGTTCCATATCCTCTGCCTCTGGGTTCCTCCTACTAGTTAGCCCCAGTCACACCTTCCTGATCCAGGCCCTGTGACTTTCTGTGTCTGTGCTTTTGTTGCCACACTTCCCCTGCCCATCAATCTTTTCTTTTTACTACTGCAAATCTTAACCAGCATTTGCACAGAGGTCAGGTTCATGACGCGAATGTGTGCAACGCGAAGCGTGAGACAACAGGGAGGGTAGCGATAAGCTGGATAGTAAATGAATGCTCACAGAACTTCACACTCAAAAATCACCAACCTGGGGCCAGCGCTGTGGCACAGCGGGTTAAAGCCCTGGCCTGCAGCGCCGGCATCTCATATGGGCGCCGGTTCTAGTTCTGGCTGCTCTACTTCTGATTCAGCTCTCTGCTATGGCCTGGGAAAGCAGTAGAAAATGGCCCAAGTCCTTGGGTCCCTGCACCCACATGGTAGACCCGGAAGAAGCTCCTGGCTCCTGGCTTTGGATGGGTGCAACTCCGGCCATTGTGGCCATCTAGGGAGTGAACCAGCGGATGGAAGATCCCTATCTCTGTCTCTACCTCTCTCTGTAACTGTCTTTCAAATAAATGAAATAAATTTTAAAAAAAATCACCAATCTACCACTTTGGCCAAATGTACCTCTGCTGTGGCCACCAGTTGGTGACCCTCCATCTGCATCTAAGACTCTGAGCTTAGCTTGCTCAGACTCCACTGCAGGGCCATTTTCAGTCTCAGCGGACTCCGTCCTGGCCTGGACCCTGCAGGGGTGTTAAACACTACCAAACGGTAGTGACTAGGCTAATCCTATCATACACCTGGCCCTGGCAAGATGTTATTAATCAGCATTTTAATGAAGCCCAATTATAGCAGCTGAGGCTTCCCACCAGGTAAGGCAGGGCTTACAGATGGGAGAAAACCAGGAAACCACTCCACTGCCCTGCCCTGTGGCCCTAGGTGTTTAACCCTGGAAGGATAGAATGGCTCAGGTCACCAGAGTCCTGCAGAAGGTCCCACTAGCAGCAAAAAATGTCATCTCCCTCCCCCGCCCAAACATAAATACATCAGGACAGGAGGTGGGGCCAGGCGCCTGGTGAGGAGTGGGTTATGGCAAGCGGTGACCCCCTCTTTGGAGATCCCCTCCAGCTGACAATCTATGTCTTTCTGGACATGACTGAGTCCCTGTGTCTACCATACCCCTGAGTCAGCTCTTGGTAACACACTATTTTTTTTTTACTGGTCTTTTGTTTCTCAACCCCTCCTAGCTTTATTTCTTTTTCCTCCACTTACTCCTCTCTTCTTAGTGTGTGCGCATCCAGGACCCCCCTCCCCTTCCCCGCCAGCCGATGTAGCGGCTCAGGATGTGTGCTGCAGAATCCGGCAGCTCCCCCAGCTCCCGGCCGTGTGCCTTGGAAAGGTCCCTTGATCTCTCTGACTTCCAGAGACCTCTCCAGTTAAAGGAGAACAAGAATCTGTGCTGTCTTCTTCACACAGCCGTTACGAGATGACATTGGGGAAGACACCTGCTAGGGACCGCGCCTGTCACTGCGCTTTCTCAGGGCTGCAGCTTCGCTGAGGCCCTGGCTGCTGCTCTCTGAAGGGCAGAGTTCAAAATGCTCCGGGAGTCACCCCAAGGGGAGGCGCCCCCTGCTCTGGGGCACTCCGGCTCCTCCTGTGTGAACTGTGCACTCCTGTCCCCGCAGTCATTTTCTCACACTAGTCTCTTGCGCAGGAACCTTCTCTGGCTCCTCATTGCCTACAAGCCAAAGCCCAGATTAGTGCTATGACATTCAGGCTGTCTACGGGCTGGCTGCCTTAGAGAACTCTTCCCGGTTCAGTTTGCACACGTCGCTTGTATGAACCCGCCACTCCAGACAGTCTGATTTCTTAACACACTCAGTGCTACCCCCGGGCTTTACTCTTGAACCCATTCTTCAGGAAGCTTCCCCTGCTTCACCACCAGACTGTGAGCACAGAGGCTGTCTTTGTTTGTTAATCTCTGCATTAGTAGAGCCAGATACAGTGAAATGCTAAAAATCACCTTGGCTAATCCTCCACCTGTGGCGCCGGTACCCCGGGTTCTAGTCCCGGTTGCTCCTCTTCCAGTCCAGCTCTCTGCTGTGGCCCAGGAGGGCAGAACAGGATGGTCCAGGTGCTCGGGCCCTGCACCCATGTGGGAAACCAGGAAGAAGTACCCGGCTCCTGGCTTTGGTCCTTCTCTCTCTCTCTATCTATAACTCTCTCTCTATATCTCTCTCTCTCTCTCACTGTCTAACTCTGCATGGCAAAAAAAAAAAAAAAAAAAAAAAGGATTAAACATCATCCCTTGGAGTACTTCCTCTCTTAGATCTGGAAGCTTCGATGCAGTCAACTTCAGGATCTGAAGCCGAAGGCCCTGGGGTCAAACCCATGGCCAAGCTGTACTCCTAGGATGGGTCATCGCACGTGTCAGTTTGCCTGGGCCAGGGTGCCCAGATAAGTGGGTGGATATTGTTCTGGATGTTTCTGTGAGAGTGCTTTCGGATGAGATGAGCATTCAAGTCGCTGGACTTCGAGTAGAGCAGACTGATCCTCCACAGTGTGGGTGGCTTCACCCAAGCAGCTGAGGGCCTAACAGAAGAAAAGATCGGCTGCCCCTGGGGCAAGGGGGAATCCAGCCTCAGAGGCCCTTGGACTTGAACTGCAGCCTTGGCTCTTCTCCAGCGTGCTGGCCAGCCCTCACCAGCCAACAAAATCACAGGAGCCTATGCCTGCATACAGGGGCCGCCTTCAACAATTTCTTAGAAAATACCTATTATGCAAACATTGTGCATGGCTTTCAAGCAAAATTTTGGCACCAGAATGAACTTGGGTTTTCATTCCGTTTCTTCACAAGCTGTTTGAGGCGCACGTTCTGTTTCTCCAGACAGCCTGGACTGACACAGCCGCTTTCTACGCACCTGTGTCTGGTGACTTGGCTTGGCCAAGCCCCTGCTTTCTGAGCTCCTCTCTCGCAGGGTTATAGTGACCGCTCACCACGGCCCTGTCAGCGCATGTGAGGTCCCTGTGCAAGCAGCACTCACACCGGGCACAATCTCGCTATTGCGGCCCCTCCCACCCATCCAGGAAGCTGTCCCCAGCTGTTCTGCCCTTGTTTTTCCCCCACCCTCCTGAGGTCCCAGGGCAGTGTGGGCCCACAACACACTCCTGCCTCTGTCTTTCCTTTCAGCACTGCTGCACCTGCGATGCCCGGCACCGAGTGGCCCTGGGCAGGGGCAGGGGGTGGGGGTGGGGGCCCAGCAGACACGTGCAGTGCAGACAAGTCTGGGGGCGGCTCTCAGAGGGAGCGCTGAGACTGCTGAGGCTGCTGGCAAGGATTCAGAACAGCATCGCAGTCGATTGAGCCCTGAATTTAAATTCATCCCATTGACTTCTGTCTCGACAAGGTAATAAAAAATCCTCAGCCAGTATATTACGGATGCAAAGGGGCAGCACCGGCGCCCTGCTCTCGGCCGTGATCCGAGAGGAGGGCGGCATCTCGGGGGCCGGAGGGGCAGGGGTCCTCAGAGGAGGCAGCAGAGCAGAGCAGAGGGCACGGCTGGGGTGGGCAGGGGAGGATGGGGCCCCTCTCAGTGCTAGGCCAGTACTCCCCGACCTTTTGGGCCGTGACTTTCAGAGAAAATGATAGTCGTTTCCACAGGGAAAGGAAAAGTGCAGGAGGTGATTAGCCCCAAGGTGCAGGCTGACCTAGGCCTTGTGAAACGGCAAGGGCTGAGAGGTCAGTCCCAGGGTCCAGCAGTGACCCCTGCAAGTGCTGGGACTGGGACTCCCCTTGCTGAGCTCCCTGCCCTCTGCCCGGTGTTGAGATCCTCACAAGGACCCGAGGGAATGCTCCGCTGGGCCTTCTGGCTTCATTGGTTTCTGCCTCGCTCTGAGCATCCTGCCATTCCTCGTTCAAAAGGCCCCCTGGCACCCGCACAGCCCGGCAGGCACCTGAGACCAGTGCTCTTCTCCTCTGTCCAGCCTCATCTGTTCCTGCTTTCTCCCCCTCATAACTTGATCTGTTTTATGAACAACACCCATTTTTCTTCTCTCTGTCCGGGGCCTGCAAGTGGCTGATTTGACTGGTCTATGGTCAGCTGGGCCAAAAGATTGAGCTGGCTCCAGGCCACAGCTGGGATCCGGGTCTGCCGTCCCTGTGTACGTTCTAGCGTGGGACGGAAGTGGCAGTGGCTCCCTGCAACATGCCCTTCTCCTGGTGAGTCACCAGAGTGGCCAGTGCCAAAGCGAGCCATGCAGGCACACTGAAGACCTGTGCCCGAGGAAGGAAGGACAGACATACTGACTTGTGTGTACCAGGATTGCTGCAAATGCAGTTTTGTAAAACTTTGTTTTAGGCCTCTGTGAAACCAATGGTTAAGAATGCTACACTACTGTAGACTTAGTGATTTGTGATTACATTAAAATTTACTGTATATGGGTGAGGTCATTTTTCCATTCAATTATTGTTTATAGCTGTTGTTTATATTCCCACTAAACTAGGGACTCTTTGCTTTTTACTTGTTAAACTTCTTATTTGGTGAAGGATTAAGCCTTCTTACTGTTACATACATTTAAAATAAAAACTCAAAAGCTAGAAAAAGAAAAAAAAGGATAGGGAGGGAAAGTGGGAGGAAGAGAGAGTTGAGTTAGAGGGAGTGAGGAAGGAAATATCATATTCCTAGAATTGTATCTACAAACAATATTGAATTTATTAACAACTAATCAAAAATTAAAAAATAAAAATCTTAAAATTAACAATAGAAGACCTCTATTTGAACCAGTTGTTAGTATTCTATTATAGGTTATAAAAATCCTACGCATTGGTTACAGTGGACATAAGATATGCTGAACAGGGTCAGAGGTCCTCAACTCAGCATTTGTAGTTGTGGTTGCTCTTTGAGTCCAATGCCTACCTGAGCAGGAGAAGATATTAGACCCTCCGCGTTCCACCAGCCTTGTGAGAGAAGACATGATATCTTCTGCATCTCTGATTCCCAGTGCCCAGCATAGGGCTCTGCACAAAGTGAGTGCTGGGAAAGTATTCGTTTTGCACTTTTCCCTCTAACACTTCTATAGATAGGAAAATGAAAGCCCAGAGAGGGCAAATGAAATTACTGAATCACACAGTGAATCTCTGATAGTCTGGATTCCAGCCCGGCTCCCCTGATTTCCAAGAAACCGGAACCTAATCCACTTTGCCTAAGGTCTTGTTTCCTGATGTAGGCTCTTGATGACTTAGTTGAAATCTGGCTTAGATCACTGATGGGTCCAGCACAGCTGAGTTGGTGCTGCTCTAAAGCCACCGAGGCAGGGGCAGTGTGATGTGGTAACAGGGCAGCAGGCTCTGGAAGCCGGCAGACGTGGCTGTGAGAATCAGCAGAAGCACTTGCTGACTGCATGACCTTGGGCTAACCCTCTAATTGCCTTGAACGTTAGTTCCCCTCCCCACCACCAAGTGGGGACCATAATGCTGAGCTTTGAGAATTGCAGTTAAAGTTCATGTTAATGCATGCCATTTACCTAGAACATCTTGATCTTAGGAGGCCAATCACTTACAGTGATGTGTTTTGAGATTGTGTTCAAAGCTGGCCTGCAGCCCAGGCCACTACCTCCTGAGATCGTCTGCCCTTACCAACACTCCCGGTCCAGGTGCCCTGCCATCCTGATATTTGAATATTCACAGTGCCAGGGCTCACTGTGGAATAGCCACTGACCATAAAGTTTGACATTTTGAAGATTAAAGTGCTTTGAATTAGTCATGCACATGTGAAGTCACTGTTCCTTGTCATCCTGCTCTGGAATCTCAAAATGACTTTGGGTAGAGCCCAGTAACTTTACTTCAACAATCACCTCCCGGTGACGAGGTATGGAGAGTAGTCTGGGCCAAGTGAAAACAGTCACTCAAGAAAAACAGAGCACTGTGAGCCAGCACGCTTGGAGGGAGGGGCCTGTTCTGTCCGAGCACAGCACAGTGGTCCCCCACCTCCCCAAGGAGCAGTGGGGGCTAGAGGCTGGGATACGGTGGACGAGGCAGGTGCAATCCTGCAGGTGATCTGCATGTGGGCCGGGAGGAAGAGCAGGTGCTGTGACATCACAGGGTCTGGCTCTGTCCTGCACAAGTTGTGTGACCCCAAGGGAGTTGACATTCTCTCAGTTGCGAGAAAGAGTGACTCCTTCATTGGGCTGCCATGAGACTTAATAAACTAATAAAGCACATACTGCCTGGCACCTGATAGACACAAGGCAATATTTTCCTTGTCTTGGGAGCTTCCCAACTTCCCAAGACTCGGGCATCTTCCTCAGACTTTATTTACCTACTGTGCATTCCCAGAATCCAGGAGACACCACTTGCACATTCCATTTCTAAAGCACTTCGCCAAAAGCCAGCTGAGCCGGACACTTGCCCGTCTGCTAGCAGCACAATTAAGTCAGCACAGACTGTGGTTACAGTTTCTTATGAGAACTCAAGAGAAGAATCCCTTTTGCTTTAAATCTGGCCATCTGGCTTCCCGTGTCCTTGGCAGTGTGGATGGTTCTCCAGCCTCTCGGCCTCCCGGTGGCCTCTGCAGCAGATCCCCCGGAGAGTGGTCACACAGAATTGTTATGCCTAATAGTAGCTATCATCCCTTACCAGCAGCCAGCTAGTACTGGTGTTCAGTACTTCCACACACTAGCTCATTTAATCCTCACAAAAACCCTGGGGAACTTGTACCTTCAACAGGCAAAGAGTCTGGAATCCCGAGTGCTGAAGTCACTCACGCGAAGTCACTCAGGGCTTGGAGGTGGCAGAGCTGGGATGTGAGAGCAGACCTGTATGATTCCAGAGCCTGGGCTCCCAACCACCGAGCCGCAGCGGCTCAGACCTCTAGCACGCTGGCCCTTGCCTGAGCCTGCTGCACTTGGCTGCCCTGGCTTTCTCTGTAGCTGAGCTTAGAGACACGATAAGCCCCAAGGACAGCGTGGCACATGCAGCCCCCACACACCTGTGTTAGTGTAGTCTAGTGTTTAGCTAGACCCCAGAGAGCTACCCGCACTGGCTTTTGGGTTTGTGTCCTTGGCTGTCATCAGGGGACACAACAAGAAGCAGCCTCGTGACACTGGTGCTGGCATCCACTGAGGGAATGCACACAAGGCCTGAGGCCACCACCTCTCACTGGGCACCCAACAGGGGTCCCTGGGTGAGATGCTTCCTAAGAGCTCAGTGCTGGGCAATTGCTTTGTTGCAGCAATTTGCCACAAATGCTAAATAAGCAAGCAAATGAAAACACCCAGCTCCTGGTCACACACAACCGGATGTCATGTGGGGGCTCCAGAGACGATTCCCACCTCATCACAACCCTTTTCTGCAGAATACACTGGGACAGAGCTGCTCCTTGACTCCCTGCCTGTGTCTTGGCTCAGCTCTCACAGCTCCTGACCAGACATTCTGTCTTCCCTTGGGAAAGCAGAAGAGGGAGACAGTGAGCCCTGAAAGATAGCTCCTTCAAGGTGAAGGTCGAGTTCCCTTTTCTGAAAGGCTCAAAAGTGGTCCTGGAATCTGCACCTGAACTGCAGTTTGAGGAGCAGCCCAGGGGTGGAGGGAAGGCAGGGTTGGCAAAGAAAGAAGAGGACCAACAGGGCAAGCCAGCAGCAGGAGGGGTTCCCAGGCAGAGGAGAAAGGGAGGGGAGTGCTGAGCCCCTGCTGGGTGGGAGGTGGGAGGGAGCCCACTAAAGCACTGACATCAGTCCTCTCTATCAGTTAAGGTGGTAGGGTACTAAGCAGCTTGCTTAAGTTTGTCCAAATGGAGGATCCTAATGGAGAAATTCAAATATGAATTTGAGTTGCAAAACATTCCCACTGTTTGGCTTAAGACTGGGAGCTAAGGAGGAAGACAGACAAAAAGGAGGAGAGAGCAAGGGGAGACAGTGAGAGCCCTGAAGGCTACACTGCATTAAAAGTGGATTAAAAAGACAAAGGAAAAGGAGAAATGGACACAAAGGAGGAGAGAGAGGGAAGAGGGATGGCAGGGGCAGCGAGGAGGGATATTCTTGCAGAGAGCAACCTGGGAGAAGTGCAGGGGATTTGCACCTCCGTCCTCTGGCCCCAGCGCTGGGGTCTCAGGCCAGACAAAGGACTGGCTGCCTTCCAATCTTCTGTACAGACAGGAACTCGACTGTCACAGACAGCCATGCACCCTGGGGGCCAGGAGAGGGCACTTCAACCTCAGGCAATGGCAGTGAAGCCGCAGCTGGTGTTCCCTGCAGGCAAGTGGCTCAGGGAAGTGGCTGGGAGGGAGAAGCCAGACTCCTGCTCTGTTTGTGGGCCATCAGCCACATGGCCAGCATCTCTCTGATGGAGCCAGGTCTCTGCAGAACCTTGGCTGCCTCTACACATGCCCAGGGCCTCCTCTGAGCCCTGCCTTGGTGCCCACCCTTTCCAGACCCACTTTGTCTCCTAAAGAGCAGCATACCTCCCGATTCTCCCTGTGCCCCCTCCTCCTCCTCCTCCTCACCTTCACCAAGAATCACCTTTCTTTGAACATGGAGTGCAATAATTTTAAAAATAATTTCTTTTCTACAGTGCCATTTGATGAGCACAATCATTCATGAGGTGGGCACAATGGGGGAAAGGGAAACTGAGGCACAGAGCTGGAGTGTCAAGCCTCTGTGATCACAGGAAAAATAAAGATCACCAGACTTTCGGGTTTTGGAATTCCAGAGTGAGGACCTGAGCATCCTAACTTGATGGCACAACACGTTCCCGCGACCCCAGCTTAACAAGGGTTTCCCTGTGTGGTTGGTAGCTGAGCTCCACACCCCGACACGGGCCACACCCTGGCCTCACTCGTGAAGCTTGTCCACAGACTGAGTCTTTACGCTGATCATTAGTGACTTTGTCTTGGTAAAAAAATTTTTTTTCTGAATTACGCATGCGAGTACAGGTACTGGAGTCTGACTGTATCGGAATACGTGAGTACTCCAAACACGTTTTTAAGAAGATTCCTGTTTAAGCTGTGAAGAACCCCTTAAGAATCTTAAGAACCCTTCATGGAAGGTTCCATGGAACATCCAATCCAAGCCCAGAAATGGTTCCCTCACTGCAGTACTTGGCTAGTAATAGTAATAACAGCAATAGCATTTATTGAGTGCCTACTGTGATCCAGGTAATCTATTAGGCACCCTGAGAGTAATTCTATCTTTCTGTCTCCTCGAAATAACCCTGGGAGGTAAGTTTTATGCTAATCATTCTGACAAATGGACAAACAAGGCTCGAGGACATAGGTCATTTATTTCTGATAAATAGCAGAATGGAGACTTGTGTCCAGGTCACACAGGTGGCAAAGACCATGATCTTTTTCATCCTCCTATTTAACAATGGCACCTGTTTGTGACATCTCAGCTAGGAGCTCCTCAACCACAGGGTTGATTTCTTCAAGGTCAGTGTCTTTTGCAAGGGCAAGCAGAGGACTTACTATCTAAAGAAACAGGCTCCAGCTTCCGGAAGGCAATGCCCCACCTCCTGACCATGGCATCACCTGGACAGGCTTCCTCTGCCCAGCTCTGAGTTTCTGTACTTGCAGAAGCTGGGACTACTCCTGGTTTAAGATGGGGCATTCAGGGATAGAATGCACTCCCCTCCTCCTGCACTTGGATGTCTTATTTATACAACAGAGATAATCATGCTCATCTCCCCAGGGAGTAGTGGGATCAAATGAGATGATGATATTTATGCACTGGTAAGTGCTGTTCACTTCCGGATGGCCCACCTAAGGCTTGGCACTCTGTAGGAGCCTCATAAATGCCGTCAATCTATTTGGGTTTGACCCAAAACACAAGCACCCTCTGTCTCCTCTCTTCCCCACTGACTCAAGGCAAAATCTGCATAGAGTGAGAGCAATGATCCTGACCCCTTCCTCCCTCTAAATTCCATTTTGCATCCTCCCAGCCACAACTCCCAGCTTCTGTCGCCCGAGATGCATCAACAAGCCAAGCACGGCCACAGCCCCAGCTAAAGGCCCTTGTCTCAGACAGAGTTGGCAGCTGCCTCCTCTTATTGGCAGCACATTTGTCATCTTGAGGAAATATTGATGGGTAAGAAACCCCAGACAGGCAGCGTGTCTCGGCTGGACGTGCAGCCTGAAGTGAGACTGGAGGTGCTTCAGGTCTTTCTAGAAGAAAAGGAGGGTCAGTGGTCCTGTGGAGGATGGTCCATGCCCCCAGAGGTCTGACAAAATCCTAGGTATGAGTGTGTCCAGCACATAGTAGCTGCTAAATGAAGGTGAGTTAGATCCAAATGAAAGGCTTGGAGAACAGAGAACCTTTGTCCAAACTCCTCATGTTATACACAGGATCCCAGGAATGGTAAGAATTTGCCCAGGCCGGCGCCATGGTTCACTAGGCTAATCCTCCGCCTTGCGGCGCCAGCACACCGGGTTCTAGTCCCGGTCGGGGCGCCAGATTCTGTCCTGGTTGCCCCTCTTCCAGGCCAGCTCTCTGCTGTGGCCAGGGAGTGCAGTGGAGGATGGCCCAGGTGCTTGGGCCCTGCACCCCATGGGAGACCAGGAGAAGCACCTGGCTCCTGCCATCGGATCAGCGCGGTGAGCTGGCTGCAGCGCGCCAGCTGCGGCGGCCATTGGAGGGTGAACCAACGGCAAAGGAAGACCTTTCTCTCTCTCTCTCTCTCTCTCTCTCTCACTGTCCACTCTGCCTGTCAAAATAAAAAAAAATTTGCCCAACAGCACACAGCAAGTTAGCAGCAGAAACCAGGTTAATAAAGTCCGTGGCTCATGAATCTCACACAACCCCCCACTAGGAGGTAGCTCCAAATCTCTGGGCAGAGAGCTCAATGGGAGAAACTGGGCCTTGCTTCTCCAGAGCAAGAAGAGGATCCTTTGAGTTACTTTCAGGGCCAGTCTCCCAGGGAATACAGCACTTTACAGGTGAAGGGAGTGAGAAAGGATGCAGGAGTGATTTGGTGAGGTGGTGTGGTATGCGCTTATGGAGCTCTTGCCTGACCCCACCCAACCCGGCCTTCCCGTTGCCGCCCCTGTGGGTGCTCTCCCCGCAACTCCAGTGTGGCCGTTGATCACCAGTCCATAACCAACTGATTCAATAGCCTTCTGTGGCCTCATTGCTTTTCACTCCCCCGTCCACACCCCAGGGAGCAGAAGGAAGCACCTCTGTTAATGCTTTGGACTCTGCACACACTGTGCTCTCTTCTCTCTGCCTGCAAAACACCTTGCTCCCTTCTCTTCCTTCTAGGCTTGGTTAAAGTGATGTGCTGCTTTGCCTGTGTACCTGTTCTCACTCCCTGGTCCCCAAGGCTGGGCTAGGCGCTCCTCTCTCCATCACTCTCCCATCTGTCTTCTCTAGCACACTGGGCACATGTCCAGGTAGAGGTTATTACTACTCAGCTCTGCACCCCCAGGAACTAGCACAGGGCCTGACACACTGCAGTTACTCAGCGAGTGCAGCCTTGGGTTCTAGACCTTTCCTGCCATCATCTTCCACACAGAAGTCAAGAATGGAGTTGCCTCCCGCTGGCCTGTGTTTTGACCTCTAAGACTACATAGAACAGAGCTACTCTTTCTGCTCCCTGACTGGTCTTTGGAGATTTGACCAATGCAAACATTTAGCCTCCAAATGTCTTCTTTCCAGGGAAGATACCCCCCATTCCTTTACCAGTTCCCCAGGCCATAACTTTGGGTAAGGTAACCAACATCTTGGTTTGTCCAGAACTGTCCTGGTTTTGGTGCTCAATGTCCCCCAAGCCCTCCAGTCTTGGGCAAATCAGGACAGATGGTGAACCCAGCTTTGTGTTTCTTTTCTAACCTGATGCCTTGGGTCTATGCCCTATTTGATCAATGTCTAAGATAGAGTAGGGGACTGGAAATGAATGCAGAGTTCCAGAGGTTGAGGACGACAGGAAATTGTTCCCAAGTCTGCTTCTGTGCGTGCGCCCACAGCCAGCACGTTTTGGCAGCAGGATAGTGTGTGGCGGATGAGGGGGCTGACGCACTTCCCTGCAATCAATATTAAGCTTAGTGTCAAATAAGATTCTAAACCATTTTACTACATAGAAACCCTCATTTCCCTGTATCATGTCTTCCTAAGTTACTTTTGATTTATTTGCTATATTCTACAGGTAGAAATTATGGGCCTGTAGCATATAACCTGGGGAACTGGTGAAGGAATTGGTGGTATCTTCCCTGGAAAGAAGACATTTGGGGGCTATATGTTTCTGTTGGTCACCATTACAACAACGCTTTCGTTCTACATATTGCCAACCCTGTCATTCCAAGTATTCAAGGCATCCACCCACTCACTACTGTGTGCTCAATATCGATGATCGGCAGACAGTAGTCCCTCTCCTTGTCCTTTGCGCTGGTCATAGTTAGGCTCAAAGCAATTGGTTGGAACTTATCTTGAATAAAATCCCTCCATTTTGGGGGCTTTCCCTGTATTTGTACAACAAGAAAATGGAAACACAAGTAATTATGCAAAAGGGTGACCATGAATACACACAGGTTCAAGTTACTTAGGAAGGAGCCCAGATGGCTTCTAACCGTCAGCTAACACCCATCCGGAAACTGTATCACCTCCCCATATCATTGAGGTGGTTTCCATGGAGCCTGGCAGTGCTGCTCGCGAAGGCTGACAGTTAGCACTATAAAGGAACTTTACAACTTCGTAATTTGTACTTCTCTGCTGACAGTAATATTAACAGCATTTCGAATTATGGCTATAAACTTGACAACAGCAGAGAAAACCCACAGAAGCCTCATTTTGGGAGATGAGGGAGGCTGGGGGCAGGTAACAACAGGATGATTTCCCAGGCCAGGGCAAGAGGTGTTCAGAAAGCAGGGGCACACTGTCATCCGGAGGTGAGCAACAGGCGGATCCACGGCAGGACTCACAGAGGGCAGGGAGCTCAGCCCAGCCCCACAGAGAGAGGGTCTGGGTGGGCAGGGGTCGCAAACAGATCAATATCAGAGACAGGTGTTGCAGAGGGAGGACGGGAGCTAGAGAATAGTAAGAACTGGATGGGGAAGTCCCAGTCTTTGCTTTCAGGTGAAGATCCTCATCCTCAGGAAACAGAGGAAACTGGGCTGACGGCACAGCAGGGAGGAAGGGGAGACAAAGCCCACCAGGCAGGGTGAAGAGGGCAAGCACTGAGCTGGCCCAATCTGGGTTTACATTTCCACTCTCCACTCGGTAGCTGTGCAGCTCCGGGTGTGCTTTTTGAGTTTTCTGTGCTTCAGTGTCTCTGCTTGTAAAAGGAAAGTGTTATACCCAAGGCCCAGGTCACACGATTCTCGGCATCTACAAGTAAACCTGAAGCTCGTACTCCATTCTCCTAATCTAAAGACAGGAGAACTGGGACTCAGAGCAGGAAGAGATCACCCCAAGCCTACACGGCAGCAAGTTACTATCTCTACCATCGGTACTCCTATTATCATTCGTTCATTCATTCATTCAGCCAGTTGACCAGCAAGCACTCAGAGTTAAAGGTCAAAATGCAGTGTGCGTCTTTAGGGTGGAGGAGATAAAACGCAGCAGACAGTGAGTCTTGCTTTCTGTTCCCCAAACCCTCTGACTGAGGCTTGTTTGACTTCTGAATCTTAGCAAAGCTAGGTGCAGCAAACCAGAACAGGAAAGTTCCTAGGCTTCTTTAGATGCCAACCAATAGGTCAGACCTTTCTGCTTCCTAGCCTTCTGCCCACCTATAAAGTGAAGCCTCCCCAGGAAGCACAAAACTAAGGCAGTGCCCCCCCCCCATCACGACACCCCCACCCCAACAAGTCCTCGGAACAGCACAGATCACGTACCCCTGTGACCTGCTGGCGAGTCAAGTGGACCAGAGATGCTGGGTAAGGCCTGCTTCTATGTCACTCCTCATTCAGCTTTGTTCACTAAGAGCCGACCCAACGTCAGGCCAGAAGTGAAATGGTTTAAACCAAGGCCACACAGCTTTACAAAGGGAGCAAGGGGCTAAAGGCCATACTGGAGATGGGGTCTTCACTCCCAGTCCAGCATTCTTTTCACCGGTCATCAAGAGAAGCCTTCCTTGACTGGGCACACCAAGAAAATCACTTCCATCACTGTGACTTTATTACTGTGCAGAAAATCTATTGTGAATTTGTCCAAAGTCCAGACCTTTCTCCAGGACTTCAAATCCACACAGCCATCTGTCTCCCAAATTTCTCCATTTGGATGTCACATGAGCCTCTCATACTCAACATATCACACAGGGAGATCAAAACTTGCCCCTCTCCAAAGTCCCTACTGCTCCAGGCCTTCCTATGTACCATAGTGTCCAAATCAAGATGCCCAGGCGTCTTCCTTTATTTTCCCTCCACCTATATTCAAATACTCAGCAACAACACTCAATCATACCTGTTACATATTGCAACACGTCCTTAAGACAGAACTGCTTGACCTTTGGATTCATCTGAGACCCCACATTTCTGAGAGAGGTGTAAAACCACTGTGAAGGACTTGCAGAAGAAAACCAGAAAGGCAGTTTTGCAAATTTACCCAACTTCACACAAGAGGGCCACTGGAAGGGTGCAGTGACCCCAACAGCGTGTACGGAACCAGAAACAACTGTCAGAGCAGATGCACTTGCCCATGTCAGCGGATCTCCAGCACCAGAAAGGAAATGCCTGGAAGAGTATGTGGGGCTTGCCCACACCAGCTCACAAAAGGACTGGCCTCCTACGACCTGCCTGCCCTTCTCCTCTCCCTCCTCCTGCCCAGCCTTGAGCAGTGAACAGCTACTAGTAGGCATATGGGGAAAGGCTGGCAGCCACGTCAGGGAATCAGAAGGAACCAGCCTGACTCTAACCCCCTTCATCGCCATAAACAGCCTCATGATGCTAAATGGGATAGCCAAGCTAGGATGAGGAGGGCTTTTACTTTGAAGAGGTTTGATTGGATCAAACATAGTCATTGCTGAGCTGAGACTGCCTGTGACTAGGATTAATTAAAGAACTTTTAATTTCCTGGGATTGATTGGAAACTCATGGGGCCTGCCAGAGCTTTCATATCCCCAGGTCTATAATCTATATCCATTTATCTGTAAGGCCAATGGGGGACAAAAAGTAAAGTTGCTTCATAATTACACCTGTGACTACTGCTTGTTCAATGTTCCTGTTCCGTATTTCACAAGGCTTTCTCCGTCTCCTCCTGATCAGGCTCTGCCTAGATTTCCTGATCACCTGCTGCTCCTGGCCTCGTGCCAGCTATCCTCCAAAATCCCGGACAAAACCTCCTCTCTCTGGCATCTGGGCTCTCTCCTGTGCTTCTCCCTGCGCCAGCAAGGCTACTCCGTCTTCCTCTTCCTTCCCACATCGGCTTCACCACCGAGGTCTTACCTCAGTTTCTCTCCCTCCAGAAAGCTCTTCTCACTGTCCTCTTGCCGCCCTCTCTGGGTTAGCTGACTCCCATGGGTTTCCTCCACCAGCAGAGCTCCCCTGTGCTGGAGCATTCTCTGCTCTGTGACACTGGGTCTCTGTCCCTTTCTCCCTCCCTTCAAAAAGGTCTTTGTCCTGAGGGCAGGAGCTCTTCATCTGTCCCTTTCTAGTGCCCAGTGAGTTGTGTTGAGTGGTTGAGTAAACCAATGATGGCTTCAGTGTCTCGTGTATGCACCAGAGGACCCCACTGGAAGCCCTATAGCAAGGTCTGAATTGAGACCAATCAACTGGCTGAAGTTGAAACCTCAACATCTTCTCTTGGCCATTTCAGCCATTCCATTCCATTCTCCTAGA
Organism: Oryctolagus cuniculus; assembly: GCF_051225735.1. Taxonomy (NCBI): domain Eukaryota; kingdom Metazoa; phylum Chordata; class Mammalia; order Lagomorpha; family Leporidae; genus Oryctolagus; species Oryctolagus cuniculus. Next base: position 125,004,830 of record NC_142873.1, on the reverse strand, counting down.
GCCAGCAATTCTGATTTTAATGTGTCCCCCACTCCAGACCTGGGTGGGAAGCAGTTTTATCATGACTCAGGTCCCTGTTTGTGATATTTTTGTCATCCACTGTGTCTTAGAGCTGCTTCCCCTGGGCCTCTAACTAGAGCATAAACAAAGGCCAGTGGAGCTCTGGGTTACAATATGATTCCAGTTCAGCCTTTCTCTCTCTCTTTAAAAATCCCTTGAACAGAGAATATTTATCACTTGGCAGGCCAGTAAAATGTAAATAGGATTTGCTGAAGAATGGTCCAAAATTCTCTGGGATTTATCATTTCACAACAACAAAAACAACAATGACAGGAAGGAAAGGCAAGGGAACTAAGCCTCAATGGCACCAACTCTATGCCTTGGAGATTCATACGCACTCTCTGCACTCTCCCATGTAACCCTCATAGCAACCCTGTGAACAAAATAACTACCATCCTTACTCGACAGATAAAGAAACTGAAGTTCATGGTGGTTAGAGAACTGGGTAGGACTCTCCTGAGAATGACATAAAGCAGAACTTACACTCAGTAAGCAGTGTGACACACAGCTGTGTTCTTCCTACAGCATAGGAAGGCAATAGAGGCCCAGGGGCCGCCAGCCGGGGCAGACTCCTCTGAGGGTGGCCCTCTCTTAACTTCTGTTGAAAGCCATGGGCCTTCCTCCAGAAAATGAGCTCTTGTAACTTGTTCTTTGCACACATTTTAGACAGTAAATGGACTTTTCCCAAAGCTCACCCACAGACCTCTCAATTAGCAATCTGTATTTCACTGATGTAGTAGAGCAGAGAAGGCACAGAACAACCAGGAGGATGAAGTGACCGCTAGCTTAGCCTGATCAGCTGTCCAGAACAGAGTTGATTTTTTTTTCCCAATTAGATTAGAAACTCCTATGATCTGGAACCAGTGAATCTTAAGATTCCTCCAATAACAGAATTAAGGATTCTTGATATCCTAAATTCATCTAGGCATGGAATTAACCATATAATTAGATTTCAGAATCAGAAAAACTTAGAATGTCAGAGCTGGAAGGGATCAGTCATGTCCACACATAATTGCACTCCACAATAACTCTGACAGGTAGTGAAGTGCCAGAAACAGAGGCTGAAGAGTTGCAAAGCCTAGCTGGAGGCCTCTCAGTCGAAGTGATGGAGTCGGGATTCAAACCCTTGATGCTGGCTTCAGAACCAGGCCATCAGATTAAAGTCTGAGCCAACAGAAGGAAAGCCATGCAGTCTGAGAAAAATGGGGACAAGAATGTTTGTAGGGAACCTACCAGATGCCAGGAAGCACCAGGGGGCTGCGGATAGAGGGCACCGTTTCTCACTCCCCATCACCCTACAAAGTGTGTGTGTTAAGTTTGTTTTACAAATGGGAAAACAGGCTCAGGGTGTGAGGTAGCCAGCCCCAGATCACACAGCTAGGTGAGCATCAGTGATTGTGTCCGTTGCTTTATTTCCCTGGTGTAGTGGAGAAGGGAAATCAGAGAACAAGACCCAGGTCATGTTCAGCTGATGCTTCTCCAGGGAGAACAACGGAACTGACAGACACACACTCTCTAGTCCACAGGGAGACAGACCCTACTGTGGACCTGGGTGAGACAGCACTCAGGATCCTCCAGCTCTCCCAGCCCTTTCCTGGCCTTATACCCACTCTGTATCCTGTGGCAAACCTGGCCCCTACTAGGAAGGGGGCACCCTGGATAACAGACGTGAGAACCCCCATCACGGGAACTGCACACACCTTCACTGTGTGAACTAGTTGGCATTCATCCTGTGGCTAAGGCCCTCAACCATGGTGCCCCCACCAATGCCCTTTGTCCCAGGAACCCCACCAACACAGCCAGCGGCCTCTTGTTCTAATGGTCAAATCTTCTTCAACATAAATGAAAGTTTCCAATGTGGGAACCAACAGTAACTCACCATTTAGTTTTTACTATGCACTCAAACACATTATTTCCTTTAGTCTTATCCCAACTCAGTGGCATTAGGTATGATTAAGTCTTATTACAGATCAAGAAACTGAGGCCCGGTGAGGCTGTGCAAGTCACCCAAGGTGGCACATTTTGCAGGGGACTGGGCCAGGAGTAAAACTCAGATATGTCTGGACCTGCAGTCTGTTCTCTGTGCATTTCATCGTGCTTCTCCATGATGATCTCTGAGTCCCATAGCGAAGATTAGGTAAGTGTGACAGTCCTTGGCCGCGTTGTGAAGGAGAGGAAGCAGAGGCTGGAGGACTCACTGAAGGGCGCTCCCTGGGATGATGCTGGCGCTCTCATCAGTATCCTGGTCTCCTGACTCTCAGTCTAGAGGACACTTTCTCCCAGCCCATATTGCTGTTCCCATCAGACCATGTAATTTCTTTTTCTGATTGGGACACGGAGCCAGCAGCCAACAAAGATCACAGTCTGTCTGCCTGAAGTCCCCCTGTGCTATGAGAGGTGTTGTTTTTTTTTTTTTATGTATTTCAAACAGGAACCAGGTTAAATCACCCTGTGTGCATTAACTTGGCCTGAGTTTCCCTGGTCCAGTTCCAGTTTCCTCTTCTCATCCTCTGGGTGACAGAACAAGGCAGGCTGCCTCCAACCGCACCATGGCCTGCTCAGCTGGTGCACGACCTCCTAACTCACCCTTCTCCCCCACCAATCATTAGCTCCTGTTCCTCTCTGCCACCCCATCCATTCAACTGTCATGTTTTCTTAGCTCCACATCCTAAATATCTCACGGCATCCTAGCCTAGGCCTGAACAATGTCCCACCTGGATGGCCATCTCAGCCTCCTAACACTTGAGCCTGTCTTCAGTCTTGGCCCCCTCCAATCTCTCCTTTCCTCTGCTGTCAGAGTGACTTTTCACTCCTACTTAAAATTCTCCTTTAGCTCTTTTTTATTGCCTTCATATTCAGGCTCAAATTCCTCACAGACTGCATTTCATACTTATACCTTGGATACAAAGTCCTGGACCACTTACAGCTCCTATACAACGTCCTTCCCCACCCTGATCCGGTGTTCCCGGTGTTCCCCCTCCAGCAACACATCACACATCCCAGACCAGCCTGACCAGCTTCTACTCAGTCTTAAAAATCCAGCTTAGATGTGTCTGCCACTGGGAAGCCTTCCCTGGATGCCAGGACTCTCTGAGATGTCCCCTGCATCCATGCAAAGACATTTTGTTTACTGTCACCTTGCTGGTACCTAGAAGTTTACCTGATCTATGGCAGGCACTCAATAGATGTTTGCTAAATGAGGGTACCCCGCAGCCTTTTGGAATTCCTCCACTGCAGAGCTTACCATACATGCTATTATCATCGTTTCTTTTCTTTTCTGTCTTCCCAGGCAGATTGAAAGCTCTGAGTCAGGATCCATACTTTCTTGTTCAGTTTTTTACCGTGGTGTATTGTATGAGCTTTGGCATGTCCTAATGATGTGTTTGCTCCTGATGAATAGGATTGAATTGTTAGGGGCATAAACCTTGGGCCCGGGCTAAGGCAGGAGCACTCTCCTAAGAAACATATCTACTTCTAGCAAAAAAAAAAAAAAAAAAAGCAAGTCAGAGGCACTAAGAGAAAACAGGAGAACCCACTGAACTGGGCATCAGATAACAATGGCCAACGCTGACCTCTTCTGGAGGGGCCCATGTGCGTCTCATCGTGAACAGGGCTGCAGAATGCCCTCTGGTGCACAAGCTCAAACTCTCCTTCAGGCAACTCCCTCCACCTCCTCTGCCACTGTGTTGTGGGAGAGAAAAGCAGCTTCAACGGGAAATGAGACTCACGTGCATATGGCTGGAGTTGGGGGATCCTGGAATAGTCATGGGGCACACATCCCCAAACGTGGGGGAGGGAGGGCAGTGTGGCACACAAGAGGTGGACAGGACTTTGGAAACCACAGATCCTTTGCCTCAGGGCAGAGCCTGCTTCCTTGACCTTGCTGAGCCGGTTGGATATTCAAGCAGATTTCAAGGTGACACTCTCAGTCTTGGAGATGTAGGGAAGGGACTCGCAGCTCCTGTCCTCTCTCCTGTGTTCTGCAGGGCCTGGGGTACTGCTCCACGGCCCTGCCTGCTTCCTTCTAGCCCCTCCCTCTGGGGCACTGTCCTTCCTCCCATGTTCCCAGCAAGGGAATTGGGCCTCTAGATTGCAATTTGTTGGGTGGATGAATCCTAAGTAATGATGTGACCAGAAAAGATTTTTTTTTCCCACAGAGAGTGTAGTAGAAACCCCATGACATTCACCAAGCGTTGACAAAAGCCTAAAAAGAACACTTGCAGGGGCCAGTACTGTGGTGTAAGGGGTTAAGCCACCATCCAACCATCCCAGATGGACACCAGTTCCTGTCCTGGCTGCACCACTTCTGATCCAGCTCCCTGCTAATGTATCTGGGAAAACAGTGGAGCAAGCAGCTCCTGGCTTCTGGCATTGGCCTGGCTAGGCCTGGCCTTTGCAGCCATTTGATCCCCCCCCCCCAACTTTGCCAATCAAATAAATAAATAAATCTTTTAGAAAAGCACTTGCATTTCCAGGGAGAGAACACTTACATACATAGCTGGCCCTCTGTGTCTGTGGGTTCCAAATCTGCAGGTTCTGTATCCAAGGATTCAGTCAACCACAGAGAGGGATTTTTTTCCATTACACTGAATATGTACAGACTTCTTTTTGTTGTCAATGCTCACTAAACAGTTTGCTTAGCATTTACATTGCATTAGGTATTATAAATAATCTAGAGATTATGGGAAGTACACAGGAGAATGTAGTTTATATGCAAATACCACATCATTTGATAGAAGGGTCTTGAACATTTGCAGACTTTGGTATCCCCAGGGTTCCTGGAACCAGTTCCCCACTGGTACTGAGGGATATGGAGTTCATTCCACCCTTTTCCTTCCTCCTCCCTCCACTGTAATTCTTTCTCTGAGAAAAAGTGTTAGGAAAGGAGAAATGGGTCAACCCAAAGACAAAAGGACAAAGGAGAGCAGAATCTGTCTCAGCCCTGACCCTGTGTCTTTAAAATTAAAATAACACTCAGGAAGATGGAATTTCCAGATAATCCCTAAGAAGATCAAGCAAATGAGAAAGCAACCTCTAATTTCATCATGGAGAGCTTAGGAGGTTCCACAGAAATGTTATGAGAAAACCAAGAGAAAAAAATTTGTCAAAGGAAATACAATGTCAGAGAGACAGCTGCACAGAGGGTGAGCAAGGAAAGACAAGGGAGAGGAGAGGAGAGGAGAAGAGAGGAGAGGAGAGAAGGGCGAGAGAGGAGGAGAGGAGAGGAGGGGGAGGGGAGGAGAGGCAAGGAGAAGGGAAGGGGAGGGGAGAGGAGAGGAGGGGGGAGGAGAGAGGAGAGGATGGGAGGGGAGAGGAGAGAAGGGGAGTGGAGAGGAAAGGAGAGGAGGAGAGAAGAGGAGAAGAGAGAAAGGGAGAGGAGGGGAAAGGAGAGGAGGGGTTGGGAGAGGTGAGGAGGGGAGAGGAGGGAAGGGAAGGGAAGAGGAGGGAAAAGGAGGGGAGGGCAGGAACAGGAGCAAAGATGGGAAGGAGGGAATGAAGGGGAAACAAGAAGTAGGGAGTGGAAAACAGGACAGGCTTTGGGGGAGAGAGGAGAAGAGAGGGGACAGGGGAGAAAAAGATGAGTCAAAGGAAAAATAGTGAATATGAGGAAGGGAAAGTGAGCTGGCAGGAGCACACGAAGACAGAGGAGGAAAAGAGGAAAGAAGATTTTGCATGTTCAGGATTACAGGAGGAGTCACGACATCAAACCACTCCTCAGCAGTGCTGCGCGAGGTCCCCCAGCCTACACACTGAACACGCCTTAGATGGCAGAAGACTCGCTGCCCAGGGAGGGGAGAGAGGAAGGTGAGAGAGCTGCAAGCCACGGCAAGCCATGGGTCCAGGGGTGCGAGGGAGACTTGGGGTGTGGTGGAGGGAGGGTGTGTGTGTTCATACAGAAGTCGGAAGTGGTAGCAAAGAGGACAGTCCTGTGACATCACCAGCAGAACCAGCCACCTCCATCCTCCCCGCCAGAGTTTGGGCTCTTACCTGAGCTGGAGACTGAACTCCTGACCTGACTCATATATCCTGCCAGACTTGGTACTCCTGGCCAGATGAGGGCTGGCCCAGGGATGGGTAGGGACTCTCGCCAAGGATACAGGCTTCTTCAGTGTACGGCACAGCAGCGGTGGTACCCCCGATGATGTAGCTGTAGAAGGAGACTTCTAGCGTATAGCAGTAGGAAGTGTGGTCCAGGAGTCCCCCAAGGAAGCGGCGGCCAGTTCCTGCTTTCATGGCATCCCGGTTAAAGGATGTGCTGGACTGTGAAAGCCAAGTAGACGAGAGAATCTGGGCTCAGTGCCTGACTGCTCTTGGAGCCTGAGCAACCTACACAACACCTCAGGGGCTCGGCCTCCTCATCTGAAAAGTGGGGTTTTCACCTACGTCACAGGACCCAGATGAAGATTGAATAAACACATGTAATTGAACGAAAGCATCCTGCAGAGTGCTTGAGGCACAGTAATTGCCGTTTAATAAATATTAGTGGGGGGCCAGCGCTGTGGCACAGCGGGTTAAAGCCCTGGCCTGAAGCACCGGCATCCCATATGGGCGCCGGTTCAAGACCCGGCTGTTCCACTTCCCATCCATCTCTCTGCTATGGCCCAGGACAGCAGTAGAAGATGGCCCAAGTCCTTGGGCCCCTGCACCCACGTGGGAGACCCGGAAGAAGCTCCTGGCTCCTGGCTTCGGATCGGTGCAGTTCCAGTCGATTGGGGGAGTGAACCATCGGATGGAAGACCTCTCTCTCTGCCTCTCCTCTCTCTGTGTAACTCTTACTTTCAAGTAAAATAAATAAATCTTAAAAAAAATAAATATTAGTGGAAGTTGGAGTGGGGACAGACAGGCAGGAAAAAGTAGGAAGCAACTATATTAGGAAGATAATTAGAACTGAAATTTGGGCAGCGCTTTCAACTTTATAACCTTGTTCTCTGAGTAGTATCTTGTTCAGACTTCAGAATAAATACCTCTTATTACCTCTCCATAGACCAGTAAGCAGAGGCTCGCAGATGTAGAGCAAGTAAGTGATTCATGGATTTGAACTGAGGATAAATGACTCCTGTCACCCCATCTCCCCTCTGCCAGGGAGAGCTCAGCTCGTGTCCGGCATTGCAAGGACGTGGGGGCCACTTTACTAGGGAGTTGGCAGCACCCATCACCATGGACACAGGAAGTAAAGTACAAGCAGGCCAGAGTCGCAAGTCCTCTACTCAAACTGTCTACCTACTGACTGCGGGAAGTTAGGCAAGTCACCTGATTTGTCACAGCCTCGGTTTTCCTCATCTGTAAAGTGGATGTAACAATCGCATCTCTTTCAGTCCACTGGAGGTTAGAAGTACGTTCAGGACTAACCCAAGGAAGTCTCAGTAAGCGAATAGACTTCGGTTTGAATGAGAGAATGGGGGTCATGTTCAGTAGGAGATAAGAAAAAAAGTAAAAGAGAGGAAAATAAAAACAAAAGAGACACAGAGAAAGAGTGAGAGGAACAGAAATGTCTGTATGTGCTCGTGTATTTATTTAGAAGCATAGGGAAACATCCGAAAAACATAGAACATCAGGTCTGAAAGGCCTTTGAAATCCATGTTGTGAAATCCAGCTCTCCCGTTTTAGAACTGGGCACTGAGGATCAGAGAAGGACAGCGATTGCAGGATACAGGAACTTGACTCCAGCCCTGAGCTCTTGAGGAGGGGGCAGTGCGCGAACATGACGAGAAAAGGCCAGAAGGAAGGCTCCCAGCCTGTCCCCCTTTGTAGGCCCTGGAAACCTCACCCTTTGAGGATCTCTGAGACCTATGAGCCAGATTTGCAGAGGGGACTGGGACTCAGGAAGCCTCAGACTGCTCTGAGATGACAGTGGTTTAAAAAGGTCAGGGCTGGCCATCCTCTGGATACCCCTATAGGAACAAGTATGGCTGCGTCTGTGTCACGGTTGCATGTGGGGAGCCACCTGCTTTGATTCTACCACTGGATTCTGGGTAGCCTTGAAGTAGATGCTCAACTTTCCTGGGCGGTGGGTGTCTCCTGGGCAGAAAGAGGAGCCTAGACAATGTCCCAGGTCCTTTCTTGGTCCGACATTCAAAGATTCAAAGTGCATCTTACTGAGCAGAGAAATTCATCATCTCCGTTAATGCCCAGGCCTGAAGCAATGGGCAGGTGAGTTTTCAGCTCATCAACTTCAAAAATCGCTGTGACCTTTGTGTTCTCTGCACTGGCCTCGTGGAAATAACAGGCCTCAGAGCTTCAGCAGCAGAACAGCAAAATGTGCTGGAATGCTCTCCCATGTCGCCATAACCACCCTCTGAGCCCCCTCCTTCTGCTTTTAGCTGTACGTTTCTCTACCGCCAACCCCACAGCTCCCCAGACCTCCTCACAAGCAAGGTGGGCTGGAACAGGAGCAGGCTCCGGGGCTTGTCAAAGTGCTCAGTGCCTCCAGAGCAACCCATGGCTGTCCTCCCAAATGACAAACGGTGCGGCAGGGTAGGGAATGATCAGCTAGCAATCACTGGCGAAGAACGGGAGTCCCAGAAAGAGCCATGGAGGCAGAGTGTGGTGGCTGCAGAACCCCTTCGGCAGACACGCTCTGCTCCAACTGGAAGAACTGGGGTGGACGGAAACAGACCTGGGCCAGGGTCTGGCGCATGGCAGGTGCTCGGAGCGTTTCCCCCTATGGTGAACACTGGACTCTCGTTCACTGGTGAATCCAACTCATCACACAGCCCCAGCACCACCCTTTCAAAGCTCTCCCGCCCTGACTGGGCAGAGCTGCTGAGGCCATGGGCTTAGCTTGTTTGCCTCTGTCTTTATCCTCCAAGCAAGCCCTGGCGCAGAGTGGGCGTTCTCACAAAGGTTAAACCGGAAAGACTTGTGCAAGAAGGAAGGGAGGGAGGGGGTGAGAGGGAGATGGGAGGGGGTGCCGATGGGGGTGGGGGCATTGAGGAGGCTGGGGCGGGCTGGGGGAGGGGGCTCTTGGCTTACGTAGGAGAAGTCCTCAGCATTCTGGCAGAGGAGCTTGGGAAAGATGGCCTGCCTCTGGAACAGCTCCTCATCCTCGAAGATGTTGCCGTACATGAAGCCATTCATCATGGTGGAGTGGGCGTGGATGTCAATGTAAAACTCCAGGCTTGTTTTCTGTTGAGAGAGGGGGCAACACAAGAGAAGCGTGGGGCTGGAGAACTCGCCTTCAAGGAACCAGACAACACGCATGTGTGTACACACGTGTGTGCGCGTGCACACACACACACACACCACCCATGGGTCAGCAGATTCAGCAGCCATCTGCAATGAGATGGAGGGTTTGAGGCAGGTGGAGACCAATCCCGCCCGCCTCACTTTGACACCACCTGCACTCTGGCCCTGAGAGGCCTGCCCGGACACCCTCTTTAGTCTTTTGTAGAAGCGAGGTTGGTGGGTCGGGTCGGGACCAGTTAACACATTCATGGCCAGACACGACTGGAATTCACTTCTCTGATTAATGAGAACTACCTTCCACGTAACCTAACTGTATTTACTTTGAGCCTGTTTGCAGGTTTGCTCCAGTCTGGTAATTTCTAGCTTGGGCCTGGAAATCCCCACTTTCGAGCCTCAGCTTTTTGACTGAAAAAATGGGTATTTCAGTTCCAACCCTGGAGAGTTGCAGTGGGAACCCAACAGCAATAATCACTGTCATTCACTGCACATGACCCACGCCGGTGCCGCTCTTTACAGATGAAGCCTTGGTCACATTTTTTTTTGTGGCTACTCCCCAGTAATATGCAAATATGATAGTATTTGAAAAAGATTGTGGAAACTGGAATTAATAGATATATTTATTTTTGTGCAAAAAAGATTTGAAAATCATGCACATATGAGATGTTCAAGTAGCTCATGGAAAATGTGGAACTCCAAGCACAGATTTTTCATAATATCCATTTCCTATGAATTTTTTGAAGACTCCTCCTATGCAAGAGGGTGGGCGCTTTGTAATCTGCAAAGCAGACACTGGCTATTCTGCCTCTGCTTACTGTTTGCACATTGCACACCTCCTGGCTTGTGGGGCAGCGTTATCTTAGAGTCTTCCCTGAAAGTAGGGGGCTATGGAGAGCCCAGTGCCTGTAAGCGAAGGATTCTGGGTAGCTGTGTGCACAGTGACTGAACAAATGATCCCTGAGAGATTGTCCCAGACACCATAATGGACCCCCGCAGGAAAGGGACATGTCCAAGCTTGTGGAACAACTGAGACTGACACCCAGCCTCCCGACTCAACTGGTCCTCACCAGTGACCAACGCTGGAGGCTGCCAAGGCAAATCCTGGCCCCCGTTCTATTCCCTTTTCCTAGCATGTAGTCCTGGGGAAAATGGAAAGTCCACATTTAGAGGGAATCTCCCTCCTTGGGACACTTTCAAACGAAGTTAAAACCAAATGAAATCCATGTTGCTTCTAGAATGTGGGCTTGATGACTGTCATTTCATTTGCCTCAGAGTTGGAGTGAAAAATTATGTCTTGCCGAGCTCCAGTTCTCTGGGTAGCATAAGCTGTCTTTTGAGAGATACAAGATGCACTGCTCTGTGTGATATTAAACTCATCATTTTCAGCTTTGGAGGTGGAATACACAATGATTCAACAGGAGCCCTATAAAAGTCATCTTTGCAATTTTATTTTCTTCAATTGTCTGTCTTTTCCTCTGAGCTTTTGATGAGCTGCCGAGGCAAGGAGGAGGTAGAGAGACGACTTAGGAAACGTGTGAGGAAAAACTGCGATTTATATCTCCGGATGTCAAAGTGAGAGAGGACGTTAGAAATGATTTTCTCTGAGCCTTCTCGGATAGCCTTAAGTGGGGAAGTTGCTGGCCGAGGGCTGGCCGGCAGGGTGGTGGAGGAGCAGATCCTTCAGTCTGGCTCTTCTGATAACCATTTGGGTGTGGCTTCCCCTGCCTATCCTGCCTCCTGGCAGCTAATGTGACTTTAACCACAGGTGAATACACATGATTCAAAAAATCAAAAGATCTGTATTATTTCACAGCAACGTATCTTGCTTCCGTTCCTGTCCCCAGTCACAAATTGGGCTCCCCAGGTTTTGCCATCAGGTTCACATGCACCCTTTTGGAGACTGTCCCCTAACATCCCCGCCCCCTGAAAAAGATAGTCCTCCTAACACACTACTCAGATCTGCCTTTTTCTCTGAATATCTCTTGAAGGTGAGCTACTCCATTCTTTTTCATAGCCATATATGAACCAACCTGTTCCCCATCGACAGCCACTGAAGATGTTTCCAATCTTCTCCTGGTACAAGTGATGTCTTAGTGATGGACTTTGCGCATACACCCTTTCACACATACACAATTCTATGTAGGACAAATTCCTGGAAGCAGAATGTTCGGCTACCATGGAGACTTGCAAATTTGATAAACACTGACAGAGCAGCTACAAGGGCCAGTATAGTCCTATCTAACTCCAACACCTTTCTCTATTATCTTGATAACATAGGTAGAATCAAACTATTTGCCATATTGACAGGTGAACAATAATATCTCAGATTAGTTTTCAACTGAATTTCTCTTACTCTAAATATATTTTTTATTATATGGTGAGTATCTTTTCATATGCTTAGAACGTACTTGTGGGGGGCAATTGTTAGGCTAGGAGTTAAGATGCCCACATTCCATCATATCTGAATACTTGGGTTTGATTCCCGCCTCTGACTCCTGACTCCAGCTTCTTGCCAAAGCAGACTCTGGGAGGCAGTGGTCATGGATCGAGTAATAAGTTTCTTGCATCCCCATGGGAGACCCTGATGCAGTTCTCGGCTCCCAGCTCCAGCCTGGCCCATCTCTGACTGCTGTGAGCACTTGGAGTGTGAACCAGTGGGTGCTCTCTCCCTCTATCTCTCTATCTGTCTCTCAAATAAATTACGTTATACATCTTAAATGTATACGATAAAATATTTATAAAAACTATTCGCATTTTTTCCTATGAATTATCTGTTCATTTCCTTAGCCCATTTCAAAACTTGGGTTACTGGGCTTTTAGAAGCTATGCATTAGAAACATTAGTCTTTATGTGTAGCATAAATATATTTTTGTCTCTTGTTTTTCATTACTTCTACCAGTACATTTCTCCATGCAAAAAAAAATTTTAATGCTAACTTTTTACACAGATTTATAAATATTTTCCTATGTGAGTTTTTGGTTGAATTCCTTCATTGTTTCTTCTATTTGATTGTTTCATTGTTTATTTTAAAAAATATTTCAATTCAGTTTCAATTTATATGGATGCACAATGTGAAATAAGTGTTAAACTTTATAATCCCTATTCTGTTTATTGAAATGTACATCTTTTCCCCACTGACTTGAAAAGACATATTTGCCCTATAAATTTCTGTATGTAGTTGGGTTTATTCTGGAGCTTTCTTTTTTAAAAGATATTTTTAGGGGCCAGCACTGTGGTATAGCAGGTAAGGCCACTGCCTGTAGTGCTGGCATCCCATATGGGCACTGGTTTGAGTCCGGGTTGCTCTACTTCTGATCCAGCTCTCTGCTATAGCCTGGGAAAGCAGTGGAAGACGGCCTAAGTCCTTAGGCCCCTGCACCTGCATGAAAGACCCAGAGGAAGCTCCTGGCTCCTGGCTTCGAATCAGTGCAGCTCCGGCCATTGTGGCCAACTGGGGGGTGAACCAGCTGATAGAAGACCTCTCTCTCTCTCTCTCTCTCTCTCTCTCTCTCTCTCTCTCTTTCTCTCTCTCTCTGCCTCTCCTCTCTCTGTGTAACTCTGGCTTTGAAGTAAAATAAATAAATCTTTAAAAAATATTTTTTATATTTATTTGAGAGGTAGAGTTATAGAGGAGAGATAAAAAGAGGTCTTCCATGTGCTGGTTCACTCCTGAAATGGCTGTAATGATCAGAGCCGGGCTGATCCAAAGCCAGGAGCCAGGAGCTTCCTTTGGGTCTCCCATGTGGGTTCAGGGACCCAAGCATTTGGGCCAGCTTCCACTGCTTTCCTAGGCCATAAGCAGAGACCTGGATCAGAAGAGGAGCAGCTGGAACATGAACTGGTGCCCATATGGGATGCCGGTGCCACAGTAGGAGGCTTAGCCGACCAAGCCACAGCACCGGCCCCTCTGGGGCTTTCTATTCTGTTCTAATAATTTGTTTACTCATGTGTCAGTACCAATGTGCTATAATTATGTCCATTTTTAAAAAAGAGAGACAGAGGAAGAGAGAGAGAGAGAGAGAGAGAGGTCTTCCATCCACTGATTCACTCCCCAAATGGCAGCAACAGCCAGCATTGGGTCGACCCAAAGCCAGGAGCCAGGAGCTTCTTCCAGGTCTCCCATGTGGGTGCAGGGGCCCAGGAACTTGGGCCATCTTCTACTGCTTTCCCAGGCCATAGCAGACAGCTGGATCAGAAGTGGAGTGGCTAAGACTCCAAATGGAGCCCATAGGGGATGTCAGCACTGCAGGTGGCAGCTTTAGCCACTTTGCCACAGCAGCGGCTCCAATTATATCCTGTTTATAACATATTTTAATATTTGTAGACCTTGTATCATCTCATCATGCTTTTTTCATGGAGCTTTCATGGATTTGCCTGCATATTCTTCTATCAGAGTTGATTGTCTAATCTCTTCCACCTCCCCAAATATACTATGAATAGTCTCAATATTTTTGTAATACATTCATAGTATATCCATAGATTAATCTAGAAAGAATTAACTTTTATGACTGTACCTTCTCATCTAAGAATATGTTTTGATTTCCCATTTTCTTCAAGTTTTCTTTAGAAGGGGAACAGAAATTTTCTAAAGCAGTTTAGTTTTTTTTTTTTTCAAATAGATCCTGAACATTTATTTTTTTAATATCCAGGCAGTTTATATTTTGTGTTGCTTCTGTAAATGTGATTTTTTTTTTGTCATTCAGGTTTCTAACTGGTAGTTCTTTTTAAAGATAAAGGCTTTTGTTTTCAACATATGAAATGTATGCCCAGGCATCACTGTTTTTATTTTCTATGATTTCTCACTTGGTTTTAATGGATTTTTATTGGTTTACCTATTTAACAAATAATTACAGAGCACCTACTGCATGTCAGTGTTCTAGACCCTGGGAGTATGTGTCAGAGGTTTCTCTGAGCACTTAGCTACATTGCCATGAACACAACAGAAGCTCTTGATCTCAAAGGGTTTACATTCTGCAGTGAGAGAAAGAAAATAAATCAATTCATAAATATACAAGATGTCAGGATGTCAGGAGGTATGGATGCCATGGAGACAGGCAGGGTGAGGGAACAGAAAGTGTCAGAGGCTTTAGAAGAGAGACACTTGAATGAAGCGGGAGAATTAGCATCAATGACATCAGCCAGAGGGTCTTCCAGGTAGAAAAGTCAAGGCACAAATCGCCTGCTCCGGGCAAGAATGAGGAACAGCAGAGAATTGACAGTGTTTTCCATACAATCTTATCACCTGCACATAACAATTCTGCCTACTATTTTTTGTTCTTTAAACTTTAGTTATTTATTTTCATTTTATTGGGGGGGGTGTTGGAGGAGAGAGAAGACAAAGAGAGACCTCCCATCACCTGGTTCACTTCCCTACTGACCATAACAGTCAGAGCTGGGCCAGGCTGAATCCAGGAGATGGACCCCAATCTCGGTTTCTCATGTGGATGGCAGGGACCCAGCAGTTTGAGCCTGCACCTGCTGCCTCCCAGGGTGTGCATTAGGAGGAAGCTGGATTGGAAGTGGAGGAGCCAGAAATCGACTCAGGCACTCTGATATAACATGTAAGTGTCCCAAGTGGAAACTTTAATCATTGTGCCAAAAGTCCACTCCTCTTTTTCTGTTTTTAAACATACGTGTGTGTGTGTGTGTGTGTGTGTGTGTGTGTGTGTGTGTCTAACTGCACTGGTTAGTACTTCTGACCAGAAACAATTTAAAGGACTGCTTGATTTCTAAGATCTCCCAGGATGAGATTTTAGGGACTGGAACTAGTATAGAAAACAGTCTGAGAGGGGTCTGAGTTTGAGGTCTTAATTCTTTTTCTTCTTTATCACACAGATTCAGCAGCTCGCTAACAAGGCCAAAAGACATGCAAACACAAGTTCCAACAGCATCCTGAGTAGGCTCTGTGCCTATACTGGCCTAGTGGACTTGTGTTGGCCCAGGTAGAATGAAGCATGAGATGCAGGAGCAAGGGCTCTGGTTCTCATTCTAACATCAGAAGAACCTCTGAGCAGGGGCAGTGTTGCCTAGGCTGGGAGAGCGCCAAGTGGATGAGACAGAGGACACAAGATTCCCTAAAATTTAAATGAATTCTTCTCCTCCTAATTTAAAACATTCCCCATTCTCCACATTTCTTGCTTGCAACTTGATGATAGTACTTGCTGCTGTATGCCTAATCTGACTGAGGAGTGTGTTTGCCCGTGAATTCCTTGAGATCAGGAGCCATGTCTGACCCGAGTCCCCATCCTCTCTTTCTTACTTGGTCAATGACGGTTGCTTCCTAACTTTTCTTCCTGTCTTCTTCAGAGTGATCTTTCCAGGTAACAAACCATGTCTTTCTTGGCTAAAACTGGTCTATTGTTCCACATCACTCACAGGACAGAGTGGAAGGCCCCTCGTTTGTTTTAAAAGGCTCTGTATGATCTGATCTCTCCATTTGCAGGCTGATAGTCTAGGATCCAGCTACACAGCACCATGTGGAGCTCCTCCAACCACTACCCTTGTGACTTTTGTCACTTTATTTACATACAAAGTCTCTTCTGCCCAAAATATACTTTATCTGGATCTCTAGTTAACCCTGATTCAACCTTAAAATTGAAGGCAGGCACCAATTAGATGCCCACTAAGCCTATTTCCTTTTCTTGGGCCATGGAAGACATTCCCATCTCCTTTGCCATTTGGCTGGGATAAGTGGGATGCAGGCAGTGGGGATATTTGCAATTTCTTTGCTTGGATATGAAATGGATACCCATCACCCACATTCTCTTTTTGCCCTTCTGCACAGAAGCCACCTGTAAAAATGATGGCTTCCTAAGAAGGAAGAAGCCTCTGTCCCGGGATCAGTAATTGGAGGAGATGGCTGGGGGCAGTTACCCAGCCTGTGTCAGTCTCTGCTGTGAGACAGAACTGAATGTTCAGTGTATGAAGCCACTGAGACGTGGGGATGGTCACAGCAGCCCGTGTTGTTCATCCTACTTGCACAAAATCTCAATCCAAGGCTTTATTTTATCCCTCAGGCCAGCTTAGCCTCCTGTGTGCTCTCCCAGTTTGAGGGACATACCTCGCTTCTCACCACACGGCATGGCCATTCTGTGTTTACTGCCATCTCCCTTCAGAACGTGAGCTCTTTGAGGGCACAGCTCACAGCCTGTTGACCTCTCCTAATGCACAGGCCCAGTACAAGGCATGGTGTGTGGAGGGTTGTCACCAAGGGCTCGATGAAGGAATGAAGGGGCAAACTAACCCATGAAAGGATGAGCACATTCTCGGATGAACAAATGCATCTCAAGTTTTCTCCAGCAGAAAAACATGATACTTTCCGTGGCCCCTCCAGAACAAGGGGTGTATCACTAATGTGGGGCCTTTAATTAGAACTTGGGAATGAAAATGGGGTGGTGGTGGTGGGGGTAATCTCTGCTCTTTCCTTCCCAGCTTGAGAACCTTAATTAAAACCCAGTGATGAAGGGCTGTCCCCTTGTCAGCAGCCAACAGCTCATCCTGCAATCAGGGGCCTAAAGAGTAAATTAAAATCAGTGCCAGTAAAATGAAAACTACCTTGGGGCATATTTGCAACATAATTTAGTGTGGAGTTTGCTTCCTGCCAGACACCAGGGAGGAAATGGGTTTTCTTTCTGCATTCAGAGCTGCATGGCCCAGGCGACATCTGAGTGCGGTGCTCCGAGAAGGTGCTGGATTCTTCACTCTCGGGCAGTCCTGCGGAGTCTGTCACACACTCAGTTCCCTGGAGGGAGAGCAATCCGGGCCCTCCAGTTCAGGGAGGGCAGAGGGCTCTGAGGGCAGCTTGGAGATGTGGAAGAAACCAAAGTGGGGCAAAGATCATGGCCAGCTGGGAAGGCTGGGCTGTACTGTCGTTTCTGTTCTGCACAGGAGGGAACTGGCAGACAGCTTAAGGAACTTGCCCTGCATCAGACAGCAAGAAGTGGCAGAGCGGAGATTGCAACCCGTGCTGCTGGCTACACGCTCCCGTGCCCTGATGCTGTGTCCTCTCAGGATCTTGCAATTACCTCATCACAGTGAGGCAGGCCCCGTGCAGGTCCTGTCTTCTCTGCGCTGAGGGACTGAGAGGCCTGGGGACTGCAGGCTGACCTTAGTCTTTCAAAAAGGCACTGACATTGGGGCCATCACTGCAGTGTAGCTGGTGAAGCCACTGTCTGCAGTCTGCAGTGCCGGCATCCCATATGGGCACTTGTTCAAGTCCTGGCTGTTCCACTTCTAATCCAGCTCTCTGCTGTGGCCTGGGAAAGCAGTAGAAGATGGCCCAAGTCCTTGGGCCCCTGCACCCACATGGGAGAACTGGAAGAAGCTCCTGGCTCCTGGCTTCAGATTGGGGCAGCTCAGGCCATTGCAGCCAACTGGGGAATGAACCATCAGATGGAAGACCTCTCCCCCACCCACCACCTCTCTCTGACTCTGCCTCTCTGTAACTCTGCCTTTCAAATAAATAAATCAATCAATTTTTTAAAAATAAAAAGGCACTGAGGTAGGTGTGAGTGCAGGAGCAAGAAGTGTTGGTGAACTGATAACTCCCTCCCACGGTCTGCCCCAGGGTGATGTTTCTCCCTGAGATTCAGGCAAAAAGTTTCAAATCTGTTCTTTCTGTTAGCAACTAAACTATCCCCCTGACTGCTTTTAAAGAAGTGAACAGTATTTGGAAGTTAGGGCCTATGACCTATGGCAAAATAGGAAAACTTTTCAAAACAATCGAAGATTTTTCCTCTAGTGACAACCAAGCAAATCAGGCAAATCGAGTAAGCAATGTAATATAAAACCGCGCCTGGCCTGGATCTCTGAAGTGGCATCGTTAACTCTTCCTTCCTCAGATGCATCCTGAGTGTGGCTGCACAGAATTTCCTGCCACAGAGGGATGTGACAAATCAAGGGGACAAAAGGAGCAACCATGTAGGAAACTGAGGCAGCTGGTGCAGGGAGCCACGGGGTGGCACAAGGCCCTCTCTTCATCTTGGGCCACGGCCTCCGGAACCGCCTGGGACTTCCCCAGCACCCTCATGTTCTGCTCTGGGCTTTTGTGTGCACCACTCCTTCCTGTGGCCTTGCCCATCCTTTTCCTTTCTCGCCCTGCCTGGTACACCGTGCTGGTCTTTCCCTGCCCAGGCAGATGGCCCCGTGACAGAGAGCCTTCCTTCACTCCCGTAGGCATAGCAGCTCCCTTTACTGGACTCTGGCAGATTTTTAAAATATTCTTGTGTGAAAACATCCATTCTTCATTTACTTGACACATATTTACTATACTGTGAACCTACTATGTGCTAGGTGCTGTTGTAGCATCCGGGGGTGAAGCAAGACAGATAAGGATCCTGCCCTGTAGCAGCTGACACTTGGGGCTGGGTAAAGTCATCGCCTGTGACACCGGCATCCCACATAGGCAAGGGTTCACGTCCCGGATGTTCTACTTCTGATCCAGCTCCCTGCTAATGGCCTCAGAAAAGCAGCAGAAGATGACCCAAGTGCTTGGGGCCCTGCTACCCTCATGGGAGACCTGGAGAAGAAGCTCCTGGCTCTTGGCTTCGACTTGGCCCAGCCTTGGCAGTTGTGGCCACCTGGAGAGTGAACCAGTGGATGGAAGCTCTCTCTCTCTGCCTCTCCCTGTATCTGTATAACTCTGACTTTCAAATAAATAAATGAATGAATCTTTAAAAAAAGGAGCTGACACTCTGGCATCATAAACAGTATGAACAGCAGTCAAGCCAGGCAATCGCATAGTGTAAAGCAGGCTAGCAATGCATCAGGATGAGCGATGGCAAGGTGCAGTCATCTGTTTTCATTACTGTAATGAAATACCTGAGGCTAGGTAACTTTGTAAAGAAGATTTTTTTTAGCTCACGGTTCTAACTGTTGAAGAGCATGGTGCTGGCATGGTGGATGTAAAAGCAAGACATCTCATCACCAGACAGGAAATCAGAGAGACTGTGGTCTCACAATTCCTCCTGAGGGCTCACCCATCACTGACCTAAGGATCTCCTAGTAGGAACCACCCCTTAAATGTTCCATATCACTTCCCATCACCATCACCTAGGAGGTGAAGCTTGCATACAGAAATCCTTGAGGACAAACTCAAACTATGTTCAAACCCTAATGGACGGTGAATAACAGAGTGGGTAGAGGTAAGGTCTGCTTTAGATGGTGTGACCAGGGAAGGTCCCTGTTGACAAGCATCAGTCTCTCAAAGAAGGCAGAAAGAGAATGATGCACGAAAAAAGGCCTTGAGTTAAGGACAAGTGTGGCATTTTTCAAAGAGCAGGGGGAAGGCCAGCAGCTCCACTGTGCTGAACACTGCAGTGAGCCCAGAGAGGTTTTTCAGGGCCTTGCAGTTCAGGGTCAGAGTGTAGAGTTTATCCTGTGTACAGTGTGGAAAGTGATTTGATCAGGGGGACACTGATACCTTGCCTATCATGTAGTGGGACATCAGGGAGGACAGTTGAGATGGTTCTCCCAAGAGATCCTAGTAGCTTGAATTAGAGCAGCAGTGACAGAGATGAAAAGAAGATATAGCTGATAAATATTTTAACCATACCTCCATGGAACCTGAACTTAGATAACATGTGGGAAGAATCCAAGAAGAATCAAAGGTTTTTGATTTTAGCAACTGAGTAGGTAGTGGTGTCATGTACAAGAAAGGAGAGGGCTGGGATGGAGCCCCATGGGGGTGATGGTAAAGAAACTGAGAGTTCTGATATGAGACTCTGCAGTTGGAAATGACTATTGGATACTGGACTGTAAGTGTCAAGCAGGCAGTTAAAGAATTTATGAAAGTAGACTCCTTGAGAGAGGACCAGACTGGGGATATGAATGTATTATTCACATATACCTACTATTTAACACTGTTGGG
The DNA here is from genome assembly GCF_051225735.1 of Oryctolagus cuniculus. Taxonomy (NCBI): domain Eukaryota; kingdom Metazoa; phylum Chordata; class Mammalia; order Lagomorpha; family Leporidae; genus Oryctolagus; species Oryctolagus cuniculus. The sequence continues at coordinate 124,984,720 of NC_142873.1, read as the reverse complement.
ACAGAGTTGAACCATGAAGAGGTCCTGGGTTTGAGCCTAGAACCCTTTCAAATTGAGAGTTTGGGTAGAGGAATAAGCAAAAGAGACTAGAGTGGCCCAAGAACTATGAGGAAAATAAGAGCATGGTTTCATGGAAACAAAGGGCCAAAAACCCACCAGATTTCAAGAAGTAGGCTGTACTGTCTGCAAACCACCCGAGGGCCAGAGCCATGCCTGTGTGGCTCCCCTGTGCATCAAGACAATGCAGCTCAGAACTAGAAACACAGAGGGCATTTGCTGAGTGACTAAATGAAGGATGGGCCAGGTACCCTGGACTGAGAGAAAGAGGAAATGATGGGTGTGCTGATAGGAAGTCCTAGGGCCTAGATTCTATCCAGAGAAACTTTGGGGGAAGAATAATAATAACAATAATATACCATTTACTAGCTCCAGGCACTCAACACCATTTACAAATAAAGAAATCAGGGAATGAAGAGGCTAAGTAAGTTGCAAGGGAACACAAGCAGGCAGGCTCTACAATGCATGCTCTTAACCACGACACCAGTGAAAGCCATGGACTTATGTGGCACCACAAGGGTTCTTTATAACAATCCTATGTGTTAAGTACTATTTTCAGCATATGGGGAGACGGAAAGGAAAGAGTGTGCAAATAGTAGAGCTGAGAGTCAAACCCAGGTCTTACTGACCTAGGGTTGAGCTCACCTCGAGCTTTTCAGAATGCCAACTCCTGCCTCTCCAGCCCTTCAGTGCTCAGCAGATCAAACTGTAAGACAAAGGGAATTTGTGAAAGTAATGCTTAGGTGTGGGGGAAATGCATCTACAGCAGCAAGACAGGAAGAGAAAACAGATTTTCCCTGCTTCCAACTCCTCTCTGAACATTCAACCCTGCTTTGGAGTGAGAAGGAAACTCTGGATGGAAATGGAGGCACTTCTGCAAATCTTCCTTCTAGGGACCCAGGAAGAGCCAGGGGTGGTCTGGCAGAAGGGAACCTTTCCCTGCCTCCAGCACCTCTTCCCCCTCTACGCTGGAGAAACAGAGGTTGGAGGCTCAGAACAGGAGGTTTAGGTTCATACCAGATCTTCCTAGGGGAAAGAAAGAACTCTCCATCTCTGCCTCATTCTCAGTGCTTGGTGGCCACCAGGGAGGCCACGGCAACGGCGATGAGAGCCACGGGGGTGGAGTGGTTTTGGAGCTGGCAGACTCAGCTTCAAGTGTCAATTTAGCCAGAGGTGAACTTTATGACTTGTAGAAGCCACCTATCTGCTGTAAGTCTCAGTCTCCTCATCTGAGACCTGGAAAAAAAAAATCATCCCTAAACTCACAGGATTATCATGACATTAAGTGAGGTAACTGGCTTTGTGCGTGACAAAATGTCTGGCAGCCTATTATACACTCTCAATGCATTCTTTTCAATCACACAGTGATACCATGTGGAAGTGCTATGTTGGCACTGGAGATGCAGACCTCTTGGGGGCAGCGCTGTTCAGGAGAGATGGATATCTTACAAGTCATTGCAAGTGCTATGAAGGGTTTCAAGGGGGGCAGTATATGAGCTATAGGAGCATAGAGCAGAGAGAAGCTTGGGGTCCCAACTTACATAGATGTAAACTTCTTCCTTGTTCAACAGGAAATCTCTTGACGACAACCATCATCTTGCACACATTTGTAATGAGTTCATAAACCATTATCACACCAATTAGCTCACTTTGTTCTCTCAACAATCCACTGAAGTACACGGGATCATGATCAAGGTCTCCTAGCAGGTTCATGGTTGAGCTGGGATTCTGTCATATCTCACCTGCTCCAAACCTCTTACTCTTGGGGGTCACCCTCCATGCTCATCCCTACTTCGATAATGGACACAAATAAACAAGAAAATACCCGACCTTGCAGGAAGACAAGACGAATAATCAGAGAGTTCTCAACTAAGAGGACTGAGCTATGATACGTAAGACTGTGAGAGCTGAGGGACATTTTAGGTTGATAATTAAGTTAATGTTGCTGCATGATAGGTCAGAGGCTGATGTAACGAGGGCGCCCCTGGCACACATTAGGAACTCACTTCATAGCTGTGGCATGAATGCCGGGGGCACCTACTACAGGAGGCTGGTCCAGAGTGGCAGTGCTGAGCCGGGGACAGTAGGCCCCCGGTAAATGCAAGTTCCTCTCTCCTCAGGAAACGCATCCTGGCTCTCCCCCTAACCTGCTCTGTGACTCTGCAGAAGCCCTTCTCCCTCTCTGGACTTCCACCTCCCCACACAGAAGGAATTTTATGACTTCTTAGGGCCTTGTCTACCGTTACGTGCTGGGAGGCTTACACCCTGCAGTACCTCGTCTTCCTGCTTTGCACCGTGACCGTTCTTCCTTCTGCTTCTGGCCTCTCGTTGAAGACACATGCTGCCAGCCTTCCCCGCCTTATTTCCTTCCAGACGTGAGTGCAAGGTCCTTTTCCTTGGCCTGACCCTATGGGGAGACCCCGCTGCATGACAGTAGTTCAATCATTTTCCCCCCACAAATACAGTCTTTCCACGTGGTAGAGAACCTGTCACTGCTTTTCAAGAATACGTTCAAAGGTGCCAACATTCAGGACAGAAATTACGTGCTTTATCTTGGGGGAAAAGATGGTTTTCTGTCTGTTTTATTCAGTGTAGACAGCTGCAAGAGAGGAGAACGGGGGTAAGAAAGGTACAGGCAGGGCCCGTTACCTTTATTCTCTCTCTCTCTCTCTCTCTGTCTGTGTCTCTCTCTCTCCTGTGGCCATTTTCTTTTCCTCATTCCTCTCTTCTCCAGTCACCGCCCCCCCCAGAACCCCTTCTCACTCGTTTCACAGTACAGTGGGGCAGACAGACATAGAAACAAATACGTGTACCTAAGACTTCCAGGTGCTGTGAGTGATGTGTATGAGACTGGGTGAAAACATGGCTGGAGAGATGGGTATCTTACAAGTCTTATCTTACACTCCATTGGGTGGTAAGGAAAAATTTCACCTAAGTGACCGTTGAACAGATCTCCCAAGATGGGAAGCTGTTCTCCAGGTGGATGACAACGTCTGTCTAGGCTGAGGGCACTTGTGAGCAAAAGCCGCAAGCCCCAAATCACTCGGCCCATGAAGGGAACGCTGAGGCATGGTTGCTGGCAATGAGGGGTGGCTGGAGAGGCCTCCACACATCCATGCACAGACGCTTCGTCCGTCACTATGGATCAGGCCCTTTTCTATAAAGCAGGAAGGAGAGTCACAGAAGTGGGCTGTGGAAGTAAAACAGGATTACCCTCGCCTTTTATAAAGATGATTCTGGAGGCTGAGACGATGCAGAATTGACTCAGAGGCAGGCAGAATAGTTAGGACATACTTGTTAGAATTCAAGCAAGGACTAACGAAACAAGGAAAACTTCCTGAATTCAGGCAGGGGAAGGAGGACTTGAAGAAGGACACAAATAAGACACCCACTCCAAAGTGAGACTGACGGCACTCAGCGTGGGACCTGTTTGCAATGACACCCGGCTTCTGGCTTGCATGGTTGGCTGGGTGGGGGGAAGGAGGCTGTCACTGAGACTGGGGATGTCATCATCTTAAAAATCTGAGTTGAGTCTTTGCCCCCTAGGTACTTGTCTTATTCTATATTGTGCCACTCTAAAAACAGTAACTGATGTGGGGTAATTTATCAAGAACAGAAATCTATTTCTCACAGCTTTGGAGGCTGGACAGTCCGAGATTAAAGCACCAGCATTTGGTGAGAGCCTTCTTGCGGCATCTTCCCATGGCAGAGGGTAGACAAAACTCTGCCCACGCAGCAGAAGAGCAGAAGAGAGAGGCCCTATTCCTGCAAGCACATTTTATAGCCACATTAACTCATTCATAGGATGGAACCCGCATGATCCAAACCTCCCCTGTGGGGCCCCGCCCCACCTCCCAGCCTCATGCACTGGGGATTAAGTTTCCTGTGTGTGAATTCTGGAGGATGCATACAAACCATAGCAGTTGATGGTCAATGGTCTTAGATTATGATATTTTGATGCAAAACAGTTTGATTTTTCCTAAATGTCTATTTGAATGAGAAGAAAATTTTCCCCACATAATTACATGTATCTTATAAAGATAGAGCTCCTTAATAACACAGTGAGGCATAAACATTGCATATTTTTGTTAGGATAAAGAATCAGAATGAGAGTTAAAGAACTCAGATACCTGGGTCCCTACTGGGATGTAAATAAGATGTGGGCTGGGGTTTCTTTTTGTTTTCTAAAGACTTATTTATTTACTTGAAACACAGAGTTACAGAGAGAGAGAGAGAGAGATCTTCCATTTGCTGATTCACTCCTCAGATGGCTGCTGTGGCTGGATTTGGGATGGTCTGAAGCCAGGATCCAGGAACTACTTCTGGGTCTCCTCCATGGGTGCAGGGACCCAAGCACCTGGTCCATGCTCCACTGCTTTCCCAGGCAGGACTCGAAGCAGTCCCCATATGGGAGGACAAGTGGCAGTGACAGCTTTACCTGCTATGCCACAGTGCAGGTGCTGGTCTGGGGTTTGTTGCACTGTTACTTTGCTGCAGGCATTCACGCTCTCTTTTGTAGAAACTATTGGTTCTTAGGGCCTGCTACACTCAGCCAGAAAGCAGCAAGGAGTGAGGGAGGGAGCGAGCGCTGGACAAAGAGAGGGTGTGTGTGTGTGTGTGTGTGTGTGTGTGCGTGCGCGTGCATGTGTAATAAACAGGCAAACAAGCTTTATCTCTTGGTTTGAAAGGAAGTCCCAGAATAGTACAGGCTCCTTCAGCCACATCTGCATAGAATTCTTTATCAGAATCAGATGCAGTGTGTGGTTTCTCTGGCTCTTCGAATTGTCTGCAGTTTTACTTTCCTTTGACACATGAAATACTATCAACAACCTATAGAACATGTTCACAGTCATCTCATTCTCACCATACCTGTTTTACGGTTGGGTGCTCTGCTCAAGGTTACACGGCTAGCGAGTGGCAGAGCCAAGGATAAAACTCAGATCTTCTATCCACAGGACAAATGCTTCCCACTGCATTACTCTGTCTTTATTATCTGATCTTTGGCCCAATTTTAGTGCAGCCAACAGCGTGAATTGACAGCAGGAATGGAAGGTGTTCCCTATATATGATTATCAGGTCCTGGGTGACCCGCTTCCATCTCCAACCTCATTTTCTCCTGTCTGTGGTGGGCACCTTATACTTTTGCCAAGCCAAATCGAGACTGGAGATTGTGTCCTGCTCCTCTGTGCCCTCCAAGGCTTTGCTCATGCATTTCCTTGACCAGAGATGCCTCGTCCTACCTAACCACCCTCAAGAGCTCAACACAAACGTCTCATCTTCTCAAAAGACCTTTCTAACCCACCCAGGGGTGGTGACCCCCACTGATATTGTCTCTCCGTTCCCCATTTTTGTGATAACTGCTTCATGGTTTCCTTATTATTGCTTTCTTTGTCTGTTTCTCCCACTATACCCAGTACTTCTCAACACCTAAAATCATACTGTATCGATCTTTACATGCCCAACATCTATCAGTGTCTGGCACACAGTAGGTGCTGAGGAAATTCTTATCTAATGAATTAGATGAGTTAGTGATAGAGAAGAAAATGGCTTTGAGGGGAGATGATCTCCATTTTTGATCTTCTGTAAGAAATGCTGTTGTGAACACAAAGAGAGGAGAGGCAGCGAAGGAATACGATGAGTAAAAAAAATCCCTCCCTGTTCTTTATGGATTCTGTCCCTTTTTTTCCTTCTTGCTGTGGTAACAAAAATAAAGAGTACATCATAAGCAAAGCTGTATTTTCTGTTTATTGTCACCAGGTTAATAACAGTAACGGTGCAAGGAGAAAATGAGGTGTTATGTAAAATCCTGCATTGCAGATTTTGCTGCTGATGTAAAGAACTCAATAAAGTATAGCACTTTAATCATGGAGATAAAAATCACACAGCAGCCTCCCCACAGGTTCCTAGAGCCTTAAGACAAAATAGTTGTAGGGAAATGAGAGATGAGAGAAGAATATTATCAGGCACCAGGAAAGTTGTGTTTGGGCTTCCCCTCACCCCCTTTCTCTAAAAAAAATTGAAGAAGCTTCTTGTGTCTACTTCTAACACATCGTGTATGAATTCCTGCATTCTCTGGAGGACAGGCTCAAACTTCTGGTGGGGAATTTTGCACATTCTTTGTAAAAAGAAAAATGTTTGTTTAGGGAGAACTGAGTTCTTGTCTTTTAAATTACTCAGGGTCATTGAAGAAAACAAGGACAGTCTGTAAAAATGAAAGAGGGGTCTGGGTGAGGGTGGTGACATCGCTGTTTTTTATGAGGGTCTTGGGATGGGAGAAAAGGATCGCAGCAGGAGACAGGAGCTCTTGTGCTAGCTGTGATGATGTTGGGAAATCACCTCCTTGCCTCTGTGCTCCAGTTTCGTCATCCTTCATAGCAGGCCTTGCCCTGGGTGACCACTGAAGGTCATCTGGCTCAGACACTCCACAGCGACACTCCCAGGAAGGAGACGGGTGGCTGGGCTCTTGGCATCGACGGCAGTGCTTCTGGGCTGTCACAATAGCCTCCGAGCTTCTGTTCAAAACACCTCCTTCCCTCCTCACCACACAAAACCATTCTCCACCTGCAACCAGAGCAATCTATTCATACCAAGAAGAAATTACACCTGCAGCCTGGAAACTGTATGTACTTTGTGGTGAGGTAGCAGGAGCATGGGTAATGCAAACAGAAGGGTGTTGGGATCAGAGATCTTGAATGGGCCATGTGATTTTGAGGGAATCATTTCACTTCTTCAAGCCTCACTTTTTTATCAGCAAAAAGAATCTGACGGTAAGAGCTCTCCTGTCACAGTGCTGACGTAGGTTAAATGAGTTAGTGCAGGTCCAGGTGCGTGGAGCACAGGAAGCAGTCAGTAATTTTTCCATATCATAACAATTATTTCAGCTATAATTAAAACAAGGGCAGATTCTAGCATTGTACTGTCTGGTATAGTATTCACTTGTGAATATTTTAATTTAAATTAACTAAAATTAATTTAAAAATACAGTTCCGGGGCAGCCATTGTGCTGCAGCAGGTTAAGCTGCTGCTTGAGAGGCTTGTAACCCATATTGGAGTACCGAGTTCAAGTCTCAGCTCCTCTGTTTCCTATCAATCTCTTGCTAGTGCATCTTAGAGTCAGCAGATGATGGCTCAAGCATTTGGGTTCCTGCCACCCATGTGGGAGACCCAGCTGGAGCTTCTGGCTCCTGATGTTGGTCTCACCCAGTCCTGGCTCTTACAGGCATTTAGGGAGTGAACCAACCGATGCAAGATTCTCTCTCTCTCATTCTCTCTCTCTGTGTGTGTGTGTGTGTGTGTGCGTATGTGTGTCTGTGCTCCTTCTCTCTGTGTGTGCCTCCCACTCCTGTAACACTCTACCTTTCAAATAAAGAAATAAATCTTTAAAAAGAGTTTACCCTTTCAGCAGTATACAGCTTACAGTTTGATTTTTGTTTGGTTTAAATCCAGTTCCTCAGTCATACTTGCCCCACTGCAAGTGTCCAGTAGCCACACATGTGGCCAGTAGCTACTGCCATGGACAGTGCAAATGAACACTAACATCCCCACAGGAAGTTCTACTGGGTGGTTCTGCTTTAATATCTTAGCAGCCTTAAGAGATGGGTTAACATTTAAAACACATATTCACACAACCACACTTTCATAGACGCCTCTGCGTTTATTCACACAAACACATACATACAAAATCACAAACAAGCATCTACCTTGGTGACAACATGATCCATTATGAAGGAAAAATAATGTGACTCCTGGCCCTGAGACAACTCACCAAGCATACAATAAGTCAAGTCGTGTACTGAAGAGTTCACTCAGGACACTGTATCACTAAGTCCTTACCACAACCTTAACAGGAGGTATTGTCTGCATCTGGTTGATTCTGAAGTTGAGGCCAAGAGTGGCTGAACAACTTGACTGAGGTAACAAATCGCGTAAGTGGCAGAGCTGGACGATGCAATACTGCTTTCTAAGTGGTGCTTCAGAGACAAGGGGCTTATGGGTCTAGGCTACCAATACTCTGACAATCTTAGTTAAAGACATGGGTGGCTAGAACTGCCTGGGGACTATCTCAAAGTCCCGGGTTAGAAACATTTGAGCCTACAGAAGTCAATGAAATTGGCGCCGACAACATGGTGTAGTGGGCTAAGCCTCCGCCTGTGGCACCAGCATCCCGTATGGGAGCCAGTTTGAGTCCCGGTTGCCCTCTTCCAATCCAGCCCCCTGCTAATGGCCTGGGAAAGCAGTAGAAGATGGCCCAAATGCTTGGGCCCTTGAGCCCATGTGGGAGACTGGAGGAAGCTCCTGGCTCCTGGCTCCTGGCTTCTTCTTCTTCTTCTTCTTTTTTTTTTTTTTTTTTTTTTGACAGGCAGAGTGGTAGTGAGAGAGAGAGACAAAGAGAAAGGTCTTCCTATTTGCCGTTGGTTCACCCTCCAATGGCCGCCATGGCCGGCACGCTGCAGCTGGCACACCGCGCTGATCCGAAGGCAGGAGCCAGGTGCTTCTCCTAGTCTCCCATGGGGTGCAGGGCCCAAGCACTTGGGCCATCCTCCACTGCCTTCCCGGGCCACAGCAGAGAGCTGGCCTGGAAGAGGGGCAACCGGGACAGAATCCGGCGCCCCGACCGGGACTAGAACCCGGTGTTCTGGCGCCACAAGGCAGAGGATTAGCCTATTGAGCCGCGGCGCCGGCCTCCTGGCTTCTAATTGGCTCATCTCTGGCTGTTGTGGCCATTTGGAGAGTGAATTGGTGGATGGAAGACCTCTCTCTCTGTCTCTCCCTTTCTCTGTCTATAGCTCTACCTTTCAAATAAATAAATAAAATCTTTTAAAAAAAAGTCAATGAAATTGACTCCAGTTTTCGGTTAAAAGCGTTCAGTCTGGCTCTCTTGGCTTGTTGAGTGTGGCAGCTCAGATCTATGTTGGACCAGCTGCAGTTTTCAGGAAAGTCCTGGGGGCCATAGAGGAAGGAGAAGGTCATGAAGCCATAAAGACAGACAGGATCTCCTGAGTCCTCTAGAGCAGTGGCCTTTTCATGATTTATTTTAGAGATACGGAGTCTCAAAAGTTGTGCAGCAAAGGGTGGGCCATAGTGGGGGAGGGGATCACATGTGAGGGTTGATGTGACATGGCTGACTTAAGTCAACAACTGTCTGTAAATCCAGACAAGCACAGCTAGAGAGTCCAAAGGGATGGATGGATGGATGGGCAGCTGGACAGAGAGGCAGCCAGTTAGAATCATGTACAGAAATTTTTCTTTTAACGTTTTCTGTACTTCTACTGAATTCTGATCCTTTGGAAGGCTACTATTATTTCTCATGCATTATAAACTCCCTCTCCCACCAGATATAAAGCATGGTATCTAGCCTAGAGTTGACACTCAATGAATGTTGGTTGGAAAAAAAGCACCAGAGAGAGCAATAGATAGATAATAATAATCCTTCACATTTGTACGGTACTTTGTAATATATAAAAAGATTTCACATGCACTATCGCTCTTAATTCCTACTCCAACCTCTTGAGACTTGCATTACGATGCTCGTTTTATTGATGAGAGACCCTTGGCTCAGCATAGTGAAATGACTTGCCTGGGGTTATTCAGGGGAGCCGAGAGATCAGATAAATAGGCAGGTCAGATGGAGGCTAATAACGAGACAAGATGCAGGCAGACAGGCAGAGCCAAGACAGAGGAGACCAACATGCGCATTCATGATGGAGACAAATGGAGATGGATGGTTAGATGCTGAGAGAGCCTCCCATCTCCTCCACTTCATCCTCTACACTGGAAATAACTGTCCCAAGCCCAAATCTCACCACGCTACTCTTCCACTTAATGAACTTCCGTTGCTTCATTAAAACATGAAGAATAATTTTCTACCATAACAAGCTTTCATGAACAGATCCTACACACTTCTATGGCCTGTGTCTCACCACTTTTCTATAATGCCATTCACTCTTCTCATAGGACCTCCCTTAATTCCCCCAAAACCATCGTATTGTCATGACCCCATATTTATAACACAATCTTCCTCACACCTACATCTCTTTTCTCACTGCCAGTGGATGTCTGGCCAACTCCTACTTATAATGTAAGATTCAACATTAACACTGCTTCCTTTTGGACAACTTTCCTTTCCATTGTTCCAGGCTGGGTTCATTTTCTGTCTTCCCAAGTCACTGTTTTCTTCATTACAGAATTCAGTATGATGGGAATAGGAAGAACCCAAACATCTAAGCAAGAATGACTTGAATTTAAACCCTGTCCCCTCACCTACTAGCTGCATGGTATGGGGGCAAGTCTCTCACTCTCTTAGCCCTGATTTCTTCATCTTTGCAATCAACCTGACTATGTCTGCTCTAGAATTATATTTGCATCCAAGACAACATAAACAATGTCTAGCATAGACTGTAGGTCCACCATGTAGCAGAAGCTGCTGCTGCCACTCTAGTCTGACTGTGTTGTACTATAATCATAAAAGTTGGATCTGCCTCTCCCATTGGACTGTGCATTGCCTGAGGGTGGAGGCTGGCTCTAACACATCTCTGTGTCCCCAGGGCTCCGTGCCTGACGTAGCTGTGGCTTGCTGAATGGTGGTGTGAATGATCCCTGCTGACGACATTGGGCCATTGGTTGGGATGCATTTCCAGGCACCAGAAGGTCACACTGCAGTTATCCCACAGAATAACTGCCAAGTTTTGCAGAGGTATTGGTGGGGGAGCAGAGGAGAAGTAGCAGGTGCATTCCTCAAGATGAGAATGAAGAAATAGATGACTGAAATCTGCATTGTGGTGAAGATAAAAAGTGTGTGAGAATTTTGGAAAGCAAAGGCTGCTAGTTAAGTCAGTTTCGTAAGAAGCTACTGTATCCCCTTGCCTCAAAGCCTCCAGAACTCTTATGTTCAGTCTTGGTCATGATTATGCATGTTTAGGTGGATGAGTTTTAGAATAGATGGACTCAGATATGCTACATATTTCTTTTACAAATGTCTTTACATTTATTTTTAAGTGTTTTAATTATTTTAAGATTTATTTTATTTATCTGAAAGGTAGGGTGACAGACAGAGAGGGAGGGACAGAGAGAAAGAGAGCTCTTCCATCCGTTGGTTCACTTCCCAAATGATTACAACTGTTGGAGTTGGGCCAGACGGAAACCAGAGGCCAGGAATTCCATCTGGGTCTCCCATATGGGTGGCAGTGGTCCAAGTTCTTTAGCCATCTTCTTTTGCCTTCCCAGGTGCATGAGCAGGGAGCTGGATCAGAAGTGTAGCAACCAGGATTCAAACTGACACTCTGGTATGGGATGTGGGCACTGACATGGGATGCCAGCATTGTAAGAATTGGCTTAGTCTGCTAGGCCACAACACTGGCTCCTCTGTATTTTCTGTTAGTTTCCAAGCTTCCCTCATTTCCTCCTGACTTTTATTTTCCCAGTAGATTCACAGATTTCTTGTAATTTGTCTCCTTTGCTCTCTTTTCCTCTTCTGGCCTGGGCCCCAGGAAATCAGCCTCCAGGTGAATGAAGAGCCACCCTGCCCGCTCCATGCACACACACCCAATGGATGACGGTGAGCACCAAGCACAGCTGAACAGCTCCCAGCATGGCTGAGGATAGGAAACCATCCCATAGACACAGGGACAGGAGCTGGCAGTTGGGCCCCCAGCCAGCAATATTTCCTCTCCTCTCTGACTGCTGGGGCAGAGCCCCGGGATCATAAACACCCACTTCAGGCCGGGCCAGGGCCTTCATTGAGATGCTGCTCACAGCTAAAGCCATTTCTACACCTGCCCAGCCCTGTCAGCTGCCCTGATATCTGTGTGTGAAAAACAGACAGGCCGCCCAGCCCTCTGGCAGCCTGACAAATGGCACTGAAGCAGGCCTGAGGCTCGCTGGCGGAGGCCCAGGGCTCTGGGTGGGCTGCAGTGAAGGGTGGGAGGGAGAAGAGTATTTTCCTGTCAGGTGGTCTGGCTTCCAAGGCAAGGAGCACAGGGAGCAAGAAGGGGTGGGAGGAGGGAGGAGGATCACGAGGGAGGGTCCTGGACTGAGCCAATGCACATCTTGGCCCAGGGGTAGATAGAGCCTGAGAATGCATGCAGCTCATACTTCCTCGGTGCAGGCCTGCTACTTACAGGGCTCATAAATGTTAGCTTTTCCCCTCATCTATATAAGGGGATAGTAATAATAATAATAATAATAATATCTGCCTTGGATCGGTGGGAATTAACCTAGCTAACACAAATAAAGGGCTTTTAAAAGCAATACCTGGTGCAAGTGAGCTTCGACACTGGCTAACTGCTGTCACCTGTAAACCTTAACTATCAAATGAAGCACTGTGATGGGTTTTGAATGTGTTAACTTATTTAATTTTCATGTAAACCAGAGCTGTGGATATTATCTTCATTTTAAAGTCAAAATTTCAGAGAGGGTGCCTGGCTCTCCTAAGGCCACACAGCTGAGTAAGACAGAGGGAGGATATAAAAAGTAATCTGCACGGCTGCACTGCATATGTTTTGCCCACTAGGTGACGCTGTATATGAGCATTTTGTGTGCCTCCGAGTCTGCAAGACTGGCTCTGTTGGTTTAAAGGAAACAAGGCTTTTGCTGACTCCCTACTCAGAGGCAAACAAAAATTCAAGATAAAAACCCAGCCATTTCTTCTTCAGGTTTAAACGCTGCAGTATTCCACAATGAGGACAACAAAATAAACAGCTGGGCTCAGAGACAAGAAGCTCTTCCAGCCCCAGGAAGAAGGAAGCGGCAGTCGCAGACAAGGCAAAGGGGCAAGGGCAACGTGGCAGGGCAGTCATTGGCTCCACCGAGTTCCAGGCAGCCTGGGGGCCTGCGGCTGGGTGGGGCTCATGCTTGGTGGGCATCACCTGCTTGGTTGGACGGAACAGAACCACGCCTATTCATTCATTCATTCATTCATTCAACAAATATTTACTAATCACACTCACCTGCTGTGTGTCAGACTCTACGCTGAGTGCTAGGACTAAAGAAACCAGTAAACTCCAGTTCACATGTCAGGAGGGGGGGAGGATTCAGGCAGGAATCTAACAGCCCCATGCTGGGCGGTTGATCTGTGCAGCCATAGAGATGAGCACAGGAGATAGAGACCACAGGAGGAAGATGACCTAAGTCCTGGCTTTGGCTGGGGCAGAGACACGGACACTTCTGGAGCCCCCTGTAGGTACAGAGATGAAGGCGGAGAAAGGTAGGCGTGCTGTGCCATACAGGCTCAGAGCCAAGGCCTGGCATTTCTCAATTCAAAGCCAAAACTTCAGTTTATTGAAATCCTACACCCCAGTGACAATGACCATCAACAATTTCCTGCACAAATAGGTTTCAATATAGCTGGCTGGTCAAACAGATGGTTAAATAAAAGTGTTTTATAAAAACAGAATATAGCATTAAGTACCATTAAATATTTTTATTCAAAAAGGTATTAAACATAATTGTTCTTAAGTTTAATAGAACTTAAATGTCTTACAGAGTCTTAAGAAATCTTTCTTTATAAGAGGACATTTTTCCTAAAAAGTATTTCTAGGGGTACAAAGGAAATGAGATTATGAGAAACTTAAGAAGTTGATGTTGGGGCTGGGCTGTGGTACAGTGGGTTAAGGCCCCATCCTGCAGTGCCAGCATCCCATATGGGCACTGGTTCAAGTCCTGGCTGCTCTATTTCCAGTCCAGCTCCCTACTAATGTGCCTGGGAAAGCAGTGGAGGATGGCCCAAGTCCTTGGGCCCCTGCACCCACATAGGAGACCATGAAGAAGCTCCTGGCTCCTGGCTTTGGATTGGTACAGTTCCAGCCATTGTTGCCATTTGTGGAGTGAACCAGTGGATGGAAGACCTTTTTCTCTGTTTCTATCTCTCTATAACACTTTCAAATAAAATAAAATAAATCTTTAAAAAAAGAACTTGATGTCATTGTGTATTTTATTAACTAAAATTTGAATTCTAGAAGAAACAGGAGGAAATTGAGAGAGGTTAAGCAACGACCTGAGACCACCCAGCTAGTCTTCGGTGCTACTGGGATTTGGACTCAGATATATTTGATTTTTTCCATTCTATTAATTTGTTCCTCCAAACCAACTGCCTCATTTTAAAGATCAGAAACTGGGGTCCAAAGAAAGCAAGTGACTTCCCTAAAGCCCGCAGTAGGTAACTCGGTCAATCAGATCCCTGCTCCTGGCTGTTCTTCCTCTCTGTAACAGGAGGTCCCCAGTCAGCACCGTCTTTGCCTAACAATCCAAGGGGAATGAACAAGGGTGCTTCAGCTCCATCAAGTCCATGGGAAATGCATGTTATGAAGAAACTATGGGCGTGTTTCAATTCTACTTACATTGAATATTTTAATTCTATTTTGCCATCAATTAACAACTATTTATTAGAGAGAGAGATCCCTCAATGCCCACAATAGCTAGAACTGGACTGGGCTGGAACTGGAAGCCAGGAACTCAATCCAGGTCTCCCACGTGGGTAGCAGAAGCCCAATTACTCGAGTCATCACTATTGCCTTCCAGGTCTTACATTAGCAGGCAGCAGGAGTCAGGAGCTGAGGACAGGTTTCAAACCCGGGTACCCCAATAGGAGCTGCAGGCAGCTTACCAGCATCTTGCAGGCATCTTAACTGCTAGGCCAAATGCCCACTTCTCCACAAACATTTTTGGTACCTTTGTACATATCCACGTTTTACTCATTTTGGCCTTGGCCTTGGAACCTGCTCTGGCCAGTGGAGTGTGAGCAGGAGTGATTTTTGCTATCTTTGCATGGAAGCTTTAGCTGGGAGTGTGTCCCTGCCTTCTGACATGAGAACAGCAAGTCCTAGACAGGGGCTTCCCCCTCAGCCTGGGATCTAGATGAGAAGATACACAGAGCTGGGCAAAGCCAGCAGGGCTGCACCTGACTCACTCCTACCCTTAGGCCACAAAAGGCATGAAATCAATCCTGTAACCTACTAAGGCGCTGGGGTTATTTGTTATCACAGCAGAAGCAGTGCAGTGTCTTGTGGAAATGGGTTCTTCATTTTTCTCATTCCCTAAGTTGCTTCCAATAGTGCATGAGTTACAAGTTCAGGTTGTGAGGTAAGTGGCTGTGTTAGAGGGCATTTTAACGTCAAGTATTAAATATATAAGAAAGAGTTGACAAGTGTAAGGCACGAGAGGAAAACCCAGGTGTCAAAGGTCACCCTCTCATGAGACGATTGCAGTTTCTCTCTTGCACCTCTGCCACGCAAATGATCACCGGCATTAACTAGAATACACATCACCCAGAGCACCTGGTTTTGCAACGAAAGATGCCAAGGAAATTCACCTGCAATAAATACCGAGTGAGTCTCTGCCGCAATAATCACTTTGTGACCTTGGGGAAGTCGTTCGCCCGCTGACATCAGTTTTCTCATTTGTAAAACGAAGCAGCTGAGCGAGAGTCTCTCACTCGCCTTCTGCTCCAGCATTCTATGAGTTGATGGCCTGCAACTCATTAATCCCAACTGGCTTGAATGAGACCCAGTAGGATTGAGGCTAATCATAGAAATCCATCAAAATGCAGCCCAAAGATGGTGATCTTGATAATCAAACAGGATAATTTAGGGAAGATGCTTTCACACCGTAGAGGGCTCTCTTGCTTTTTCACTGAAAAGAGGTGGGCACGCATGCCCGCATATGCCGTCTGCATTGTTCAAGCAGCCTCCCTCTGCTTTCAACATCCAGTAATCTTTCAGGTTGTTCCATCTGCCTTAACCCTCTTAATACAGCAGAACTATTTTCTCCTCTCAGCAAAAGAGAAGAATAGCTATGAAACAAAGAAGAGCATGTGATGAAAAGATAAGAGATATGCAAATAAAGTGCAGGGGAGGGCAAAGGAAGGGGAGAAGAAATCCAGACTTCAGAGTCCAGCAGATCCAGGCTGGACCACCAACGTCCCTTTGTGTTTGAATGCAAATTGGGGGTGACACATACCTAACATGGTTGTTCTTAGAATAAATGATATGAAAAAGCTTACGGCTCCATAGTAAGGGTTCGTTTATAGCTGTGATGGTCAGTGGGCTTCCTGGAAGTGGCATTAATAGAAACCTGGATGTTCCATAGGAATCCTGAGGGCCAGACAACGGGGCGGGTGGTGGGGGTGGCAACCATCTACTCAGAGGGGACTTGTGTGGGGGTGAAGGTGTAGGTGTGAGTACAAATGCAATAAGAGTGGTAATGTGGACGTGGGTGGTACAAATGCCTTTCTGGGAAAAGAGGAGCAGGCCATTGGGATGCGGGTGAAAATCTCAGCAAAGTAGTAGAGTAATGAGTCTGCACCCTTGAATGCCAAGCTGGGGAGTCCTAACCCTGTAGGTAATGAGGGGCCTCTAAGAGCCTCAGGTAGTTGAGTGTATACTGCTGCATCCTGGGAAAGAAACTCTGATCTCCACCTACTCCAAGGTGTGGGTGGGAAAAGAGACAGGGAGTGTTGCTGATGTGCCCACCCGAGAGACAAACCTGAGCTGCAGGGAGGATGTCAGACGGCACCTCCAACGAGGCGGGGCGATCCCAGCGGTAAACGCTCTCCAGACCCTTACAGCTCCGTGTTCTTCCTTTGAATCTCTTGAGACACTCATTGGTTTTAGACCAAAGATGATGAAAATCGCAGGTAAGAAATGAACTCTACTTTCTGATCAGATCTGAGTAAGGTTGTTCTTCTTGCTTGCTTTTCTTTCAGAAGTTTTAGACTCATATCCTCCTCAGTGGGTCTACCCTGGACTCAAAAGTTTGTTTCTACTACTAAGTTATACTCTTGCTACTCCAAAGGCTGTCTGTCTCAGTACATTTGTTACTGTGATAAAATGCCTAATACTAGGTCATTTATAACCAGTAGAAATTTATTTCCCAGCATTAACAAGGCTGGAAAGTCCAAGACTAAAGGTACATGCAGGTTTGTCATCTAGTGAGGGCCCAGCCTCTGCTGCCAAGATGGTGCCTGGAGTGCATGGCATTGGGGATTAAGTCTTACTCTGTGGATTCTGGAGACACACACACACACACTCACCTGACAGCAGGCTCCTGAGTCAACGCCATCAGTCCTACCTGGCAGCTGGTCAGAAAGTCAGCTTCCCAGCGCCCTGCTCCTGCCTTACTGATCAGAACTTGGATATTTAACAAGCTCTCCCCGTGTTTCTTGTGCATTCAAGTTTGAAAGGCACTGGGGGACCATGCCTGGTAACCCCTTCATTGAACCCATGGGAAACTCAAGTCCGGAAACTGAAGAAAGAACTGGATTTTCCAAGGTCATACAACTAAGAAGTATAATGGGTACGGCATCCTACATAACGGAATACCACTCTGTGTAAGAAAGAATAATTCTCTACAGTGAGCTGGAGATGAACCTTGCAAGACACCCTAATTTTGGTGTCAACTCTGAGAGTAACACGTCCAACCCTGGAGGGGGCCAAATGACTGCACCTCTCTCAGTCTCCTTCCCCTCTTTTGAAGAAAATGAGAACAATAAGACTCACTTAACGGAGATGTGAGAGTTAATTCTTGTCAAGTCCTGCTACAGAGCACAGCTTTCAGATTTAAAGGAGGGAGGCCTTTCCCTCTGCAGGATGGGCAGCTCCCTCTGTGCAGCCTCTTGGCACCTGGCTCAGGGCCGCGTGGCTTCTCTGCTTCCCCAGCAGAGTGAGTGTGGCCCTGGTGCACAGACCGTGTCCCCAGAGTGTAGGAGAGTGGACGCGCTGGCAGAGGGAAGGAGTGAGGGATAGGGAGAGGGAAGGCTGGCTGGAGAGAAGGAGGAGGAAGGCGAGGGAGGGAGAGAGTGGGAGAACGGGGAAGTTGCTGAATGTTGGAAAGCAACCGTTTTACAGCGTGATGGATTCATTCCGAGTAATAGCTTGACAGCACAGAATTCATCTTTTTATGACTGTGACAACACTAATACATTTATTTCCCTTCTGAAATTAACTTTCTAATATTAAGAAAGGTCAAAATGAACTGCAGCAAAATGAGACATTTTGTCATTTTTAACAAATTATACCAAAGCAGACTGTCAGATTAAAGGGGTCACCGTTTTGAGGTCTAAACGCTGGTGCTGATTGTATAATCAGAGCTAATGCTTGTCACTCTGCCCTTTTCAGCCCACAGACCTCCAACAACTTGCCTTTGGCCAGAAGTCTGAAACCCAAATATCTCAGCTCGGAAACCTGAAACCCTTTAGAATCCGATCCCTTCTCTGTTTTAAGCCCTTCTCTCCTCAAAGGGACGCTCTACACAGCCAGCTCCTGCTCTTTCCTGCTATTCTGTTTCCTCCTGTTTTGGCTCAAGCTTTGCCTCTCGTCTTAACTGCCACCCCTCCTTCCATGTGCCCATGGGGACTCATGCCATCCTTTCTCTACCTTACCCATCCCCCCGCCAGCTAGCCCCTGTTCCTTAGGATTCGACTTTGACTTACGGTGATCT
Organism: Oryctolagus cuniculus; assembly: GCF_051225735.1. Taxonomy (NCBI): domain Eukaryota; kingdom Metazoa; phylum Chordata; class Mammalia; order Lagomorpha; family Leporidae; genus Oryctolagus; species Oryctolagus cuniculus. Next base: position 124,966,234 of record NC_142873.1, on the reverse strand, counting down.
TGAGTCTGCCTTGTCTGATCTTCTAGCCTTGGGTCGGCCCTGACTGAGGCTGAGACCCTGAATACCCTCTCCCTCCTTTGCACCTTGCTCTGCTTTCCCTTTTTCCCCTGGGAAATGTTTGGTGGTCTGGGAAGGGGCCCTGGTCTGGGTGCTTTGTTAAGGAAGTAAAATGGAAAGGCGACCATGGTGACACCCGCCTTGCCCCTCTTGCTCACTTCTCCCTCCAATGCACCTGCCGTGTTGTCTGTCGGTCCTGGGCCACCTGGAGTGGGCAGGACTAAGCTGGAGCACAGACCTTACCCCTTGGTGTCTGGGTCTGTTTTCTACTGCGATAACACAATGCCTGAAACTGGGTAAGTGATAAAGGCAAGAGGTACATTTTGGCTCATGGATTCTGGAAGCAGGAAAGTCCAACAGCGTGGTGCTGCTGAGGGCCTTGTGCTGCCTCAGCTGGGGAGGGAAAGCAGAAAGGTAGTGCACAAATGCAGAAGAGGAAGTGGAAAGCTTCCTTTATAACAACTCACTCTCAGAGGAGCTGGTCCAGCCCACAAGAGTGAAAAGTCCCTCACTGCTGCCAGCCAGCATTAATCCATTCATGAGGTCAGAGCCCCTGGCCCCCCCAGCACCTCTCCCGTGGCCCCACTTCCTGAGACTGCTGACTGGGGCCACCACACACGTCCTGGGGACACACACAAACCATAGCTCTTGGGAATGTGACTTAATAACTCTAGACCTTCCTGTCTATGTCTGTAAAACAAAACAATTGTCCCTACCTCACCAGGTTGCAGGAGCAAATGAGTGCTGTTATGAGGATGTGAATGTGCTCCAAAAGCTATGTGCTTCTATTTGTGATCAGTGAAAGCGGTCGTTTCACTGTGTATGTGCCAGTGACTCATCCCCAGGTCTAGAGGACAGGGGCTGTGAGTCAGAGGGATGTCCGGAAGGGCTCAGCTGGAGCCTCGGACTTGCAGCGCTGTCTCACTCACCGTGTGACCCTGGGAGCCACTTCCTTACCCTGGGCTGAAGCCTCTCTCTCTCTCTCCCTCTCTCTCTCCCTCTCTTTCTCTCCATCTCTCTGAAGGGCTAGCTGGGAGCCCCGCTCCAGCTCACCCAACTCTGGAGAAAGGTAGTGCACATATGCAGAGGGTATTCAGGGTCCCAGCCTCTGACTTCACATAATGAAAAGGGAGCCCTGAGAGCCCAGAAGGCCAGAGTGTTATTAAGTCCCAGTCAGAGGAGCCAGGTCAGAAGTTGGGAATGTGTGTGTTATCGGGCTGTGGCCACAGTCTGTGGATAAAAGGGGACATGTGAAGATCAAAATTGGTCTCAGCCAGTCCTACGTAGGATCTCCCCTCCTAACTTACTTGGCATAGTCAATTTATGGAATTCATTCTGCAATTTTTTTTCTTTTCTTTTCTTTTCTTTTCTTTTCTTTTTTTTTTTTTTGACAGGCAGAGTGGACAGTGAGAGAGAGACAGAGAGAAAGGTCTTCCTTTTTGCCGTTGGTTCACCCTCCAATGGCCGCCATGGCCAGCGCGCTGCAGCCGACACACCGCGCTGATCCAAAGGCAGGAGCCAGGTGCTTCTCCTGGTCTCCCATGGGGTGCAGGGCCCAAGCACTTGGGCCATCCTCCACTGCACTCCCAGGCCATAGCAGAGAGCTGGCCTGGAAGAGGGGCAACATGGGACAGAACCTGGCGCCCCGACCGGGACTAGAACCTCGTGTGCCGGCACCACAGGCGGAAGATTAGCCTATTGAGCCGTGGTGCCGGCCCCATTCTGCAATTTTCAAACCAAAGTGTTCTTTACATGGTGGGGGCGGCGGGGGGGTGGGTGGGGGAGTTTGAGTTGTCGATTCAACCTAACAATTCTGAATTTTTGCTGTTAAAAGATGTCATCATACTTAAGAAAAGGCTAAACAAATAGGATTCCCCCATCCAGGTTGGCAGGAGACTCCTGAGACACCTGGTTGGTCACCCTTCCCTGGGCAGTAGGCTCACCCCCACAGCACTGAGGGAATGGGCCCTGGCGTGTGAGAGATCTGGCTTCCACTCCAAGTTCAACTACCACCAGCTGCATGACCTTGAAGGTTCCCAGTACTTTGCAGCTGTTCCTTCCTCCACCTGGCATCTTACTGACGTATTAAGCACTGTGCTCTGTGCAAGAGAACGCGGAGGTGACAGTTTTATCCCCAACGGAGCTCACAGTGGAGCTGAGAAAACAAGCACATGAACGGAGAGCAGCGTGATGTGGAATGATACATGTGTGCGCCCGGGGAGATGACAGCTGGGGAGAGGCATTCACCTTGAGCCTTGGTTTCCTCCCCTGAGAAACGGGGATAATAACGCCCATTTCATAAGGCTGCTCTGCGACAGACCGATGTGACGAGGCCTGCTACTTAATAAATACTTCATAACTGAGAGTGCCTTTGTCCCTTTCCCTTGCAGGGTTCTGAACAGCTGCTCTGCCCCATCCATGCCGGGAAGTCTAGTATCCAGCAAGGCATCTATTGACGCACATGCTTTAGTAGCTGTAGGACTTTTCAAGGTCATAGGCTGGAGCTGAAAGTGTAATGTGGCTGAAATGGTCTTCTGGGAGTTGGTGTAAGGCAACTCTCCTAACTGCTGAGTCCACACGGGCTGTGCTGGGAGTGCAGAGAAAAGCTGTGGCCATCATTGTGCCCTCTAGGCTAAGCTATTTCTGTAGGGTGTCCTTCCTGAATTGTCTATCTGTATACAAACTCCGCCTCCCTGGTCTTTACTCAGTCACCCAGCCTGAGTGTTCCAGAGCTTCTGTGAGCAAGACCCTGACCCAAGCCACACCCGGTGCCTGGCATCACTCCAGGGGCTCCGGAGCGTCCCATTCTCCAGTGCTCACCTTGGCTGTCCTCAGGCCTTAGGACGTTGCCCCAACACACACTGTGAGCACACATACCTAAACACCAGCAATGCGGGAAATCTGCTCGCCCTTTGAAGGTTAAACTGTGAAATCTACCCAGAACGCACCGGAACAGACAAATTCAGGAAACCCTAACCTAAGAGAGAAGGGCTCCTGGAACTAAGCTGTCTGTAACCCAATTAAAGGTATTTGCACAGCCAAAGAGACTGTGCCAAAGATTGGGGTTGGGAGAAGCTGAGCTAAAGGCTGGGAACAGCCCCCAGTCAATCTTTGAGGACCTGCCTAAGCTGCTATTTCAGTCCTTTAAACTGGGGCTGCTTATTTTAAAATGCTGCAGTTTAAAGATGGGGATAATGTAATATTGTTCTGAAGGCTCTTGTGAAATTAACATTGAAATGTGAGCTATTGTATGAATGTTATTTGAGCTTATAATAAGAATACATGCCGTGGTTTTTGAGTGCTTACAATTAACAAGCCTTATAAGACATGACACTGCACAGTATAAATGCTAAGTCCTTTTGTATGTGATGTCTTTTTAACTCCTCAGAACACCTCTCTGAGAAGACGGTTGACCCCATTTCTCAGCTCAGGTCACAGAGTGCCCAGGCAGCACAGGTAAAGCCAGAACTGGAGGCTCCAGAGTCCTTGTTCTCACTCCCTAGGACATTTCAGGGTCTGCCTGCAGTCTTCATGGCTGACGGGGCAGTGTTCCAAGGTCAAAGACTAGAAGACTGAGACGGGACCCAAGGAGAAAGAAAGGGCAAAAATCGAGGTGTGTTTAGGAGAGGGATGGGGATGTGCCCTGTTGTGCTTACAAAGAGGGTTGAGTTAGAACACTTTGTGGAACGACAGGATCCTGGACGTGGGATGCTCCCTGGGGTAGGAGCTTGAGAGTGGTATGGAAAACATGGGTGGGTGGATGGATGGTGGATGCATGGAAAGACAGGCAGAAGGGTGGCTACCTGGAGTGATGGGTATAGTCCCACTGTTGTTCTGTCAAGTGGGTTGAACTGGCTTCATGAGGCTCTTGTATTAGGGAATAACCTAGAACCAAATAATTGACTTTGATGAGTTTGGTTCTGTTTTGGAAAATAAGGCCTCTCCTCATGTCTGGGTGGCCAAGTCCCCTCTTTATTCAATATTTTTTTATAGTTATAAAGTTAATATACATTTTTAGGAAATTGTTGGGAAACATAAAAGACCAAAGAGAGAGAGAAAAAAACACACTAGTACCCAGAAATACCACTGCTAACATTTAGTTACTACAGCCACTTGTGTGTGTGTGTGTGTGTGTGTGTGTGTTTTAAACCTAGTTGTTATGTATGTGTTAACATATAATACATATGCAACTTTGTCTTCCGCTTTTTTCACTTAAAATTATAGCATAAGCATTTCCAAATTGTTATAAACTCCTCATAAACATCTATTATATGAATGCATCATGATTCACTTAATCAGTTTCCCACTGTTAGGCATTTAGATTTTTCTCGGTTTTCACTATTTATAAATAATGACTTTGTGGACTTTCTTTGCATAAATCCTTATTCACAATTCAGATTATTTCTTTAGTCTAGGTTTCCAGTACTCCAATTTCTGGCTCAAAGCTACAAACAAAACAATATATTTTAAATCCCAGAAAATTCACAGTAATATTTATTTTTTACTCTTGACTTCTGTCTGCTCCCAGAAGGATATTTCTCCATGGATTTCAGGCTCAGTTGATGCTTCCTGGAGTAGCCCATGGGGTCCTCTATATCTGGGCAGTGTTGGCCAACTAGCCTTGCCTCCTGCCTCTTCTCTGGATCTTGCAATTCCTGAGTATATTCCCCTGCCTAATACTTGGGTGCCCTTGGACATGCAGTCCCCTGTGCCAATAATACTTGCCCCAGTCTTTGTCTAAACAACTGACTCTTCCTTCAAAATTCATCTCTGGGATTCCTTCCTGGCCCCAAGTCCAGTTCAGACAAACCTGCTTCTCCCATGTGACTGGAGAATCCTTGTCTGGCGTGCATTTGCCACGGTGTTGGTAACTGAATTTACTTGGTTTACAACTCCATATAAGGGGTTTGCAAACTTCTATACCCAGAGAGGCTTTATTCAAATACATTTCTCACTCAATTGTAGATTGAATTTTTTGAGAGTATATGTACCTGGCACAGGACCTTAACTTCTTATATATGAGGAAATGGAAGCTTAGAAATGTGAAGGGATAGGGCCAGGACCATGGCACAGCAGGTTAAACCACCACCTGTGATGCTGGCAACCTACATGGGCACCAGTTCAAGTCCAGGGTGCTCTTCTTCCGATCTGGCTCCCTGCTAATGTGTATATGGGCCCCTGCCACCCACATGAGAGACCCAAATGAAGTTCCATGATCCTGGTTTTGGCATGGTCCAGCTCTGGCCATTGTGACCATTTGGAGAGTAACCCAACAGATGGAAGATCAATCTCTCTCTCTCTCTAACTGCCTTTCAAATAATAAATAAACCTTTAAAAATGTTAAGAGTTTTGCCCAAGGTAGCAGATATTGAGTGCTCTACTGAGATTTTAAACCCAGGCTTGAGTCTGTGATCTTAACTATAAAGTCACACTGCTCTGTGGACATGGAGAGGAGCCCACTTGAACGGGTTCCTCAGAGCAGTCTGGGAGCCACCGGTGTGGTCTAGATCACCAGGCCCTGGGCAGCAGGACTATCTCTTATTTGCCTTTGTGCTCCAGTGTGTAGCAGTCAGGCTCAGGAAACGTTTGTTGACTGGGTGAGTGAACGGCTTCTTCTTTGGAAGGTCACAGGAAGCTATCTTTCTACCTATGCACCTTCCCCAGCCTCGGAGCGACTGTGAAGCAGCAGAAGTCTGGGGTGATTTGCTGAGTGGGAGAGCATCAGGGTCCAGCGGCCAGGAGGTCAGGGTGTGCCCGGGCTGAGATCCTTCTCGCAGCCAGACGCCTGGGAAAAGCACTGGGCTCGGGAGGTGGGCTTCAGCTCTTTGGGAGGAGAGGGGTAATTTCCTGATAAAAGGTTAAGCAGTTCAGTTCTTGCTGGAAGCAGTGATTAGTCTGGTCCCTTTCATCAGAATTCAGCTCTCTCCACCATGGTAAATAATGGACTAATTAGGCATCTGGCTTACTTGATTTCCCATGGCTAAGGCCAATTTCTGAGATGCAATATGCTATTTGATGTACCAGCATGAATTCATCCTGGGCTCCAGAGCCTCCCAGTAGCAACAACCGAAAATAACTCTCAGAAAAGTTATCCCCACACATGTGGAACACAAAGCATCCTACAACATAAGCCATACTCTGTTACGGACCTGCTCAGCAGAATCCTGAATGAGGCAGCAGCTGTACGCAGGTCCCAACCTGCCTGGACCAGTGGTGTGGGAAAGAAAGAGAATGCTGCAGGGTTGAGAAATGGACAGATTCCGGGGAGCGTTGGCCTGGAGGTCAACTGGAGAGCCTGGGAAACTGACAAGAGGTCATCCCAGTAGCATCAGGCTGCCCTCTGAGACTCTCTGGTGGCTGCTTGTGGTCTGGGTAATTGGGTACCCAGGGCATGGGCGATGGGGAGGCAAGCTCAGTCTACCTCAGAAAGCAGCGTAAATGGAGTAGGTACCGGTAGCAGAGAGGGAGTGAAGAGAAGAGCTAGGGGCCGGCGCTGTGGCATAGCAGGTAAAGCCGCCACCTGCAGTGCCGGCCTCCCGTATGGGCACCGATTGGAGTCCCTGCTGCTCTAGTTCTGATCCAGCTCTCTGCTATGGCCTGTGAAAGCAGTGGAGATGGCTCAAGTCTTTGGGCCCCTGCACCCGCCTGGGAGACCTGAGAGAAGCTCCTAGCTCCTGGCTTCGGATCAGCACAGTTGCGGCCGTTGAGGCCAACTGGGGAGTGAATCAGTGGATAGAAGACCTCTCTCTCTCTTTGTCTGCCTCTCCTTCTCTCTCTGTGTAACTCTGACTTTCAAACAAATCTTAAAATAAAAAAAGAACGTGTGGTTTATGAAGGGCAGGACTCTGGGATCTGTGGAGATCGGCATGGCAATCCTCCAGAATGCCCAGATTTGTGAGCTTGAGAAAACACCTCCTATGTGGGAGTCCTTAGTGACAGGGGATCAGCAGGGGTGAAATATGAAGGCAAGAAGATGAGTCCATGGCCATGGAGCACAGTGAGGGAGACGTGCGGAGGAAGGAAGTCAGAGTACAGCAAATTCTCCGGCTGTTTCCACGCTGTCTCGCTGGGAAATCATGGCTCACAGGAGGAAGTGCCTACTAAGTGCTGGGTTCTGCTAGGTGTCAGATAAACGAGATGAAAAAGGCACAACTTCTAACTCTGAGACGCTCACAGTCCAGAGGACGCGGCTAGGAAACCTATCGCTAGAACACAGCGTGATGTTCACTTTAACCAAGGTGAGGACCCAGTGCTAGGGGACCCCGGTAGGAATCCAAAAACAACTGCCTTTCTTGAGAGACTGCCGTTTAGTCAATCGAGTGCTCAAGAGCTGCTTACTCAGCCACGCGTGAGCACCTAGCCCTGCGCAGGGCAGCACGGAGGCCAGGCAGAACCCTCCCACTGGAGGGGTTTGCGGTTGGGATGAGGAAGCGGATCCCAGGCCCAGAGGAGCTGGTACCACAGCATCAAGCCCACCGAATGCATTCTATAAATGTTGAAGAAATAAATCACTAGACAACAGAACCAAGGTCTATTAATAGTCCTAGAAGCACAAAGAAATGGGAGCTCAGCGTGGGACAAAGCTTTCAGAGAAATCTCGGAGAAGGTGGGCTTGGAGGTGGGCTCAGGGGAAGGAGGGAGCTTCGGATGGTATCTCAAGGCTTAGAACAATTTTTCTCCTCTTCACTCAGCCAGTTCCTATTTGTCTTTCAGTATTCTGTTCAGATGCTAATTCCAACTTCGGATGAATGGATTTCTTCTTTCCTGCCTGCCTTTTCTGTCTCCCAACACATATTCGTTGGGGTGCCTGGGCCCTCTGATGGATGCTGGGTATATCAAAATGACTAAAGTGAAGTCCTGGCCCTCTACAGGATCCCAACCTGTGGTGTAGCATGGAGGCAGGGTTGCAGGGACAGCAAAGGAAGCACTATAATAGCCAGTTACAGAGAGAGCAGCATAGTAGCTCCATTTATGGCACACCTGCTATTAAAGGTTACTTATGTTCATAGGGTCCAGTCTTGACAGAAATCCCAGGAGCATTGCCACTCCCAGTTTACAGATAGGGGGACTGAGACAAAGAGAATTTAATGGAACTGATTCAGAGAGAAGCTTCTAGAAACTTGGCTGATTCCCCAATGCATCTTACACAATGTGTATCTAGTCAGGTGGTTAGAGATGGCCAGAGGTTTTCAGGATGAAAAGATGTTAGAGCAATTGTAGAGGGCAATGCACCTGCCAGGAATACCCCTCTGAAGTGAGAGATCCATCTCTCCACCCTGCTTTCTGCTAGAGAGCCAAAGCTACAATCCAGAGAATTACAGAAACCACAGCTTTTATCACAGGTGGGAGAAGGTGCCCTCTAGAAAAATAATGATTTCTCCTAAATTCTCCTAAAATTCCTTAAAGCTTCATAAATCCTCTCAAACTGTTGCAGGAAAAACTGTAAAAATTTCACAAGGCCAAAGCACATGTTCTCAGAGCCCCCTGAGTAATATTGCCTGGACCTTAGGTCTATGCCCATGCTGGCCCCTTCCCTCCGGTGGCTGTTTGCTGGCCTCCTGGGCCTTGCTGGTGGAGGTGGCATGGTGTAGAGCAGACCTGGGGTGCACCACCCCGTGCCTCAGGAAACCTCCCCTCTCTGGCTGCAGGCAGGATGTTTTAACAGGACCTCCCTCTGCAGCCCGCCCCAGGGCAATCGTCCTCTGCCACCCCTCTAAAGTGTCGCACATTCCCGTTCCAGGGCCCTCGCTCCACAGCCGATGTAGGCAGCTCAGTTATTCTCTGCTTTTAGCAGACAGGTCAGTGAGGCGGAGGACCTGCCTGGGCTGGGCACCCTCCCAGCCCTCATCAGGCTCCTTCCCCAGCAGCAGCAGCCAGGACGTCTTTGACTGGTGGAAATCTGTCCATCACCGGATTGTACGCACCCGTTGACAGACAACTCCAGGACACACAGACAGGTGGAGACTAAAAGGACCCTTACTGTGTACAGACAGAGGGAACATGTCAGAGACCCAGAGTGGGGAAGAGACCGGCCCCCAGAACCCCAAGCTAAGGAACCGTTCAGCTTCTCTGGCAGGGGTCTTTCTCGCTGCCGCACAGACACATGGGGCTAGGAAAAGGTCTGGGGGCACCAAGTCCAGTTTCCAGGATTCCCGAGGCCCGCCCCGATACAGTCTGCAAAGCCCCAGGGATGTGCTTTCAACTGGGGTCATGCTGCATGCCACTGTGGGGGCAAGAATAGAGTGCCTTGACTGTGCCCGCCCATTCTGCTGGCTTATCTCTGCCCAGTGTGGACGTGGGGTGGGGACAGGCGCTCCCCCAACCTCCTGACACTCACCCTTCCCAGTGTGGATTCACCCTTCCACAGCAAGGCCCTCCCTCCAGCCCATTCCCTGAAACACCTGCCAGGTACGAACATGGAGGTGACCCTTGATTTCTAGGGAGGAAGTGCCATCTCACGGCCTTCTCCCTGGTGATCTGGAGAAACCCCTGCTCACCCTAAGAGCAGACCTCATGGACCATTTCCTTCCACTTACAATTTTTATTTATGTATTTTAAAGTCAGAGGGACAGAGAAAGAAAGAGAGAGAGAGAGCGAGCTTCCATCTATGGATTCACTCCCCAAATGCAAACAATGACCAGGATTGGGCCAGGTAGAAGCCAGGGGCCAGAGGAACATAGTCTGGGTCTCCCACATGTGTGGTAGGTGTGCAACCGCTTGCCCATCGCCTGCTGCCTCCCAGAGTGCTCATTACTGGGAAGCTGGAATTGGAAGTGGAGCTGGGGCTCAAACCCTGGCACTCCAAATGAGATGCGGGTGTCCCGAGCTGTGTGTGTGCCGCAGTGCCAAATGCCCACTCGTACTTCCGTTCTAATTGAACAGTGAAGCTCTGCCCAGCCTCATATTTGCATTGCATAGCCTTTGTGTGATTCTGTATAACTGCACATTTGTCTATGTGTCTGTTTTCTGTCCACCATATTTATGTTTTTATGTGTATGCATTTTCTGTTTTGTGCATGTAAATGTGTGCATTTTTCTGCAAGCTTCTATGTTGTGTCTCTCTCTGTGTGTGCACATGTATGCTGTGAATGAGTGCTGCTTCTGTGTGTGTTATTTGACCATGTCACTGACTGCTCTGTTTATCACTTAAATGGAATATAATGTATTTATTTATTTGACAGAAAGAGAGCAGCTTATCTCAAGGCCTACAGGAGGCAGAGAAGGAAAAAGAGAAAAAAAAAAAGGAAAACCAAAACAACCCCTGCCCTGTGTTGCTCTATTTTAAAAGCTGCTCCGTGTTGTTATGGCAGCTAATTTTCCTTAAATGATTTAAGGAAACGGATCTGTCTAAAAGAGCTGCAGCCAAGTTGTTATAGCAACACAGGCACCAGCCGAGGAGGGCCTTTCTCCTCTAAGAAAAGGGAGCAAACCACCTCAGAGTGAAGAAACCTCTTGGAAAAAGGGGGGGTGGTGGTGGGGCTGAGAAAAGCATCCAGTGGGTTCTGAGAGACTCCTGGGGTGAAGGGAAGCATTAGGGGAAACTCATTTCCTTCCTGGATCCTGGGGCTTCTCCCAGCAACGCCCTCCCACTCCCGACCCTCACCTAGGCCATGGCCAGGGCCCGTGGGTCTCCCTTCTTCCTGCCTGGCCCTGCCTCTGGGGACCCACCCTCCACAGCAGCCCTCCCGGTTCCTGCAGCACCCCTCCTTTATTCATCATCCAACCCCATCTCACCAGTTCCAGGCTCTGTGCTAGGTCCTGGGGACACAGAAACGCACAGGGCATGGCCTGGAACAGCGTGGCGGGGAAGGTTGGCCTGTATCTTCTCAGGATGGGAAGTTGCCGAGAGGTTGTAAAACAGGCAAGAGAGACCCAGTGGAGCTGAATTTTAGATGACCCCAGGGTTTCCAGACTGAGGAGCTGCACGGATGGAAACACCATTCATCGCGCGCTCTCTCCCTTGCTCCAGTGTTTGTGGGGGCGCTCGATTGACCACTCTGATTCTAAAGATGGAGAGAAGGTATGGGCTGGAATATTCCTGATAAGGAGCATTTTTGTCTCATTATCTTGATTTTTTTTTTTACAGTCCATTTACAAGAGGGACTGGGACTGATTTAAATGAGAAGGGAATACTGCGTAGTAGGAAAAAGCCAAATTCTTGGCCCAGTATTCAAACCATCCATGAACACACCCAGCCTGCAGCTCACCTGCCTTCTCCCACTCCCTGCTATAAATTCTGCACACCCACCCCAGAGCTGAGGTCTCCAACCTCAACCCATTGTTTAGCTTTTCCTGGAATGCCCTCTTCTGTTTCCCTGTGACGTTCCTCCTCTCCAAGCAATAGCCACCTGATGAAGTATCACTTATTCCTTAAGGCTCAGTCCAAGTGCAAATTCCTCTAAACAGCTTCCTTGGATTCCCTCCCTCACTCGCATTCATCCCCAGCCCCACATTTCCAAAGCACTGTATTTGCATTATTGTAGCACACCTTCCTGCCTGCCTTGTACCAAGATTTCCTGAGTCTGGTTTTCCGGTCGTATGGGAAGCTCCTCCTGGCCTGGGACCTTGCCCCACTGATCTCTATAACCATAAGGTCTTGTATATGGTGACACTGAGAAATGTGTATTGCATTCGGTTAGCTGAGCATTTTAAAGCAAATGCTGCTTCTTCATTTAGCTTCACAAAATACTTCTCTGGTGTGTTTCACAAATACACAGATGCCGGTAGAGTTGCAGATAGAAGATCTAGGCAACCCAGCCACAAAAAGACTAGGCTTTTAAGATTGTAACTGGATGAAGGTGTGAGAATGACTGCGTGTGTGTCCGGTTGTGTGATGTGAAGTCACTGTTATATTCCACAGTGTATGTACTAGAAGGAAGCCAAACTCCTGGGGGAAGGGAGTGAGCACTCACTCTGAAAGGTGACATCGTTTCTGGTACTCACTACCTGGAGAAGAAGTGGAGCTCTCAGATCTAAAGTCGGAAAAGGAAAGAGAAAACTGGACACAGGGCAAAGTTGGAACTGGCTGCCCTGGCCTTCACACCGCTGAAGACATTGACATTTCTAAGTGCAGCTCCTGAGCAAGATAAGGAGATGGTTAGGACCAGATGAGGAGAGGTTAGGGACCGGGAAGATACGCAGACTGGGACCTGGAGGCAGAATGCTGATTTCCAGGGTGAGTATTGTGGGGCGAGCAGAGTCCAGGGATGGAGCCAGTGCATGGAGATCACCATGACGAGAGCGTGGGAAGGGCCATCTCAGCCTCTGGCCCTGGGAGCACTGAACAGATTCAGCAGGTTGCAGGGGAACCCTGGAAAATCTGTCACCAGGCAAGAGCCAGAATTAAAGGAGGGGACAGCGATGGTGGCAGTGGAGTCGGAGGGCTCCCCGAGCAGGTGAGACTGGGGAAGAGTGCTGGTTCGGTTGCTCCTTTCCACCAGGAAAGTCTGCTAAACCCTCATTACACAGGCTCTGGCTTGCTTCATCATTTGCACAACATTTATGTTGAGCACCTGCTTGGGTCAGACCCTGTTGGGAGCCACGGCTCTGAGATTAATCTCCAGATCCTGCCCCCGGGGAACTACCTCTCACACAAGGGGAGCTGCCATAGGAGGGGAACAGGAAACCCCTGTCTCAGTGAAAGCCTTTTTTTATTGTGTTAAAGATCTTCATGTAACATCCCACTGCTCAAGAAGGGCTGGAGCTTTAGTGAGCACTGGGCTAGGAGAGTGGACTTGAAGTCAGCTCTACCGATGAGACAAGGCCAGTAGCTCTTGTTGCCAGATGAGGACACAGGGCACTCCTTCTAGGAGACTTACAGCACAGTGGGACGGATCACTCCTGCTCAACACATCTAAAGATGCCTGTGCCACCTTGTCCTCACCCTTACTCCTCCTCCTGGGTTCCCATCTCAGGAAGGGGCCCCGTCCGCTCTGCTGCTCTCCAGGCCAAAATCATGGGCATCGAGCACATATCCCTCTCCCATCAGCCACAGTCACCAAGTCCTTCCCTCTCCTTAACACATCTGGATTCCTCCTCCCCTCCTTCAAACCCACAGCAGCTTCTAGCCTGGCACCCTCCAAACCCACCCCCACCCACAGGCACCAGAGGGCTCTTTCTGAACGGCAACGCTGAGGCTGTCACTTCTGTTGAGAATCCTTCAGCAGCCCCACATGTCTATGGAGGTAAAGTCCAAACTGCTGCAGGGCCCATGGCTCCTCCTGTGCCTCTGTCTGCCCCCAGTAGGAGCCACGGAACGACTTCCAGTCTCCTGAGGATGCCTTCCTCTCCAGGCAGAGGCACACCTGCTTCCTCTCTCGGAAAGTTCTCCCTGACCTGTGCATGCTTCCTGCATCTGCTCAGGTGTTGACAGGGTATGGACTGCACAATCCTTGTATGTCCCTCTATCAATGCACCTAGAACAGCTGTCTGTAAATACCTGTCTCCATCGGGCTGTGAGCCTCTGGGGGGTGGGCACCAGCACCCAACACAGGGACAGAAGGAGGAAAGACAGTCAGTGAGGAAAGACACTCGGATCTTGGAGGGTCTTCCTGATTCTCTGCTTGCTGAGTCTGGGGGCAGAAGGCAACCAGTCCAGAAGGGGTGAGGCTGGGAGCACATAGAAACAAGTCCAGAGACTGCTCTGGCAGTTCAGCTAGCCAGGCTTGAGTGATTATGGCTATATATTACACACTGAAGGTCAGGAGTGGAAACAGATTTAAAGCTATTAGGGCAGGAGCCTCCTCAGTGTTTGCCACTGAGTACAAGGATGCCTGAAGTCAACTGTGAATTTGAATCAGACCCAAATCATTGGTTGAGCATGTGCTACACGCCAGTACTGTGCCTGGTGCTTTCACATCACATTGAACAGGAGAAAATGCATAATTTATCATCCGAATCAGGACACTTTAAAGAGTGAAAGAGGACACAATTTAGAAAGTACCACAGGACAATAGATAAAAGCCAGAATTTTCCCAGGAAAGCAGAGACATATGAACATTCTATCTATTAGTAGAAAGCACTTGGTAGTGGCTTGTTTTTTAAAGCCCCAGCACATTTTATAAATCTATGCTTGTTTAATGTCTACTTACCCACAGTATTACAAGGGGAGTGAGTTGCTCACTATAACTGCAGTGCCTTGTACATGGAAACCTGGTGGATAAATATTTGTGGGAGAGGAAGAGAGAGAAGAAAGACAGAGAGGAAGGAGAAGGGCACCAAGATGGTGAGTGCGTAGGAGGCTCCACCTCCCCATGGAGACATCACTGAGAACAGCTAAACACACACCAAGTCACCTTTATAAGAACGACAGAAACAAGTCAGAGACCACAGTACCTTGTTTTATTATAATCATAAAAAAAAGTCAAATTGAAGAAAGCAAAAGAGAAAGTGTTGCTTGCAGCAGCCTTCCCCCAAGGACTAGGAGCAAGGCGAGGAGAGACGTCCCCTACTGGGGACGGGGAGCAGAAACTGAATCCTAGAGTCAGGTCTGCTGCAGAAAAGCTCAGAACTGAGCACTCTGCCCCTGCTCCCAGGCCCACAGCTGCAGAGTGGATATCTGGAGCTTCTACAGCCAGGCGTCTCTGCCACCTCTCCCACAAACACCCGCAGAAAGCAAAACCCCAACCACCAGGAGAGGGAGCTCAGGACCGCGTCTTGGAGCTCACATTTGGGTCTGCCATGCTGAGCCCCAGCCCCTGAGACAGCTCAAAGGCGTCTAGCCCCCATCCAGTGCTCACAGAGTCTCCAGGCCTTCCTGGCATCAGGCAGAGACTGAGCTCTGGGGGTCAGGCTCACTCTGGTATTCCTCACTGCCCGCCTTTGCTGAGCTTTGTGGACACCCCCAGGACATTGCAGAGACTTGTGACCGTGATAACCGGGTATGACCAGCCTAGGGGCTCCATTACCACTCTCCTCAAACCTGGGGCAAACAGCAAGGGGACACAGGACTGTCTTGAAGCTCAGTGCTGGGCCAGTAAAGCCCAACCCTGGGCAGATCCTAATGTTTCCAGTCTGAGGCCAGTGTTTGTAGGCGGTCTCAATATGTGCTTCAGGGCCAGGCTGGGGCCTGCACCCTGGTGAGACAGACTTGCTCTGGTGTGTAGCACCACCATCTTTTTGCAGGCCTTCTGTGCACTCCCAAGATGGCACAGGGCCTGGCGACTGTGAGAGCCAGGTGTCACTCTCTTAGGGCCTGCCTAAGTGGCTGAGGAGCTGCCTCTAGCAACCCCCCTACAATCTCAGCAGACAACAGGACTCATAGGACTGCTCTGGGACTCAGGGCCAGGCTGATAAAATCCAGCCTGCAGAAAGAGTCTCTGGACCTGCTTCAGTGCCCAACAGAATTCTGTGGTTCTGATTGAGCACTCGTATGCCCTAGCCAATACCAGCTTGGCTGACAGGGGCAGCGTCAGGTTTTGGGCCCACCTCAGCTGCAGATGGACCACATCAGGGTCAACCTTGGTCGTACCCACAGGTTGCACTCATTGTGGTGAGCTGAGGGCTCCAGATGAGATCCAGCATCATGGCCTTTGTGATCACAGGATAGGGAATCTGAGCCTACCAGAGGCATAGGAAGAGGTTTGTATGGACAGATTATCCCTTTTTAGGCACTTTCCTTGTCCATTCTGAATAATACATAAGCTGCAGCTTTGGGGCAAATTTGAGATTAGGGGGTATTTTAAGACTGAATTAGTTAAAACAAAACAAAACAAAACAATGGTGGACCAAAGCTAACCATGACTTAGCATGCTATCTAGTGCTGCAATGGCAGTAGTGTCCATATATTGATGAATGGATAAAGAAAATGTGGTATATACACACAATGGAATTTACTCAACCACGAAAAGGATGAAATCTTGTCATTTGCAACAACATGTATGGAGCTCGAGGTCATTAGGTGAATTCAAATCAGACAAACATCATATGACTTCACTCATATGTGGTGTCTAAAAAATAGGTGATCTCTTAGAAATTAAAATATAATAATGGTTACTAGAGGCTGGGATGGAAGTGAGTTGGGAGAGGTGGGGAAAGTTTGATTAATGGGAACTTGGTTAATAGCTGGATAGGAGTTAAGAACTTCTGAGGTTCTATTGCACAGTAGGATGACTATAGATAATGTTAATGTACTGAATAGTTCTCTATTAAAAAATCCTAGGGAGGGACAGTGTTGTGGTGCAGCAGATTAAGCTACTTCTTGCAATGCTTGCATCCCATATGAGCCATTCAAGTCCCAGTTGCTCCACTTCCTTTTCAGTTCCCTGCTAATGTTCCCGGGAAAGCAGCAGAGGGTGGCCCAAGTGCTTGGGTCCCTGCACCCACGTGGGAAACCTGGATGGAGTTTCAGGCTCCTGGCTTTGGCTTGGCCCAGCGCCTGCTGTTGTGGCCATTTGGGGACTAAACCAATGAATGGAAGATCTCTCTCTCTCTCTCTCTCTCTCTCTCTCTGTAATTCTACCTTTCAAATAAAGAAGGAAGTAAATAAGCAAAGAAGGAAAAGATTGCATAAGGAGAGAGGGAGCTGAATTCCTACTCCAGGTCATTTTGATTCCTATTCTAGTGCCCGACCTCCTTGCCTTAGGCATAAAGCAATAACTTTCTGGAAGAAAATGGCTCACACAACTGGTTCAGCATCCAAGGTGTACTTATTAAGACACAACTAGCTGTTGATCAATTTACTCCTGGCACCAATAACTTCCTAATACCTCCATAATCCAGTCTTGTCTAATCTGCATTTTGCAATGTGATTGACTGCCCAGTTGTTTGTAAGCAAATCAATAATTTGTAATTGCTGATGGCAATGGCTGGCTGGAGCCTATTCCTCTTCAACAATCCTGACAGCCTCTCCTTGGGTCCCTCCTCTGTCTTCCCATTCCCCTAACTCTCTCTTTTGGGGTTCACCTAAAACACCACCATGCTCAGTGGTTCAATGGCTTATATTCTGTCACTCCTTCTGGTCTGTATCTGCTTTTAACATACCTCACAGTCTTTTCTGTAAATAACTGTTGTGTATCTATAAATCAGATTACATTTTGTATAATAGGACTTGCCATGTTCAATATAGTTCAGTTCAAACATTCATTGAATATCTATTACCAATTAGATAAAAAAAAAACTGTAGGGGCTGTTCTCTTTGAGAGGGGGATAGTAGAAAAAAGGAATGGTCATTCTATCAGGAAATCTGAAGTTAACAAGTGGCCTTGAGTCTGCCTTCAGCAGACAATGGATACTCCCTAAGAAAAACAGAAGCAGAGTCTCTGTACAAAGTAAACTGAACAGGAAGGTGTGGAGAGTTTAGGGTAATAAAGGGACTTGGTACAACACCTTCTTTTGTAGACAAAAGAGGATGAGATGGAGAAGGCAGCAAATATGTCAAGAAATTGCTGTGCAAGCCGTGACACAGAAAGTGGGCTACAAAAGGATGTGGGAAGACAAAATCCACACAGAAAGATTCAGGTAACTGTTGAGTTGCATCACTAAGATAGTCACACTGCACCCAAGAATTTGCTTTTTCAGTAATCCTTGCTGTAATAATTACATTTTTTTTTGACAGGCAGAGTGGATAGTGAGAGAGAGAGACAGAGAGAAAGGTCTTCCTTTTGCCGTTGGTTCACCCTCCAATGGCAGCCATGGCTGGCGCGCTGCGGCTGGCGCGCTGCGGCCAGCGCACCGCGCTGACCCGAAGGCAGGAGCCAGGTGCTTCTCCTGGTCTCCCATAGGGTGCAGGGCCCAAGCACTTGGGCCATCCTCCACTGCACTCCCTGGCCACAGCAGAGAGCTGGCCTGGAAGAGGGGCAACCGGGACAGAATCCGGCTCCCCGACGGGGACTAGAACCCGGTGTGCCGGCACTGCTAAGTGGAGGATTAGCCTATGGAGCCGCGGCGCTGGCTAATAATTACATTTGTTTTTCAAGCATACATTTCTGTCTGATCAATATAGCAGTTGCTCTGTAATTCAGGATATCATACTGGCATCTTCAACAGGGTAAGTAAAATGATTTACATTGGTACCTTGGTGAAGTACCCCCAACTCTGGGACCTTTGCTGTCTTAACAACCACCATCTGTCACTGATAGCAGTCAAGAGATCATAAAAAATCAATGATCAAAGTTGAAAGAGACTCAGATGTAATTTCTAGAATGTCTTCCAAACAATTGCGTCTCCTCTATACACCATTTTTCACAGACTGTCATTTAGCTTCAAGTGAACACTTTCAGTAAAGCAAAGCTCCTAGCTCACACACCTACTCCATGCTCAGGCAGCTCTAATGGTTAAGAAGTATTATTTCTCCATAGGCCCTTCTTCTTATATAGCATACCTGGAAAAGATCTATCTTACCTTCTCTCCCATAGCTCTTCAGAGATAGAATGATTATGGTCTTCCCCCTTTCTCCACGTTTTGAAATCCCATTGCCTTCTATTTCTTACAAACAAAAACTTCTTCCCTCTGAATGAACTTGATATGGACACGCACTGTTCTGCCTGCCTAGTGCTCCTTTTTATCTGGAATAGTAGACCCTCTTATCAGGAATAGGTGCCACCTCCTCTCCCAGCTCCAACCATGAGGGCCCATCGAGGCAAGTCAGCTCTTGGGCCAGGGTTGACTTGCCCAAAGGAGGACACATCCTCCAGCCTAGGCCAATCACTGTCCTTTTGGAAGTAGAACTAGAAAATGGGAAGAAGTCATGGTGGTGATGAGAATTCCTAGCTGAGACACTTGGCCATTATGTTCTCTGCACATGGAGGTGATCAGTCCATAGTTTTTAGTTATACAACATACTCGTGCTATTTATCTGATAAATTCCCTATATGCTTATACCAGTTTAAGTTAACAAAGAGCTCTGACAAATATAGGTATGCACCAGTATATTTCCTTCATCCCACAAAATCTCCACAATGGAACCCAGGATTTGTGAGGGGTCAGGGAGAAGGTACTTGGGTCTATCAAGTTCAGCAAAGAGCAGACCCACCCCTCCCCTGGTTTGGAGCTTGTATTCCTTATTTTCATCCTAAGGGACTTCCCAACAAAATACTTTCCTTTCCCAGACCAGGCTATAAGACCAGCAGCCGCTGGGGGCATTCAGTTACTCACTGGGTCGTTGTACATCTGGACAATGAGCTGCTTCACCCCATGCAGGGTTGGGTGGGCCCATGGAGAGGGATCCAGCCAGTGCCGATTCAGGTCAAACCCCATAAGAGAGCATCTAGATAGGATCCAAAATAAGAGCCAGTATAGACATGAAAAGCTCAGTTTCTCATTTGCTGAAATACAGTTAGGAACAGGATATGCAAGTATGTCATGTATATAGCATTTACTGTTTTCCAGACATAGTTCCAAGTACTTTGCATGTATTAATTTATTCAGTGCTAACCCTATAAGCTCTATGACCATTATAATTCCCTTGTTATGAAAGACACTGAGCCATAGAGAGGTTAAAAAATATGGGTATTTCTGCGGAGCACTGCCACTCCAGATGACCCATGAATACAGGCATGCCTTCTACACAGTGCACTGGAAAGAGGTGACCAGGCCAAAATCACTGCAGTCCCCCTTGTTTCTCTTGGTTTCACACCTGTAGCTACTTCATTACATCGGCTTTGAAAACGTATCAACACCTTTGCATCACTTCCATTGATACCATCCTGAGATTGGCCTAAGGTGCAGAGTACAGTCTGATCGCTTGCCTGGTCTTCGTGTTTCCATCTCCACCTCCTCCCATGGCACCATACATCTCCCCATCTTCCTTACAACAGCCAGGGTTATTCTCTTAACACATAAGTTAGAGCATGACCCTCCTCTCTTACATTGTTCCATTTCACACGCAGCAGAAACACGCAAGTCCTTACTGAAGGGTGCATGTTCCCATGCGATATGCTGTCTTAACTCTCCAACTTCAGCTCCTACCACTATCCCTCTGCTTCTGCTGGTCTCCTTGCTGTTTCTCCAACACACTCGGCGCTTCCTGCCTCAGGAGCTTTGCACTGTTCCCCTGTGCCTAGGCTCCTTTTCCCCTGGAAATCTGAGTGACTCATTCTCTCACTTAATTTCAAATTTTTGTCCAAACATCACCATCCTGATGCCCACTCTGACCACCTTCTCTAAAATACTTGGGCACATGAGCTAACTTCACCAGGGCAAGTGTAATTATGGCATCCAATTCTTCTCCTCTCCCTCAACATCTCCCCCAGGGCTCTGTCCCAGTGCCTCCATCCCCTGCACCTTAACACACTGCAGGTCCTCCCCAGGCCAGCCCGGGTTGAGGTATAACTTTCAGAAGAACTGTGCTTACTCAAAATTCAAATCACCACTCCCCTTCTCTCCAATCCATTCCCCTCTTGTCTCCAGGATGCATCCCACAGGCCTCACTATTTTCCACTCATGATCATGATTCATCCAATGGCTATCCATTACTTATAAAATAAATTTCTGCTGTTTGCAGATTTTCAGCCAAATTCAAAACTGATAGAAGCCATAGCCTTCTCACCTTCTCACCACTCTCTCTACCCTAGATTGTTCCTCGTTTTCTTCTCTGGCCCTCTGTCCTACTATTCTAATCCCCACCATCGCACTGTCGTGATTTTCTGTTTCCTTGAGCAGTACAGTTTAACCCCTCTCAGCTTACAAAACCTGCACTCTTGCCTATCATCCTGCTCAGCAAAATGAAGGGCTTCCCAGAGGACCCTTCTCTCCTTTGAGATGGCTGGCGTGTAGAGAGGCAGGTGGAAATAATAATAGTTTCACCACAACTTAAAATAGCATGATGGGAGCCTGGGGAGAATCACTCATGCTCCTGGAGACTGGTGCAGAAGGGCCCCATTGAGGAGAAGCTATTTAAGCTGGATCTTCTTGAAGGGTAGAATTTTGTCAGTCATTGAGGATGAAGAAAAGAAAACAAAGGAATTATGAAACCGGCCAGGATTGGGGTTTGACTGAGTCATAGACTCTGTGGTCACAGGTTGGAGACGGTGAAGTTGTACAGGGAGATGGGGTGAAATGTGAAGGGCCTTAAATGCCTGGCAGAGTTCTGTTACTTTGTCTTTGCATTGCTATGTTTACATCAACCTGGTGCTGATGCTGGCTTCTTGTTGGTAGCACAGCAAGAACACTGATAGTCCTATACTCAGGTCACAAGAAGGTTCCCATCACAGTCATGGGAACATAGTTCACAGGACACATACTGACGTTATTTTGTCCCAAGAACTGAGTACAAAGTACTAATCCTTGGAGTCAGTCCTGACAACAACCCCATGGGAGAGGTGCCATCATTGTTCCCACTTTGCAGATGGGAACTGAGGCATAGAGAGGTCACCAACAGCTTGCTCAAGCACAGAGGTGCCATCGAGACTGATGCCCACGTAGTCTGGCTGCATGCAGACCTGGAGCTCTTAGTCCCTGTGCCTCATAACAGCAGTGACCAGTCAGGATCAGCCATCAGCCAGGCCCTGGGCTACAACCTACGATGGACTGTGACAGTTATATAGAGCAGCTGGACATTCTGCTTGGACTGTCCTGTAAGTATACAGCCTTTCACCCTGGCATCTTCCCCCTGTGGAAGTATAGCAACTGGAGTCGGAACTTAGATTGAGCTCTCTGTCCAGAGCTCAGAGCCTCTGAGTCTCACCTGGGTTGTCTTCTCCCTTATGTTTCCAGTCTCAAAGAAGTGGCAGGTCCTAAAGGGTGTAATCCATCTCTCCTTGCTTTCTTCTCTCCCCTTATCCCTCCCTCCACTTGAACAGAACTTCCCAGTGTGCAGGTCAGGAGCTGTGCACTGGGAAGAGCTCACAAGCTCACCATCTGTTGCAGGAAACTGACTCCTTGGGCACACAGTGAGGAAGGAGAGAGGCCTTCACTTTCTGGCTGTCTCTCCACATTGTAAAACAAAGCACATGGTGAAAGATCAAAGAATCCGGAACCCCTGGAAAATGTAGGCACGGACTTGCATTCAAGTGACTCAGTCACGTGTGTGTGTTTCCTTCACTCAGCACTGGGAGATCTGGAGAGCTAATGAGGACAACCCCCTTCTCCCACACCAGCTTCCTCCTTACAAGTTCATCTTTCTTTGGTCCCCTGGGAGGACTAGGAGAACCACATTTCCTCACCCCAGTGTTGCTTGTGCCCTGGAGGGAACCAGAGACAATGATGTGGAATTCCCAGGAATATTCTTTGGCTCCACATTTGGATTCTCAGTAGAGTCCAGTTGAGCCCCTCAACCTTCCTGGAGCCAGGCTGACCTGGTGAGTGGGACAATGCCCCATGGCAGAGCAGGTCCTGAACTCCACTGCTAGCTGACTATGTGACCTTGGGCAAGTCTCCAGGACTAAGTTTTCACAGGATATTTAAGAGTCTCTTCCACTGTGAACTGTATCCTCCCTACCTCCACCCCACTGGAGAGGAGCTCCCAAAACAGTGTCCCCCTGTTCCAGGATTTCCATGAGAGCGGTGATGCTGAGCCACCAATCATTCTCTCTGCTGAACACAGGGATCATGAAGTTTACCCTCCTGACCAGGCAGGTTACTTCCTGACCTTGAACTTGCAAATGGGTCCCTTTTTCATTTGCCATTACAATATGTGCATGTTTCTTTGATCTGAAACTCTTTTTATCTACCACCATAACAGTGTTGAAATATGACACATTATCCCATTGTTTGTACCCTCCCCCACCCCACCTCACCCCAATTTTTCCTTGGATATTTCCTCACTGTGGCAATTTATGTTGTTTCCAATGTTATACCATTCTCAAAATGTACTATTGAATATTCTGATTCCTAAAGTTTTTCCATATTTCAGAATTTTCCCTTAGAATAGTTTCCCAAAAGAATTACTTGGTAAGAGGACTGACTGTATAATCTTTTGTAAAGTGAAAAATAGTCCATGCTATTGAAAGTAGAAAAGGGTAAAAAGGATAGCAACCCTTCCTTTCTCCAAAAGTTAACTATTTTTAGGCTTTTGCTACAGTTCCTGCCATCTTTTCTTTCTGAACTGTGTAGCCATAACTCACATTTAATGAGTGCTTCCTATGCTCTTTAATTTCATCCTCACTTTTATTCCATTAAAAAAAATCCATGTCACTACTTCACAGATGAGAAAACAAAGGCTTGGACATTTTAAACAATTTTCTCCAGGGTCACAGAGCTACATTGTGGTGGAATCAGAATTTGAGCTGAGGTCAACTTGATTCTCAGAGTCCAGAATCTTACCAATTTCTTTCCTTATTCTGTACTCTGACTACACCAAATTTTCTTTCAAAAAGGAAATATTTGTGGTGGTGGTGGGGAGCATTAAACCCCCAGTTGGATCACACCTGTGTCCCATATTGAAGTGCCTGGGTTCAAGTCCTGGCTTCCTTCATGTTTCCTGCTCCTACTAATGCACACCCTGGGAGGCAAAGGTGATGGCTCAAGTGTTGGGCTCCTTTCACCCACATGGGAGATCTGGATTGAGTTCCTGGCTCCTGGTTTCAGCCCAGCCTAGCCCTAGCTGTTACAGGCATTTGGGATGTGAACCAATGGATGGGCTCTCTGTCTCTCTCTCCTTTCAAACAAATAATTCCTTTTTAAAAACCAGAAATATTCAATGCTGTGATTAGGGTCTTGATCTACAGGCTTAGTAGGCAGTTCTTAAATACTGCTGTCTGCAACACTACTACCCTTGAGGAATTAAGGATAGACTGAGACACACAGACCAACTCATCTGCAGTCTTCCCAAGGTCATTTTGTTGGCACGTGGTGGAGCAGGCTTCAAATGCAGCACTCTCTGGCTTTAACGCCCACACTCTTTTCAGGAACAAACAACTCAAGTCAAACCCTCTGCCTTTGACAATGCGTGAGCAAACTGAGGAAGGAAGACTGGTTTAGGGAACAAGGATGAGACAAGAATTAAATACAGCATTCATCACAGCCTCATTGAGAACCTTCTATACACCAAGTTCTAGGGTACTGCTGCTGGAAGAGAGTGATTGATAAGAGGTGTTCTCTGCCCTTGAGAAATATAAAGTCTAACAGGAGAGAGAAGACATTCTCCCAGGTGTCATCTTTCATTATTCAGGTCCGGTTGTAAGGCTTAAATGAGACAATGCACGTAGCAAATTTAAGCACAGGTCCTGGAATATATAATAGTAGCTCAAAATTTTGTATTGTCATTTTTATTGTATTTTATTATTATTTTATACTCTGTCCTGTATGTATGACATAGACTAACAGTTTTTCAGTCTATAGGAGGCTGGAGTAGACAGCAGCAGTGGTCCGGGTGACTTCTTCCTCTAGTCTGGGAATTGGGCACAACTGAATTTAAATTCCTGCTGTGCTTACTGCAGTAAGCCCTTATCTGTATTTCCTGGGGAGTGTCCGGGATCTAACCTTGCGTTAGATGGAAGTTGGGTGGGGTGAGCTTGCTCCTCCATCATTGCCAGATCCTGCAAGCATGGTGGTGCCTTGCTTAACTCCGTGGCAGCCAGATCCTCCGTTTTTGTGAGTCAGCAGCAAGAGCAAGAGAAAGAGCAGGAACCCAGGCTCAGGCAACAGCGAGCCCTGCCCAAGGCTCAGATTTGGGACTAGGTGGGGCTGGTGGTGGGAGGTGTCGTGCAGAAGCGCTGCTGTGGGACAAAGGCGATTCCTGCTCGTCAGTGCTGTGCTAGTAACTGGTTTTCAAGCGTGGTCTCCAGCTTCTGCTTGATCTCTAAGTTCCTTCCTTGTAAATGCGCTTTGTGCTTAAGTGGCTGAAATCAGTCCTTGTTAACTTAGCTGATGCCTCCCTAACCATGTGCTCCTATGGGATGAGTATAGACCACTCCAGCTAAGCCCTGTGACGTCCTTTTCTCAGGGGCTGGTCTGGTTACTAAACAAAGGCAGTCACCAGTGCCAGCTCCACTACTATCTATAACCTTGAAAGAAACATTGTCCTTAATAATAGGACTTAAATATAAATAACTGTATCCTCAGAGATGCTTGATTCCAAGCCTCCCCTTTGCCCTCAGCAAGGTCTTGGCCAGGTCACCAGCTTGCTCCAGGACACATCTGACACCTGGAGCCCACCACCTCCCCAGGTAACTTATCTCATTCTCGGACAGCTCTAGCAGGGAATTCTTCTTTCTCTTTGGCTGAAATGTGACTCCCAGGCGATTTCCTGCAACCGTCTCAGCCTCGCCCCATGGAGTTGCACAGAACAATGAGGCTCTCTGATGGAGTCTGGGGGCTTTGGGACCCACAGCGAGGTTTAAATTTTGGATATACTCCTCACCAGCTATGTGACCTTTTCAAAATTTCTCTTTTAAATGCCCCTCTGGGCTTCTGTTTTATCACACGGATAATGAGGATAATAAGCCTGACCTTCTGGATGGCGTACATCAACTAATGTATGTAAAGGGCCCCACAGAATCCTCAGCACAGAGTGAACTTGAGCAAACCATAGGCAGCAAAGATGGCGGCAGTGCTGACAACTATGGAGTCGTTGAAACTGTCTAGACTGTCCCACCTCCTCTATGCAGTGCAGCGTTTGCACTCCCTGCAAATGCAGAGGTGGGTACTTCTCCTCGGCTCTGGAAGCTTCCATGGCTCCTCCATCAGAATGGCTATAACAAGATGCAGTCACTGTTGATTCTGTCTTCCCCAGTGGCCTATAATTCCTCAAGAGCAGAAGGACATCTTATTCGTGTTGGTATCATCCCAGCTGCCTGACAAAGAGCTTGGGTCGCAGCAGACAGTTATCGTATGAACATTTCCTGCCTTGTATAATATTGTTCTCACAAGCAGCCAGCCACACGAGGGGACTCCATTCTTCAAGGAGGGGTTTAGGCAACCTGATCCCTGGCTGCCACATAACCGGTGCTTACATGGCATGGACTAAAAACCAAGTGTACTGGCCCTGGGCCCTGTGATCTTCCCACTGAGCCACATTGCTTCCAAGACGCTTCCTTGTTTCAAAGAAAGTGGGGCTTAAAACTGAAGGGAAAGTGTTAGAGGGGGAGATCCTGAAAGGTAGGCTCCTTCATCCAAGCTGCTGATGAAAGCAGAGTGCACTGGAGGTTCAAAGGCAACTTCCATCCTCAGAGGGTGTGAGCGCTCCCCAGCCACAGCACCTGCACGGGCACTTCCTAAGCTGGCTTTTAAAGAACCCTTCCAGGGGAAATCAGTCTACAGTAGATGGCTATTTTCTGAAAAAGACATCTTAGGAAAAATGTGGGGCCCTGGCTAGGAGACACCTAGACACCTCCATTGTCTGTGTCAACTTGGGAAAGTCCCCTCCCCTCCCTAGGCTCCGAGCTTTTCTTTGTAAAATGAAGTGGTTAAACCTCACTCACGGAGGTCTCTTCCGGATTGCTCATCTGTTGATCTTAAAGCATCAACAAAATTACAGGCTTTAGCCCCAGAATAGAAAGCATGAATTTTCCCAAAAATGTTTAATTAAAACACAAAGGAAGTAATATATTCTAGAAAAAGGATTGATATGGTTTTAAAAAGAAATGCCAACTTGTCAAAGATTATCAGTCGCTGTATGCTAAACACATGCATTTCAACATTTGAGATGTGTGTGGGACCCAGATGGGAGTTTGTTAAGAGTCAAGACACGCACCTTCCCAGCATGGTGGGTGGAAGGTATGTGCCAAGTTAGGTAAGCAAGAATGGTCAGAAATTATACATATTTGGAATGCTTGTGTTCATAACTGACTATAAGTTCCAGGAGACCAGATAGGTGCAGGCTTTTTCTCTTTAGAGGTCAAGAAACAGGTGTCTAAAGACAGAGGAATAGCCAGGGTGACCTTAAGCTACCTGGCTGTCAGGCCTATGATGAACAGCTAGAGTCACTGAGTATAAAATCCCAGGTTCCTGCTCTGGGTCTCTGTCCCCCTGATGATCTTTCTATGCTGTTATTTTTTAAAGATTTATTTTATTTATTTGAAAGGCAGAGTTAGAGAGATAGAAGGAAAGACAGAGAGATAGATAGATGATAGATGATAGATAGATAGATAGATAGATAGATAGATAGATAAAATGGCTGCAAAGCCTGGTCTGGTCTGGTCTAAATCCAGGAGCCAGGAGCTTCTTCCAGGTCTTCCACATGGGTGCAGGAGCACAAGCACTTAGGCCATCTTCTGCTTCCTTAAAGGAGCATTATCAGGGAGCTAGATCAGAAGTAGAGCAGTCAGGAATTGAATTGGTGTCCATATGGGATGCTGGCTCTGTAGACAGTGTCTTAACTCGCTACGCCACAATGCTGGCCTCTCTATCTTGTTATGTTTACAATGAAATTGCTGTATGAAGTGAAAATCAAGACCTATATTCTGACAGAATATTTAGGACCATTATCGGAAAAGCAAATGTGTGGAGGACAGATCTGTATGTGACTGCATAATGTATATAATTTCTTTCCCTTGAGTAGAAGTATCTCTCTCTTTTTTTTTTTCAGGCAGAATGGACAGTGAGAGAGAGAGAGAGAGACAGAGAAAGGTCTTCCTTCTGTTGGTTCACCCTCCAATGGCCATTGTGGCCAGCGTGCTGCGGCCGGCGCACCACGCTGATCCGAAGGCAGGAGCCAGGTGCTTCTCCTGGTCTCCCATGGGGTGCAGGGCCCAAGCACTTGGGCCATCCTCCACTGCACTCCCGGGCCACAGCAGAGAGCTGGCCTGGAAGAGGAGCAACCGGGACAGAATCCTGTGCTCCAACGGGGACTAGAACCCAGGGTGCCGGCGCCACAGGGAGAGGATTAGCCTATTGAGCCACGGTGCCAGCCTTTTGAGTATCTTTACTTTCTTCTTTCAAACTGTGAGCTCCCCGTGGGCAAGGACAACGTCTCAATCATCTTGTCCACCCCTCCCCAACATTATCTATCATAGACCCAGGGTGCAGAGAAGCTTCAATTTCTCTATTGACCAAACAAATGAGTGAACAGGTGCATAAATGGACGAATGAATGCCCTGCAGATTTGCAAACAGGGTTAGGTAAGTACTTGCAGACAAATTATTTAGAAAACAATTTAACTACCAGTTAAATACTAGACACATTCACAATAATAAAGTGTGGTATATATTATTCACCTTAACTGTCGCTCCCCCTCTTCGTGGAGGAACGACACAGGACCCTGCGCTGTTCTTTTGTCTGCTCGGCCCTCCCCGGGTTTGCTGCTGGTTCTTCCCGGGTTGGCTACTATCCCTTCCACCTCCGTGGAAGGGCAGTTCCCCCTGGCCACATTCCCCACTTCCGCAGGGGAGCAGCACACCGCCGGCCGGCTCTCTGGGGGCTGCACAGGTGTTCCCTTAGATGTTCCCCTTAGATGTTCCTGGTGCATGCCGTCTCTCTCCTCCTTTATAGTCCTCCTCCGCCAATCCCAACTCGGCTGCCCACATGCCGAGTACGCTGCTCTCCAATCAGGAGCAAGTCCTACAGTTTATTGGTTGAACTGGAGGCAGCTGTGCGGAAGCTGTTTACTTCTCTCCCAGCGCCATATTGTGGGAGAGCAGATGCATAGAATAAGTCCTAATTCCAGTAACTTAGTCCAGTCCGGATTGCTCCCCACAGATCCCCCTTTCTTTTTATTTTTTGGCGTTGATACGCGCCTGTCTTCGGTGTCCCGCGGCACACACTCTGCTCTACTTGCTAGAGTTGCCACAGGTTCTTAAAAGTCCTATCAATCAGGCAAACCGAATCCGGGTCCTCTCTTCGCCATGTTATGAGGAGGTTTTTAGGCGCTGATGCGTGCCTGTGTTCGGTGACCTGCGGCTCATACTCTGGTCGAGCCGCCTGCTGGCGCTTACCGCCTTAATCAGGCAGACCGAATCCAAGCTTTCTCATTGCCGTATTGTGGGGGAGACTTATTAGTGTTGGTTCGTGCCTATCTTCGGTGACCTGCAGCTCATACTCTGGTCGAGCTGCTTGCTGGTGCTTACCGCCTTAATCAGGCAGACCGAATCCAAGCCTCCTAATTGTTGTATTGTGGGGAAGCCTTACTGATGTTAATTCGTGCCTGTCTTCGGTGACCTGCGGCGCATAAGCTGCTAGCCACCGCAGGTGCTCATCGCCTCACTTAATCAGGCAGACCGAATCCAAGCTCTCACATTGCTGTGTTGTGGGGAGGCCTTTCTATTTCTCTATTTCTCTATCTCCGGGCATTCCTATTTCTCCCATTTTACTTCTGTCTGCCAACATTCCCATTTCTCTTTTACTTCTAAACTTCTGTTTCTCTTATCCCTGCGGCTTCCCGGTGCCTCGCCCTGCCGGCAGGCTCCGCCCCGAGGCTTTCCGGCTGAGCCGCTTCAGCCCGCGTCTCTCTCATCTGCGCGGCTCGGCTTTGCGCGCACACTCCGCGGTCTCGCACTTAACCCTTTCGCGTCTGAACCACGGCCTCGCGCCAGCCCCGCGTTCCCTATGTACTTGAGCCCCGCACGCTCTGTCTGCGCGCGGCAGCCTCCGCGAGTCACACAGCGTAGCTTACGTGTCTGCCACTAGCATTCAATCTAAGTTCCCCGGGCTAGCCTGACGAATTCAACCCAGCATACGTCTCTGCCCCACGGTTTGGCTTCCCGTCCTTTGCTCCCCGGGCTAATCAGACGGATCCCAACCAGGCTTACGTTTCAGCTTCTGGTTTCAACTTTTCGCCCCTTATTCCCAGGCTAACTTGAGAATCCCAAAGTGGCTTTCGTTTCCGCCTCGGCCTGCCCCCCACGGCTTCAATTTCCCTAACATTTTTCTCTACCCGGTATGTTTCCCCAAGCTTTCTTCCAACAATACTCCTCCCTCATTTCTCCTGGCCTCTCCCCACAGTCCGCATCCGAGTCTGTTTGTTCTAGCTTTCACTTTCGCTTTCGACCTTAGAGATTTCTCCCAGCTTCCCCCCGTAGTCCGTATCCGAGTCTATGCCTAGGCTTTCAATAGCTTCTTCCGGCACCCTTTTCGTCCGGCTTTTCCCTAGGCTGTTTGCTAGTTTCTCTCTCCGATATTTTCCCTAGGCTGTTTGCTAGTCTCTCTCTCCGATATTTTCCCAGTTCTTCCCGTTTCTTCCCTCCTAAGTTTGCTATCCGTCCTAGGTTTCCTATCCGAGTCACGGCACCATTATGTCGCTCCCCCTCTTCGTGGAGGAGCGACACTGAACCCTGCGCTGTTCTTTTGTCTGCTCGGCCCTCCCCGGGTTTGCTGCTGGTTCTTCCCGGGTTGGCTACTATCCCTTCCACCTCCGTGGAAGGGCAGTTCCCCCTGGCCACATTCCCCACTTCCGCAGGGGAGCAGCACACCGCCGGCCGGCTCTCTGGGGGCTGCACAGGTGTTCCCTTAGATGTTCCCCTTAGATGTTCCTGGTGCATGCCGTCTCTCTCCTCCTTTATAGTCCTCCTCCGCCAATCCCAACTCGGCTGCCCACATGCCGAGTACGCTGCTCTCCAATCAGGAGCAAGTCCTACAGTTTATTGGTTGAACTGGAGGCAGCTGTGCAGAAGCTGTTTACTTCTCTCCCAGCGCCACATTGTGGGAGAGCAGATGCATAGAATAAGTCCTAATTCCAGTAACTTAGTCCAGTCCGGATTGCTCCCCACATTAACTTTATAAACGATAATATAAAATCACAGAAAGATTTGACCTTGAAAAGGTCGCTTGGCAACCACTTGGATATAGACCTGGGATTTGAACCCATGTCTTGTTAATGCCCTTGAGGTCCCCCCAGCCATCTCTGAGACTGTGTAACCGTGAAGAACACACTAAGTCACTCATTTGTCTGCTCTCCTTGTCCAGGTCTCTTCCTCCTTTGCCCAGTGGCAGAGATACAATGGTTCCAGAGGATGCTATAAAAATGGCAAATAAATAGCTCCGTCTCAAGAAGGTCATCATGCCTCAGCCTTGTTGCAATAATAGCAGCCAGAATGAGAGCAATGATTCCACTTCCCCTCCTTATGATTTCCTTTTCATCTCCTTTAAAGGACAGAGAAAAAGGCAGTTTGGCGGCTCCAGATCAATCTCGTCCCAAGCGCCAGGATCTGCGTACTCCTGGGAGCCTTGGCATTGACAAGCAAAGACGTATGGGGCACATGTGCAATTGTCCCCCAAACACAGCAGTTTTTCAGCATTGCCAATGAGCTGGATTGGATTAAGTATATTTGCACCAAAAGCAAAATAAATATTGCTTTATTTAATGTCACTAAAAGGTTGGGATTCAATTGCCCTTGGCCTGAGGCACCTTTCAGCTCTATTGATTGGACAGTGTCAGAACGGCAGACAATCTGTCATCAACAAGCACTGCAAAGTGCTTAGCTGGTGAACTGGGCTCTGCTGTGGTATGGATGGAAAGCAGAAGGCGATGTCCTTTGTCCCAAACCCAGGGAATAATCATAACACATCTGCTTCCGGTCGTCACCACCAAGATTCCTAATGCATTTTTCTTTAGGGCAACACGACAAGGAGATAACTGTGACCAGGGCTGTGAAGACGGAGGGCAGCCCAGATAAGAACCTAATCTTCAAAGTCAGAAGGAGTTGGGTTTGAGTCCTGTATCTGCCACAGAGTAGCTTTGTGACCTTGGGCAAATGCACCTGCTTTGCTCATAGACCTGAAAGTGCCGGGAGTGCAGAGACAGAATCTCCTCTCACCACTGAGTCTTCAGGGCCAGACAGGGTGTGGGCCACAGCCGGCTCTCCATTGAGCTGTACAAGCAGACAGAGCCCCAGGAGGCTCAGCGTTTATCCACGGTGCAGCAAGGACAAGGGCAGAGGCAGGACTCAGACCCAGGCTGGCTGACTTGAAAGCCCATGTTCTCAGTGTCATTTTACTCTCTCCTGACAGCCCCGGGAGTCAGTTCAGAGCCCAACACAAGGGCTGTGCCTCATGTGAAGTAGGGGAGGGGAGTACTTGGGGGGTGGGAGGCAGTCTTTTTTAAAGATTTATTTATTTATTTAAAGGCAGAGTTAAGGAGGGAGAGAGAGACACACAGAGAGAAACAGAGAGATTTTCCATCCAAGTGGTGGAGTGGCTGGGACTGGGCCAGGTAGCAGCTAGGAGCCTGGAACCCCATTCATGTCTCCCATGTGGGTGGCAGGAGCCCAAGTCCCTGAGCCAAGCTCTTCTGCTGCCTTCCTTGGCACACTAGTAGGAAGATGGATCAGAAGTGGAGCATGCTCCTATGGGATGCTGGTGTTGCAGGCAGTGGCTTAACCCACTGTACCACAATGCCGCTCCTCACCCTTGTGTTTCAAGTGAGGAAAATAAGTCTCAAATAAGGAACTAGAATGAAAGATACCGATAAGCAAATTGACAAAAGGTACACCCCTCCAAGCTGACAAGTTACAAACAGGTGCTCTTTCTGGGTGTGTGAAGTACAAAGTGATGTTACTTGCTCTGGCCAGACTTTGGGTTGGGAGCTGAGTGGCAGCCCCTGTTGGCCCCTTGACCAGGAAACTCTGCAGTGTGTAAACCACGCGTCCTTATGAGGCAACCCTGCATGTGCCCAAGGTCCATAACAAAGCCAGGATTAACACTCGAGTTTCCCACCTCCAAAATTCAGCAAGGTCTTCAACCTTTAAAGGTAGGCTTTTTGGCAAAGTGGTAGGATTAGCAGAAAGGGTACTCAGAGTACACTTGGAAAAGGGACATATCCAACTCTGTCCTTCCTGGGCCCCTGTCCCAGATTCATTCCTACTGGACTCAGTGAAGCTTTGTTCAGGTGATCTCCCATGTCCATGGAGCACGCACCCTG
Organism: Oryctolagus cuniculus; assembly: GCF_051225735.1. Taxonomy (NCBI): domain Eukaryota; kingdom Metazoa; phylum Chordata; class Mammalia; order Lagomorpha; family Leporidae; genus Oryctolagus; species Oryctolagus cuniculus. The sequence continues at coordinate 124,933,510 of NC_142873.1, read as the reverse complement.
GGGATGTATCCTCTGCCCTTCCTGTCTCCTCCTGGCATCAACAAACACTGAGCTCAGCGGGTGTCCAGCATTGCAACTTGAACCCATTCTTGGAGCCAGTCACCAACAGGAAGGGCGTGAGAGTGTCACACCCACACCCGATCTCCAGGTTTCAAAGGTGGGGAAACCTAGGCCAGGAGGGCAGAGGGGGTTGCCAAGACCACGCAGCACTGCAGAGATCATGCTGGAGTCCACCCCGGAACCAGTGGGCTACTTTCCTCTCCATAAGAGCACTGACAAGGAGTTTGCCTCTTTTCAAATGGTCCGAGGGAGGACATCATCCAAAGGAACTCATTGGTCCTCGAGGCCAGGAATTAGCTGCTTCAATTTCTTTTCTTTCCTTTCTTTTTTTTTTTTTTTTTGGATAGGCAGAGTTAGTGAGAGAGAGAAAGAGACAGAGAAATAGGTCTTCCTTCTGTTGGTTCACCCCCATGGCCACTATGGCCAGTGCGCTGCACCAGTCTGAAGCCAGGAGCCAGGCACTTCCTCATGGTCTCCCATGCGGGTGCAGGGCCCCAAGCACTTGGGCCATCCTCCACTGCCCTCCCGGGCCACAGCAGAGAGCTGGACTGCAAGAGGAACAACCGGGACAGAATCCGGCGCCCCAACTGGGACTAGAACCTCGGGTGCCGGCGCCGCAGGTGGAGGATTAGCCAGGTGAGTTGTGGTGCCACCTGTTCAATTTCTTAAGTGAAGGGGGGGGCAGAGGAAACACAAAGAGGAAGAAAAGTCCCTTAAGTCTTCACTAGATCTAGGAGCTGGCAAGCCCCTGGCACCCAGCTCTGAGGCCCTGAGCCCCAGTGCAGACCCAGAGCCAGCTGCCTGGGTATACATCTCCTCTTTGGGGGCAGAAACTCTCTGTGCTCCAGCTCCAATCTGAACACTGGGGATTTTGCTTTGAGGACTAAATTAGATCACACACGTAAAATGCTGGGTATGCCACCTAGTTTGAGTAAATATGACACAAACTTTTATCTGTTCTCAAGGTCTGATCGCAGCATGCTATTTGGGGGTCCCCATTTATCCTGATACTTTTTAAAAAATATTTTATTTATTTATTTGAGAGGCAGAGTCACAGACAGAGAGGGAGACACAGAGAGAGAGGTCTTCTATCTGCTGGCTCACTCTCCAAATGGCTGCAACTGCCAGAGCTGGGCCAATCTGAAGCCAGGAGCCTGGAGCTTCTTCCAGGTCTCCCATGCAGGTGCAGGTGCAATGCAAGGGCCCACTACACCACAGTGCTGGCCCCCTGACACTTCTTCTTACACCGTGTCACCAAGCTGTACCCCACACACACCTAGTACATCATAGGACCTATGAACAAATTGCAAATTGTGCCCTGTGCTGTGGACTGATGCAGTTACACCAAGTTTCAAGGCTTATCAAGCCAGGGCAGCTCCTCCGCATCCATCTGCCCTCTTGGTCAGTGCCTCTGTGCAGTACATAGACCTTATGCTGTATGTAGACTGTGGCCCTGGTCACATACACCAGCCATACCATCCTCGGCATTCCCATGCATCCCTGATCACTCAGGGTCCATGCAGCAAGGCACGGAGGCTTGGGCTCCCAGTCAGTTCTCCAGGTGAGACCCTTGGATCTCCTGCCACTGGTGATGGGATCTTGGGCAAGTGACTCCTCCTCTCTCTCTGCACCAGCTTCCTCCTCTGTGACATGAGGATTCTGGGAGAACTTACCCTGTGCGTTCATGGGACTGCTGGTGGAAGCTTCCATTGCTTTCGATCCCAGCAGGAAGCAGAATACTCTACTCCTCCACGCACTTGCTCCCTCTTCCCAAAGAAGAGGATGGGCCTTGTCCAAGAGGTCAGCTCAAGCAAAGGAGCAGCACCTGGTGCCCTGGCCCCTCCTGGTGTGAGGGTTTTGGATCTGGGACCTCCTGGCACAGTGTGCTTCCAGGGAGGCAACTCCTTACCTGCTCTACCTACGACTGCTACAGAAGTTGAATGAATTTTGGGGCAAAGAGAAAGGAGGCCAATTTCAGCCACAGAGTGGCCATACCTTCCAAATCTTGTTCTTATCAATAATAAGGGTAATATTTTGACTTCCATCTTTCTGATCCATGTGTCTCCCTCTAAATTGGTAGAGACGGGATGAAAGTGACAGCAGGAGTGTGGTTAATTCTACCCCCACTCAACTCCAGTGAAGATGAGACACATAAAACCACACGAATAGTGGCTGGAAGCGTCTTCAATTATTTCCTATTGTTAGTGTTATCAGGGTTGCCATTAGTACTATCATTCTTTGCTTTAGGGCAGGCTGCTCTTCTGTCTTCTCCTGGTTAACTTCCACCAGTCCTTCCAGACTTGTCTCATGCAATACTCTGTGCAGGACGTTCTCCCTGAATTTCCCCGTCCTAACAGTCCCAGCTGGGTTACGGGTGCCTCCTCTGGGACTCCACAGCCCAGGAGCCCCGGGGGTCCCTCCCCCCAACCAGTGCACTTGCCTCCCCTCCAGACTGTGAGCTCCTTCAGGTAAAGCACCAGGGCCCAGCTCTCATCATGGTGCCGAGAGCCTGTGCCAGGTGAATGTTTGAGGGAAGAAAGGAGGGGAGGAGGGAGGGAGCAGGAAGGGAGAGGACGGGACAGACGGGACAGACGGAGAGAGGGAAAGAAGCAGTTTAGTTGAGAGGCTTCTATGCAGGGCAGGCTGCCAGCACAGGGGTAAGCAACAGCAGAGTGTTTCAGGACATTGGAAAGAGGCTGCGAGGGCAAGAACACAGCATGGGGTGGCTACAGGAAGGGGTCAGGTGAGCAGTGGGGGCTGGGACTGAGAAGGGAGCTCAGGGACACGGTGCAGGCCACTGGGGGGCCACCGGAGGACTTCACGGCAAGTCGGCACTACTGAAGCCGTGGTTTAGGAACTAAGGCCAGAAATGATGAAGTTCTTGATTCTATCACATTGTTTTGCTCCTCCAGACTCCCCTGCCACTAATTCTGGGTTACTGTCTCCTCCGAGGCCTGTCTTCACTGTAGAATCAATTATTAAAACCAACTTGCTATCAACTCTAACTTTGAAACGCTATTCAGCTGCTTGCAGGGACAGAGACGGGAGCTGCCTCCACAGACATCTAGCCATCTGGCCTTTGCCGTGGAACCTGGCTGGAACGCTCATTTGAATAATTGGTTTTGGCGGCGTGTGCTTGTGGGTTAGACACCTGATTACACTGCCAGCCCCAGTGTCCTTTCAGCCTCCATAGAAACATCACTCGGGTTACGTAAAGCAGGAGAGAGGCTCTGGGAGGTAAGGGTCTGTCTAGTCCCTGCTGTCACCAGGGCTGCGTCTGAACTTTGTGGCTCACTCACTGTGTGACCTTGAGCAAGTTACTTCCCCTCTCTGTGACTCAGAGAGAGAGAGAGAGAGAATGAGTCCTGCCCTGCTTATGCCACGGGCTTCTTGTAAGTCCCTGAGAGAAGATGGGGGAGTTGTGACTTAGCAGAAATGTGAGTGGGAATGTGTAGTTAAGGATTTAGGTTGAGGAGAGCTCAATGTCAGACAGCCAGTTGCGTGTGGGCTGTAGCAGAGGAAGGCTGGTCCCGAGGATGAAACCTGTGAAACCTTCCTCCTCCTCCTCCACTAATTAGCTTTGTGAACTTGAGGGAGTCACAGAAGCAGCCCGTGTCTCAGTTTCCTCACTTGTGAAATGAGAAGAGTGACACGGTCGTTCTGAGAATGAAATAAAACAGTGAATGCAAAATGCCGGGAGTAGCTGCAGGTCCCGAGGTTCCGTTACGCTGGCTGTCACCATCCTCATCATTGCCATCATCACGATTGTTCGGTGCTGGGCACCATGCCTCAAAGACACGCAATGACAAACATCTGGAGCGTGGCCAAAGGACAGCAGGCGGGACGGGGAGATCACGCATGTCACGCTGCATATGAGGAGCTGAAGGACTTTTGGGGGAGGGGGTGTTGTTCGGCACGAGATTAGGAACTAGCAGTGGCTGCAGTGAGTGTGGGGCATGGGGTGGAGAGGGGACACACTATTTTCAAACAGCTGGAAGGTTGTCAAGTGAAAGAGGGGCTGGACCCCAGTGGTCCTGCAGAGGGCAGAGGCGAGGGGTAGGTATCCTGAAGATCAAGTGCTCTAACAGTCAGAGCTGGCATCAGTGCCGGAACTACCACGCCTGGCGGTGGACAAGCAGAGGGGGCGTGGCCCCTGCTGGGTCACCTGAGTGAGTGGCTCTTCTTGGTGCTGTAACAAGGCCACCAGGGGAGAGAAGTGACTGGGGTGGGGAAGGTGGCACGGTGTGGGGAGGGGCCAGCAGATCTCTCCACAGGGGCAACGCTAATTGTGAACTTTTGTTTTCCGTTTCTGGCTCCATGAGAAGCACGCAGGTTCTGTGCTGTTGCACTGTCACAGAATACATAGCACACGGGCTCGTGTTTCCCACCGTACATAGCAGGTGCCCTGTTCTGTTCTGTTTTGCCCAGTCACGGCGCTTCCTCCTCCGCACGCAGCAGTGGACAAGGCAGGGCAGTTAGCTGTGGGTGTGTGGGGGAGAGGCTGCCCTTGGCCGCTCACCCCTGCTGCCTTCAGTCACGTTTTGCTGCAAAGGTCTCCTCTCACTCCCTTTTGTGTCTGGTGCCCGCTACCTGGAAGCACACCCTGCTCCGGCCGACGATGCCACACAAGGGGAAAACCTGGGGGGTGCCCGGGGGCTCGTAAACCTGCTCTGACCCTTCCTGCTGGGGAGGCTGGGGTGAGTTCCTGGGTGCCTGCGTGCCTCAGTTTCCTTCTCTATGGGAACGGGGCTATGCCGCTGCTTCCGTGTGGGTTAATGAGGCAGTGCTGGCAGTATCCACTGGGTAGGCACTCACGCACGAGCGCTTGGTGGAGCATCGCACCCGTGTTTCCTGCACCAACTCTGGCTTCTCACTGGCAAGGGCAGCCTCTGATTTCCTTCTGCTTCCCCAAGGCCCAGCACAGGGCCTGACACCTCGCAGGCCCTCAACAAACCTGAGTTAAACTGGATTTCCTGCACGGAAGCATCCTTTGCTATGGAAGGACCGCCGGGGCCGAGAGACGGGGCAGGGCACTGGTGAGGGTCTGCGGGCTGTGCCTGAGCTGTGGGGCCTGCAGGGCCGGGCTGGAAAGCAGAATCCTTCCTGCACCACCCAGCGGGCTGCTCCTCCCCCCACCCCCACCTCCCCATGCCCGAGAAGCAAGGAGCTTTTCTGATGAGAAATTTCGCAGCATCCTGCTATCTTTTGGGTAACTGCGTATTTTATGATGACTAATAGGCCATTACTATGGTAATATTGCAATTCAGCATGTGTGAGGTTTGGGAAATGAGAAATTATGGGTAACTACTTTGGACTCATTTCTATGGTAACAAAAAGTAATTGTCATTAAATACCAGTTATACTGAGGCTGTACCTGGTAATTATAGACTTTTATGCCCAGAAACATAAATAAAACCAATAAATTTATTCAAAGGTCTATGACTGTTTACTTATACATGGCTCCATGGAATACACAATGACAAGCACCTAATTAAGAAATGCAAACCCAACCAGAGTTTCACGTTGTCAAAAGGAGATGGAAAGTCAGTTTTTCAAATACACGTCAACACATGCCTTACAGAGTGGTGGGGTTCTTGTGGGGGTGGGGGTGGGGGCTGTCTTCCCTGGGAGTGATGGGTAGGAGGAGGCGGCAAAGAGAGTGCAAATGTGTGGCCATGTCTCTGGGGAGATGTGAGGAGTGACTAACCAATTCTAGGCTGACTCAGCCCATCCACCCACCCACCCCGAGGGCCTTGCAGCTCCTCACCTCCACCATACCTGAAGTTACAACATGTCATCCCTCAAGTGCCCTGGGCCCTAGACCTCCCCAGATCTCCAAAAATGCCCTCATTGCAAAGACAGTAGCCCTACCACTTGCCTTCTTACGTTGTGATAAAATAGCACCGCGGCATGAAATTTTCCATCTTAACTGGTTTTAAGTGCACAGTTCAATGGCATTAAATACATTCCTAATGTGGAGCCAGCATGCGTCACCACCATCCACCTTAAAAACTCGTCTCTTCTCATCTTGTAAAATTGAAACTCTGTACTCATTAAACAAGAACTTCCCCCTCGTACCTCCCTCAGCCGTGGTGAGCGCCTTCTACACTCTGTCTCCAGGACTCTGACAACTTTAGGGACCTCATATACGTGGCCTCATACGGTGTTTGCCTTCTGCTGTGGCTCATCTCTCCAAGTGTAACGTCCTCGAGCTGCATTGGCATTGTCGCCAAACGGCTCCTGACAGTGCCTCTCCCCAGAGCTTCCACTAAAGGATGAGTCGTGTCTTCCCACCCCACGTTCCTCTTTGAAGAGGGCAGGAGGAACCGAGGCTAGGGGAGGAAAGTGTTTTGCCCATGGACAAACAAGAAGGCTCAGGAGGGTGTGGGGAGAGTGAGTCCCCAGTTCTCTGCGTCCACCCACAGCTTGGAAAGCAAAGGCAGTATCCGGGAGTGTGTAGTCACTGGGTTGCATCCTGTGGCATTGAACCCGGCTCCTCGCCTCAGTCTGTTTCCCTTTTGCACAAATGGATTTAATAGAAACTGGCTTTCTTTTCTTACAGGGCTGTTCGATGATCCGATGTGGTTTTTAAGTGCTTTTAAACGTATGTGCAGTGACAAGGTGTGGCTGAGGACCCAGAGCCTGTCAAATCATATCAGATTGATGGCACAGCGACAGGTGACTACCACAGCTGAGGTGAGCAAGCCACACAGGGCCAGGCTTAGGGTTGGGGGCTGGCAGGATCTGGTGACTGTTCCTCTGCACGGGGGGTTGTAGCTCTGAGCTACAGCACACTCACTGAACACTGCTGCTGAGTTCATCCATTCATTCAGAAAATATCCATCAAGGGCTCATTCCCTGCCAGGCACCGTGACAGGCACTAGGGATCAGAGAACAAGGTCGACCAAGTTCTGGCTTCATGGGATTTACAGTCTAAAGGTGGAGACACATGCTAAATATTTATATGAATGAAGACAGGACTAGAAATTAGGCCAAAGGCCGTGAAAGCACAGTGCAGGGTGCCCCAAAGGAGTGTAGTGGGGACTGACTGCAGAGTCTGAGAAGGCCTTTGTTGAAGTGGCTTTAAACCTAAGACCTGAAGGGGAAGAAAGGCAAACGTAGCTGGGGCACCATGGACAGTAGGGCTACTGTTGCTGTGTGTCTTTCTTACACACAATAATGTAAAAATTGTTATCTGCTGTTATATCATCTAGTAGCTAGGATGGTGATAGATAGCTACAGTAGAAGGTACTCGAGTTGCTACATATCATTGCTATAAACTATACTATAGGCCTTGTGTGCCCTTGCCACAACTACAGCCAAATACCATATACAGTAGCCTGGTTAATAAGTGTTGCTACTCTTTAGCATAAAGAGGGTTATCTGTCATGGTACAGTGGCCATCGATTGCTGCTAAATGCTACAGTGTACCGTTCCTGTATTACTATGAATACCAGAGCATAGGTGCAAATCTTATTATTATGAGCTTATCTGATGACAGCTGGGGCATCTCCTGAGTAGCCTTCCTACGTGGAAATACAAGCTTTTTGAATGCGGAAGAAGCAGGAGCACATCCTTATGCAGAACTTACAGTGTGCGTTATCTTACAAAAGCCTGGTAACCCTTTACAGCGTCCCCATTTGCAGGTGAGAAAAATGAAGCACAGTGGGGCTGTGTGATTTACTCAAGGTCATACAGCAAGTAGGTGGCAGAGCAGGACCTGAAATCTGACCTGACCCCCAAGGCCATGGTCTCACCACTGATGTGCACTCCCTCTCTACAGTTCCTCCTGTCTGGTCTGCTGAACCATCTCCCCCAGCCCAGCCAGACGCCTGGGGCAGGCCTGTCTTCGTTCTGCTCCCAGAGCCTGGTCTACCTGGTGCTGGCTGTTGGGGGAGTGCAGTTTGCCGGGGAAGGGCTCAGGCTAGCCCAGACAGACCTACATCCCTGCCAGCTCCTCACAGGCCGTGAACCTAGGGCAGATTTTGAACTTCTCTGAGACGTAAGTAACTGCAGGTCTGAAGGGAGATGCTGAGAGAACGGAAGTCAGGGATTGGGGGAGAGGCAGAGGCGTGGCTGCCCGCACACATGCTGTTCCCAGTGATTCCGCCAGGTCCTGTGAGGCCTGGCTCTGTCTAACACCCCAGAGCTCTCAGCTTCCCCTCCCTCCCTCCCTCCCCTAGCTCTCTCCTACTCTCTCTCCTCCCGTTCCCAAGCTAGTTGAGTAGATGCTCTGATCTGCAAGCAGAAAGACCTAACTTAGACCCTCCCTCACAGAGTTGTGAGGATTAAACGGGGTGAGTGTATGAGTGCTTGTCAGGCCGCTGGGTCAGCGGGCAGAGTTCTTGGCGATGCATTTCCCAAAATGTGTTTCATGCACCCTAACACTGGCCATGCAGGGTGTGCACCATGATACTCACCTGTAGGAAACAAAGTGCTGCGTTCCCTTCTTGAGATTCCCGACTATATCTCAAGAATTTGCTAGTAAATTCTAGCATATTCAAACTTCTGAAGTCTTATTGTAAAAGGGACATGTTCAAGTTTGTTAACTGCGCACTTCTCAAACACACTTGAACTCTGAACTCCCCCCTACCCCCACCCCATAAAGGCTTGGCAGGGCCCACCAAGCCATGCAGGCCGTGCTGTGGAAGGCAGTGTGGCTCTGGGAGGGGCTGACCTTGAGGACCTCTAAGGCACCTTGAAGCTCTCAGCTCTGAGCCTTTAGTGCCATTTTTCACCCTTTAAGTACTGAATCCTCATGATTTATAGGTTCTTTGCTGCTCCTCTGACCTGTTTTAACCACAGGATTACTGCCTGTGGTTAGAGATTCTCTCCAACTCTCACAATGAGCGAGATCCACATATGCTCTCTCACTAGGGGGATGCGGGGGGAGGGCAGTACGACTCCAGTATGAAATCACCTCTGAAGAGCTCTTTTATCCTGAGGTTCTCAAAACACGAGATCTTGGAGCCAGCACTGTGGCGCAGTGGATTAACGCCCTGGCCTGAAGCACCGGCATCCCATATGGGCGCGGGTTCCAGTCCCGGTTGCTCCTCTTCCGAACCAGCTCTCTGCTGTGGCCTGGGAAATCAGTAGAAAATGGCCCAAGTCTTTGGGCCCCTGTACCCACGTGGGAGACCCAGAAGAAGCTCCTGGCTCCTGGCTTCGCATCAGCACAGCTCCGGCCATTGTGGCCAATTGGGGAGTGAACCATCGGATGGAAGACCTCTTTTTCTCTCTCTGCCTCTCTTCTCTCTGTGTAACTCTCTGACTTTCAAATAAATAAATAAAATCTTTTTTTTAAAAAAAAAACCACGAGATCTGGAGCTTGCAGATATGTAGAATGCATCTAGTCCTCCATCACCACCCTGCTGAAGCCCAGAGAAGGGAGGCATTTTGGCCAAGGTCACAGACTTCCCAGCTGATGCTTCCCTGGACAGCAGAAGTATGTGGAGTGGCGGCCCTGACCTCTCTGACCACTGCCACTCCTGTTAATGAAGCAGACGTGCTAACATCAATCAAACGGCCTTCCCACCCCATCATCAGGAACAGTGCGTCTGCCTGGGATGGTGAACAGGCACTCCTGCATCAAGCCATAAACCTGCAGATGCAAATGAGCCGTCTCTTAGCCAATTAAGTGAGGCAGCAGAACTGTCTTTAACGAAGGCGTCCTGCATCCCATGGGCGCTCTCTAACTCATCCCAGAGGCACCAGGGAGCCTTGACAGACCCAACTGCCAGGCTTTTGGAAAGTGATAAACCAACTCTATAAAATGGGGCTGGCCAGGAATCAGATCTTCTCTGCTTTGAGCTCAGCCACGGACTGCGGGCAAGTCCCATCTTACCCCTGGGCTCCAGTTTCTTCACCCAAGAAATCATTTCTCTCATCTACTCATATTTATCCAATATTTTTTGAGCATCTACTATGTGCTGACTCCTGTACTAGGTATTGGGGACACAGAGACCATTAAGGATCAAGCCCCTGCCCTCCGAAGCTTGAAGTCAGGTGAGGTCCATGCGGTGGGATAAGACTTGTTCAATAACCAGGCCTATGGGAGCTCAAAGAAGACAGTGGCCAGTTCTCCCTGGGGTTTGGGAGAAGTGTTTTCCAGAAAAGGGGACATGAGCTGAGTTGCAAAGGGATTGATGAGATGAAGAAGTGATGAGAAGGTTCCTGGCAGGGAGCCACCTGCATGAAGGTGAGGTAGCAAGAACCAACAGGACCTGCCTGGCACACGAGGCTGCACTCAGAGTAGCTAGAGCATCAGTTCTAGGAGGTGGAGGGTGAGAGGTAGGCAGATAGGCACCAGATCTTACAAAGCATTGCATGCAAAGCTGGGTGCTCAAATGTCATCTTAAAAGTTGTGGTTTAATCAGCTCCGAAGCTGTAGAATTTGGGCAGTGAAGTTAGACATCCAATGATTTTTTTAGCGTGCAACTATAGGCAAGTCAGTTGCCTTAACAGTGAACAACACCCTCTCGCTCAAAGCATTCGCTGATCTGTTGGCAGATGATCCCCTGGGCAGTGGTTCTAGGCTGTAAATTATGGTGCTAAACTCAGAGAAAAAAGATTCAAGGTTTGGGGCCACAGGTGCCGTGGGGCTAGCTGATATGCGAACACCAAGGGGGAATGCTGTTCCGATGATCTGGGATGCAGTCTCCTCATCAACCATCTTCAGGAGGAATCAGCCAAGCAACCGTGCTCCTCAAAACCACCAATGAGATTCTGCAAAACACAACCCTCCTCACCATCTCTTCTGATGCTTGCAACTGCTCTGCCAGGTTAAGTAGCTACTGTTTCCGTTATGCAAGAGAAAGCAAGCATCAGAGAGGACAAGTGAATCCCCCCATGGCTACACAGGAAGTAGATGCAAAAACTAACACCAAGTCTCCTCTTTCCTGGTCCAGTGAACTGTCCAGAAATTCCCAGCAGACCTCAGGTGGCTGTGAATGAAACAGCTAAGGCTCATTACCCACATTCTAAAGGACCAGGCAAAACTTCCTCTATGAATGCGTGCGTGGTCTGAAAATTCTTTATCAAAAACATAGGCTCTGTTTGTTCTTGTTTGCACACTACCACCTTGTGCTGGGTAGCATCTGGGCAGCCTCCCGTCTCACCTGTAATTGCCAAGGTAGACTCCATCCGGGTTGAGCATTGGTGCGATCTTGAAGACCAGGTGTTGCCTCAGGACACGGGCAATAGGGTGCTGGCTTATGAGGAAGTCAATGATGCCTAGGGAGAGAGAATGTCTGGGTTAACATCAAATAGTTCAAGAAGGGGGAGCACAGCACTCTCTTCTCTACTTGGAATGTTTTTAAGAGCTCCGTAGATGGTTTTTGACCTGCGTTGCTATCAACTACTGAGAGTATATAGCTAGAGGCTATGTGGTACCCAGGGGATCTTTTTTTAAATATTATTTATTTATTTTGAAAGTCAGAGTTACAGAGAGGGAGAGGGAGAGGGAGAGGAAGAGGGAGAGGGAGAGGGAGAGGGAGTGAGAGAGAGAGAGAGAGAGAATCTTCCAACCTCTGATTCACTTCTCAGATGGCCACAATGGCTAGTGTTAGACCAGGCCAAAGCTACATCTAGGTCTCCCACCTGGATAGCAGGAGCCCTGGCACTTGAGCCATCTTCCACTGCTTTTTCCAACCCATTAGTAGGGAGCTAGGTTGGAACTGGAACAGCTGGGACACGAACCAGTGTCCACATGGGATGATGGCATTGCAGGCAGCAGCTTTACATGGTATGCCACAACACCAGCCCCTACCTAGTGGGCTCAGTTTTTGAGAGACAGACAGCTCAAGACACAACATTAAATCCCAGAAGCAGGCGAGAGGGAGCATTTCCTGATGGAAAGAACAGAGAGGGCTTGCAGAGAAGATGGCATTTGAGCTATGCCCCAGGGGTCCCAGTAAGTTCTGACAGACTGAGATGGGAAGAGATAGGACAACTGAAGACAGAATAAGAGATGCTATGCAACAGAAACATGTTCTTTTCAAGCATTTATTCATTTATTTGAAAGGCAGAGTGATAGGGAAAGAGGGAGAAACAGAATGAGAGAGAGAGAGAGAGAGAGATACCTATCATCCCCTGGTTCATCCCCCCAAACGCCCACAACAGCCAGAGCTGGACCAGGCTGAAGCCAGAAGCCAGGAGCTTCAACTAGGTTTCCCACGTGGGTGGCAGGAACATAAGCGTCTGGGCCATCCAAGCTATCTGCACATCTGGCCTCTTCACTGCTGCCAGAGGCTCTCCTTAGAGCACGAACCTGACCCTGTCACCCCGACCTTGAAGTCTTTCTGGTGATGGTCTGTCTCCATCTCTGAGCCCTGGTCCCTCCCCTCTTCTCTGTGTGGCCACTTCACCACCAGAGATCAGCAAAAAGACGGGCAAAGTGGCTTCACAATGTTCCATGAAATGAGTGCAAGGCCAGAAGCTGATAGAAGGGTGTGACACCCTCCCCAAATGCACAGCAGGAAAGGCTTGGGGCAGGAGCAGACCCGGAGCTGGGCGCTGACAGGTGGTGTAGACAGGCGGGAGGAAGGCAGCAGGGTGACAAAGATCGGTTCACAGGCCTGGCAGCAGGCACTCAGCTCTCGGAATGACAACTGGCTCCAGAGCGCATTCCAAAGCGGCTGTGACAGTGAGGGACAGCTCAGCTTTTCACAGGGCCAGGCTCAGACTCCATCCGCAGCCGAGAGCCAGTTGGACATCACTTACTTCTCGGCTGACGCGGTGGTGGACCAGATGCCCTAATTTATTTGTTGGTCCTCATATTAAAGCTGCAGTTTGCCAGTAAACAGGCAGGGTAATGATGCCAGGCATCCTTGTTAGGGGCTAATAATTGCTTAATCTGTCCACTAATTGACCCCGGCTCCCGGGGCGGCCCTCCATCAAGGAGCCAGCCTGCACTTAGGGCCTGGCCATGCTGCCTCAGAGAATGGCTTCTGGAAATGGACTAGCTCATTGTGATCCATCCTCCTTCACAGATGAGCAGATTAATTGGACTGCCAATTAGGCAGCTAATAAAAGAATGAGAGGAAAACAAAGCGAGCCCAGAGGCTGCAGCCGTCCAGAGCTCCCTCTTCCAGGTGGGTGGGAGCAGGGAGAGGGAAGGTTTTACACTCATCCCCGGGGCCTGCAGTCAAACACAATTCGTCAGGAATCATTCTCGTTGAATAGGAAGTTGGGAGGTCTTCTTTCCTTCTCCTTTGCTTAATGATGGAGGAGGGTGGTAAGTGGACAGGAGTACGGGCAAGAATGTGACAGAGCGGAGAGGAAGTTCATCCCCGGCCATGGGCCAAAAGCACTGCGTGGACCACGGAAGCAGAGGGACCCAGGGAGAAGACAGGCTTGGGGACCTGCACAGGAGTTTTAGCTAGAGAACGTGCTGTTTAGCTTTCTCTGACCAACAAACCCAAAGAGACTCTGGGCTCTGGTTTTGGCTCAATTTCTGAGGGACTTGTGGAAAGCCCCTGGGCTTATTCTCATCTTTAAAACTGGGGAAAAGATGGGCCAGTGCTGTGGTGAGGCAGGTTAAGCCTCCTCCTGCAGAGCTGGCATCCCATATGGGCACTGGTTCACTACTTCCAATCCAGCTCTCTGCTATGGCCTGGGAAAGCAGTAGAGGATGGCCCAAGTGATTAGGCCCCTGCACCCACATGGGAGACCTGGAAGAAGCTCCTGGTTCCTGGCTTCATATCAGCTCAGTTCCGGCCATTTGGGGAGTGACCCAGCAGATGGAGACCTTTCTTTCTGTCTCTCCTTCTCTGCCTATAACTCTACCTCTCAAATAAATAAATAAATAAGTAGTTGGGAAGAAGAATGAAATCATTTCTAAAGACACAGTCCACCCTGACATGCTATGATCCCACCTATTTTATTCCTCTCCCTCAAAGTGGAGGAATCCCTTGATGTCAGTGGAAGAAAACAAGTTCTCTCCTTCCAGGACACACCTTCAACTTCCTTGAGGTCCTTGGCTTTGAGCTGACTTAATCACAGAGGTGGAAGAAAGTGGGGTGACAGGGAGGTTGGAGGCTAGAAAGGCTGGATGCCAGTCAGGAAAATGGTAGAGGATCTGAAATGAAATCCAGGCGGCAGAGATCACTGCCCAGTGCCAGCCTCCAGCTGCCCAGCAGAGGCCTTGCCAGGAAAGCCACAACTGAGCCTTAGAGTCGTTGTGTTTCCCCCGGAGTGCTTGGTTCAGGGCCGGGCACAGAGCAGGTGCTTAATAAATCCTGCAGATGGATCCATCCCAGGAATTCACTCAACCCTGACAAGTGTGGGGTTGGGTGAACTATGATCACTCATTCTACATACAGTCAGTGGCAGGCCAAATGCTGGGCATTCCAAGAGGAGTGAGGTGTTCCTGCCACAGAGGGGTGCATGATAAGAAAGCAATTCCTCACTGACTGGCCAGGACTCCAGGGAGCATCCCTGTGTTGCAAGAACCCAGAGGGGCTCCCCACCCAGTCTTGGCGGTCAAAATGGGGAGGTAAAAGATGAGTAGGGTGAGCCAGCTGGAAGGGGTGTCCAGGCGGGGCCTTCTTCCACCGAGATTTGGAGATGAGAAGTCAGCGTGTTTGACAATGGGAGTTTTTCAATCCCAGGGCCATGGCTTTCTGGTTAGCAGTGAGCCTCTGAGGCCTGGCCCTCTGGATTTGACTCCTCTCTCAGCTATTCCTTCACTGGTGCCCTTACCCTCTCAGATCCTCAGTTTTCTCACCAGTGAACAAGGGGGAAATGATAATTACTTGTGAGTTACTGTGAATGGCTGACATAAGCAAAGTACCTGGAACATAGGAGAAGTATATACAAAGGTTCTTCAAAAAGTTCTTGGAAATTGAATTTTTAAAAAGATAAAAATAAATTTTTAAAAAGATTTTATTTATTTATTTGAGAGGCAGAGTTACAAACACAGAAAGGGAGAGATAGAGAAAGGTCTTCCATCCGCTGGTTCACTCCCCAAATAGCCACAATGGCTGGAACTGAGCCGATTCGAAGCCAGGAGCCAGAGCTTCTTCTGGGTCTCCCATGTGGGAGCAAGGACCCAAGCACTTGGGCCATCCTCTACTGCTTTCCCAGGCCATTAGCAGAGAGCTGGATAGGAAGAGGAGCAGCTGGGACGTGAACCGGGGCCCATATGGGATGCCGGCACCACAGGTGGCCACTCAGCCCACCATGCCACAGGACCATATGCGTACAAATTTCAAAATTTTTTGCACCCAAATAAATTTATCTTTTAATTCCATCTTCCATGAACAACATGTGTTGTTTTAATCATTGCCCCTACTTGGTTTGCCTGTGGGCATGGGTCAGAGAGTGTTGAGTCGTGAGTGGGAGGGGTCGACAGGAAGTTGCTTGTCCAGATGAAAGATCATGGAAGGCACTGGAGGAGAGCCACTGCGAGACTGGAGCCAGGAGGGCACAGGGCCAGCTCGGAGCTCTGGGAGCGCTCCCTGGCTGCAGCACAGACTGAGGCTGAGGGGAGGAATAACAGAGGGCAGGAGCAGACAACAACGGGGACAGCAGCTTGCAGCCAGGCGCTTCCAGGTGACGGCCTGCAGGGACTCTGCGGGGACCAAGCCCCAGAGAGTCATGACTACAGTCCGTGGGAGGGCGGCAGTGTGGACAGATGGTGACACCAATGGCGAGGTTCTTTGTCTACCACCCCCAAGAGCATCAGAACTCTTTGCTGAAATCACACAACCTTGGAGAAAATGACTGAGATTAAGTTTTTGGCCCCGGGCAGAATGGATCTTCAGAACAGAGGCTGAATTCTGCTGTGCAGGAATGAGGAAAGCTCTAATTTCCTGAACCTTTGCGTTCCAGAGGCTGAGGCCCACCTCTGTGAGCTCGTCTTCCCTTCAGGCCGCAGGCTGCAGGATGGTAGGGACACACCTGCCTTGTTTGCCACTCTGTTCTCAGTAGCCAGTGCAGGACGTGGCACGGGAAAGTGCGCATTAGATAGGTGGGAATGAATGCATAAAGCTAGAACCATGATGACTCCTGTGTGATCCTTGGCTGGGTTACCTGTAATGCTATATGCTCCATTTTACAGGCAGAAAAACAAAGGCAGGGTGTGACGATGCTTACCAAGTGTCTCACGGGGACCTGGATGGGATTCAGACCCAGCCCGTCCAGCTTCCACGCAGTGTGCCCTTTCCATTAAGGTAAGGTGGGAAGAGCCAGCCGAGCACTGGCGTGTGATTTGCAGAATGATATAAGCCCGCCTTGCTGGTTCCTGGAAAGTTCTGTGTGAGGTTCTCTTTCTGTCCTCTACTCAGGCAGCATCCCAGAGAGGGCAGACTCCAGGCTTGAAGCAACACAGTCTCTGCTAGGCCCAGAGTATGTTCTGCGTGACAGCAGCCAGTGGAGCCTGTCCCCCGAGCTGGCACCAGGCCTGCTCTCTGCCCACGGCCAAGCCCAAGGGCCTCCAATTATGGAATCACTGAGAGTCTGGCCCTGAGGAGCCTGAGGTTCACAGAGTTGAAGTCTTCACCCTCCTACCCCTGATTGTCCATGTCCCAAAGAGACAGAAGCCTAGGGAAGGGAAAGGCCCCAGCATGAGAACTTACTGGGTCTGTAATGTGAATCTGTTTGGGGCAGAGAGAGAGAGAGAGAGAGAGAGAGAGAGGAAGAACAGGAGAGGACTGGAGGTGGGAGAAAGCAGGGTTCGGGAGGATGAAGGTCACCACTTGAGTGAGGATTGTGCTTGGCTCCGGTGGCCAGTGGTGATGGTATGGTAAATATGCACATTGCAAGCGCACATATGTGTGTCTGTGTGCATGCACACATATGCTCTCCTTCTCCTTCTGTGACCCCTGAGCAGTGAACTCCTTGAGGCAGGCCCAGTTCTTTTATCTCCTGTCGCTCCCCGTCTTCGTGGAGGAATGACACAGGACCCTGCGCTGTTCTTTTGTCTGATCGGCCCTCCCCGGGTTTGCTGCTGGTTCTTCCCGGGTTGGCTACCGACCCTTCCACCTCCGTGGAAGGGCGGTTCTCCCTAGCCACTTTCCCCACTTCTGCGGGGAGCGGCACACCGCCGGCCAGCTCTCTCGGGGGCTGCTCAGATGTTCCTCAGGTGTTCCTTCAGATAGATGTTCCTGGTGAATGTTGTCTTTCTCCTCCTTTATAGTCCTCTTCCACCAATCCCAACTCTGCTACCCACATGCCGAGTACGCTGCTCTCCTCCAATCAGGAGCAGGTCCTGCTGTTTATTGGTTGAACTGGAGGCAGCTGTATAGAAGCTGTTTCCTCCTCTCCCAGCGCCACATTGTGGGAGAGCAGATGCATAAAATAAGTCTTAATTCCAGTAACTTAGTCTAGTCCGAGTTGCTCCCCACAATCTCCTTCGTCTAAGCACTGGTGGGCACCTTGCCAGGTAGCAACAGGGCTCTGGGTAGGAGGCAAAGACTAGGCCGTACTCTCCACCCCACTGCTAACTTGCCAGGTGACATTCAGTGCATCCCTAGGCTTTTCTGCAAAACAGGGCTCAGAGCTGCCTGGTGCCCAGGTGGGCGTCCTGCGGAAGAGCCAAGGAGAACAAGAGGGCATGAGTGCTGCTCAGCACCTGTGTGAGTCTGGCGCTGCACCAAGCACTGGGACACTGTCTCGTTTCATCCTCACAGCGGTTCCTTGAGGAAGAGATCCCTGCCCCCACTTCGCAGAGAAGGAAACGGAGACTCTGAGAGGCAAGGACTTGCCAAAGAACCCCAGAGTGGCAGGTGCAAGTTGGAGGACTCCAACTTGGGCCTCCGTCCAGCCCCTAAGCCTCTGCTATGCCCACAGAGCCCACTGCCCCCCGCCGCCCTCCAGGGCACGATGTGCTTGCCCACAGCAGCACTTCCCAAGGGTTGGTTTAATTCACTCAGTGGCGAAGGATCAGAAGAGGACAAAGTCTCCCAAGGTGGAAATTTTCAAGGAGAATCATCTCAGCAACTCCAGGAAGCTTCTGCGAGAGAACTTCTTGGCCAGGAGTCAGAGACCAAGGCCCGGGTCAGGTTCTGGCCAAGCTGCTAACCCGCACTGGGAGCCTGCTGGCAAGGAGAGCTCTGCTAACGGCTCTCTCAGGAGGGGTGAGGAAGAGCCAGGCCCAAGGGGAAGTCACACTCCTGGATTTGGCTGCTCAGAGAGCATTAGGGGAACCACGTATGAAGTGTCTCATGGAGGACCTGGCCTGTGCAAAGTGCTCCACACGTGCTACCCCTGCCTCCTACTGCTAACACTTATTTAGTGCTTGCTGTATTCCAGACTCTGTCCTCGAGGTTTTATGGACTTTAACACTGTTTGTCTCCATAACAAGCTTGTGAGGCAGGATTGCTACTATGAGTTCCCTCTGGATATACAAGAACGGAGGCCGAGACAGGTGCCACTTCCAAATCCATGCTGTAATGAGCAGGGAGTGCAGATCCCAGGCGGTCCAACTCCTGAGACGTGGTCTCACACGCTCTGCCTTTGACTTCTCACATTGTAGCTTCTCCAGCTACGTGAGGCCATGTGTGACGTCTGGGGCACAAAACTGGTAACCTGGAGTGAATTGTCCCACCACCAAGCAGAGTCTTGAGGACATCCAAGCCCTGCTGCACTTAGTGCCGCCCCTCGCAGAACTCTGCAATGAAAGGACTTCACTCTGCTCCCAGCAGCAGGTGCATCAGCAGCTTGGCAGAGAGAACTGTGGTCCCAGCCAGATGGGGACGACCAGGCCTCACACGCCTGTTCCCTGCTCAAGGTCACTGAGCCAGTTAATGGGGAAGAGTTAATGGAAGCCAAGCTATCCCAGCCTTCATCCTTCCGGGCCTCAGACCCATCTGCCATCCCCAAAACAAGGTGGTCTGGGTGGTGGGGGAGTCAATATACAGGTTGTGACTAGGGAAAATGTCACCAGAGGTGCCCCATGAGACTATGATCTGGGCTGTCCCTATAAGATGAAGAGACCCTAGGGCAAGACTGCCTGTATCCCTCATTAGTAACCTGAGTTAACAGAGGCAGCCTGTTTTATGCCACCTCGAGGGAAGATAACTTGTGTCTCGGAGGCACCATCAATAGAGACCATGGTCATCTTTAGACCCATCAAAACCAGGGGCTGGAGGTGGTGCCCCGGGGAGGCCCACACTAGGCACCTGAAATAAGCGTTGTGAGATGGGAGGTGCTTGTCAGGTGGCAAAGAACTGGCCATGGCTTTCTAGGCAGAGGGAGCAGCAGGTGCAAAGGCCTCGTGATGGACAGAAGACCACCCATTCAAGGATTACACTGTATGGGCTAAGGTGTCATGAGACTGAGGCCAGACAACGTGGCAAGAGCCAGTTCATGGAGAGTTGTGAATGTCATCTCAAGGACTTTGGAGTTTGTCTTGAGAATGTACTGGGCAGGCATTGCAAGGCACTGCCAAGGAGTAGACAGGTGCTGAAAACCCACAGGACAGCACTGAGAGAATCAATGAAGCACCATCGAAGAGTCCTTTTCAGCAAACAGGGTCATCAGAGGAGAGCCCCTGAGAGCCACTCAGCTGCTCTCTGCCTTTGTGTCGTCAGTAAAATGGGATGGTGACCCGTCCTCTACCTACTGTCCACAGAGGAGGTGAGCAGTGGGTCTGGGATCCCAGAGATGAAGGTATGGATAGTAAGGGTACTGTCTTTTTACAAACAAGGACAAAGCACTTACATCCAATCAGCTAGGGGAACAGATCTGCAGCCAAGTTTAGCAACTGACAGATGGCTGCAAGTAAAGGCGTGGGTAAACCCAGGAGGGCCTTGGAGAGGTGATTGCAAGGACAATGCTGGGGAGGAAAAAGACTGGAAGTGAGAATGCTACACGGCCAGCTACAGGGACTGGAGCGCCAGCCACAGCTCCTATAAGCTGCTGCGCTTTGGGCAAGTCACTTCCTTTCCCAGAAACTCAAGCTCCTCTGAAAACAAGAGAGAGACCACTGTGCCTAATCACAGCATTGGAAGAATATGAACTGGGAAAATAAAACTCTTATTTATTTGCACAGTGCTTGATAGTTGACAAAGCACATTACCTACTTCATTTTCTCAGAATCCCACGGGAGAGGAGGTGACATCTGTTGAGTGCCTGCTGTGTGCCAGGCACAGGACTGGGTTTTTTGTTTACAGTCATTCATGCCAGCTTCCTAGCAGCCTTCCTAGGTAGTATCATTATCCTAATTTTACATTTGAAGAAACTGAAGTCAGCCTGCGAGGGAGTGGCACAGGCCGTAATTGACTTCAGAATCCCCAGGTTCCAAGTCCCCGGGACTCAGTGTGCAGTGAGCTGCCTCCTTCAAGTTAGGCATATGAGCTCCATAGGACTGTTCCCACCCCTCCCTCCCTGGCCTCAAGGACATTTTGAGGTTTAAATCAGGTAAGTTCATTAACTTCTCCGAAGTTCGGTTTTCTCCTATGTAAAAATACAGCTGATATTACTGCCTGTGACATAGGAAATTGATATAAATAATATAACTGAAACAAATTAAATGGGTTGAGATGGACAATCAGGGCTGAACATTCAGCTTAAATGCTGTGACACTGTTTGGGAAGCCTGTATCCCTTGTTGGAGTGTTAGCAGGAGTTCCTAATTCCAGCTTCCTGCTAATGCACACCCTGGGAGGCAGCAGAGGATGGCTCAGGTAGTGTCCCCGCTACCCATGTGAGAGATCCAGATGGAGTTCACAGTCCTGCTTTGGCCTGGACCAGCCTCAGCTGTTATGGGTATCTGGGGGTGAACCAGGAAACAGGAGTGTGCCGCTTGCTCATTCTCTCTCTCTCTCTCTTGCTCCCTTCCTTTCAAATAAATAAATTTAAGCTTAAAAATTTTTAAATTGATGTATAAAAGGAATTGAAATATGTAAAGGCTTCACATTAGTGCTTGGAACATATAGAACATAATGTATTTTACATGTAATCCACCCACTGGATAGAAAGAAAGGAAAAGCATTGTCAAGTACAGTAGAAACTCTTACACATTGCTGGTGGCAGTGGAAAGTTGCATGTTTTGGAGAGAAACTTGGTAATATCTGGTGAAGTTGAAAATGTGCATACTCCATGACCCAGCAACTACATCCTCAGGTTAAATGCCCTAGAAAAGTGTTTGCACGTGTGCACAGGGCAACATGCATAAGAACACTTGTGGCAGGGGCCAGCACTGTGGTGCAGCCAGTTAAACTGCTGCCAGCAGTGCCTGCATCCCATATGGATGCAGGTTCAAGTCCCTGCTGCTCCTATGGATCCGGTTCCAAGCTAATGCACCTGGGAAAACAGCAGAGGATGGCCCAAGTGCTTGGACCCTTGCCGCCCATGTGGGAGACCTGGATGAAGTTCCTTGTTCTTTGCTTCAATCTGGCCCAGCTGGTGGAAGATCTCTGTGTCTCCTTCTCTCTCTCTCTCTCTCTCTCTGTCTTTCAATGAAACAAATAAGTATTTTTAAAAAATGCTTGTGACTGCATTATTTGTAAGAAAAAATACTATAAATAATATGATTATTCATCATCAGGAGGATAAGTAAGTTGAGCTACAGACAGACATGGAATACAATGCAGTAGTGAAAAACACGTGAACTATGTGTCTCCACCAAAGTGGATAGTGGGTGGAAGGTAAGTCTCAGTGCATACAGAACAATAGCATTTTTATAAAGCTCAAAAACATATGAACTGGAAAATCCATTGTTTAAGGATGCTTGCACACACAGTAAAACAATTAACAAGCAGGGAATGACAAACACAGAATTCAGGCTGAATGGCAGCAGTGGGATAGGCATGTAGTAGGAAAGAGGAAAGTGAATGGAAAATGAACAGATAATATTGTGTTTCTTAAACTGTTGAGTACCTGGGCATTCATCATGCTATTATTTATATCTTGTTTATTAAATATATGCATATTGCTGACTGTATCTGGCTAATTAAATATACATTTTGTGTGGTTTAAGTGTGCGATAACAAATAAAAATGCAATTATAAAGGGATACACTTCAGCAGAGAAATTATGTCTTGTTTACTTTCTGTTGTCTGATGACAAGCTGCTTGTGCTCATGGAAGGTATATCAGAGTTGTTTGTTAAGTGACTGAGTGAATTAGCAGACAGTTTTCAGTCCTTGTCTCCCCACTTCACAGTCCTTCTACCAACACACACATTGACCAGGGACTAGACGTGTTGGTGTTGCAAACCCCTAGAGACAAGAAAAGCCAAGGAACATGGATAACCGTATGAAAAAACTAACTCAGCTCTGCCTGCTCATTCATCCCTGCTTCCATTCATCCATGCCCATGTCTACTCAGTGAGCATTTATGGAAAATAACCTCGCGGGGATCAGGTGGAGCCTCTCTCGAGAAGTGAAGAGAACTCCCATCCAGTCCAGTTCTCTGCACCTGCTGGTACTGGCACAGAGACCATCACAGTGCCCTGGCTGGACGCCAGGGTGGGCGCGGGACTCGTAGGAAATCTTGCAACTCACCTTGGCACACGAATGAAGAAGGTGTTTCCCCAGGGTGGATGCGCCCTGTGATGAAGACTACCTTCTGCTCTGCCCCTTCCTGGAGATTGTCTGTAAGAAAAAAGGGGAGAGGATTGCTAAGCTGAGGCTAGGAGCTGGTGCAGGGGAGAGATGGGATGCAGAATGGTTGGGATGCTTCATATTTCTCTCTTTTAAAAATGTTTATTTATTTGAAAGTTAGAGAGAGAGAGATATCTTCCATCTGCTGGTTCACTCCCCAAATGGCCCCAATGACCAGAGCTGGGACAGGCCACAGCCAAGATCCTGAAACTCCAACCAGGAGCCTCGAATTCCACCTGGGTCTCCCACATGGGTGGTAGGGGCCCAAGTACTTTGCCATCTTCCACTGTTTTCCTTGGTGCATTATCAGAGAGTTGGATCCAAAATGGAGCAGCTGGGATTTGAACTGGCGCTCATATGGGATGCTGCATTACAGGTAGTGGCTTAAAATGCTACACCACAACACCAGCCCCTTCACATTCCTCTTTTAAATCACTGGATTAGAACCATTAAAGCCCAGGCATTGCAGACTAATTAAGTTATGTTCCTAGGTGCCTAAAATTAAAAGACCACATTGCCTTTCCTTAGTGCAACTGATCATGCTCTATTAATATGTAACATTTACAATAACCCAAGGAAGCCATATGAGTGAGGCTGAATCCCAGATCCACTGACTGTGAACACAGACAAATGTGAATCCTCTCTGACTTTCAATTTTCGAGTCTATAAACTAGGATAGCAATGTGTACTTCCTAAGGTGTGATGCCTGAACAAGCTTGCACAGTGCAGGCTGCACGGTAGGCATTGGGAGAATGATAAAGAAGGCAGCTATTGCTATTTGTAATAGTAATAGTAGCAGCTGCTATTTAATTAGCTTCTTTTGTGTCAGGCACACTATATACATGATTATTAATCCTACTGCAACATAGCGATTCCCTTTAAAGAGACAGAAATGGAGACTTGGAGAGGTTTTATTCTGAGTCTTCATAAAGTTTATGGAAAATGTATATTATGAAAAAGCTATGCGTGAATTTCAAAATGGTTTGCACCAAAACAAATTCTCTTTTAAAAATTTTGTAGTTTATTTATTTTCATTCTATTTGTAAAGCAAATACACACACATACACATAGAAAGAGAGAGATCTTACATCTACTTGCTATCTGTCTTTCCCTCTCCCACTACATCCTCCCTCTTGTTCTGCTTTTCAAGTAAGCAAAAGAAATAGTTAAACATTAAAGAAAGGAAGAAAACAAAATCCAGACACTTACCAATATCTTTATATCTAGTATTAAATAAAATAATTATACAAATAGGAAAATATAGCCCCAAATCAGAACCCAAGCTCAGTCTGCCTCTCTAACTTATATAATAACATTTAACTCTTGCACAAAGATATTATTAGACAAAAGCTGTAGCTAAGAGCAACATTCCCAGAAAGAAGGGGAAGGGAGAGAGTCTATAGCTATTTGCAGAAAAGTAGATCAACACAGAACAGAAAAACGGCCTGAAGGAGACACTGAGAGGGTCGAGTGAGGGATTCCAGGAGGAGTGGGTGGGTAGGGGTAGCAGACAGACTTTCTCCTGACATGCTAGGAACAGGCTGTTGTGTTGAATGTGGTTCATCATCCATCCCCACAGCTGATGCCCCAGCCCCAGAGACTGCAGCAGATGACATCACCCTGTCAAACCTGGTTCTGAAGGTTTGCCACTTGCTTGGTCCATTAGGCGCACCTGAAAGGTAGCAAGAAATGCAACAGTACCAAAATATATTCTTGAGAATGCACTCGGTGTTCAGTTCTGTGCTAGATACCTCTAGGTACAAAGAGAGAAAGAGAGAGAAGACTCACTCGTACTGAAGAACTTTGTGTTTTAAAAGAGGATTTAGACACCTTGAACTCTCCCTGGACTGAACACAAGCTCCTTAAGGGTACATTTCTAACGTCTTTCCCAGAACCTTGCATGGAGTACGTGCTTGAGAACAGGCTGTTGAATTAAAAAAAAAAAAAAAAAAAAAAAAAAAAACCTGAATAGATCATGGTTTCTAAAGAAAGGCAGCCACATATTACCCCACTTCATCATGCCTCTCTGAGGTGGACAGCATTGCCCTCACTTTACAGGTGATGGAACTGACACTCACAAAACGAAGGGCAGGCCTAGGGCCGTGCATCTGTGCATCTAGTGGTGCAGAGCCAAGCCCTGGCTCCCAGCTACTGTCCCTTTCACCTCCCTGTCCGTCTCCTCCTGGACCCACTAACAACAATATAAGATCCCACATCCACAGCACTTCACTGACAATATACGCGAGAGAGTTTGCTTCCATCCCTCAGTGCTGAAGGAAATTGAGCTACTGTCTTAGTATTTATATTGCTTTTCACTTAAAAATAAAGAGAACAACACCAAGCCCTTAAAAAAACACTGTCTAACACTGACCACATCTACTCCAGCAGCTCAGAAATGATAAATGGCGTTAGGGAGGCCCTCTGTGAAGGCTAACTGTATGGATGTCTCCCCTGACCCGCTATCAACTCAATTGCATTCAGCATTTCTGCTGACCACAGGGAAATGCAAAATGGGCATTCTATTTGCACACTAATTTTACTGAGCCCCTGTGTCTTCATAAAATGATAACGTGGGGCTAATAAAAATCAAGCATCTCGGGTGCTAATATAAGCAAATGTTGATGCAGGCAGGTAACAAATTGCTTTGTCATTTAGGAGGCCGTAAAAGAGCATTATAATCATCTTTAGGCAAAATGGATGGGGCGCCTTTGCTTAGCTTTTAGCTTTCATTTGCAAAATCAATTTAAGGGAATGTAGCAGCTCGGAGGTAGTGTGACATGATACCACCCTCACCCCCTCTTGTCACCAAGTCCCAAGACTCCTTGCAAAGCCAATTAAACATACTCTTGGTAGAGGCAGCAGGGATGGAGAAGGAAGGATGCTTAGACAAAGCCGGGGTGGAACAGAATTGCAGACAATGAGACTGAGAAGCCCATAAGGGATGGTAAAAATTGGAGCGTTCACAGAAGTTGGCAGGCTCAAGGATACAAGTGCACACTCAGAGGGAACCCAGGTGGCCCCAGGAGGCTCCCCAGCAAGCCTGGGGTATCTGAAGTCAAATATGCTTTGTCAGCATCCCTAACACATGAGGGTGCATGCACCCCAGCCCCTACTACACACACACACACACACACACACACACACACACCCCACAGGCTCCTCTTGGTCTTCATATTCATCATCTACTCTTTTCTCATTTATAAAATATCTAATGAACAATTCTTAGGTGACCAGGGACCATCATTATCTTTGCTTTACAGAAAACCAAAGCCAGGAGCGAGGAAGTGACTCGCCTGAGTCTTCGCAGCTAATGAGTGGCAGAACCAGGCTCCTAACCCAGGCGGTCTGATTCCACAAGCTGTGTCTTCAATCTCTATGCTATGCTGTCTTTTGTGAAAGAGGACAATAGTATTATCCCCTTATGACAGTGATTAAGTAACATTTATTGATTTGTGCCAGGAATTTCACATACATGACCTTACTTAATTCTCTTATTTTCAAAAAAGAGATATTTGTTTGTTTGTTTGTTTGTTTATCTGAAAGGTAGAGTGACAGGGGGTGGGGCAGAGATCTTCCCTCTGCTGGTTCATTCCCCGAATGGCCTCAACAGCAACATCAGGGCCAGGCTGAAGCCAGGAGCCAGGAAACTCTATCCAGGAACTCTCACTTAGGTGCAGGGGCCCAAGTATTTGGGCCATCGCCCACTGCCTTCCCAGGCACATTAGTAGGGAGCTGGATCAGAAGTGGAGCAGCTGGGACTTGAACCAAGTGCTCTAATATGGGATCCTGGGGTCACAAGCAACTGTGCCACAATGCCTGCCCCTTATTTAACTCCCAGCACCTCAATGAGACATCTACTGTTTTTAGTTTTCTCTTGCCTAAACTTGAGTAAGTGGCAAATATGGGAGCCAAGTCTAACCACAGGATTTTTTTTTGTTTTTATTTTAATTTTTTATTTACTTTTAAAAGTGTCTTATAATTTATTTGAAATGCGGGGGGCAGGAAGAGAGAGAGATAAAGAGAGAGAGAGAAAGAGATCTTCCATCCACATTTGGTTCACTCACTAAATACATATAATAGCCAGGACTGTGCTAGGCTGGAGCCGAGAATCAGGAACTCTGGGTCTCCCATGTGGTTGGCAGGAATGCAAGTGCTTGGGCCATCATCTACCACCTTCTAGGCACATTGGCAGCAAGCTGTGCCAGAAACAGAGGTGGACTGGGTCCCAGGCACTCTGACATGGGATGCAGGCCTCCCTGGCGGCAGTTTAACCTGTTGCACCACAACGCCCAGCCCAAGCCCAGGTTTTCATAATCCCAAATGTAGTTCCTTAACTATTTTGTCATATTGGCTCTTGAAGATTACATAAGGTTGTTGTGGTGGTTTGACAAATACATCCACAAATTCTTTGTTAATCCCCTCCCCTCCAGAGGTGGGGATTAGCTCTCTTTCCCTTCAGTGTGGGCTGCGTTTAGAGATGTGTTTTTAATGAACAGAATGTTATGGAAGTCACTTCTGTGATTCAGCTATAAACAGCCCATCGCTTCCATCTTGGGTGTGCCCTCCCTCTCTCTTGACTCGCTCACTCCCAGGGAAGCCGACTACCATGTCGCGGGGGCACTCAGGCCCCCACGGTGAAGAGGCCTCCACACTGAGGTGGTGACGTATGCATATAGCAGCCAAGGACTTTGATCTGCCAGAGCCACAGGAGTGGGCTGGAAGGAGGATTCTGCAGCCCTGGTCGAGAGTTAATGCAACCTCACGAGAGACCCCATACCAGAACCACTCGACCCCACTGCTCCTGCATTCCTCACCTACAGAAGCTCAGAGGGAACAGGTGTTTATAGTTTTAGGAAGTTAAATTCTGTTGTAATTTATTAGACATCAGTAGAGACACAATAGACTCTCCCTAGAAAAAATTACATTTCCCCCTAGTTGATATGTGGAACTTAAGTAACTTTGCATCTTATTTATTGATGCTGACTTTTAAAAAGATTATTTATTAACCTGAAAGGCAGTTACAAAGAGAAAAAGAGCAATCTTGGTTCATTCCCCAAGTGGCTGCAACAGTTGCGGCTGGACCACGCCATAGCCAGGAGCCAGGAACTCCATCCGGGCCTCCGTTATGGGTTCAGTAGCCCAGGTCCCTGGGCCATCCTCTACTCCTTCCCTGGTTGTGATCGCAGAGAGCTGGATAGGAAGCAGAGCATCCTGGAAGAGAACCAGTGCTCGTGTGCAACACCGGTGTTGCAGGCAGATTATGCCACGCCACAACGCTGGCCCCTTGATGCTGACCTTGACTGAAGAACAACACCGCAGTGTAAGTGCCAAGATGGAGAGAAGACTCCATCTGTTTGCCCAATTATCAATGGATCTGTAACTTGCAAAGGTGCCAGCAGATGCCAACAGGCTCCCAAGAGCACTGGCTGGGCCCTCTGAGGACAAACATATCTCAGAGGTTCACAGCATGAGTTTTGTTTTCCCATCTCTCCTGACAGTAACTCTGACCGTAACTTGTGGGAAGTGAGCTGTACTGTGACGAATGAAGGAGATGTGGAACCGTGAGACAAATGCGAACGCCATGATGGGAGAATCTTCCTTTATTTTATTTTTCCTGTCCCTCCCTCCCTCCATCCCTCCCTCCCTCTTTCTTTCCTGACACCTAAGACTTTTTCATTTTCTTGACTTCATGACTTTTGAAGGCATCATAAAGTTGAGAAATACCCTCTGGCTGGTTTCTACAGCAGACAAGCTGCAGTCTTTGCTCCAATAATCCCAGGATCAAACAGGTCCATGCTATTACTAAGCTGAAGAAATAAGAGATGCTGGTAGCCGCAACAGCACAGTTAGCTCGTGTCTGTCTGCAGGTGCACTCAGGACCAGATAAGCCTCGTCCCTGGTCCCCAGAAATGGCAGCAGCACCACCCTTGCCAGTCCACCTTCTCCTGAGTCTTTCTAAAGTGCTGAGAACTCTTTGGCAGCTCTCCACTGTCCTCAGGGGGAGCCCAGCTCCCTGAGCCCCAGTCCTCGGTCTCTGGCAGCCTGGGAGCCCTCAGCTCTCCAAGCCCTTCCGCAGGCCCTAGTCTCAGCTCACTCTTGGCCCTTTCCCAGACACGACCTGTTCTCCCCCACCTCCACACTGGGTGCCTGTTTTCCCCTCAGCCAGCCTCCATCTCGCCGTCTGGCTTACTCCCACTCAGCTTCAAGTCTCTGGAAGAAATGAACATTCATCCAGGACGTGTCCTAGGCCAGCTCTGGTGTGCACGCTGTGTCTTGTCTGAGTTAATGGGCACAGAGCAAGTCACGCTGCAGGTAACGTGAGACTGCCGCTCTGCTGTTGACACTGACAAGAAAGAGGGAACGGGCTTGGAAATTGTAAGAGAGAGATGGCCAAGGTGCAGGCTAACCTGTCAATCATTTTTATGAAAAAATGAAGGGTTTAGGAGGATCGACAGAACTTTCTTGGAAGCCATGAAAAACCAGTAGATGCACTCGATCAAGATGTGACCTGATGAAGTCCAAGACATTCAGGGATAGCTCAGCCATGCCGAGTGCGGAGTGAACCTAACAGGAGGAACGAGCTGGGGGAGGGGACCTGGGCAGGATGCTGCCGCCTGTGTCTGTACCCTGAGGTGCTCAAATAGAATGCCTGGGCATCCAGGGCTCGGGACAGGGTCTACAGATCACAGCCTGTGAGGCCTTGAACAACCTTCTCTCTCACTCTGACCCTTAGTTCCCTTGTTTACAAACCTTAAGTGAGAGACTTTATGCCCCTGCTGAATGACTTCACCGATAATAGCATTGTCATTTATTGAGTGACGAGTCACAGCCATGGGGTTCCTCAGCCTCATCCATGGACGTTGCAAGCTGGATAAACTGCTGGTTGTGGGAACACTGAGCTGTGCGCTGTGGGACACTGAACCGCATCTTAGCCTCTGCCTGCCAGGAGCCATGCAAACAACCCCCCTTCCCCGGCATGATGAGCAGAACTAGCCTCAGACATTACTGAACACCCCGTGTCTCCTTGGAAGCAAACTAGTCCCTGGGTAAGAACCGCTCTGCTACAAGAATACTCTGCCTATTCAACTGACCTTGTCATTCTCTTCCCAAGCAATTCTTCAATTTCCCACACTCCCTACCTTTGCTGTAACTCCTTTCAAAAGCATCTCCAGGTAATGTCCAGGCCACAGTGCCCTCCGGCTCCTGTGAACTCGCAGTTTATTGTCTGGACCCCTCACCTGGTCATAAATCATTTGCTGACTTGGTCAGGCAGGACCAGGAGCTACAACTCAGATCTGTTCTGCCCACTGCCCAGCATCTGCTCTCCCGAGCCTCGGGGCCATGCTGGGAAAACAGAGGCGTTAGCAAAGTTTATTTTAAGTTCCCTGACCTCTTGATCCCATCAGCCCTTGCTCCCATCACAGGCCTTCCCCTAGGCTCACATCGCCCGTGGTCTAAAATCTGCTGTCTGGGCGGTGCAGTCCCTGTGCTGCAGGGCTGAGGGTGGAGTCTTCCGTGCTTGGCGAGCTGGGAGGGGAGAGGAGTGAGGCCTGGGACAAGTGGGCTCGTGGTGAGGAAGTGCTCCCCAGAAGGGAAGAGCTGGCCTTCTGGCCAGGAGTTTTTCTGGTGCATCTCGTAGTCTTGAAAAAGTAGTGCGCGGATGTTCTTAGGAGGCGTGAAAACCGCTCTTCTGGCTTTAACGAGCAGCGGGATCTCTTGACTCACAGAGGCTCGCATCACACACGCACAGCCTGTGGGTCCCTGGGAACACTCTCACCCTGGAGACAAGTGACCTGCCCCAGGCCGCGCAGCTAGAGAGAGCTGGAGGCAGCTCCACCTGCCCCGGCATAGAACACCAACTTTCGGGCTACCTAGAAAGTGCCCAGCAGATGCCTGCCAGGGAAGTGGGAAAGTAGAGAAGCAGCCGGCCTGAGCTGCAGGTGGCTCAGGCCGGGTGAGAGGCCCTCACCTTCACCGTCTCAGGAGCAGCGCAGAGCCCCCTCTTCTGACAGGCTGCTGCAGTTCTCAAGCCTCCTTGACAGAGGGCTGGCCTCACAGCTTGGGGGCGGGCTAACGGCAGGAGGGCCCTTCCTGTCACTGTCTGGATCCTAGCACTCTGTGAAAGGTAGACTCAGAGCCACCCACTCAGAATATCTGCTGAAGTCAGGGTCCCCAGGAAAGTGACTCAGAGACTCTGTGACTCCCAAGGTCAAGCTTCCCTCGGATTGTTCTTGAGAACGCTGTGACAGGTACAAGTCAATCAGAGTTGGGGCAGACAAAACAACGACTTGAATCAGTGCTACCTGGTGCTCTCGGGCCCAGGAGGCCCTTTTGGTCTGTTTGAGGGGGCAAAGGGGTCGGCTTTGTGCCCTGCATTGACAGACACTGGATGTGGGAGGATCCAAGGCAGCTGCATAGCCTCAGCCAAGGTTGAGTGCAGGTCCCAGTGAGCTGTCGGCCACCTTCACTCCTGGGAACTCTGGGTCCCGAAGGGGCTGCAGACAGTGCACACAGCGTCTGCTACAACAGACTGACTGAGATGGCTAAGAATGGGACAGAGCCAAGGCCCGAGAGACAAGAAGGCTGGGGACTACCCACTTTCTTTTTCGGTTAAATTCCATATGCTGCTAACATTGATTGCATGGCGAACGTTGGGCTGGTATGTCAGGGCACAGAGAGGAATTAGACACTGTCCCTGCCATCCTGGAGTTCAAAAACTATTAGAGGAGAAAGATCAAGCCAGGCTTTGTGGTTACAAACTTGAATCCTGGAGTCAGACAGAAGGACTGTCAAATCCAAGTCCTGGCACATGGGTTGATGTGACCTTGAACTCTGGAATCTTCCTCAGCTGAAAACTGAGGGTAACAATAGTATCAACTTTCTAGAGATCTTATAAAAATTAAATGAGGGGGCTAGTGCTATGGTGTAACAGGTAAAGCCGCAGCCTGCAGTGCCGGCATCCAATATGGGCACCGGTTGGAATCCCGGCTGCTCTACTTCAGATCCAGCTCTCTGCTGTGGTCTGGGAAAGCAGTGGAAGATGGCCCAAGTGCTTGGGCCCCTGAACCCACGTGGGAGACCCAGAAGAAGCTCCCGGCTCCTGGCTTCAGATCTCACAGCTCTGGCCGTTGCAACCATCTGGGGAGTGAACCATGGGATAGAAGACCTTTCTCTTTCTGTCTCTCTCTACTTCTGCCTCTCTGTAACTCTTCCTTTCAAATAAATAAATAAATCTTTAAAAAAAATTGAATGAGATATTGCATCAGGTCCATACATACATAAGACCTGATACATAGTTAAGTTTTCAAAAACAATAGCTTGTTGACACTTAGAGGTCGCTTGACCCAATTGCTTGATCTTACAGATGCAGAAGCTGAGGTCACTAGGATGTCAGCAACAGGAGAGCCATGACCTTTCCTGTCTTTTTCACAATTGGTATCCCCAGTGCCTGACAGACAGCAGGTGCTCAATAGATACGTGTGGGACAGTTGTAGTTATTGGTTGCCCTGTGGCTGAACGAGTATATCAGGCTAGAATTAGGTGCCCAGGCTTCCCCCAACATGTGCTGTGCCTTTGGAATCCACCACTCTAGGCCTCCAGAAATTCCTCTCCAGGTTCACTTTCAGGCTTATTAGCAAATGCAAATTGAATTACGCAGTGCCCTTTTGCAACAAGGACAACAAAAACAGTTTCCCCAGAAAGAGAGGGCAAGGAGAGGTGAAAGATGGGTTGAAAGTCGAAGACAATACATTCTCATCAAACTTGATAAATATGTAAATTAAAGCAGCTAAACAGTTGGCTTTGACAAATGACTGCTCTGGTAATGGATTTTTCCACAGTGAAAGGTGAGAGTTCAGCCTGACTGTTAGTCACAATAAGAACCCTCTCCTGCTTTCCCAGCAATGCGGGCTGCAGGGGCGTACACTGGGATGCTACCAGGCAGAGCAGGGAACTGAGCCTCCTCTTAGAGCATAAGCCGGCTGCTAGGCACAGCACTTCAGTCCTGCAAGACAGGTCCAAGTCTCTGCCTCTCAGATGAGAGCTGAGGTCCAGGCAGGTAAGGGCCGATGTCACCCAAGGGGCCTAGGCCATGGATTGTTGTTGAAGAACATACATTCTGTCCCTGAAATGGTTTTATTGCTGTCTAAGGGTCTCATGGATTTAAAGCCTTCCAGTTTTTTCCCTCACTCCCAACCTGGTGCAATGGAAGTGCTTAGAAAAGAGCTGTTCCTTAACTTGTGACATAGCTGCTACCCCCACCCTATGCCTGCTCTCATCCTGTTTTTCCATCTGTAAGCATTAGCAGTTGGAGCCACGCCAGCTAAAGGCTCGGATACACTAGAGCAGACACAGTGGTCAGATTTCAGGCTATAGACAATGATCATTTTAAGCCATTAGATTTGGGGGATGGAGAAGGCTTCTAACAGGTAGAATATACCGGTCAGTTAGGAGGTGGGCTGAAGAGGAACAGGTTCTGAGCAATTATTAAATATCAGGTATGCTACATGCTTTATGATCCAAGTCTCGGTGGGGCCACCCAACTAGTACGAATCAGGACTGGAACTCAAGCCCATCCTATCTCCAGATACCAGTCTTTCCTCTGACCCCTCAAGGGGAAAGTTTATGCTTGACCTACACTGCATTTCAGAATGTTCATGGAAAATAGGATTAGAAGATAACTTTTTTTTTGTGCAAAAAAAATTGAAATTCATGCATACAAGGGGTCCTCACAAAGATGATGAGAAATACATATCGTGAAAGAAATGATACATGGGTTTCAATTCTTTTTGCGCCAAAATAAGCTTCTATTTTAGCCCCATTGTTCTACAAATCATTTGACATACCCTTATATAGTAAATAAGACGTGTCAGTCTCTGTGTACTCAGACATGTGTGCAGACACATGCACATATATGCTTAGTCCTACAACTAACTGAGATGTCACACAGAGTAATCAGAGCTGAAGTGCAGACAAAAATTCAAGTTCAATGGTTCACAAACTTGGAAAGATGCTATTAATGCAATTTCCTCAAGCAGAGAACCAATATATATGAGTGCTCCAAGTGCTTCAGGAGAGAGTTGCCTGGCAGGGCTGGGAGTAATGTGATCCCAGCCCTGAGCCCAGGATCTGTCTTGCCCGATGCTGGAGGAATTTAGATGTGAAGAGTGTTCTTTCTTTCCTATTGAGATCTTCATCGACTTGTATAAAAATACTACTTTCAACCTCAAATCCCCACTGGCATCTTTATATAAGCACCGAAAATGCTACTGGGCTTTGGAGATTTCATTTAATGAAGGAAAAGTATTTCCATTAAAGAGCGTAATTTTTTTCTCTCTCTCTCTCTCTCCACACAGCATCTTCAGAAGAGTCAGGGAAGCTGAATTGTTCCGGGCTCAGAGAATGAAGCACCCCACGCCTTGCCCAT
The DNA here is from genome assembly GCF_051225735.1 of Oryctolagus cuniculus. NCBI lineage: Eukaryota > Metazoa > Chordata > Mammalia > Lagomorpha > Leporidae > Oryctolagus > Oryctolagus cuniculus. The sequence continues at coordinate 124,899,480 of NC_142873.1, read as the reverse complement.
GAGGTGGTTAAACAGGCATGAAGTGGCAGCAGCCGAGGAGGGTAGGGCAGGTTCAGCCATGAGCGGGACATGAGAGTGGTGATGACCGACCACACACAGGCACCCATGACGGCACAGTTTACGAAGCAGTCTGCCACTCATTAGAGCCATATGTCTGTTGCCCTGGCCCAGACTCAACCTTTACTCCCATCATACGTCATCGTGGGAACTATGACAGTGGCCTCCTGTGGCTTCCCTGCTGTCCCCGACGTCCATCCTCTGCAGACCTGCCTTGCTCCCTGTGGCCAGCTGTGCAGTGGTTTCCCCACACACGAGATGCAAGCCCAGGCTGCTCTCCCTGGCCCGGGTGTCCCCTGTCTCCATCCTCACTCACCTCTGCTCTCTCACCTGCTCATCACACCTCCTCACACCTGCCCCCGGTCCAGAGCCTTCTCCATGGGGCTTGGAGCTGACTCCTCAACACCGTTAGCTCCGTGGCAGGAGGAATCGTGATTTCTTACTGTTGTGGCCATGGGTCTAACAGTGCCTGCCCTATACACACGCTGACTCTGCATTTACCCAGTCAATAAAAGACGGTCAGCAGTTAACTGAGTGCTGTGTGCTGGAGGAGAATGAAGGCGGAAGAGCGAGGCTAGAGAGGCAGCTGGGGTCAGCAGACCTTCCAAGGTGAAACAGCTGATAATGATGAGAGGAGAAGGCCTGAGGCTGGGGTCTTTCTCCCTCACTCAGACTTGGTTCATTCAGTGGGACTGGGGGGGAGGGAAGCAGGGTGCAGCGAGGGTGGAAGTGATGAACTTGACCTTTTTTTTTTTTTTTGACAGGCAAAGTTAGACAGTGAGAGAGAGAGAGACAGAGACAAAGGTCTTTCTTCCATTTGTTCACTCCCCAAATGGCCGCTACGGCTGGTGCACTGCGCCCATCTGAAGCCAGGAGCCAGGTGTCTCCTCCTGGTCTCCCATGAGGGTGCGGGGCCCAAGCACTTGGGCCATCTTCCACTGCCCTCCCGGGCCCTCCCGGGACTGGAAGAGGAGCAACCGGGACAGAATCCAGCGCCTCAACCGGGACTAGAACCCAGGGTGCCGGCGCCGCAGGTGGAGGATCAGCCTAGTGAGCCCTGGCGTCAGCCTTGAACTTGACCTTTGATATGGCTGGACCTGATTTCTGATTCTGGCTCTGCCACTAGCCGTGCTGCCTTGGGGCAGCCCCTCCATCTCTGGATGCCTTAGTCTCCTCATCCGTAAGATGGGAACAATCAGGTTCATTGCAGTGGGTGGTCAGGAGCACTCCCAGTTCCAGGAGAGCACAAATGACACGGCCCTTAACCACCCTTTGCTACCCTCAGTCATTCTATCCTATTGCTAGAGCTCCCTGGGAGTCCTTCCCAGCCCCCCGCCCCGCCCCCGCCCCCCAGAGGTCAGTCGCTCTGTCCTGTTCCACCCGGGCCCCTTTGCTGCTGCAGCAGCTGCCAGCAGCGTAATAGCAATTTGCTTCTCTTCCTGTCCTGCCTTTCCCCACTGGTGGTGGCTCTGAGCTCTCAAGGGGCAGAAGCCCTGTGCTGTTCAGGTCTTCCTGTTGTTCATTTCCTTTGTCTGAAGCAGAGGAGGGCATTTTGACACGGCTGTTTTGATGGGAGAGTTGTGAAATGGCCGCATCTAAATGTCCAATTGCTTTTGAAAATTACCAGGCACTGTGCGAAACGCAGCCCCCGTTCCCGCCGCAGGTCTGATCTCCCCTTCCTTCCTCCCGCCAAGTCCTGACCACCCCTGCCTCCCTCGTCCCTGTCCCCAGCCTCTTCCCTCCCCAGAAGGGGAGAGCGGGGAGGAGGGGCAGTTCTGGGATAAAAGCAGCTAGCCTGCAATGTCTCCTTGGCACATCATTCAGGGATGTGTTTTTAAAAGGTGAAGATGTAATGGTTTGTTTTCTCAGCTGTGTCAAAATGTCCCCACGTTGAAGTGGTTGTTGTCAGAGCAGCTGCACCAGTGTGGCCGAAACAAAAGGACCACGTCCAACTGAGCTGAACTCTGCACGGGGCGCCACCTGGCACGCAGCCATCCTCAGTCATGGATTTAAAAACATACAGCACTGGCAATGCATGGACAGCAACCAGCTACGCGCGGCCCCAGCTCTCCCCGGAGCAATCACCTTTTGTTCCAGTGAGGATGTTTCCACCACATAAGAATCAGCAAAGTCCAGAATGCTGCTTGGTACCCCACAGCAGGTCTCAGGACAGCGACTCACTCAGCGGGAGCTGAGTGTTCCCTAATTAGTCTGCCCCATCTCATGGCCAAGACTCCAAAAGGGAAGGCGGCTGGACCAATGTCTCGGAGCAAACCTTACATCAGAAACGTGTGAGAGGATCTTGGGTAACTTCTCCACTCTGTGCCCTAAATTCTGGGTCACAATGTCACTGGGTCTCAATGGCACGAATTCAGCAGAACGCAACGGAGGCCATACCACAGCTCTGTACAGGCTGCTTGGATGTTGCTGGCCAGGTTCTCCGTAAGAGAAGCTTTCGTGTCCGCCCAGACAGATGGTCAATATCCCCGCAGCCAGGCAGTCAGCGGAACAGTGAGGCCTTAAGGGCTGCTCAGCTCTGCCGCGGGGAGGGTGGGAGGGGAAGGTGTGGGGCCCAGGGAGGAGCGGACATTAGCATCTGTTTCCACACTAGGTCTTCCTGCAGCTGGCCAAAGAAATACACCTGCTAGGCCAAGTTAGGAAGTTGCATATCCCTACAATCTTACTGGTTTCCTGCCTTGGATTGAAGGGAGTCTTTCCTGAATAAGATAACTTCTAAAGACTGAATTACAAGATCATGTTTATAGAGGCTATTTAGTAGAGTGGCTCCTAGGCTAAAAGCCCCAAGATAAGCCTGCACCCTTCAATTCTGCCTCACTTGACACTTGGGGCATGTGGGAGCGGAGCTGGGAGGACCTGAGTTTGCGGCAGTGTGGCCCAGGCAAGTTGCTGAGCCCTGGTTCTAGGCGAGGTGAGGAGAGGTCACTAAATCACAGTGACCCCCAGAGGCAGCCTTCAGCATCGCAGGTCTTAGAAGTCTTCAGAGCACCTTCCTGCAGGGAGCCCTGGGGGTGACTCCGGAGGCTCTAGGACCCTGGAAGTGACCTTGACCTTGGTGCGTGAGGCTCTGACTAGAACACCTCAGTCGTAACAACAGGGGAGAGTGCGGGGTGAGTGGACAAGAAGGCGCGTGTGCATTCAACAGAGGGTTTCCCGCAGGCGGGCTTTTCCAGGTCCCAGGACAGGAAGTACTAAGGTAATAGAGGTGCAGCCTCCCCAGGGCACTTGCAAGCACAGAGCAAACGCTGCATGTGTGACGGAGATGTAAGCTACATGAGTCGGGAGGAGAAAAGGCACTTTTCAGAGGATGAAGGAAGTGAATATATTTGCCGCCGGGGACAGAAAGAGGCCCAGATACATGTGTGCCGGGATGCAGAAGCAGGCTCCTGGGAGGGGAGGGAAAGGAAAGGAAGGGAAGTCCCAGGAGCCGAGCACCTGCTCTGTGCCAGGCACAGGGTAGGGGTGTTAGACACGCAGCCTCATTCCACCCCTGCTTTCCAGGGGACGGGCATCCTGCCCCCTGCCCCCTGGGAGGTTAGAGGGTGTGTGACTCACCCCAGGCCCCACAGCTGGGAACTCAGTGGGGCTGACTCAAGCCCTGTGCTCAAGCAGCTGGGTGCTCCCTTTCCCAGCACTTCCTGTCCTCAGCCCTTGGCACATCCAGATCACAGCAAAGCACTTAGCAGGAAGCAGAAGGAGGATGAGAAACTGCACCCCAGATCCACGGTGCCCATACTCAAGGCGTTGGCAGGTCTCAGGAGTCCCCGACCCCCACCCTTTTGGGTATGCTGAGTGACAGGGGCTACCTCCTCATTTCTGGAAGGCGGCGGGGAAGCCTACCCTTGGGGAGCTGGTCAACAGACACAGAGCGATACAAGTTGGGGCAGGTAAAGCCACCATGGGGAGGTACAGCCTCTGGGATACGATTCTTGACTGCATGGCACCGTGGAAGGAAGCAGGTGGCAGGCAGCAGGGGGTGATGAGCCTTGGGGGTGCTGATGGGCGGTGACAGGCCTGGCCCCACAGCCCCAGGACGGCCTAGCCCATTCAATACAAGCAGCATCACGGGCGGTGGCCACACAGCAGAATGACTGCCCTGCAGCACCCAGCTGCGCAGCCCATCCCTTCTGCCCCTCCCTCATGTCCCGGAAGTGGCCATTCATTTTCTCCTCAATGCTCACTCGACCCTACTCTGTGGCTGGCCGGTGAGGAAGGCCAGGGCTTGCCCTCAGGCTGCACGGCCACCATGATCTCTTCACCCAGGCACAGGGAGGGCAAGGGCACTGTCGGCAAAGTCCTGCCGCGTTCCCTTCACATCATCTTGGCGCTGAGCACTTGTGATAGTGAGATGATGGTCACCATCACAGCCCTGCTCTCTAGAAACTTCCCACCTAGCAACTGGGTGACATCATCAAAGTGACAAGCAAGTGTGTGCGACGACCTGGGGCTGAGGAGAGTACAGTCCAGCAATCTGGAGAGTCAGGACAGACAGGTGCTGGCGCTGGGTGAGCCAGTGCTCCTGTACCAGGGAGCTCGGGGCCCACACTTGCTCACCCTGCTCATCGTGGAGCCCTGATCACAGCCCACTGTGGTGGAGCTGCCCAGGGGCTGGCCTGGGCTTGCTTAGTCCCTCTCCACCACCCCACGCCCTTTGGGAAGATGGAGGCACTCCATGCGTGAGGGTCAAGGTGGATGGGCAGGCCCAGCCAGCTTGCTCTAAAGCTGAGTCTTCCGAGGGCACCCAGTGACCACCTTGTTGCCCCTGGAAAGGAGGCTGCTGTACAGTGGTGCCAAGGCGGCCAGAACAAGGCGGAGAGTGGCGATTTGCCCTCCTCTCGCAAGGCCAGATTCTCCAATTCCCAAGTTCCCCGCGGTGTCCTTTCAAAGCCCTTCTCTTTAATGCCAGGTGGAGGAGTTCCAGACAGCTATTTGCATTTTCAATTCTAGAAATCATTAATATTTTAAAACTGCCAGCACCATGGTTTATTAACACACTTACATTCCCTACCTGCTACTGTTAAAGGGAAATTTTCTATGTGAGAAATATCCAAGCGTGGGGTGGCTCCCCAGCTCTTACTCAAATTCTGGAGCTTGCAGTCTTGGGGCCAGGGGGAAGTGACAGACGTGCAAGTGGGCAGTGAGGAATGCAGGGGACCACTGCTTTCACTGAGGGAAGTGTGGTGGCAGACAGCACAGGGGCCCTGGGCCCGGCCTGGAAGGTGGGACGATTTCTCCGACAGAAGGGCTTGATTCTAGGGGTCCATTTTTTTTTTTAAACAGACAGTGGAAAGAATAGAAGGGAACAAGAAGACCTGTGCTTGGACTCCAGACTTTGCAATCACTTTTAATCATCTTGGCAATCGGCTGAGGTTAAGAGCAAGGGCCTTTGAGTCAGAAAGGCCTGGGTTCGAATCCTAGCCCTGACACCACTCTCTGGGTAGCAGTAACCATGGCTAATATTCTTGGACTCCTGTCGGGTGTCAGGGACAGGGCGGCCTGTCAGGCATAGGATGATCGGGCCTGCTCAGCACAGCCAGGGCCACAGTGGGGTGACCTTACCAGGTGGCCACTTCGGTGGGACCTGCTGTATCCTTCTCCTCCACCCCCTCCCCCATCCTCCATCCTGCACCACGTCCACACTCATTGGTGAGCAATTTCCTTTAATTCTCACTAGCACCATACAGAGTCATTCCTATCACCGCTTATTTCACAGAGCAAAGGGACTGAGATTCAGAGAGGGTAAGTCACTGGCCTAAAGGCACACAGCTGCCCTATGGATGAGTCAAGATTTGATCTGTAAATGATTCAACACAGAGCTCTTCTGCCACTCACCCCAGACGTGGCTGTGAGGATGAAACACGCAGAGCTGAGCCGGGCACCAGCGTATCACTGGAACTTAGAAACCAGGGTCCTACCTGCCACCTCCCAGAGCCCCACGCACTCATCTCTCCTTTGGGAAGTGGACCCCGTGAGTCTGAGCTCACAGACCCAGCTGCATGACCACTGCCCTACCAAGGGCCACACCTGTCCCACACCACCAGCACTTTCTGTTCACTGCTGACAGCAGGCACAGCTCCCGGCACACTACGTTTACCTGGAACTGAGAGAAAACCACCCACCAGATCAGTTCTCAGAAGAAAATGTTTTCCAAAGGTTCGTCGCCCGTGAACATCAATAGAGAAATGACGCAACTGTAATTTGCTTTCAGATTCAGACTTGGGAAGGTCAACTTTGACCCTGTCAAAAAATGAGAACAAATTAAATTGAAACACAAAGCCATTTCCCTTGTTCCAGGGCTCTGGCTTTCTAATTAATGTGCAGTCCAAGTCCAAGAGCTGAAGGGGATCAGTAAGATTATGTCCGCCACCTTGCAAGCCGAGCGGAGCTCAGGAGAGAGCTTCTGGGTTGTTTATTTGCTTTCCTTTTCTGGGATGCATTGTGTTGCTTGTGGTGTAGGCTCATAGGCGAGAGCAATCCCAGGCGATTAGAAAAAAAAAATAATTGCTAGACACTGACCTTGTGCAAAAGAACACACAGCAGAACAGCTCTCAACACAATCACTCACCCACCCTGTTCTCACGGGAGCAGCCGGGCTGCAGGAAGTTAGAAAAATTGGGCAGAATTCCAGCAGCAAGAACTGCAAAGGTGATGGCCACCTTGTGGCAAGGCCGAGGGGAGGACGCGGCCCTTGAACAGGTGCTAGCACTTAACTCAGAGCCCTGGGGAGGCGCTGCTGGGGTTTGGGCTTGGGAAGCCGAGGCTCCGAAATGCTGAGGACAATGGTGAGTGACAGCCACCTCATTCAGGCAACATGGGGTCAGTCACACCAGGTTGCCTGCTGGGACAGGAAACTGACTTTGAAGAGAGGGTGAGGAATGCAAGCCAGGGCAGCCCCTTTCTGGGGCTCTTACTTGGGGCCATGCTCTTCAGCCCAGTGACCCCCAGACTTGCAGGAGGAGGAGTCGCCTGGTAGACTCACTAACCTCACAGTCTCCCCAGCCCTGCTGCTCGCTCACTGACTCAGGAGCAGCCACTTGGGGATTTTCCAGACTAGTGCCTTGGGTGCTTCTCATGACGAGGAAGTCGTGAAAGTTCCTGGTTTAGGACACACATGCTTTCCTTACTGGAGCCTCCCGAACACTGCCTAGCCTGGGGCAAGGTACGTTCTTCTCCAAGCTTCTATTTCTGTGTCTGTTAAGTGGGGCTGGAATCCTTGCTTCTCAGGGGTATGTGGCATCTGAGGAAGCAGTGAGGTGAGTGTGGCAGGTGGGAGGTGAGGGTGTGTGAACGCCCCCTTGGGGGCGTGGGGAGGCCACTGTCCCCGAGTCAGGTACCCTAAGGAGCCCTAGTTCCTTTTCCCATTCTCAAGTTTTGGCTCTCGCATAATGAGTGGCAGAGGCTCCTGCCCACCAGGGTGGTTGTTGGCGGCCTCATCTCTGGGTCCAGCGCCACAGCGCTGCAGGGGCCTCAGTGAGGGGGGCCTCAGGGCACAGGTGTCCTCGGGGGAGCTCTGCCCAGAAAAGCCAGCGTGGAGGCAGCTTCCAAAGCCCTTGACGAAGTGGGCCCAGGCTGACGGCGCATCTCCCAGATTTCCCCTCCCCTCCCCTGGGCTCCTGCTGAGCCTCTTCACAGTCCCCAGACAGGGTCCTCATCCCAGGCTTGGGGCTGTCAGCCCAGAGTGGGCCTTGAGGAGTGAGACCCACCCCTACCCCCAGCTCCTGCAAGGCTGCCGAGAGTTAGCATTAGCTGGGGGCTGGGGCTGGACCTGGTGGCCGGGTGACGGAAGTGAGGAGATGCGGGCCGTGGTGGGGGGGGGGCATGTGATATGCTGAATTAGGTGCCCCCCAACTCATATGCTGACGCCCCATTCCCCAGAACCGCAGAATGCAGCTGTCTTTAAAGAGGTGAAGAAGATAAAGTGAGGTCATAATTGAGGTCACTAGGAAGGGGGCTGTGACTGTGTCCTCATGAGAAGATTTGACACAGGCAGGTGGAGGGAAGGCCCCGGGAAGGTCAGGGGGAGATGGCCTCAGGAGAGCCCCCATCGCCCCTACCCTGATCGCAGCCTCCCAACTTCCAGAATCATGAGACGCTCGTTTCTGTGAAGCCCCCCAGGCTGGGTATTCTGAGCAGCCGCCCAAACTGCACAAAGCGGCACCGTCCCGGCTTCGGCGCCACGCTCTTTCCCCTGGCTCCTTGACTTTGGGTGAGATTCCTGCAGTTTTCTCATCCGTCAAAGAGGAAAGAGTGTGATTGGCTCACGTGTTTATTAGCACAGGAGTTATCTCCAAGCAGGCAGCACAGGTGTGGCATGTCTAGTGCACACCATATACGTGTTTAGCCTTGCAATTCGGCCAGTTCCTGTAGCTACTCCAAAAGTCATCTGTCACGTAGGAAATAGGGTCATGTTCTTTTCTACCTCATAATATAGAAGTGTTCGGGACCCAGGGAGCTACCATTTGTGGCAAGGTTTGAGGGAGTAGGGAGCACTTTACAGATGACAGGGGCAGTTGCATCCGGGCAAAGCAGGTGTCACCTTCCCCCAGAGAGGTTTCACAACTAGGAATTGCAGAGTACCGGAAAGACAGAGGTTTAGACACAAAGGCTCTTGGTGCAAGGCCCAGCTCTGCATTTCGGTGACACCTTAGACAGACGTGTCACTCAACTTCACTTTGCTGCCTGTGAAGCAGGGATGGTGACAGCTGTGATAGAAGATGCCAGTGCTTTGCAGTCAAACGGCCACCAAGTCCCAGGTGACTCCTAGTAGCTTCCCAACTTAGCTTTGTGCTATGACAATGACAAGGGGTCCCACTCCAGATCCCTTTTGCTTCTTTCCCATCAGAATCCCATTCTGGGCTCTGCAATACCGGCATCCCATGTGGGTGCCGGTTCATGTTCTGGCTGCTGCAATTCCAATCCAGCTCCCTGACCGTGGCCTGGGAAAGCAGTGGAAGATGCCCAAGTGCTTGGCCCCTGCACCTAATGGGAGACCTGGAGGAGGCGCCTGGCCCCTGGCTTCCACCTGGCCCAGCCCAGCCATTGCAGCCATCTGGGGAGTGAAGCAGCAGGTAGAGGAGCTCTCTCTCTCTCTCTCTCCCTCTCTATAACCCTGACTTTCAAATACAGAAATTAATTTTTTCTTGTTTTTCTTATTTTTGTTTTTTTTTTTTCAAATTTTATTTGTTATATAAGTTTCATGAATTTCATAATACAGATTTAGGAACATAGTGATACGTTTCACCCCACCCTCCTTCCCACCCATGCTCCACCCCTTCTTCTTCCGCCCTCTCACATGCCCACTCTTAATGTTTACAAAGATCTATTTTCAGTTTACTTAATGATGGTATAGTCAACCTAGGCAACCCTACACTAAAGAAAAGAGTTCAACAAATAGTATGAAGGGAAAAAAAAAAAAACACTATTCCTCAACAGAAGAGACAAGGGCATAAACAATCAAAAAAAAAAAAAAAGTAAAAGATTCCCATTCTGAAACTAACTTTGGGAGCCCCCCAGAAACCTAAACTAGGTCTTGCAGCCTTCAACTGGGGTAACCAGCAGACCCAGAGCCCAGTCTCCTGCAGTGTTCTGTGGGCGGCCCATGCAGCATCTCGTCCTAAGTCATAGCCATACCAAGATTCTCCCCACCATGCATCCTAACTTAGAAGTCAGAACAAGGAGGGCTATTTGGATGTGGCAAAAAGAATAGAAAGAAGGGCGTCCTCAAAGCTCTCTGTGCAGTGATGTCCATCCTGGGGAGGCTGTGTGCAAGGGCTCCGGGGGAGGCTGGCTTTGCCAGCCTTGAGGGTCTTCCTAATTGCAGGTCACCTGGCTGCATTAACAGGGAAAACCTCAAGTTGTCAGGACTTGAACCACTGATCAGAAGGTGAGGCCCGGGCTTACTGATGAGCCACGGAGCATTAGCTCTCTAATTATGTCCCAGTCAGCAATGGCTTTATCAAAATCAACACCAAGTGTAATTACTTCCGACCTTGCTAGATGGGGAGAATGAACGCGGAAGGTGGCCCAAGCCACCCTTCCAGGTTCCAGGCAGCTTTGAAGGTGGAAAATGGGCCCAGAGAAGAAACCATTGCTTTGGCCCTGCAGGCACTCAGAGCTTGATGCTTCGACCTGATGGCTACACCCTGGAGGGACCTGGGAGTGCAGGGTTTCCTTGCCTGCCAGAGTCAGAGACCCGTGGTTTGCACTGTGCATGTCTGTGCCAAGCACCACAAACGGCTGCCAGTCTTCCCTGGAGTCCTCAACAGGTTGCTGCCTTCTCTTGGGCCAGGTCTGAGAGGACCTGGACAGCGGCCGACCGGCAGACCCGCCACGGAGGCCTGTGCTCATGAATAGTCCATCGGAGAAGGAGAGGAGAGAAAGGGAAGCAGAGAGCAGGAAGCTGCTCCCCCGTCACAGCCACAGCCAGAGCAGGCACCACGGCTGCAGGCTGTTTCCACCCGACTCAGCTCTCACCAGGGTCTGACTGACTGTGCCGACACACCACGCTAGGCCTCAGCTGTGGTTTGTAACACAAGTGAGCCACAGTCGTAGTCTCAGAGTTCAGGGGGCCCTGGTTACTCAGCTGTCACAGGGCCCGGAGAAGGAGTGGGCGAGTACTTTCACGCAAAGCCCAGACAGGCCGACAGTAAGAAAAGACAACCATCACCCGCTGGCTTCAAGATGGTGCCCTGAAATCATCGGTTGCCAGAGTTAATCCAGAAATAGAGATTGCCTTTCCTTTGTAAGACAGTTTCTATCAGATGGCCCAAGTCCCTGGGCCCCTGCACCCACGTGGGAGACCCAAAAGAAGCTCCTGGCTCCTGGCTTCGGATCAGCACAGCTCCGGCTGCTGCAGCCAATTGGGGAAGACCTCTCTCTCTGTCTCTCTGTCTCTCCCTCTCTCCCCCTCTCTCTCTGCCTCTCCTCTCTCTGTGTAACTCTGACTTTCAAATAAATAAATAAATCTTTTTTAAAAGTTTCTATCAAAAACAGAAAAAGGAAATTAAGAAATTTATGCACTGATACGGAGAACGGGGAATATTAGAATTGCCTCAGTGCCGGCCTGGGGGGAAATGCCAGGGGGCTGCTGGATTCAGATGTTGGCCTGAGCGAGCCCTGTGCAGCTGCCTGCCCTCACTAGTCTCACCTGTGCAAACGCTTTGTGAGTGGCGGGCGGGCTCCCACAGGGCTGAGCAGACCGTGCGGCAGAACCTCCCGAGGCCACGTCTGCGGGACGGTGATGCCCACAGGTCCCTGCCCCGGGCAGGACCCCCGGGAACCATGCCTGATGCCAAACAGCCTCACCTGCCCGCCCTTCCTTCAGCCCCCACCCCTTTTTCCTCTTCTTTGTCCTCGCTTCTTTCTACGGTCCTTGTGCTCACTCAGCACATTCTTTTTTCTTTGTTTTGGCAGGCAGAGTGGACAGTGAGAGAGAGAGAGAGAGAGAGAGAGAGACAGGGAAAAAGGTCTCCTTTACCGTTGGTTCACCCTCCAATGGCCGCTGTGGCTGGTGCTGTGCCGATCCGAAGGCAGGAGCCAGGTGCTTCTCCTGGTCTCCCATGCGGGTGCAGGGCCCAAGTACTTGGGCCATCCTCCACTGCCTTCCCGGGCCACAGCAGAGAGCTGGTCTGGAAGAGGAGCAACCGGGGCAGAATCCGGCGCCCCAACCCGGACTAGAACCTGGTGTGCCGGCGCCACAGGCGGAGGATTAGCCAACTGATCCACGGTGCTGGCCACTCAGCACATTCTTACTGAGACCTACCAGAGGCAAGGGCTTATGCTCGGTGCTGGAAGACACACAGGGGTGCATTTTCCCCGTGAGACGTCTGTTCCAGACGCTGCTCTCAACACAGCTGAGCAAGGCAAAGAGCACAGATCACTAATCGAGACGGGGTGGCAAAACGCCCATTAGTGCCTCCGGGTGCTCACGCTCCAGCACAGGCAGGGCCCCCAACCAAGGAGAGGGGAGCAGAGCATGCAGAAGGCTCCCTGGAGGAGGCAACAACTAAGCTACGACGTGAAGGCTGAGTAGATCCTTGGTGCGTTAGCCACAAGCTGTGTGATTTTCCCTTTCTGACCCTCAGTTTTGCCATCTGTAAAACGGGGGTGGTAATGCCCACTTCACAGTGAGGGGATTCAATGGAATGACAAGAAAGTTGGGGAGTGAACCAATCAATGGAAGGTCTTTCTCCCCCTCTCCCTCACTCTGCCTTTCAAATAAACAAATATACATAAATCTTTATAAAACAGCAAAAAGAAGAAAAGTGAAACTACTTTTAATAGTATATTTTGTTTTACCTGATGTATGTAAAATATAATTTTAACATGCAATCATGATAAAAAATGTTACTGCTGAGATATACACGCTGCTGTCTATACTGAGCCTGCAGTTTTGTCTTCAACACATACAGCACCTCTCAACTGGATTGAGCCACTGTGAGTGCTCGCATGTGCGTGGGGGCCATGCATCAGACGGCAGCGGGTTTACCAGCGAAGGCTTGCAGGGGGCAGGAGTCCAGGAAGAAGGGGAAGCGTTCAGCAAGGCAGAGGGGTCATGGAGGGCGCTAGGGATGGACGCAGCAGGGTGGCTGTTGAGGACAGTGTTGGGCCCAGAGTCCTGTGGGCGGGCGGGCAGGCGGGCGGACAGGCAGGGCTGAGGGGCACGGAGCTGCCCCTCCTGTGTTCTCCGCTGTTCCTTCCAGCAGCAGGCTCAGAGCCCGCACGGCACTCCCTGGTCAGTGTGAACGCTTGTGAAGTCACGCCAACCCTGGGAAACAGGCCCAGAGCCGTGACAGCTGCCCAAGATCGTGGGTGGAGCTGGCCACGAAGCCCTCCTCCAATGCCCCCATTGCTCTCAGGATGGCAGCCCCGCCGACACCACGGCCTGGAGGAGTCCTTCCTGAGCCCCCGACAGGCCTGGCTCTCCACCTCTGTGCCCCCGCTGGCCCTGAGCCTCTCTCACCCTCCGCTTGGCCAAATCCTCCCTACCCTGCCCTACTCGAAGCTGTTCCTCTTCTGGAAAACCTAACTCCAACGCTTGTCTCAGCGTCCACACCAATGTCTCCCTTCTGTGGGCTTCTGTTATGGAGGAGTCTGAACACGTTTCGAAAAACTCTGCTAGTGAGTGTCCCCTCCCTCTCGGGCAAGGTCCAGCATGGGACAACAGCAGAGGACACCACGAAGGAGCAAGGGGCGGCGAGACCCATTATCAACCCCCTGCGCTGCAGCACAGAATGGCAATTTCAGCAGTGAAACAAAACCTGGCCAGCAGTCTGGTTAATTATGAGCTCCAGGGAGGCGCTGACAGATTCCAGAGCCGGTGCTGGGGGCGGCACGCTGGGGAGTGCTGGAAGCCTGCCATCCCAGCCTCCCACTGGGACCTGCAGGTAACACCGGGTGCCGGGCGGGGAGGGGGCTGGTGCTGAGACAGAAAGGCTGTGCCTGCTGTCTGTCGAGTCACCCACACAGACAGCAAGGCAGGAGGCGGGAGGAAGTCTGGGAGAGTGAGCGTGGGCCGGCCGCCGCCCACGGAACCATAAGGGGGATGTGCATTGTGTTTGCAAACGCGACTGTGACCCTGCTCCCCGCTGAAGTAGAAGTGGATGGGAATCCTGGCTCGGCCCCATCGGCAGGGTGCCGGCTGCAGCGGGCTTGTATGTAGGTGGCCCACCTGCCTGTGGGCTGAGCCGGGATGCCACCTGGGCTGGTGTCTGTCACAGTGCCTGGAACACTGCAGGCATGAGAGACGGGCTGCTGACCCCTCCGTGGGCTTTCTTCCCACCTTCCCCTTCTTTCCTGCTCACATGGGGATGCAGGTGAGGAGGGATTTGTAGTGTCCCCGTCCCCGCCCAGTCACAGCCGATGCTATGGGCGCTCACTGTGTGCCTGGCACTGGGCTGGGTTCTCACCTGGTTTATTTCACCGAATCCTTTCAATAACCTTCTAAGGACAAGATCACCCATTGACTTGCCAGAGGTACTGACTCATTGCTGTGCATCTTTAAGCTCTGTGTCCCTCTCTCGAGACACTCAGTGGAATCTTGAACTGTCTGTCGTCTTTGTGTAGTCTCCCCAGCAGACCCAGGCCGTGGATGAGTGGACCCAAGTACTCAGTGAGTATCTGCCAGGACCAGGAGTGTATCTAAAAACTATTTGCACGGGAAAGAGACCTAGTCCAATCCCCCATCAACAGAACAGAGGAAATGGGCTAAGGCACAGGTGGAAGCGCCCGTCCCATTGCCTGACCCGGTGCTGGGAGTCCTTTATTCCTGACCGGCCTGCTTTCCCTCTCAGAGACTCCAGCTGGCCAGGTGGACCCCACACTGGCTCCACAAAAGCAAATTTCCTGAGGGCCTGTGCGCAAATGCCTGTGCAGGGCATCAGGAAGCCCCCCTGAAGCAGTTCCCGGGTCTTGCCAGAAGGTGGCGCTCTGCTCCGCACTCCTGCAGCTCAACTTCTCTTGCATTTCTCAGTCACTTCATAGATCAGCTTTGGACTCCACAATGCAAAACAGAAACTTCCTTCCAGGTCCAGAAGAAAACTTGAGTGATGTTCGGTTTTCTGCCCTGAGAGCATCTGATTCACCACCGACCCGCATGAGCCACAACCAACCAACCCCGGCCCTGGACACTCACGCCCCCCTCCCCCCAACTCTGCCTCTGTGCCTGCTCTGTCGCCAAATCTGCTTTAGTCCTACTCATAACACAACAACAACAACAACAACAACAGCAACAAATGGACAGGCATGGGCACAGAGGTTAACATGCTGTGTGGGACACATGCATCCCATGGTGAAATGCATGGTTGACTTCCAGATCCTCTGCTTCTGATCCAGCTTTCTGCTAATGTGCATCCTGGGAGGCAGCAGGTGACGACCCAAGTGCTTGGATCTCTGCCACCCACGCAGGAGACCTGAATGGAGTTCCTGACTGCTGGCTTTGCCTAGCCCAGCCCCCAGCAGTTGTACTAGGGAATGAACCAGCAGAGGTTAGATCTGTCTCTCTCTCTCTCTCACCAGTCCCCATCCCTTGTCTTTTCAATAAAGATTGTTGCCGGCGCTGTGGGATAGTGGGTGCATCCCATATGGACATTAGTTTGAATCCTGGCTGTTCCACTTCCAATCCAGCTCCCAGCTAATGGCCTGGGAAAGCAACAGAAGATGGGCCAAGTTCTTGGGCCCCTGAACCCATGTGGCAGACCCAGAAGAAGCTCCTGGCTCTTGGCTTTGGCCTGGCCCAGCCCCAGCTTTTGCAGCCATTTGGGAAGTGAACCAGCAGATGGAAAATCTCTGTCTCTCCTCTCTCTTTCTGTAACTCTGCTTTTCAAAATTAATCAAATAAATAAATATTCAATACAATAGAGATGAATAAATAGAATTTGAAAGGGAGGAGGAAGGGTGGAGGAAGAAAAAAAAGAGAGAAATGGGTGGAGCCTGTGGTTTGGGTTTAGCTGCTCACGCTGACTGCTTCCTGGCTGAAGATGCATTCCCAGGGTGGCTCCTGGCTGCCTGGCAGGTGCTGTAGCCCTAGCACACAAGTGAGTGCAGCCAGCCTCTCAGAAGTCCTAAAACAGCAGAGCAGGAGTGGTGGGAGGAAGGGGTGCGGTGTGGGGAGAACCAGCACGTGAACACCTACCGTGCACACCACTAAGAGCATGTTTTAGCAAACGTGGGGTCCCGTTCCTGGCTCCCCACTCACTAAGTTGTGTGTGTGATTTACCTTCTTCAATTAGCTGTGTGTGCACATTAATTTCTTTCAAGCGTTTCGTGTATTGATCATGCAATGGAGATAATCATTGACTATCCTCTTCAGATGCTGGGGAGAAATCAAATGAGATGATTCACTTTGTCCTGGTGCTTGCTTTGCACAGTGTGCAACATGGACTACCGTGTGGTGACTCGGGCCCTCAGCTACTGGTGAGGGTCCTGTCATGTTTCTGAGACTGACCATTTGCCTCTAAGAGCAGAGAGGGTTGCTGCCCTGTCCCCAGGGCCATGTTTGGCCATTCACTCTTCTGTTTATTCTGCCAACATGCAGCTTTCACTGTGGGTGGGGTCCTGGGACAGGGTTTTTGGAGGCCAGAGGAGGGTAAGGGGCCACGCAGCAAGTCTGAATTTTCTCTCTTACCCCACACCCACCCCACCCCCATAACCACCTTCTACCAGCGAAAGACCTTCTTTGGTTCCCACAACATCATTGTTGTTAAAGACTTATTTATTTATTTATTTGAAAGCCAGAGCTACAGAGAGAGAGAGAGACAGAGACAGAGACAGAGACAGAGACAGAGACAGCTCTTCCATCTACTGGTTCACTCCCCAAATGGCTGCGACAGCCAGCTGGGCCAGGCCCAAGCCGGGAGCCAGGAGCTTCCCCCAGGTACTCCATGTGGGTGGCAGAGGCCCAAATACTTGGGCCATCTTTCACTGTTTTTCCCAGGTCATCAGCAGGGAGCTGGGTGTGAAGTGGAGCAGCCAGGACATGAGCCAGTGCCCTTATGGGATGCTGACGCCACAGGTGGAGCTTTCCTCGCTCTGCCAAGCAGGGGCCCCTGCAATACCATCCTGAACACACCTGTGCAGGGCACTCATCCTGCTGTTTGATACTCGTCACGTGCCCTCTGTCTCCTGTCCCACTAATCTGAACGCACCTCACCTGGGTCGCCACAGCTCTTTCCTGCAGTACTTTCCCCACCTCGTCTCCACTCGTTCTTGTCTGGCAGGGGCGGGGACCTTTCTTCAGCCAAGGGTCATGTGGGTGTTTATAGCATCCTTTGCAGGTCACATGAAATTATCAGCTTAAAGTTGAGCCTGCTGTGGACTTATTGAATTTCGAGTCCTGCCTGCAGTTGCCTTGGCAGGGCCAGACCACAGGACTTCTCTGGCTCCCAGATATCCCCTACTCCTGTGAGACGTATCTATTTATTTATTTGAAGGGCAGAGTGAATGAGAGAGAGAGAGAGAGAGAGAGATCTTCCATCCGCTGGTTCACTCTCCTGATGCTCCCAGCAGCCAGGGCTGGGTCACACCAAAGCCAGGAGCCAGAATCTCCACCCGAGTCTCCCATCTGGGTGGCAGGAACCCAAGTATTGGAGCCGTTGTCTGCTGCCTCCCAGACACATCAGCAGGAAGCTGGATCAGAAGCGGAGGTGGGACTCTTAACCCATAGTGCCACAACGTCTAGCTGTCCCCCTGTCCCACTACTACCGTGTGCCAAAGCAGCAGTACCCAACACTCAGGAGCGCGAGAGTCCATTAATTTCAGAGTTCATGACTGTACCACTCAGAATACAAGGCGCCGTGATGCAGCTTCATCAGGATTCTAAGCTTTCAGGTCCCCGACGAGCACAAAATCCCTGGCTGCGAGGTGTCGGCTTTGATTCTCCCGCACTCGCAGAGACTCACAGCGCACAGGGATCCTTCCAATTCCCAGTTCCCCAGCTGGGAAGAGACGCCCGCGTCGGACTAATCACCTTCTAAACAAATGGCACGGTGACAAGCAGGGTGGGGGGGAGCCGCTGCACAAGCTGGTGTTTTCAATTTAGAGGCCATGCATTATTTACACTGCCATTATTCCCCTCAACTTGACTTCACGCTTTAGCCCTAATTTCAGTATAATCAAAGCCAATGAATATTTAATCAGGATTGCTTCCAGAAATTGAGTAATGCCATTAACATAATGGCCTCAGGACTTCAAAGCTGCTTTCCGTCAAATCCATCTGACTTACACCTTTTCCCACCCCTTCCCTGCAACCAGATGTATTTCCGAATGGAAGGGAGCAAGGGACCCGGCAGATAGGCCCAGGTCAGCTTTGTCCAGGTGTCAGGCGGCTGGCACAGATGAGGAACGCTGGACTGGGCGTTTGAGTGCTGGCCCTAGTGAGAGACCAACTCGGGAGAATGGCCAAGTCCACAGGTGGGCCCCATCCCAGTGCACCTGTGTATGAAGACACCAAGGGAGTGCGCGGCAGGCCTACAGAGTTGAGTTTGAAAGCACAGTCAGGTGGGGGAAGCACTGGCTTAAAGGATAAGGCAGCAACTCCCCTCCCCCACCCCACACCCTCTCTTCACCAAGGGGCGGCGTCAGTGACTCACTGGCCTGCATGGGCAGGGAGCTCACTACTGCCCGGTGCACCTTTACACATCGGTGGTCGATGGAGCGGAAGCCCGGCTCCCAAGCGCACCAACCCTCTCTATTGCTTAACTCCATGCATTCCCTCCCTCTGAGGCAGCCTCCTGGAGGGCAGGGGTGAAGCTCACATGTCTCTATAGCCCTGGGAAAATGAGGTCACGCTCTGTGGGTGTCAGCAGCCCAGCTCTCCCCAGTAGAGGACAGGAGACCATCACTCCTTGACCCACTAACAGGAAGGGCCAGGGAGTTCACCAGGCCTGGGTTTGTCTTTAATCCCCGAGGCACCGCCTCCTCATTAGGAGTGATTGAAAATGCTCTGTGCTGCCACCTGCTGGTGACTTTCAGCAGGGTGCTCTCCAAATCCACCTTTTGTTCTGCCAAAGACTGGGGAAAGCGAGGCGTGGTCACAGAGCCCTGCCGGTGCCAGTGCTTCGCGCTCTCAGTCTCACTTAAGCTAGAGTACGGTTCTGGAAGGCGGGCATCCCATTCGCATTTTCAGACAGAAAAGTGAGGCTCAGAGAAGTGTGGTAATACAACCCTAAGTCGGAGGCAACGATGAGACTTGGTTCCTCAGCGACTGACTCTGGGGCCAGTGGTGTTTCCACTGCCCCAAAATCTGATCCAAATGAATCCGTCTCTAATTGAGGGACTTCAGTATTTTGCAGACAAATGGAAAGAGTATTTGGGCGTTTCTGGCAGCTTTCCTGGTATCTTGGAAGTCACACCACGCAATCATTCCCCTACTCCCATTAGTTCAGACCCTTGAGACACATCCAGAATGAAGGAACCGAGAGAACAGTGACAGGAACCTCTCCGTGGCCTGAAGTCCCCTTAAGAGCTATGGGCGAATGTCCTGGGGCCTGGGCTCATGCAAGGAGCTGGTCTATTGGAAGGGGCGGCTGGACACGGGATGGGAGAAAAGCAAGGACATATCCTGTCCCTGGCCACATCCAGATCCTTCAGCCTGACTTCAAAGCTAACCCCGAATGGCTCCTTCACAGATTGACTCCTAAGGCTGTGCCTGGCTGGACTGGGCCTGGAATAGCCTGGGCTCTGGTCTGTGCTTCCTCTCCCCAGAATCCCGGGCCACCATGACCCAGCACCTCGGAAATCTGCCTCCATACACACGCACGCGCGCACACACACACTCCCACACACACACATACATACACAGTCACGTCTGGAGGTGGCCCAGCTGAGGCCAGGGGCAACGAGCGTCAGGCTTGGGGCTGGTCCGAGAGCAGAGCAGAGGGACACTGGTGCAGGGAAGTGTGGAGAAGAAGCAAAAAGGGAGGAGCCGACAGAGCTGGGGGACAGTGACGGAGCCCAGGGCTGCCCAGGAGGGATGGAGGGAGACCACTGGGCGGCAGTGAGGAGAGCCCTGGATCTCGCCACCTCCCGCCAGCACCTCAGCCCATCCCGTCCTTTGGACCCAAAGGAAAGAGAAACTGCCAAGGCCACCTGGGTGCTGGTGGCAGACACAAGCCTAGCACAGGTGCGCCTGTGCTCTCCATCCTGTAAGCTCCTCCATGGCACGAGGGGCTGGGCCTCTGTGATGTCTCTGTCCTTTGGCTGGAAGGAGCCCTGTGTGCTGATCCTTATCTCGAGTTCAGGGTCAGGGAAGCTGAGACTCGGATAGGAGAGAAGCCTGGCCCCAGGGGATGGCCCGGGACGCAGCAGGGTCTCCCGGCCCTATGTCCCTCCACTGCAGGCCTAGTAGTGTGCCCTGTGCCTCACAGGTGCTCTCTCATGTCACCCTCCCAACACCCCAGACAGGTAACGCTGTTTTCCCAATTTTGCAGATGACCATAACGAAGCCAAAAGAATTTAAACGGGCTCAAAGCCGCAGAGCAAACCAGTGGGGGTGGGCGGGAGATATGGTACCGGAACCCAGCTCCAGCTGACTCCACGGCCCCAAGGGCTCTGAGAAGCGGAGTCAGCCCTCCCCATCTTTAAAACAATGCCGTCACTGAGCTCCCGAAGAGGTGGAGATCGGGTCTGCTGGCTGCACTCCCACTTCTGCCTCTCCACCGCTGAGGATGCGCCTGGCTCCTTGGGCTTGACGTCACCCTTCCACAGCTGTACTGACTGTCCCAGCAGTGGGCGGCTCGGCCTCCATTTCTCTCCTGTCTACCAGGGGGCTCCGTGGAGGACCCAGGCAGAAGGGGTTTGCCTCCTGGTGAGGCTTCTCAGGACTCTTGGTGGAGTTTCTGAGGGTCAGATCCAAGACTGGGTGGCCCCACTGGCTTGGCCGCTGACGAAGGTGGTGGGTGGCAGTGCAGAGTGAGAGCCGAGGGAGGATGACTCAGTGAGCCGCGAAGCAGAGAGAAAGGCAGGAACCGACTGACACTTCTGTAACCAACCCTCCAGTGCCAGCTACCTTCCAAGGGCACACATCCCGGGACCTGAGGCCCTCCCAGGAGGGTACCTCCCAAACACCATAACTGGATTAAGTTTCTATGCTGTTCCTGTGATTGACTTATAATTTGGGGATTTCAGAGTCTGCACGATTACGGGGCCGAGTTAGGTTCGTCCTGTAGCAGCAGGTCCACAGGGATCCCATTCAGCTCGAAGATGATTAAACAAAACAAAATAAAATAAAACCTCCGAAGAAACGAAACAGTGGGGTCGTTGAAGAGGTGCTACAGCCAAAGGAAAATTTGGAGAAAGAAAATGTTTGAAGAGAAACAGAACATTTCTGGGGCCATCTGCTTGCTGTCCTGCGAGGCGACGTGGCTTCTGAGATCAGGAAGTGCCATAAGAAAGGCAGATGCAGCGGCAGCTGATTGAACTAAGGTGATATTGCAAATTAGCACGAGATACGGCGCCGAATAAAATTCCCGCGGGGGTGAGAGAAGAGCAGAATAGATACTGCAGGAGACAAAATTAGTGAGGAGGGGAAACTTGCGCACCTCTCAAAGTAATGTGGAGGAGGAGGTGCGAGATGACAAGGATGAGAAGGGACGTGAGGGACACGTGAGGCTGGGCAGCAGAATCTAAGAACTGTCAAGATTCCCGGTCGGTCGGGGGAGGGGTGATAAGCAGAGGCAAATGCAACAGATACACTTGAGGGAACAGAACACACTTCACTAAAAACAAGTGATCTACTCCGGGGTCCGGCACCAGGGTGCAGCAGGGTAAGCAGTTAAGCTGCCACCTGCAACCCTGGCAGCCCATACTGCAGTGCCAGTTTGGGTTCTGGATGCTCCGCTTCTGATTCAGCTCCCTGCTAATACACCTGGGAAGGCAGGGGAAGAAGGCCCGAGTGCTGGGGCTCCTGCTGCCCATGTGGGAGACCTGAATGACATTCCTGCTACTGGCTTCAGCCTGGCCCACTGCATGGCCATTTGAGGAGTAAACCAGCAGATGGAAAATCTCTCTCTCTCACTCTCTCTCTCCTGTCTTTCCCTCTCTCTGTGTGTCACTCTGCTTGTCAAATAAATAAAAATAAATTTTCAAAAAAAAAAAAAAAACCCTGCTCTAATCATAAATCCCGAGGAGAAAATGGTAAGGAAAAAATCAACTACCTAGATCTTGGCAAAATAAACTTCCAGGATTCTCTTAGCATCCAGGAAGGAAAATACGTTGATAGCTAAGGAGACGGGAAGGAAAATAAAAGTGCATGGAATTCTACATTGTATAGAGGGGAGTAAAATATGATTGCTTTGCTCTTAACTGAGAATTACAGGAATATAGGGGTAACTGCATGCCACACATCTTAAAGCATGCATTAGGGAATCAGGCTAAAAAATGGATTTCTAAATTCTAAATTAATAGAAAAGATATAAAGAAAGAAAGCATAGTTCAAAAATAAGGACATTAAAACATTATTAAGAGCAAAAAATATAAAAATGGAAAAGTATAAAATTGGGTAACAGAATGAAGGTCAAACAGATTAGATGCGAAATGATTACAAACAGTTTAAATAATTCTCTTGGAAGAACAAAAGTCTCAGGCTAAAATGCAAACATTAAATTATGTATAATTTACAAAAGCTCAATCTCACGGAAATAGTTAACATTTATTGCACATTTGCCACATGTATTGCATTGTGCTAAGCATTTCAGATGCATTATCTCATCCAATTCTCCCAATAACAGCATGAAGTGGGAATATTATTATCCCTGTGACACAGCTTAGGCCACTTGCAGCATGAGGAGGCAAAGCCACTTGCCCCAGGTCACACAGCTAACACACAGTAGAATTGGGATTTAAATTCAATCTGATCTTGGAGCACAACTCCTTAAGCATTACCATTTACTGCATCTCAGGCAAAATTACACAGTAAGGCTAAAAATTAAACTTGCAGAATATTTCAGGCAAACACAGAGAGAAAACAGAGGTGACAAGGCTAATAACAAAGCAGAAATCAAGTCCAAAACCACTGAGCAGGAAGAGGTTAATTACATTAAAGTGATAAAACGTAAGATCTACATTGAAGATTGAATATTTGTGAACCTGTTGCACCCAGTCAAACATCCAAATAATCAAAACAACAAATATTATAAGCCCAAGGAGAAAGCAAAAGAAATTATAGCAGGAATCCAGGTAGCATGCCTTCACAAAGATCAAAGTCAATTACATTGCTTCACGTTTCAAGCATTCCACGCAGGTAATGAAAAATGAAAGAGGTGTTTGGGGCAAGAGTTTGGCATGGTGGTTAAGACACAGCTTGGGATGCCTGCCTCCCACATGACAGTGCCTGAGTTTGAGTTCTGACTCTTCTCTTGACTCTGCTTCCTACTAATGTGCACCCTGGGAGGTAGCAGGTGATGGCCTATGTAGCTGGGTCCCTGTCACCCATGTGAGAGACTAGGGATTGGAGTTCATGGTTTCTCTCTTGGCCTGCAGGCATTTAAAGAAGGAACCAGCAGAAGGGAGACCTGTCTGTCTGTTTCTCTCTCTCTCTCTCTGGCTTTCAAATGAATAATATTTAAAAGGAAACTTAAAAGGTGTATTTTAAAAGTAAGGAAATGGCAAACACAAAAGTTATATATATGGTAGTTACCTTTGATGATGAACAAAGTTTAGAGCATTGGTAAACATGGGTTACTGGTAATGTCTAATTCCTGGGTTGGGTTGTGAGTTTCCAAGTGTTCATTATATGATTATGCTTTACAATTTACATATATAACTGTATCATTTTATATGTATTAAATATTTAAAAGAAAGAATGCTAAAGGGAAAAGTTAATAAGGAAAATATTAAATAATGAAATTGAGTTAATGACATATCACAATTTTTTTACTCTACAAACATAGACTAATTTTATAAATTCCAAATTATATAAATATACATATAATTTTTATTCTTGAATCATGATTACTCAAACTGGAAATTAGTGACATTTCAACAACAACAGAAACAGCCGCCATTAACCACCATGTGAAGATTAAAAATTACTTTTCTAAAAATATTATGCCAAAGAATAAAAAGAAAAAATTTAAGTACAAAATATTTAGAAAATAAGGAAACAATTTATTAAACTAACAGGATGCTGCCAAAGCCATGTGGAGGGGGAAATTCTTGTACTCAAATGCATTCTTAATTGAATAAAATAGATGGAAAGCTAATAATTAAGACTCTAACTACATGATTTGAAAAGAGAACTAAAAATAAACCTAGAAAATGAAGTAGGAAAAGATATAAATGAAAGGATTAAGATGGCAGAATAGGGAGGGAGCTCATTGCTCTAGTCTAGAAGATAGTTTTAAAAAAGGGGAGAGAGTCCAGTCTCAGGGAAGAGTTAGGGAGGAAACTCCATGCAAATTAGAGGGACACAGTGGAGGGTGTGGATGTGTACAACTTAGGATCCCAGCAGCCGACAGCCTCTGCAACACGCCCACCACACACCTCTGGGTATTCACTGAAAAAGTAGACACTCCACTAATCCAGAGGCATAGTCCAAAGAAAAGCCACCACAGCAAAAACAAAACAAAACAAAAACAAAGAAAAAAGAAATCAATGAGTATCTCACGAAAGCCAAAGAATAAACATACCAATTTAAGAAACAAGAATAAGGAGTACAACATGATGCCCTTAAAAGAATACAACACTTCAGTGCTAGAGTATGAGGATGAAGAGATTAAAGAAATGCCAGAAAGTGGAATTTAAAAAAATTGATCATAGGACTACTTAGAAGTAACCAAAAGCAAATGCATGAACTAATGAAATCCGTACATGACATGAAATAATCACCATGTTCCTAAAGCTGTCATTATGAAATGTATGAAGCTTCTAAGTATAAAGCTGTATAGTTCTGCATATATTATTATGGATTTATGTCTAAGGGTACCATTTAAAAACTTACCATGGGACCCTAATCCCCTTAAGCTGGATGGTATAAATACTATCTTAATTGTTAAAGTCATCATATAAGTAGGATGAAGATTCTGGTAATAATAATAGATAAAATTAAAGAGGAGTGAATGTTCCAACATGGGAAGCAGTACACACAGAAGACTCATAGAATGACAACTGCTTTAAGTAGCACTCTAACCTCAGAATCAGCCCTTAATACATTCTGGTCTGACTGAAAAGCCTGCAAGAGCATTTCAGATTTGGAAAGCCAAGATACAGTGGCAAAGAGTGTCCTACAATGAAGGACCTTTGTGGGTGGGACCTCAGTGGAAAAAGTGGTCATCAACAAAGGAGGTACTTTTCTCTGAAGGGAGGAGAGAACTTCCACTTTGCTTATGGCCTTGTCTAAATAGTGATGGAGCTTGTAGATTCAAATGGCTTCTATAGCCTAGGCAGCTCATGTCAAGAGCCTTGACATCATACATCTGAATTGCTAAATTAACAACAGGAGTCACTGTGCACTAACTTCTCATGCAGGACCTCTGTCCTCAAAGAGTTGTATTATAATTTTGTCTAAGTGCTCACAAAAGAGGTATCATTCTTATCATTCTTGCATGCTTCTTTAAAGTTAATTAAGTTTCTAAAAAAAAGAAGAAGTGAAATTAACTTCAAGATGCAATGACTTTGAACAGCCTTTTCTCAACTGTTGAGGAACAGTTTGTGTGTGTGTGTGTGCAAATTGTTGAACTCTTTACTTAGTATAGAGTTGGTCTTCTGTGTATAAAGTTAATTGAAAATGGATGTTAGTGGAGAATGGGACTGGGAATGGGAGAGGGAGGAAGAGGAGGGAAGGGAGTGTGAGAGGGAGGGCAAGTATGGTAGGAAGAATCACTATATTCTTAAAGCTGTACTTATGAAATGCATGAAGTTTGTATTCCTTAAATAAAATATTTCTTTGGGAAAAAAAAGAAAAAATAGATATAAATGAATATATTAGAAAACAGAAAAAAAGTAGATTTGATAAAGAAATCCAACAGCTAATTTTTTGACAAAACCAATAAGGCTGAGAAGCCTCAAAAACAAAGAGAAGGGGAAAAGTGAGAAAAGTGTGAAAGAACAAAGCAAAGGAGGTGAAGCTGCAGGGCCACATGAAGACGTCCCTGCTACATGGAGATGTCCCTCCTGGGTCAACAGGAGCCCCTAGGGTTTGGGAAGCTGGGACGGGACATGACAAACACAGATATTTTCAGAGGAACAGTGAAGCAATTTCCTCACCTGACATTTCAAGATATGTTTGGTGACTGAATGAAGGGGGGAAGGAAGAGAGGCCAAAGAGAAAGGGGGAAGGGAATTAGGGAAGGCAGACAGGAGAGGGGAGAAGGGAAGGCAAAGCCCATCTTGTCGGGCTCACAAGAGAAGACTTTGGTTGCTGGTGGGAGAGCAGGCCAGCCAAACGGCACCCATCCTGGGACCCAGCACGGGGAGGACCGGGATATACCTTTGCTGACATCATTAGTTACATCTCTATTCTCTGTGTTGGCTACACTCTTCATAAACCCTGGAAACTGCCTGAAATCACATTATATATGTATTTGTTTACTTATTTACTTTATTAGTTTGATAGGCAGAGAGAGAGAGAGAGAGAGAGGTCTTTCATCTGCTGGCTCACTCCCCGAAGGCCCACAACGGCCAAAACTGAGCCAGGCTGAATCCAGGATCCCAGAACTCAGTCCAGGTCTCCCACATGTGCAGCAGGGCCCCAGGTACTTGAGCCATCATCAGATGCCTCCCAGGTGCTCATCAGCAGAAAGCTGGAATCGGGAGTAGAGCCAGGACTCACACCCAGGTACTGCCTTAGAATATGTGTATCCCAAGTGTGAGCTAAACCCCTACATCACATGCCTGCCCTGTCCACTTATCCACTGTTCATCTTTCCCCCTAAAGCAGGAACCTTGAGTACCTTTTCCCCACTCCTCTGGGACGTGCAGCACAGCTGGTCATCAAATACTGTGGAGCGAATGAAGGCAGGCTAAGGGGGAGGAGTGCAGGGGTGTGAATGTCAAGTTCAGCCGAATGGCTTTGGTATTGTTGGAACTGGGCCATCATAGGATAAAGTGATATTTGTAACGGAAAGGTGGCTTGTGGAGCCTGGTTTTCAAACCAGGACATAAAACCCAGAGAGGAGTCAGGAAACAGACTGGAACATCCCCCAGCTAACCAGGGGGCGTGGAGCTGGATGGAAACCAGCAGGCTCAAGAGGCATGAAGGGGGGACACTCTGGTATCCTAACGTGTTCAGGCAGCATCTGGGGCCCGGCTGATGAGTCCCAGACTCCTTGGATGCGGCAGAGCTCACAGCAGAGCTGGCTTGCAGGCTGCATCCTGGGCAGGGCCTCCCAAAGTGCAGGCAGTAACCACACGGGGGAAGGCACTGCAATTACACAAGGACAGCCTCTAGAGGGCGCCATCGCCTGCCCTACTTCAGCCTGTACTCGCCCCTCCCCAGAGTCCCAGCACCTACTTCACCTCCTCACCCCTGAAAATCAGTCCTAGGAGCCCAAGCCATGGTGGGACAAACTCAGCCTGGGCCAGGGATCCACACAACTCAGTGTGCGCCTGGGACCCACTGCCTTGCTCAAGCTCGTGGGACACTGGAGGCTTGGCTTACATGTCCAGACCTGACCCAGCACACGCTCTCAAAGACGCTGTCTGGTCTGTAGGCTAGGGAAGGCTTACTGGGGCCCCTGCCCTCTGCTAGGCACCAGGCAAGGCTCTTGACCTTCAATTATCTCACTTAATTCTCTTAATATTGGATCCTCATTTAACAGACTGAGAAATCGGGGTGTGGACCGATAAGGCCACTTTCCCACAGTGGCAGCTGAAGTGCAGCTTCATCCTCAACCCGTGGTCCCTCCCCTGTACCTTGCTTCCTCACCACACAGACACAGCTCCTTCGCCTCTCTACTCCTGCCAGGCCGGGCGATTTCAGACTCCCTGACTTTGCCATGGTGCCGTAGGTGAAGGGCGTGAGGCTTGAAATCATGCAAGCCCCTCTTCCCTGCTCTAAGTGGCTGGTTAACTCTTGTTTCGAGCCTCAGCAGAAGAGTCACCTCCTCCACAAAGCCTTCCTGACCCGACACTTCAGTCTGGGAGGACTGCTCCTTTGCCCCAGCCCCGGGACAGGCTTGTGCATTTGCACAGGGCCAGGTGGAGCCGCTCAGCTGGACTATATGGTCCTTGCAGGAGGCGGCTTGGAGTCCTTTGTGTCCCTGCACCTAGCAGGGAGTGGCACACCAGGGCTCACAGATTTCAAGCTCAGCTCGCTCAGATTGCAGCTCCTGGACGTCCCTCCCCCCACATCCACTTACTTTACCCACTCACAAAACAGAGGCAGGCTTTATCTACCACACAGGTTGTTGCATGTACCGCTCTCTGGACAGCTGCCAACAACTGATATGGGGGGCAGCAGTTTCATTTTCTTCCCTGCTGCAGAGGACATGACACCCGAGAAACCCTATTACAACAAAGTGAAAGGATGGAGACAGAGGATGAGCCTAATTGTCCCCGGCCCCAGACCCAGGACAACAGACTCTTGGTATGGACTGGCAGGCAACAGGGAGATCAAGCAAGACACGTGCTGGACGCAGAGACAGTGCTGGTGGGCTGAATGCGGGAATGGAATGTTGCTTCTCTCCACCTGTGATCAGTACGTGGTGCCCCCTTGCGTGCATCACAGCATCATCAGAGATACAAACGCTTCACAACGAATCCAGGCGTCGGAGGGCTGCTTGAGAGACGGGGCCCAGGCTGGGCTCTTTGCCGGTTGCTTCTTGTGAGCTTTTGTCCAGGGGAGGAGTGGGAAGAAGGTGGGTTTTTTTGGCCAAGCAGACCTGGCCTTCAGTCCTGGTCCAGCCTTCTAGGAGCTTGTGTCCTCCACTGCAAACCGGGACTGTAAACAGCTACCCCAGGGGAGACTGCGGGTGCAAGGCAAGCTTCACGAGGCTTTGTTTCCAGTAAAAGTACTTCGCCAGTCCCAGACTCTGCACACATAGAGCATTCACGTCCTGATTTTTAGTTTAGTCTCCTGACAAAGGGTGGCTAATTACTCCCTGCACTTGAGAGAAATGACAAAAGGAAGACAGAGCCACATGGTGAAGGCTGGGTCTCCTGAATGCCACAGCCACTGATTTCTTCCGTGTGGACATCTCAGCTGGAGTCCTAGCGGCTGACCCCCACCCGCCTCAGGGCACTGATGGGAAACAGGGAGGAAGCCGGGAGGAAGCCTGGGGGCAGAGCACGTGGCCGGCATGGCCTGAGAGCCTTGGCAAGCGCCTTTCGCCCTTCGCAAAGGCTTCTCCCTTGAGGCTCCTCTCCCCCTCTCCCAGGGGCTGTCACTTACACACTCCTGGAAAGCCCCAGGCTCAAGGCAGCCAAACAGGGAAGGCAGCCAAGACCATGGCTAAAGGGAAACAGATGGACAAGAATGCAGCCTTTTCCCATCATGCTTGTGGGTGAGCGGGAGAGTGGAGACAACCTTGGATGGCATTTGGTCCCCTGGGAGGGGCCCTGGTCCCCTTGGCCTGGCTTCAGGACCAGAGAGGCACTGGCGTGAGCACGGCTCCCAGGCCTGCGTGCTAACTGCCTGGTCTGCCCCAGTGCCATGAGCACCCTCAGCAGAGACACAGGAAAACTTCCTCAGGCCCAGGTGCCGGGTCACTGTGACCCCACTGGACGGAGTGAGTCCCAAGCCTGCTCTGCTGCTCCTGTCCCCTCTAAGTTCCGATGTCCTCAGGTGAACACGGGGGACAGCAGTATGCATTGGCTTCCCGGGGTCACTGTGGTGGTTGCCTGGACTCAGGCTAGTAAGGGGCTTGGTAAACTGGAAAGTACTATCTGTGCCGAAGGAGTTGTTCCCGTGAGAAGGAGAAAGCAGGTCACTGTGGCATTCCGTGTCTGAGCATTTGTGTTCCTCAAAATCGATTCACTGAAATCTGATCCCCAAGGGGGCCTTTGGGGGACCATGAGATCATCAGGGCTCCACCCTCCCGAATGGGCTTGGCCCCTTCATGAAGAGGCCAGAGGGGGCCCATTGGCCCCTTCTACCCCGTGAAGGAGCCATCTACAGAGATGGGCTCTCACCACACATGGAATCCCACGGGTCCCTTGATCTTGGACCTCCCAGCCTGCACACCTGTGTACAGCACATTTCTGTAGCTTATTGAGGACCTGATTTGAGTGTGTTAGTCAGGGCTTTGTTACTTTATCTAAAATACCTACTGAGCTACTTAGGAAGGAAGCAGGCTCATCTCATCTCACAGCATTGGAGCAGCAGAGGGACCATCACAGGTAAGCAAAGGAAGCAGACAAAGCAGCAGCTCTGTGCTACTCTCCACGTGGTCTCTTCTTACCAAGCCATCATGATTCAAGCATGGGACTCTACCCTGGCAACCAAGTCCAATCCAATCACTTCACAAATTGGTTCACGAGCCCACCCTAATCCATCAACAATTAACATTGACCCATTAACTGCCAAGGTGAGACTTTGAGGTTCAGACATCCGAATGAGTTTGAGGAGCCAAACCCTGTTCTGACCATAATACTAAGGCATTTTGTTACAACATCTTAATGGACTGAGACCCAGACCCCAAATAAGCCAGAACACTAGGACTGGAGCCTTTGTTTAGATTTAGTGTGGGGATGAGATGGAAATAGAGGGTCAGAACTCCCTGCCCAAGGAGGAGCTGAGTGGTCAGGGGCTGCCCACTCCTAACAGGGAGTCATCATGCAACTCAACAATCCATGTAGCTCCCCCTGCTTGCTTTCCTGTCTCCCTTGGCAACTCTAGGAGGTCCTGGCATCATCATGGCAGGTGAGGCTGAGAGAGGCAGAGGGACCTGGGTGAGGGCACACAGGCTGAGGGATAGTTCTAGGACTTGTCTTTTCTAGCTCCTCCGGTGGTTCTCAGCCCTTTGGATGCCATCTAGACATCAAGGCTCCCAAGCAGATGTAGCTCCAGCCCCAACCTCTCCTCTGACCCCAACACTCACACGTCCAGTGGCATAATGGACTGTTCTCCTCTGGTTCTAGTGGGCACTCAGAGCTGTCTGAGAGTCCCTGTGCTCACCTCCAAAACCTACATCTCCCACACTGCACACCACTCCCCACTACACTGAACAACAAAACTCTGGTTTTCCATTGCTCAGGCCAACTGGAAAGAGCGGCCACCCTTGACTCCTTTTCTTCTCACAACTCCTTATCTAATCAACCAACACCCTTCTCTTCCTTCAAAATGCATCTCCAGGGCCACCTGCTCTTCCCGCGTCCAGGGCCCCTCTTCACTCCAGGCCGCCATCTTCTGCCAAGTCACTGTGGGAGCCTCCCAGCTCTCCCTACTTCCACCCCCATGCCCCACATCATCGTTTCCATTCAGGGACTGGGTCGGCGGTCGGAGGACATAAACTTGACGGCATTTCCATGCTCAAAGTCTTTCAGTGGCTTCCCTTCACACCTGGAATGAATTATAAACTTTGCTTACTTCTGGTCCTGGCCACATGGCCAGCCTCACCTCCTCCACTCTCTCCACCATTGTTTCTCTCCTGCATCACTTCATGCATCCCTGGCCACATTGCTTTTCCCGGGCCCTTTAAGCAGCCCCTGCACTGCTGATTCAAGTCTAGAATACGGGGCCTGTTTCCCAGGTGGCCACATGGGTGGCTTTCTCACTTCATTCAGGTCTCTGCTCAGTGCCACCTTCTTAGAGGACATTTCCCGATCGCCTCTCTAAAATAGCTTCTTTTGCCGTATATCTCTTTCCTTCACAGCACTTTAGCTACCTATCATTTTTCAGAGGCTCTTCGACTTATGATAGGTGGCTTATGTCCTGATAAGCCCACCATAAGTTGAAAATATTGTAGGCTGAAAGTGCATCTAATATGCCTAACTTACCCAACACCATAGCTTGGCCTAGCCTACCTTAAACGTGCTCAGAACACTTAATTAGCTTACAGTTGGCAAAATCATTTAACACAAAGCCTAATCTATAATGAAGTGTTGAATATCTCATGTAATTTATTGTATGCCTGTATCCAAAAAATCCTGGCAAACAGTGCATTGTAGCACATTGGCAGTTCCCCCTTGTGATTCGGAGGCTGACTGGGAGCCAGGGCTCACTGCCACTGGCCAGCATCAGGAGAGAGCATCGTACTGTGTATTGCTAGCCTGGGAAAAGATGGAATTTAAAACTGAAAGCACAGTTTCTCCTGGATAGCTATTGCGCTCACACCACTATAAAGTCAAGGAGTTCTAAGTCAAACCACCATTGATGGGGCTCTGTGTAGCTATTTGTTCCTTTGGTTTTCTGTCCTCCTCCACTAGATTATAAGATCCATAGGATGACACTCTGGCCCTTATACTCGCTGATACCCAACATTTAGAATAGGCCAGGAGCACTGTGGAAATGCCATAAATTCTTGTTTAATAATGAATGCCTCAGTGACTACATGGATGAGTGAATTAATGATGTGATTAGCCACATTCTTTCACCTCTGAGTCCAGAGCTGTGATTGGGATACAGTTTCCCACAGCAGCAGTGAGGAGAGTACCAGGGAAGTGGAACCAAGGTGGCCAGCCTCCAGGGGGTCAGCTCCAGCCATCTGGAACATTCACTCCAGGAGAGCAGTATGAGCCATCTGGTCATGTTCCCGAGGTTGTCTCGAGCAAAGCACCCTGGCCAGGACAGCACACGTCTCCCAGGCTCTCCTTCTTGCCAAGAGCTTGCCTGAGACTTAACTCCCAGCCCAGGACTGGGCAGACATGGGGGATCCGCAGCTCAGAGCCCCGATCAGAACTGGACCAGCACTGGCAGAGGAGGAGGAGAGAGTTTCGGCTGAGACTCTGTCGTGTGCCTGGGAGAGCAGCACTTGCCTGGGGCCCCATCTTCAAGCAGGCATCTCCCTGCTCTGCTAAATAGTCAACTGCAAGCGGCCGCGACAAGTGCCCTTGGTGCTCAGGGTGACCCCACAGGGAAGTCGGGCTTTGCCCAGGCCCTGGCTCTGCGGGCTGGGGATTGGGCATTTGCTCGCAGCTGCCCACGGGAACTGCCACCGTGGGGCTCAGGTCCGAAAGTTGATGCGAGAGTCTGGTGGAGTCTGAGAAAAGGCTTTGCCTTGTGTGTGTGTGGCAGCTCGGTGTGTCGGTGTCTGACCAGGCACGCTTTCTGCTCTTAGCTTTGAGTCTGTGGTCACTCTTGTTTCCCTTGGTGACTCAGGAGAGGGGCAAGGAGGGGAGGGCCTTTGGCTGGGCACTCCTTGCATGGTGTTTCCTACATGCTCGCTCATTTAACCCTGCCACGTGGGCAGTCTTGTTGCCACGTTTTAGCTGTGGAACATGGGGGCTCAGAGAGCTCTGAAGGGGTTTTCCAAGGTAACACAGGACTTTCCAGGGTCCTCAGATAGAGAGCAACACGTGTGGTTTTTCACAGCTGGATCCAGAATGAAGGCTGCCTCCCATCTACACCCAGCTAACAGAGTTAGCCCCTGCCACGCCTCTCAGCCCAGCTCCTCACAGCCAGGATGGAGAAGGCCATGTGAGGTGCTGCAGGAACCCTGCAGGGGGCTGACCCCTGGGTGTAAGAGGAGCAGATGTGCCTTGAGGAACCACAGTGATTCTGAGACAGTGCACGGACAGAGGAAAGCAACTCAGGCAGTGGGCACCGCATAGGCAAAGGCCTAGAGGGACAGACAGAATAAGAGGGAGAGCAATGGTTAGGAGGCTGCTGTAGTTTGAGGGTCCCTGGAATTCATGCAAGGCTTTAAACCTTAGAGTCATAAGTGAAGAGGTTCTAAGGGGATGGAGATTGAATCGCACTGTGGTGTTTAGTGGGAGGTGTTAGGTAACGGGGTGTGCCATCAGAAGGCAGTTCTCATGAGAGCACTGAATAAAAACTTGAGTTTGGGCCCAACCACTCTCTCTGCCTCCAGGCTTGCCATGCGACACCTCCTCTACCCAGATCCTGCCCTTACCACCTGGCTCTCACACAGGCCAAACCAACGAGGCTGCTGCTCTTGGACTTCAGTTTCCCAAACTGCGAGCTAAGTAAACCTTTCCTCTTTGTAAACTTAGTTGCCTCTGGCACTTTGTTATAGTGACAAAGAGCTGACCAGTGCAGAGGGTCTGTGGGGAGGGTCCCAGGAGAAGGTGCCTGTCCTACAAAGGGGACACTTCATTCTGCCTGCGTTGGGGCCGACCGAAA
The DNA here is from genome assembly GCF_051225735.1 of Oryctolagus cuniculus. Lineage (NCBI taxonomy): Eukaryota > Metazoa > Chordata > Mammalia > Lagomorpha > Leporidae > Oryctolagus > Oryctolagus cuniculus. Next base: position 124,865,733 of record NC_142873.1, on the reverse strand, counting down.
TCCACAGGGCAGGGGAGGGCACACTCACAGTCTTGTTTCCAGGAGATGATCTGAACCACTAAAGCATGGGGCAGACTGGAAGGGCACAGCCTAAAGGCCACTCCCTTCTTTTGGGAGCTATGCCTCCAAAGTACTGTGGCCTTGGAGCGAAAGCCTGTCACTACCCAGGCCTTAGGAAATACATGTCTGGGGTACCACTGGCTGCCTCTCTCTGCTTCTCTTGGCCTTCCTGTCTAGGACCCCAATCAAGTAGTGCTGCTCCAGCCTTTTCAGGAAACTCAGGCCTGGGGGAGTCCACAAACCCAGCAGGACGAGAGCCAGGAGACTTTCCCTGCCCAGACAGTATCTTAGGACTTAAGGAGAGGACTCAGGGAGAGAGGAGGAAGGGAAGGATGACCACATGTTACCCGAGGCCAAAGACCCAGGCCTGGTCAGGCTCTCAGCTCCCTCTCGCTGGCCAGCCTTGGAGTGCTGCCCTGGAGCCAGCCTGGAGTCGCTATCACTGAACTAGGGGGCTCTTTCTTTTTCTTTTTTTTTTTTTTTTGACAGGCAGAGTGGACAGTGAGAGAGAGAGACAGAGAGAAAGGTCTTCCTTTGCCGTTGGTTCACCCTCCAATGGCCGCCGCGGCCAGCGCGCTGCGGCCGGCGCACCTCGCTGATCCGATGGCAGGAGCCAGGAGCCAGGTGCTTTTCCTGGTCTCCCATGGGGTGCAGGGCCCAAGCACCTGGGCCATCCTCCACTGCACTCCCGGGCCACAGCAGAGAGCTGGCCTGGAAGAGGGGCAGCCGGGACAGAATCCGGCGCCCCAACTGGGACTAGAACCCGGTGTGCCGGCGCCGCTAAGCGGAGGATTAGCCTAGTGAGCCGCGGCGCCGGCCTGGGGGCTCTTTCTTAGACACGGTTCCCTGAGCAGTGACAGCTGCTAGGCCCTCGATGGCCCTCTACACCCCAGCCAGAAGCCGCAGCCCCAAGCCTGCCTCACTGCAGTCTCCTGCAAAGATTGAATGAAGTCTGTTCTGCACTGGGTTTTGAGAGAGGCTGCACGGCTACAGAGATGGATAAAAATACCACCTGCTTCCTAAACCGTGTGTGTATGCTGAGTGAGAAAAGCTAGCTACAAAAGAGTATTCCGTATTTGTGTGTTTGTACTTGTGGATGTGTAGACAATGGATATACAGCACATATACACCCTGCATAGAAAACTGGAAATGCACACGCAAATCTAACAGTTATTTGAGTGATACTGGATTTTTTTTTAACTTTGGGCTTTCTCCCCCCAATATTTTCTGTGTTCATTGCTATTCAAATTACAAAACAATAGCAATCATTAGCCTTTAGTGAGCACTTACTATCTCTGCCAGGCATTCGTCTAAGAGCTCTGCGCAATTAACCAATTTACTCTTGGCAACAGCTCCATGAAATATGTCCTGTTGTATACAGGCCCATTTTATAGACGGGGTCCCAGAGGCACTGAGAGGTTCATTAACTATCCCAAGGTCGCAAGGATCCGAGGCAGTGAATTCTAGTCTCCAACGGCAACGGCCTGACCGGAGAGGCTGCATTTACCCTCTGCCTCTGTTAAGCAGCAGGCACGACCACAAGGAAAAGTGTCTTCCCTGCCCAGAGCCAGGAGAAGCACTGAGACTTGCTCACGAACCCTGGGCAGTGCCCTGCAGTACCCCAGGCGCGGCAGGGTCTGTATGCGGCTCTGAGTCCCCACGTTCTCCTGGCGGAGGCTTCATACTGCAATTGGCCATGCCATCAAGGGCACGTCCACCAGGCGAGGTGGACGCTGCCCAACCAAGACCTGAAGATGGAAAGGCCAGAGACAAAGGGATGAGGTGGTGTGTCCGGGGACGGAGGGCCACGAGGAGAAGTGTGGCAGTGATCAGATGTCAGATACCAGGTCCAGCTCAAATTCCAATCTAGGAAACTAGAGGCTGGACTTTGCTGTAGGATGGCAGGTAAGACATGGAACGTTTTCCCATGGGGAGAGACTGGTCAGCTTGGGTTTAAAGTCTCCTTATGGGGAACTTCCCTTCATTCTCTCTGCTCTCCTCCCCCTCCTTGCTGCCTCCCTTCTTTCAGTGTGGGGGCAGGGGAGCAGGCATTGTGGCAAAGTAGGTCAAGCCTCTGCCCACGCGGCAGTGGGTCCTGTCCTGGCTGCTCCTCTTCTGATCCAGCTCTCTGCTAATGGCCTGGGAAGGCAGTGGAAGATGGCCCAAGTGCCTGGGCCCCTGCACCCACACGGGAGACCCAGAAGAAGCTCCTGGCTTTGGATTGGCTAAGCTCCAGCCGTTGTGGCCATTTGGCGAGTGAACCAGTGGATGGAAGACCTTTCTCTCTGTCTCTTCCTCTCTGTCTATCACTGTGCCTCTCAAATAAATAAATAAATAAATCTTTAAGAAAAAATGTGGGATGGGGCTGGCACTGTGGTGCCGTGGGTTAAAGCCCTGGCCTGAAGCACTGGCATCCCATATGGGCGCCGGTTCTAGTCCCGGCTGCTCGTCTTCTGATCCAGCTCTCTGCTATGGCCTGAGAAAGCAGTAGAATATGGCCCAAGACCTTGGGCCCCTGTACCCCTGTGGGAGACCCAGAAGAAGCTCCTGGTTCCTGGCTTTGGAATGGAGTGGCTTTTCCCATTGCAGCCAACTGAACCAGCAGATGAAAGACCCCTCTCTCTGTCTCTACCTCTCTCTATAACTCTGTCTTTCAAATAAATAAAATAAATCTTTAAAAAGAAATGTGGGACAGAAGCCAGGAGCCTTCCCATTCAACGTGTTCTTATATTTCATATACCATATTCCAGGCCTTGCTCTGAGAAGATCCAAAATAAGTAAGCCTGTATTCTTTTTGCCCAGTTACTATGGATTTTATAACCAAATATAAAATCAAAATTAGGACACAGGCAGTTGTCTAAAAGATGTTGGAAGTTCACCACTTCCCAGCCCACCCATGGAGTCCCCGCACGAGTTTCAAGATCCAGCACAAATGGCACCTCCTCTGGGAAGGTTCCTGTTATGAACTGAACAGGAATTGGCTCCCCAAACTCATGCAGCTGTTTAAACTCCAAAGTTTTGTTGGTGCTGAATGGACTAAGGCTAATGGTTGCTGGATTGAGTTGGAGGATTGTCTGAAGTGTGCGGGGTTTGGGAAGTGATGGGTTGCTGGGGTGGCGCCCCACAATGGAATGGTGATGGCTTTATGAGGAGAGAGCAGGGAGAGGGGAGATGAAGAGCAGGCCCCTGGTGTCTCTCTGCTTCCTGGCTCAGCACGTGATGGTTCTGTGCATATGCTGCCACTGCCCGTCTCTCCCAGCAGCCAGGCTTGTGAGGCCCTCTGCTCTTGGACGTGAACCTCCACACCGTCAGCTCGAATAAACCTTCCTTCCGAGGAGGTTCTCTTCAGGCCTTTTTGTTAAGGTAGGGAAACGCTGACTGCTGCAGCCTCCCTGATGGACAAGCCCTCACACAGATTCACCCATCTCTCCGCTTAGGGACGTGCTCCACCCTGGCACTGGGCATCCCTGTGTGTCTGTCTGTCTCCTCTACTTGTTCTGCCTAGAGGTCCTCCAGGGCCCAACCATGGGTGAGCCACTTCCAGGTCCCAGGGCCCAGCTCAGGCCTGGCCCACAGCCACCATCCACAGAATGTGTTGGCTGGACGATGAGAGAGCCTTGGGCCAGGGGGCTCAGCAGGGCGGGGAGCCCTGAGGTTCAGAGACACTGGGAAGGAGACTGGCCCAGGCCTTGGATGATATTCTGCAGACTGGCAGGGCACTTTGGTGGCCTTGGGGAGAGTGTGTGTCAGTTCCCATGCACGTGAGCTTGTGGGTCCCAGTGTCCTTCACCTCTCTCTGGAGGCATCAGCCTTCCATGATCAAGACAAGCACCAGATTTGGCTGTGTCAGCAAGGGTCTCATTTGACAGCCTGTCTGTCTTCACTAAGTGCCAGGCACTTCACTAAGTGCCAGGGGGCACAGGGTGGGTTTATCTCAGCAACTGCTGCCCACCCCGCAGGCTGATGCTCAGTGCTCCCTGTCTGGACCCAGTACAGGGCCCACTTCCCAGCTCCCCCAGCCCCTCAGCCTTTGCCTGGAACCATACGGTACCCCTGTCTCTGGCACTCACTCACCTCTGGCCCCCCTCCCTGTCCCCACAGTTTCTCTGGGTGTCATGTTCCCCTCTTGCCTGCACCCCTTGTCGCTCCCCCTCTTCGTGGAGGAACGACACAGGACCCTGCGCTGTTCTTTGGTCTGCTCGGCCCTCCCCGGGTTTGCTGCTGGTTCTTCCCGGGTTGGCTACCGTCCCTTCCACCTCCGTGGAAGGGCGGTTCCCCCTGCCACATTCCCCACTTCCGCGGGGGAGCAGCACACCGCCGGCCGGCTCTCTCGGGGGCTGCACAGGTGTTCCCTCAGATGTTCCTCTTAGATGTTCCTGGTGCATGTTGTCTCTCTCCTCCTTTATAGTCCTCTTCCACCAATCCCAACTCTGCTACCCACACGCCAAGTACGCTCGCTGCTCTCCTCCAATCAGGAGCAGGTCCTACAGTTTATTGGTTGAACTGGAGGCAGCTGTGTAGAAGCTGTTTCTCCCTTCTCAGCGCCATATTGTGGGAGAGCAGATGCATAGAATAAGTCTTAATTCCAGTAACTTAGTCTAGACCGAGTTGCTCCCCACACCCCTGAAACAGGTTCTGGCCTACCCTATTCAAGTGTTCCATTCTGAAGCCAGAAGGGCTTTGTAGAATGCGAGGTGGGTTACACTCTCCTTGCTGGAAGTCTTTTCATGGCTCCTGCCCCAGCTCGTTCTCCAGCCTCATCATCTTCCTCTCCCTGCCACATACTCCAGCCACCTCAGGTCTCTTTGCATTTCTTGGAATCCTACGAGCTCCTGTCCAACTCAAGTCACCCCTCTCCCCTAGAAACAAGTCCATTCCCTTCCCTGACCTCTTCAGCAAGCTTCAGCTGGCACAAGCTTCCATGAGAGCCTGCCCCTCTCCAACTGCAGGGGTGGGACCATGCGTACCTCATGTCCCCTCCCTTAGAGAAATTTGAGGTCTCTATCTCTACCCTAAAGGTTGTTGTGCGTCACTACACCACACTGTTGAGAAACACAGGGCACTACATACAGGCCAGACACTGTGCTAAGTGCTCTGCATGAATCACCCCCTCTACCCCCATGGCGTGGTCTCCGAAGGTAAGGGTCCTGCTCAGCATTGGGCCTGACACTCGTAGGGCACCTGGTCGTTCTTGGCATCACTGAGATGATCATGTCTGGTCCGGCAGAGGTAAATGAGACAGAAATATGCCAAGCACGTCCCAGGGACAACACTCAGACGAGCCTGGCTGGAGCTCAGGGCCCGTGTTTAATAAAAGATTAATGAAATTGTCAAATTGACCTTGTCAATGTCTGCTCAATCCAATTATGTGGCTGTGGCCCCTGTGAATGGGGTTAAAACAGGAGTGCACATGAGAAACACCAAGACAGAGCCCTGAGGGAGACAGCGGCTGCCCAGGAAACCCTGAAGGGATGTCAGTCCTGTGCCAACGACCCCAGGCTGGTCCTGATGCTGGAGAAGCTGCAGCTGAGCGTCCACTCTCCACCAGAGGGCGCTAGCACACTCCCCTGAGGCACATGCCCCACCAGGCTCTGTGCTGGGCCCAGGACTCATGATGAGCAGGGCACAGCCCCTGACCTTGAGGAGCCCTTGGTCTGCTGGGTGAGACAGACACAGAAGCAAGTAGAGTGTACCAAAGTGAGCAGTGCCCAATGGATAGCAACCGGAGAAGGCACAGTACACGGGGTTGACCCGGGCCTCGGGGATTCCTGGTAAGGATGGTTCCTGCATGGGAAGTGAGCCAGGAGCCAACCCAAAGCAGAGGAGGGGAGAGTCATCCTCAGAGACAGCCAGGTTTCAGACAGCTGGACGTGGGAGGCTTGCTCTGCAAGCCATGGGGGCTGTGGAATTCATTCGTTTATGGTGGAAAGGGCTAGGGGTAGGGGGTGTCGAGGGGCTCTGGGTTATCATGCAGAGCAGCTCTTTTGCTTGGAGAGCAGAGGCCGGCGCCCCAGGACAAGGGGTACGGTAGGTTCTGGGAGGGCAGGATTTCCAGGGAGCAAGCCCAGTAGTCTTCTGTAGGGGGGCAGCCCAGCCCGCTCTGGAACGAGTTCACAGAGGCTAGATCAAGCGGGCACTGAAGGAAGCTGTGCCATCTCAAGTTCAAGGCTCCGAGGCAGGACCAGAGGCAGAGGCTGGGTGCAAAGCTGTTTCGTGCTCTGCTAGGCCAGCAGCCCCTGGTTCTGGGGCGGGGGCCTGTCTGCTGCTCTGCAGCCCCCCCCCCACATGGCTGGGGAGGACAAATGCCCAGTGCCCTTGCAGCCAATGACAGCACTGCCCACTGTCTAGCTGTGCCAGCAGCAGAGGAGTCGCCACAGCACGTCCTCCTTTTCCTTTGCTATTCTCCACCTCTAATCGGCAAATCACGTTGGCTTCCTCCCAAATAAATACTTCTATTTTAATCCACCTCTGCCACTCCTTCATTCCCTCACCCATGCCTTTGCTCTGCCCTTCCACATTTCTCGCTGGGGTCATTAAACCAGCCTCCCTACTGTTTTCCCCAACTCCAGTCTCACCTCTTCCTGTTCAACTAGGATTCCACAGTGTGGTTCTGAATCACCGATCTGACCAGGCCATCCCCCAGGGCGCCACCCTTCAGGGACCCCCTGTTGCCACCTCCAAGCAAAGCCAGATTCTTGACTGGCCTGGGCAAGGCCTGCACACCCCTGCTGACTGCCCCTCTCTCAGCTGGTCCCACCCTGCAGACCCCAGCCCGTACCTCCTGCAGCAACGAAGGACCGCTGAACTTTTCCGACCGTCCAATCATTCATTCACTCATTCATTCATTCAGCCTTGGAGCCAGGAGGATCTGCTAGACACTCTGCCAGTCATTGCTCTTATAGAACTTGTCTTTCAGTTGAGGGCAGGGGAGTAAAACAATATTCAAATGAATACATCAGGCTGGGAGGGAAGGAACATGGAGGAAGAGGCCTCGAGAGGGTCCTGGGGTGGGAGGGCAGTGCTCCTGCAGAAGCAGCACACAGGAGAGCCTCCCTGATGTGGGATGGGGGAGTCAAGAGCTGCAGGAAGTAGGGGACAGCCATGACCACAGACCTTACCCTTGTCTGTTCCCTCTGCCTGTACCGCCTTTACCCCCCATCCCCACCCCAGCTCGTACCCAGCTGTCACCTGAGGACCAGTGCAGCAGTCACCTCCTGTAGGAGACTCAGGGAGAACCAGCCAATCCTGCTTTCCTGCCCATGGCCCCCACCTGACTTCGAGTTCAGCCCACAGACACAGGTGCACTAGTAGTCTATCTCCACCAACCCCTTCATTCATGCATTCACTTCCTGAACTGCTGCCAGGCCCAGTGCTATGCCTTGGGATGCACCTGTTGCCTCCCCTGTCCCAGGCTCCACAAGGTATCTGCACCATCTCATTATCCTGGTGCTAGCCAGGCGCCTGGCCCAGAATGGCTTTGGGTGAGTATTTGCTGAGTGAATAAACATTTGAGAACATTCTTTGAAATACTTCAGAGTAAATCTGGAGACGGCACTCCTCCACTCAAGAGTAATTTAATAACCACAAATGCCTTTAACACAGTGGGGAGAAGAAAGGAAAAAAAAAAGGTGTGTGTTTCCCTTATTGCTGCTGTTAAAATAAATGGCATTTTTAATAAAGTGTCCCCATACAGTATATAGAATATGGCCACATGATGAAATAAATAAATATCTGGTGAAATTATGCATTGCAAAGAAGACTTTTTCTGGTCTTTTGGTTATTAAATTTAATCACTTCTGAGCGGGGCCCCTACTCTTTTTCCTAGAGGCAGGTACGCTTTTGATTAAAATGTGGGCCCCAGAGCACTTTCACGGGAGAAGCTGAGCTGCGTCCCTGGAGGAGCGGCGGTGGCGCCAGCCAGCGGGATGATGGGGGCCAAGGCAACAGCCACTGTTTGCCTCGCACTTGATGGACGTGTGTCCCCAGACAGCGTGCTTAGCAGTCACGGGGTGTATGGAAATCTTGCAATTAAGGCAAAGTCAAATTAGAGACTACATAAGCAAAATACAAAGGAGCTCTGAGTGGCAGCACTGTGGTTGGCTCTGGAATGTGATCATCCCTCTCCAGTCCCTGCCTCAGCCACTCACCAACTAGATGGCGAGGAGGGAAGTGTATCTTGTTGTCAGGGGGCAGTTGTGCCTTCCTGGTCCACGGAGACACCTTGGTCCACGATTTCTGGAACCTTTAACAGACTTGGTTCCCGCTCTGCTCATTAGCATCCCCTTAGCTTCAGGATCTCATCTTCATAACGGGGGTGACAACGACCACAGAAGGGTCAAGGTAAGGACTTGTGGGGATTTCACTCAGGAAACTCGTTGATGGGATTAGGGTGCTTTCCTTGCATTTCCCCCCAGTCCTGTTGACCCAGGTGAGGAAGCTCAGCCCAGGAGTGTAGCTTGCCTAGGAGCCCAAGGTGAGGCCGGGAGGGAGCAGACCATTCTGCAACGCAGACGTCATGCACTGTGCCTATGGGGCCCAAGAAACAGGTTTCTTCTCACCCTTTCTCACCCAGGTACCTGGCTGTATATGAGCCATTGTGCTCTGGGTAGGAACCTGGGATAAGCTGTCACTTGTGGGTTCAAACAGTCCTCAGGGGCAAGACAGTGGGGCAGAGCAGGGGAGCCCATGGCAACTCTCATCAGCTCTGGTTCTTGCTCAGCGCCGGCGATATTTCCTCAGCTCGGGCTGGGGTGAATTAGGAACCTGCCCTCATGGAAGTCACACTCTGGTCAGGAAGAGACCAGAAGAGCCCAGAACTGTGCAGCACCGAGTCCCACTCCTACGGTCTTCACAGTGTAGACCAAGCCTTCGACTTCCCTGAACCGAGTCCCCAGGGAGCCCTTCACCTGACCCCTGTTCGGCTGAGCAGATGGTCGCTGTCACGCCAGCTGGGAAGAAGGATGCAGAGGCCGGTGGGGTGGTGATGAGCTGAGCCAGGAGTTCCCCTCCCGGCCATAACCCCGCAGAACCTCTGCTTTCTTCAAATCTTGTCTTGGTTTACCTTTGTAAAAAGTTAAAGCAATGAAGAAGGCTCTTTGTTTTCTTCCCCATGGCAGCCCTGATCAGGACTATCCCAAAGTTGGCATCTGGCTTTCATGCCCAAGTTTTCACATGGATATGTCCGTCAACAACCTACAGTAAATGCTGTACATTCAAACATTACATATATGTGTGTGTGTGTGTGTGTGTATATATATATATATATATATATGACTGGAGCTGTGGCACAGTGGGTTAAGCCACCATCTGGATGCCAGCATCCCATATAGGAGTGCCAGTTTGAGTCCTGGCTGCTCTGCTTCCCATCCAGCTTCCTGTTAATCTGCCTGGGAAAGTTGTGGAAGATGACTCAAAACCTTGGGCCCTTGCCTCCTATGTTGGAGACCAGATGGAGTTCCTGGCTGCTGGCTTCAGCCTGGTCCAGCCCTGACCATTGGAGCCAAAGAGTGGATGCAAGAGCGCACCCTCTCTCTGTCTCTCTCTCTCCTTCTCTCTGTAACTACGCTTTTAAAATAAATAAAATAAATCTTTAATAATTTTTACCTACATAGTCTTAAGCTCCACATTTCACTCCACCATTGTTTTATTTTACATTATGATTTTGAGGTCTATGTGTGCTTATAGATACAGCTGTGGCTTTTTTGCTGCATGGTAATTTACTGTGTGAACAAAATCAGTGTGTGAGTGTGTGTGTGTGTGTGTGTACACACACATGCACTATGATCCTGTTGTGGGACATTGCTCACTCTTTGCACCATCCTGTGTTGCTTTACAAGGGAAGGTTAGCATCCAAGCAGGGCAAGAGGAACACTTGTCTGACTTTGTCATACAGCGCAGAGCCTGGTATCCAGCTGGCTCCCAGGCATCACCAATTATTAGAGGCACTGAAGCTGTGATGTAAGGAACAATGGATTTGATCTCAGAAGGACTTGGATTTGAATCTTGACTCTCTATTATGAACTGTGTGCTCCTGTTGGCTGCTCACTAAAAAAGGAATGAAAGAAAAGGAAAAATAAAGAAAACAAGCCACGTTATAAACAAAATTTAAAATCCCAGGGAGCCCAACCCACATTCAAATCTGGCCTTGGTTCTATTCCACGCTGCTTCTGACTGGCTGACACCGGACCTTTCAGTAGACTCCAGTTGGCCTTGGGCCAGGCTCCCTGAAAGTTAGGCCCACTGTGCAAACTCCCACCCCCAACTCTGTCCCAATCCCCAGTCCTCAGAGAGGACAGCAACAGGCTAGGCTACACAGTGTTAAATTCCTTCCTCTCCGAGATTGGAGCCAACAAAGCTTTCTGCTTAAATGGCCTATAACTATCTCCCAAAGCTCAGAAAAGTGCACAAGTCAGCAAAAGGAAAATAATTTAAAGGTCCTTTGGAAAACAGAAATCCAACTTTCCTCCTTCCACCAGCTGTGATGGTCTCTCGATAGAGGCTCTCGTTTTTTGTATCCCAGGCCTTCCTGCCACTCAGGGGAATCTGCTTCCTGATGGGAGGGAGGGAGGGAGGGAATGGGGCAGGAGAACTGTAGTAATCTACCTCCTCAACCAGACTGCTTTGTGGTTTCTAAGCGCTGGCCGTGACTGTCAGGGTCATTTTGCTGTCAGGGTCCATGGAGTAGGGGCAGTCACAGCAGCCTTGTTAACAGGAAACTGAGGCTCTCAGACAGGAAGTGAACAGACCCATGTCCAGCACAGGTCAAGTGAGACACTCCTGACTAAGTGCTCAGTGTTCTCCCATTCCGAAGGGTGGGCTGCACCTGTTGGCAAGCTCCTATCATGTCCCTGGCGTGTGCTCAGCACCTTATGCAACACCCTAAAATGTTGACACTGTTATCCTTGCTACTGAAGCTGTAAAATTAGCTCCTCATTGCAGGTAAATCTCATGATCCAAAAAGTAGAGCAATTTGGCCAAGGTCAAGGCACTGAAAAGCAGAGGAGGGAAGGTTCAATCCCATACTCGCCTGGCTCCATGGCCTACATGGCTTCCACAGCAACAAGGAAGTGGCCAAAGAAAGAACTGAACAGAGACATATGCAGCAATCCCTCCCTCCCCTCGACATGTTTCTTCTCTGCCCCTCTTGACATAGGGGCAGAGGCTGTCCCTGCTGGCACCTCTCTGTGAGGGCCCAGGGGCTGCATGGACCTGGCAGCCCTGGGCACTTCCCATCTGGGCCATTGCACTGTGGTACTCACAGCCTGGTCCCCACCTGGCAGTAATCTTAGCATCCTCTTCATCTCTTATCTGAGTTATTCCAGTATCCTCTTTGGCTCCCCTTCCACCAGCCATGATATCAGCATTGTCTTTCTAAGTCACAAAGCCCCAGGCTCTAGCCCCTGTCCATGACCTTCAGAGCCGAGTGTTTCAGCCTGGAACCAAGGCCCACCATGGTTGGGGACCTACACACCTCCCAGCATCACCTCCCAATATCACCTTCACCTCCCCTCCTGGCAACCTTGAGCCTCTCTCTGCAGGTATCCTACCCTCTTCCACATCTAAGTCCTTGCCCACAATAATAACTAAGATTCAGAGTGCTTCCTACGTGTCAGGCATAGTTCTATGTGCTTTATAGATATTAACTTAAGGCTCTTGGGAATCCTAGGCCTCCATTGTATGCAAGTGGAAACAGAGTCACAAGCTAAGTAAGAAATGTGCTCACTGTCACAGAGCTGATCAGTGGTGAGTCCAAAGTCACAGCAAAGCCGGGAGAGGTCGGAGATCCCCAGACCTGGCCGTGTCTACCCTCTCCTTCTTCACTGACCTGGTCATAGCCTCAGGTCTCATGACCCCCTTCCCGCCATGAAGGGCTTTCCTGATCCCTCAAGGCCTTGAATTGGCAGACAGAAAGGACAGCCACAGGCTCTGATTCCTTTGGTCATCAGGGTCCAGGCTTCTTGGGAGAGCTGCACATCACCTGTGCTAGGCCCTGGGTGGGCCCATGCACTTGGGGACAAACACCCTGTTACCACCTCAAATGGCTTACGCTGCAGTGAGAAGATGGGCGTACCAGGACAAGGCAGCTTGGTAAGACTGACAGTGGTCATCAGAGGGTACCGCAGAGCAGGGCAGGGGCTCCCAATCCAGGCTGGGGGAGGTAGGGGTGGGTGGGGAGCAGGAGAAGGTCATAGAGTAGAACATGGGGGAAGTTCCAGATGGGAGAAGCAGCTGGGACTGCTGTCACAGGTCCAAGAGAGCAGACAGCATGATCTTTAAGATGCTTGGCATTCTATCACCCAGGCTCGGATACCAGCTCTGGCTCCTCCAGGTCAAGGCTATGCCCCCTTGGGCAGCTTACTCAACTCTTTCAAGTTAGTTGTTTCCTTATCTGTGAAATGTGGATGGTGTTAGCATCTGCTTCTTTGGGTTGTGCGAGAACAAATAAAAGAATAAAGAGGGTCTGGCATACAGGAAGTACACACAGGTTGTTAATGAATAAACATTGTCCAAATCTGTGTCTCCTGCACCCCGCACATGGTAGAGCCCAGCAAGTGGGTATAAAGAAGACTTCACCCAGCCCTGCTCCCAGTTTGCTAACAACCTGGGGGAAAGAGCCAACCAAACAGATACAGCATCACCACGCTCTGAGTGTTAAGATACAAGAAAGGTGCGGTTGGGAGTGAGGTGTGGAGGATGCACTGGAAAACTCTAGGAGAGGAAGTCCTTTTAGAAAGAGAAAAGAAGGGCACTTGGAGGAAACGCAAGCATTTGCACAGAGGCTTCAAGCCTGGCAAGGAGAGGGTCTGTTTTTGCTTTTCCCCATAGTTAATGATCCAGAAGGAGGACAGCAATGAGCAAAGGCCCCCGACTGGATAGGTGCAAGCTATCTCAACAAGCCACTGATTCCCAGGGGCAGGAGCAGTGTGAGGGGTATGTGAGGGGAGCAGGGGCACAGTGAACACCCTGTCACTGCAGCTCAGACTCCAGAGCCTCCAGAAATGATGGCAGTGTGGAAATCCCATCTCTGCTGAGGTCTGGGAGGAGCTGCAGGTGGCCATGAGTGAGAACCGTGAGCAGTGACTGGCTGAGAACCGACGACAATGCTGCAGGGCAAGCCTCCTTGGTGTTTCCCCCTCTGTGTCCTCTCTGATGGCAGCTGTACCAGGTCCAGTGGGTTCTGGTGTGATTGCTGGCATTCTGGGCTCACTAAGGGCTTCCGAGTAAAAGAGAGCTGCCCACTCCAGCCGGCAAAGACAGCCTTTTTCCCATACTCTTCCCACAGAGCACTCTGTGTGAGGTGGCTCAGGCCCTGGACATCTATTAGCTCCTCCCTCCCATAATGCCACTGGTCTGATCAGGAGCCCCTCACCCTATCCCTAGGCAGGGGCCGAGAGCTGAGTTCACTGGGATTGAGCTGCAGTGGCCCCAGGGTTTTTCTCTGCTTCATTCCTCTCCCTCTGTCTTTGGGGTCCTGGAATGGGGCCACAGCCTTCTAATGCGTCTTTTATTCTTACCATTTATTTTATTCAATGATTTTCAAATGAGTGCCTATGATCTGTCATGTTCTGGAAATACAACAATGAGTGAAACTGAAACCAAGAGGTTAAAGTGGTTAGTGAATGTCATAATGATACAGTTTGTGACGTATTCAGAAAATTTGGATAGGTGCATAAAGGAGCCCTGACAAGTGGACAATCCCAGCTGTGCTTTGTATGGGGTGGGGAGGTCTGGGTGCAGAGGGAGAAGACATGGGTCTGGGTCCCTCTCTCTTCATCATGTCCTGGACACAAGGACACAGGCACAGAAAAGTACTGAAACAGGAATGTTTTACTCTACTGATTCTTGAGATTTCTTCATTTACTTGAGAAAACATACTCTTTCTTCCACAGTCTCATCCAGTCGACCACCATCCCCGGGAAGCAGGCGGAGCCAGGATGACCATGCCATTTCACATACAGGAAGATGCGTCCCGAAGTGCTGGGGCCCACCTCTGAAGTGACGTGGCATTTGGTGGGCAGAGCTGCTGTCACAGCTCAGGCACTCCACCCTGCCTTCTGCTCATCTACCCACAGCTTCTGCTGGTCATGGCCCATTCATTTGAAATCACCAAAATGCAAGTGTGTACCACTTGTCATGGCAACCATGTTAGAAAGTAGAATTGTTTAGAGCAGTGATTCCCCAGTTGTAGTCCCTGGCCCAGCAGTGTGAGCATCACCTGGGAATTTGTTTAAAATGTGCATTTGTAGCCAGTGCCATGGCTCACTAGGCTAATCCTCCGCCTAGCGGCGCCGGCACACCAGGTTCTAGTCCCGGTCGGGGCGCCGGATTCTGTCCCGGTTGCCCCTCTTCCAGGCCAGCTCTCTGCTGTTGCCAGGGAGTGCAGTGGAGGATGGCCCAAGTGCTTGGGCCCTGCACCCCATGGGAGACCAGGAGAAGCACCTGGCTCCTGCCATCGGATCAGCGCGGTGTGCCGGTCGCAGCGCGCTGGCCACGGCGGCCATTGGAGGGTGAAGCAACGGCAAAGGAAGACCTTTCTCTCTGTCTCTCTCTCTCACTGTCCACTCCGCCTGTCAAAATAAATAAATAAATAAATAAAATAAAATAAAATAAAATGTGCATTTGTGAGCCCAATGCTGCGTCGGCTGAGTCTGAGATCCTGGGTGGCATCTGATGATTTGTGTCTTAGCGAGCTCTCCAGTGGTTCTGCTGCAGGCTGAAGTTTGAGAACTTCTGGGGTGCTGGAAAGAGCACAGCACTCAGAGCCACCCTGGAGGTCTGATGCCCTGGAGTGACCCGAGCAGCAGTGCCTGGCAGGGTGCTGTGCACAGCAAGGACCCGGCACACTTAGGGTGCTGCATGGAGGGCTGCACAAAAGACAAATGACCTCACAGCCACCCCCGCCCTTCAGGGAGAGTTCACATGTCGCCTCTCAGAGCTCTCCCCTGACCACGGCTAGGTGGGGGAGTCCTAACTGCTGAAATCGTCCAGCTCAGAGGAAGCTAATGAGCGACAGAAAGAGGGGTCTCTCCCATTCAGGGACCACAGGCTTTTGTCTTTACCAATAACTTGGACAACATACGAACGAGCCTATCTATATGCTGTAAAGCTTGGAGAAAGGCTGTGGCATAGAATAAAATTCCAAAGGCACCCCTCAAATGCCCAGATGCGTGGTTAGGAGGAAGCTGAGAAGGCACAGCTGGAACTGGATTCCAAACAGTGTCGTGACATTGTGGGGAAAAGGCTCACACAAGTCACAGTGCTGGAGACGCGGCTTAACCATCTAGAGAGCAACGTAGCAACACATAGGAGGGACTGGGAAAACGGTCCCACCCTTTAACCCGCAGAGCCCCTCCTGAGATTCTATTCTACAAAGGAAAAAAATCACTGTGAGGAAAACACTTGTAAATGATCACGTCAGGCAGCGTTATTGCTAAAGGCAAGAAACGAGAGACACACACAGCTTAGAGATAAGAGGTGAATCGCAGCGGCCCGGCACTGGGAAGAGTTCTACACTGACCATTAATAAAATCAGGCAGCAGAGGAGGAGATGTGTGCTGTGTGCTGTCAGCTGACATGGGCAGGATGCTGACCAGGACTGCGGCGAGCACAGGAGCTGCCCGTGGACACGCGGGATGGACACTCGGGAATGCACGAGGAGCTGGGCTTGGCTCGCGGGCTTGGGGCTGGATTTTCTCCTTAGATTTTGGATTTCTTTACATTTTCTCTTGTAACATAAACTAAAATGGAAAAGAAGATCTCAACCAGCTGGAATGTTGGTCTGCAACCAATAAGATGAAATGGAACAGGGATGGACGTGAAGTCCTGCATTTCATTTAAGAAATGTAATTGAAACATTCACACAATTGGGGGGAAAGGGTGAGATTAAACAACTGTGCAGATGAGAAAGGGGAGGAAAAAAAAGGGAAGCAAAAGACCCCACATTCATGGAGGCCAGGCCTGCAGGTGTGGCTCAGTGGCAGGCCACTGTGATTACCTTAACAACTGCATAGCGGACAAGTGACAGGGGCGGGGAGACCGTGGGGAACTTGCCCAATTTCCTCTAATCTAATGAAGAGTGAAGTCAGGATTTGAATTCGGTATGAGTTCCTCTGGCTCCCAGATTCTTGCTGTTTTTTCTGACAACACAGTCAACAACAGGCATAAGTATCCTGTTAGCCAAAAAGAGGGAGCAGGGGGGTAGCTGGTGACACTCCCCAACCACGCACTTTCAATCTCACCTTACTGAAATTTATTGGTTCTGTCTGAGACAATTCTATTGCTAACGATGCTAATTCAAAGAGGGAGAGTAGGGACAGGCGTTCGTGGTGCAGTAGATTAAACTGCCGCCTGTGAGGCTGGCATCTGCGATCAGAGCGCAGACACACACAGTTCCAGTCCCCGCTGCTCTGCTTCCAACCTAGCTCCCCACGAATGCATCTGCGAAAAGTAGCAGCAAAGGACCCAAGTATTTGGGTCCCTTCCAACCATGTGGGAGACCTGGATGGAATTCCAGGTTCCTGACTTTGCCCTGGTGTAGCTCCAGCCATTGTGGCCATTTGGGGAGTTAACCAGTGGATGGAGGATATCTCTTTCTCTCTCTCTTCTTCTCTCATTTCTGCCTTTCAAATAAATAAAATAAATCTTTTAAAAATGGAGAGAATAAGAGATGACATCCTGTGGGTCAGGCTCTTCCTACAGTAGTGGTCACTGGGCCCTGTCTTTAGAGACTGGCTATAGAAAGGCAGGCAGGGTACTCAGTGTTCTGAGCGAGAGATCCTGGATGCCGGCCGGGGCCCTTCATCACATTGTCCTAGGAGGCTCTACGATCCCTATTTTTAAAAAATATTTATATGTATTTATTTGGAAGTCAGAGTTACACAGAGAGAAGGAGAGATACAGAGAGAGAGAGAGAGAGAGAGATATCTTCCATTTGCTGGTTCACTCCCCAAATGGCTGTAATGGCCAGCACCGGGCTGGGCTGAAGCCAGGAGCCAGGAGCTTCATCTGGGTCTCTCACAAGAGTGGAGGGACCCAGGGACTTGGGCTATCTTCCAGTGTTTTCCCTGGCACATTAACAGGGAGCTGCTTTGGAAGTGGAGCAGCCAGGACCTGAACAGGAGCCCATATGGGATGCCTGTGTCACAGGCAGCAGCTTTACCTAACAAACCTGTTCAAAGTCACATACTAGAAAGTAGCAGAACCAGGATCTGAACACAGAGCTACCTAGACCCAGGTTCCCTGCTGTTTGCCATGGGGCCTCCCTCACAGGAAGTGGTAGGACAGAATTTGAGCTCTTTGTCAGCTAAAGAGCAATGCTCGCCACCCTCAACTCCACCAACAAGCAGTAATGAAAAGTATCCTTTGTGACCTTGGAGGTAGGGAACAGGAACAACTCTAGGAGTTCCAGGGAGGTTGAATTTCAGCTCAGCCGAACACTGCAGTGAGGGCGAGAAGTGGCTGGGCTCTTGGACTGAAAGGTGCACACGTGGTCTGGAATGGTGTCTGTGACGGTGGGGAGGGGATCTGAGAGCAGAACCTTGAAGTTCACTGTTGAGTCTCAGGTTTCACGAGCGTACAAAACTGCCCGACAGAACCCCATTAACACCAAAGAATTAACGAGAAGATCTGTTGGTATCTCTGTTTGCAGACACAAAAGCAAAACTTAACATGCCCAAGGTCAACACACTGACCCAGGAGAAAACAAAACACAGAAATGCCCTTAGGTTTTGTAGAAATTTCTCCTTTCCGTAAAGAAGAAACCAAACTCTAGAAGGATGTGCAGTCCATAATAATTAGAGAGAATATAAGTTTTCACTTATTAAGTTGGCAGAATAATGCAATAAAGTAGTCACGCCCAGTACATTTATAGGCAGTGGTAAAAATGTCATTCCTTCTGCGTGAGGTGAACGCACCCTAAGAAAACAATGGCAAATATAAAGAGAAAAAGCTGGGTGACACGAAAGTCCTCATCTGAGTTTCATTTACCAACAATGTGGTCATCTGAGGCAGGTACATGGGCCAACTGTGTGGAGGTGAGTGGGGGAGCATGCACAGGGAAGCCCCAAGTCTGGGGGACAAGCACCAAGCTGCTGGAGCCAAGCCAAAGTCAGCAGTGGAGGCAGGACACGGACACACTCAGGGGAGGGACCAACAGGTCTCACGGGCAAAGGACAGGAGAGGAGAGAGCTGGCAGTGCTAACTCAGGGCCATTTATCCACTTGTGCTGGACACTCTAATTACACCCTCAGTTCTCCTAACCACCCATGAAGCAGACATTATTACCTCCGTTTTCTGGATGAAGAAGCTAGTGTTAAGACTGACGATGTAACTTGCCTCATGTGAGTTAGTAAGTGCTAGAGCCAGGAACTGAGGATGGCTCCATTCACCTCAGAACTCCGGCTCCCTCTACTGCTGTATGTATGGTGTACAGCGAGGCCTAGTGTACACTGGTGGGCCCACAGCTTAGCCCCGGTGAGGGTCTAGGCAGTGTACCAGATGGCTTATGCTCCTGTAGCTTTATGTCTGTCCACTTTGTGGCTATTGGAGTTGAAAGTTATGGATTTAATGGAGCAACAAGGAAACATATTAAATACACAGACGAGGATACAAATCTGATGGCATGCTAGGATCACAGGGACATAAAATACATATTGATATTTTAGAAAAAAAAAAAACAAACTAAATGAGATCCATCACAACACTTTCAGCACTGCCGTTAGGAGGGTTTCCCCTATTACTCCAAAAAATTCTATAAAGTATTTTTTAATTTATAATCATTTTTAAAAAGTCATATTTAAGAAACACAGACAAGAGGGGGCTGGCGCCGTGGCTCACTTGGCTAATCCTCCGCTTGCGGCGCCAGCATCCCATACGGGTGCCGAGTTCTAGTCTTGGTTGCTCCTCTTCCAGTCCAGCTCTCTGTTGTGGCCCGGGAGGGCAGTGGAGGATGGCCCAAATGCTTGGGCCCTGCACCTGCATGGGAGACCAGGAAGAAGCTCCTGGCTCCTGGCCACTTGGGGAGTGAACCAACGGAAGGAAAACCTTTCTCTCTGTCTTTCTCTCTCACTGTCTAACTCTATCTGTCAAATAAAAAAATAAAGAAAGAAAGAAATACAGACAAGAAACTCAGGCCCCTTCTTTCTGTCTCCTGTGGTGACAGAAGACTTTTTTTTTAAATTTTTATTTTTTTGACAGGCAGAGTGGACAGTGAGAGAGAGAGACAGAGAGAAAGGTCTTCCTTTGCCGTTGCTTCACCCTCCAATGGCCGCCGCGGCCAGCGCGCTGCGGCCGGCGCACCGCGCTGATCCGAAGGCAGGAGCCAGGTGCTTCTCCTGGTCTCCCATGGGGTGCAGGGCCCAAGCACTTGGGCCATCCTCCACTGCACTCCCTGGCCACAGCAGAGAGCTGGCCTGGAAGAGGGGCAACCGGGACAGAATCCGGCGCCCCGAACGGGACTAGAAGCCGGTGTGCCGGCGCCGCAAGGCGAAGGATTAGCTTACTGAGCTGCGGCGCCGGCCGACAGAGGACTTCTAAAGATGACACCCAAACCTCATCGATCCAGGTTCTGCCAGCTCAGTATGGACCATCCTGTCTGACAAGACTCACTGACCTGCTACAGGAATCAAAAATATCTATGTGCAACAGCGAGAGAAAAATCACTCGTGACTATATAGAAAGACACCTCCTGTGTTGTGCCCCACTAAACAGCTTTCCGTGTGGCAACTCTAACCACAGTTTTAGAGTATACTATCAATTATTTAAGAAGAAATTTATTCTCAATTTCAAATATCCCCAGGCATTGTAGGAGGACTGTTAATTTTTATTTATTTATTTATTTTTAACTTAGGAAACACTCTTATTCCTTCATTAAAGTAGATATAATGAATTCTACTAAACTGGTATTTTTCTTTCTTTTTTTTTTTTTTATTTTGACAGACAGAGTTAGTGAGAGAGAGAGAGAGACACAGAGAAAGGTCTTCCTTCCGTTGGTTCACCCCCCAAATGGCCACTACGCTGCACCAATCTGAAGCCAGGAGCCAGGTGCTTCCTCCTGGTCTCCCATGCGGGTGCAGGGCCCAAGCACTTGGGCCATCCTCCACTGCCTTCCGGGCCACAACAGAGAGCTGGACTGGAAGAGGAGCAACAGATGGAGGATTAACCAAGTGAGCCACGGCGCCGGCCCTAAACTGGTATTTTTCAAAAGTGCACTTGTGTTAAAGTTAACATGTCCTACTTAATCCCAAAGCTACTGAAAATCAGGCTCTCCAAGCCAAAGCCCAGGAATCTATATTTTAAGCACCTCAGCAAATTCTTAAGTTTGGGCAAGTTTGGCAAGTGCTCTGCTACACAGGATATGGCTTTGTGTATGTTCTTGGATGTAATAAAAATAAAACTATGAATGCCTATAAGCAGCACTACTCTTTCTAATCTCTCCAAATGGCTTGAATTAATGAGATCAATTTTCACTGGCTAATTACTTAGGTCCAGTTTCCCCTGAACACCCTCTGAAATTACACATCTAGATTCTCAGCCCTGACTGTCATTTTCCACGCATCTTTCAGGGAGTGCTAAAAAGGTCTGTTTTGAACAGACCTGGGTTCTGATCCAGCTCCACCACTGTGAGCTCCAGAAACTTGGGCAAGAAATTAGCCTTTTCCGGGCCCTTATCTTCATTGGCATGGGTATTAAGAACGACGGCCTTGTCTTCCTGTCCTAATAACTGGTACCAGGTACACAACAGGGGCTCGCCCCATCTCAGTGTAGCTGCTGTGTGAATCCTCCGGATTCCTCAGCAGGAGTTCTTCCCTGTCATATTCATTTCTCACTTCATTTTGCCTTTACCCACTAAGGACAATACCTGACACCTGCACAGGTCTTCACCACTTACAAAGCCCCTTTTCCAGCTCTCAATATGTTACTCTGCACAACAGCCTATTACGGATAATTATGTCCACGTGAGAAGCAACAGGCCCAGAGGAGTCAGGTGACCTTCCTGGGCTGGTAAAGCCAGGGCTTGAACCCAGATCCTCGCTCTTCCACAGCCCTCTGCCTTCCCTCACAGAGGCATCGGGCATTACACAACAGTTTCACATATGTCATGACATCTTTATTGTAGACGTTTCTCGGTTTCCCCCGCTAACCTACAAGCTCCTATAAAGCAGGTACCATTTCCTTTGATGGCAAATGCTCACAGGCTCTGGGTGTCCACACCTTCACCATGCTTAGGGATGAGATCAGGCATGATGCATAGTTTCCTTTGGTTTCTCATATGAATACTCCACACCATTCAAGCCCGTTGCCCCATGCTATTAAAACACATCTTAAACAAGAATTTACTGATACCTACCAAGTGTCAAGAACTTTACATACCTCACAAAATCAATGAATCCATGTTAAGTACCTAGAAAAGTCCTAGCGTGTCTATTATTATTCCTTCATTATTTATACAGCCTGTAAGATAGGCATCATTTTCCTTGTTCTACTGATAAGGATTCTGAGAAATTAAGTGATTGGTCCAAGATCACACTGCTAGTTTTGAGAGGGCTAGGGAAATTCCATAATAGAAAATTCACATGTAAAACCTCATTAGGAGCATATATTTCACATTACAAAGGATTATTTTATGTACTAAAATAAAAGTTCTCAAAGTGGTAATCACCTCCCCTAGTTATTCCAATAACCTTGAGTTTTTCACTGTAGACCACCAGTAAATGGATAAACTATCAGCAAAACCAGAGGCCAAATGAGTAAAAATTGCCAGCATTCATTGAATCTTTTATATATATATATATATATGTGTGTGTGTGTATATATATATAGTCCCTATAACAACTCTGCAAGGTAGGTATTATCTCCTTTTTATAGAATAGAAAATGGAAACTCAAAGAGATTAGGTTAAGACCAAAGCAAGAAGGGTAGCCAGGCCTGAAACCTAGCGGTGTCTCCCCAATGCCCTATATGCCATGCTCACTTCACAGGTATCACAGAAGGAAAATGCACATCAACACAAGATCCAACGTGGTTAGCCAGAATGTGTGCCGGGTACATTAGGGACTCATTAAGAAAGAACCATATACAAATTACGAAACTTGAAAGATCACTCAGGATATCAGGTAGGATGAATGGATACCAGGTGACACCGATATAACACTACCTCTCCCCCCATCTAAGATTATTGTCCCCCTACACCTCCTTACAGAGATAGAACCAAAAGGCCAGGGAAGCTGAATTTCAGATCACCTTAAGTGAGAAAGGTGACTGTCAGAGAAAGAGACCTGCTTTGGAGACAGCCCTTCAGATCCGGACAGCACCCCTGACCCTCAGGCGCCGTCTCTCCTTCAGACTGAAGACTCCTCCCCGAAAAGAGAAGGCATTTCAGGCCGCACACACCTCTGCTGTGTATCTGTGTTATAAATAAATGAGGATAACGATAGTCTACATCAAAGAATTAATGAAGCTTTATTATAGAACAAAATAGAGGAACGGGATCGAAGTCCTTGGATGGTAAAAATATCAGTTCCAATCCTGCTCAAGTGACAGGCAGTTCAGAGATACTTTATCCTGCTGCAGAAAGAGTGCCTTCCCCATCCCCATAATGCCACTGGCACCAGGCTGCTGCCTCAGTCTCAGCAAATCCTCTGCCTTCTTTGGAGTAGGAAGTCCAAGTTCAGAACAAGTCGCTGAGCCCAGAATCCTACTGGCTCCCTGTCCACACACCGCCGTGCATGGTGGGGTCTGGTCTGGACAGGGCCATGGACGCAAATCACACGCCACACAATGAAAACACGAAGGCTTTATGAAAAATCCAAAGTTTATTGCAAATTGTATTTTGCTTCCCTTCGTTCTTCATTCTTACAGGATTTATTGATATCCATGATTTTTTCACAGATGTACTTGTTGACTTTGGAGAGTCTCTGTGCAATTTCAGTTTCATCCACAGTTTCTTGTGCTATTCTGTCATACAAACACTCTGGACAGGGAGAACAAACAACAAGACCAAGGATTAATGGTGAATCTGAGGATAGATCTGTAGGGGGAGGGTGGGCCTCCTGATCTACCAAGTCACACATCTGGCACAACTGTATCTTTAAATTTGTACCATGGAATGTATTTAGAAAAGCATAGGCACACACTGTGAGTCCACAGTTTAGAAATAATGACAAAACACCCGTGCAGCCACCTTGTGGATAACGGGACTCTACTGGGCCCATGGAAGACCCTGGATGCCCTCCCTCCCCCATGCCACCGGTGGTAACCACTATCCTGGAGTTCTGCTCTTCATTTCTTCTCATGTTAACATCTAGGTATGCATATGTATAACTGACGCCTGGTGTTTCCTTACTGTGTTCAGCCTTTTGATAAATGTGCCAATATCTCTCTATCTCTATATCCTTTTGACTTGCTTTCTCTCACTCGCTGTTCCAGCCTGGAGATTTACCCACGAAGAGGAGAGCTGGAGGTCATTCATCTTCATTGAGGAGTAGTGTTTTATGGCGTGACTGTACCACGCACTTTAAATACATTTTACTATCAGTGGATACCTGGCTTTGCAGTTACCAACACCCTGGCATACATCTGTGGGGCACCCAAGCCGGAACTTCTCCACTCTCAGGCTAGGTATGGAACTGCTGAATGTCAGGGTGTGTGCACAGGCAACTTTACTGGGCGATGCCTGGTAAACTGTCCTCCCACAGTGCTTGTGCTAAGTGGCACTCTTAGCAGCAGTGTATGCAAGTACTGGATGCTCGTTTCTTTAGCAGCAGTTGACACTGTCACATTATTAAGGTTTTGACAACCTGGTGGGTGTGAAGTGGTGTCTCATTGTGGTGATTGCTAATGAGGTTGAGGACAGCTACTCTCTTACCGAGTCTATCATTGCTAAGACGAAGCCAACAGCCAGCCCCACACGAGGCCTGGCAGGAGTCTGATGTCAGGGACTGGTTTCAGAGCCTGGCCTGGGGACATGGTGTTAATCAGTGTCCTAGGTTCTTTAGCTCAGTAACAAGGATAATAAGCCACGGATTATCTTTCTAGGGCTGATATGAGGCATGTGGGATAAACATTTTATGAGTCTTCAAACTGTAAGGAGTATGACAACTCTGTGGGGTGTTATAACTATTTTATGTCTATACAACTACTAACTCTGAGGGCCTCACTCAGTGCTTGGCAAAAGGAAAAGATTAAATCAATATAGATTGAGTGAGTGAATGAAATCAATGAATGTTTTTCCAGGGAAACCTGAGAGGCACAAAACTGTGGACATAAGAGGATTAGGGTGTGGGTGGGGTAGGCAATCATGGGCCTAAATGAAGGCTTCTTTGAGCCTGGGCCTCCTCATCTATAAAATAGGGATTTCTATGGAGAATAAGCAAAGTGTTGGCTTTACCAAGCCAGCCCAGAGCAGGTGATGTTCTCAGAGAAGCAGAACGTCAACCCTGGCAGGGATGGTAAAGACTAACTCGTGCTAACCCCTCCACTTCTAGGTGAGAAAACGCAGGCCTGGAGAAAGAGCAGGTTTGGGGCAGAACCCCCAGGTGCCGCCCACACTCTGGCCTGTGCCTGGGCAGGGAGCCAGCTGTGCTGCAGAGGCACGGGCTGCAGGTGCACACGCTGGCAGCATTCTTTCCCTGGGGTACCCTTTCTTCCCTGCCAAGAAGGGTTTTCCACAGTGGTGCCTTAAAGGTTTTTACTTGACCTCCACTGCTGCCTGGCCACTCCCCAGCCTGACCAATCCTTACTTTGTCTCCACCTTTCCAGAGGATTGAGAGAGACAAGAAGGTGGGCAGTTCTGCCTCTCTAGCTCCACGTCTGCTATGTCCATGTGCGGCGGCCCCTCTCCCCTCCAAGCTATCTCATGAACCAGTGGCTCTGCTCATCTCTGTCCACATACCTGGGCCCTACCCTTCACCTGCCTCCTTCCAGATCCAGCCCTTCCTGGAACCTACCAGAGTGAGTGGGGATTCCCTACTCTACCCACCAGCCGGGTTCCCACACCTGCCTGTTTTTCTCTCTGACCGAACTACATTGTCTCTCAGCACAGATTGGGACTTGGGTGTTCCCTTCCCAACCCTGGGCCAGGAAAGCAAACACTCGCAGTGGCCTTGCTGGAACTGGAACCAAGAAGGGAGACAGTTTGTGATGAGAAATTATGGGGTTTAAATATGGCTTAGACATGTGCAGCCTCTATGGGGGAAACTCTCTGGATCTCAGTGTCACTATTTGCAAAAGGAGGCTGTCACCCTATGCAGGGGTGGGAAACTCTGGCCCACGGGCCTTTGTGGCGTGCAAAATCACTTGGTCTGGCCACACCAAGGTAACTGCAGGTGGGATTCAAAATGCGACAAATGTAGAGCAGGCTAATTTTTGAGCTGATCATTTTCTATGGCCTACAAATTATATTATAAAGATGGCCCTTGGCATAAAAAAAGGTTTTCCACCCCTGCAAAAATCTCAGGAGATTCTTGTAGCGCCAAGTCTCTAGTTGTTTGCAAGGTAGAACGGGCAGGTGAAGAGGTGAGGGAGAAAGAAGGGGGAGGCAGGAGAGTGGGTATGGAGGCCGCTAGAACCCCGAGAGTGAGTGGAGAAGAGGCAGAAAGGTGCAAGCGGAGGACGGATTTCAGAGGAGCCCCCCCCCCCCATTCCAACCCCTCTCATTCCCTGAGGGAAAAGCACTGAACGGCTCCTCAGGTTGATTAAAAGGCTTCATTAGACTCCCGATATTAATCACCTGCACTTGCCGGCAATGTCTCCCTCTGCGAGGGAGCATTTGAGATTACTGCTTAATTAACAAGGTTTATAACAGCGCTAATGTGTCCTATTAAAAAAGTTATAAAAATTAACCAGAACGCAGTGCTGTGGCTCATTTAGAAAACTCAGACACTCTGCAAAAGGTCATTTGCCCTTAGAAGGCTTAACTGTCATTCTGGAGCTTGTCACTAGAGCAAGACTCTGCTGGAGCCCTCTGGCTTTCATCTCTCCACGGCAGGGTCAGTGTTTGCTCCATCCTTCTGCTATCCAGAAAGAGGTGATGTTTAGCATCCAAGGGAAGAGGAACTCCTCACCAACCTTATGAACACAAAGGCTTCTACCATGTTTATTCCGCAAATGTGAATAAATGTGATAAAATCAGACACAACACATGCGAACAATCCCAATCCGGGAGTCAGGCTGCATGGGAAGAATCAGGCAAAATGGAATAGCTCACAAAACGAGGCTTCAATGGTGATTATACGGTGGCATGGGAGACAGCCACAACACTGCCCTTCAGTGGAACTGGAAACCTTGGTGATCTCCCTCGGCCTGAAATCCCAGCTCAGCTTGGCTCTGGCTCTACTTGGGTCTATGCCCTGGGGCAAGTCAGTTTCCTTCCCATTCATTTACATAGCAAGCTTTTCCTGGACAAGGCTTGCTAGAAGGCAAAGATACTATTAAGAAGAAATCAGAAATGGAAGCACCCACCAACCCCAAGAGATGGCTTCCCTGAGCGTGGTGACAGGCAGTTGGCTGAGCAGGCAGGGCTGCTGGAGGGGGCAGGGGCACTGTGCTCCAAGCACTAGGAACAGCATCTGCAAGTTCCCAAGGGTAGCGGGAAGAAGGCTTGTTCAGGGAATGCAGTAGCTCATTATAGCAAGGATTTAAGAGTTCAAGGGGAATGTTGCTGAAGGTGTAGTCAGTGGCCAGACCACAAAGGTGCTTTTATAAGATGTTCATAAGTTCCTCCTTTAGTAGTGAACATGGCGGGGAGGGGCAGCTGTGACCATGGCTGTGGCCACAGGATCAACTCTGGCTTTGGGAAGATCACCCTGGTTACACAACAGTGGGGGGTCTGGGAGCTGCTGGGGTTAGTGTGAGGATGAAGTGGCATGGCCCAGACTACCAGATGAGCAGTGAGTAGGAAGAAGTGGCTAGGGCAGACAGCTGGTGAATGAGGCATGTGGAGGAGGCAAGGGTGCGGACTGGGTCCCTGGCTGGTGGTGCCATTCACTAAGACAGGCAAAGAGGAAGAGGCAGAGGGTTCTTGCCGAAGGAGTAGACAGCAGTGAGTGGTGCCGTCTGTAAGATGACTAGCAGGTGCCAGGACACATGGATGAGGAACCCAGAAGAGTGACCTGAGGTCAAATACAGACTTGAAGCTTGTCATTCACTGATTCAACAAACATTTATTAAGCACTTAGTATATGTAGGTCCTGAACAAGATGCTTATAAAGTTTATATTCAGATGGGGGTAGCAGAAGAAAGAGAAATTAGATAGTTATCAAGTAAACAAGAAATGCTGAGCAGAGACTGAGTGGGTGGTGTGATAGAGAGCAATGGAGAGGCACTCAGGACAGGCGGTGGGCATGGAGAGATCTGCTTAGGGAGGCTTCCCGGAAGAACAAGGAGGCAGAGTGTACGCATCGGGCGGAGGGACACTGCCGGTGGCAGGCACAGAAGGGGCTGGAAGACGGCCTGTGTGGCTACAGCATGGTGGAACTGGGAAGGGTGGTGGTGAAGAGGATATCGCCGACCAGGCATTGGATCACCACGTCCCAGGCAGGGTGAGCGTTTCGACCCGGAGCCACGGGCATGCTGAAGGCAATGGGAACAATGGGAGGAGGGGAGGTCAGTCACGGGAAGCTCAGTGGGGTGGGAGTGCAGAGGAGACACCCACCAAGGAGACTGAGGGGCTGGAGAGGTGGAAGAAATCCTGGGCCTGCAGGATGCACTGCTCAGAAAAGGAGCAGTAGCCAGGACCTGGTGCTGGTGAGGAGGTGCGAACAAGGAAGTCGCTGGGGCCCTCCCAGTGACCGGTGACCGAGGATGAAGCAGAAGCCTGGGAGTGGGAGGCACCTGGCAGGGGCAACGCTGTGAACACAGGCAGAAAATGCAGACAAGTTTCTCAAGAAGCTGGGACAAGGAAAGGCAGGCAGATGCGACAGCAGCTGGGTGACGGACGTGGCCTCTAAGGAGTGTTCATACTAAGTGCTCTTGTAGTAAGTGGTGTGTTAAGCAATGCTGGCAGGAGCCAGTCCAGCGGGAATGCAACTGAGGAACAAGGGACTTAGGAAGGCAGGTGAGTGGGGATCCAGAGCCCAGGTGGAAAGAATTGCTGCCCCAAGTAAGACAAGGAAACTTCTGAGACATGCAGCGGAAGGATGGGGGGTTGAGTTAAGTCTGTAGGTGGTTCACGGTTGTGGAAATTCCTTTACTTTTCCCTGAAGAGACAAGAGCATCTTCTGAGAAACAGCCAGGTGTGGACTGTCACGCCCAGAAACACTTGAGGTTCAAAAAGGGATTGGTAAACCCAGGAGTCGATCAGAGAGGGAAACTGAGCCCCACCAGGGCTGAGAACCGTGATTCTGTGCGAGCCCAAGCCGCAGAGCTGAGGGCCACTCTCCTAGGTGCGTTCGTTGCTGCAATCTCAGGCAGCCCTGGCCATTTAGGAGGTGAGTGTTCAGCTGAGGAGCTGCAGCTGTGGAGGGGTGGTGATTTCTAAGAGCCAATACCAAGGCTCGGCCAGGGCACCGGCTGGCGGGTTTCCTCTGCCCAGCACTCACTCACTGAGCTCCTACCACGTGCCAGGCACTAAGGGGATGGGCCCCGGGCCCCTGGGGCAGACTCACGGCAGGTGGCTTGTACCACAACAGGACAATGGCAGACACTGGATTACGTGAAGGCACCTGGGACCTGCTGAGTCATCTTCAACAAGTGTAGCACAATCAGCCAACCACCTGCCAGGTTGGGCAGGGCTACAAACCCCTGCCAGAGGGTTCTTTGTCAGGGCAGCCTTCCAAATTATGTCTCGTCATTTCAGACAGCAGCCAGGTGAACGTTATCTCTGATTATCTAAGACTACGTGGCTGCCTAAGTGAATTAACCAGGAACCAGCCATGCAAGGGAGGCAGCTGAGTTTGACTAGAATAAACCTGACCAGAGTCAGAGGGTATGGGGCCGAATCCAGGTTCTGAAACCTTGTGGCTGGGACCTCAGACTGGGCCCTTAGTGTCTGTTTCCCGCCATCCACACCTCCAAAACACACTCTGTAGCCGGCCATCCTTCTCTCCCTCCACTGCTGCGCCCTTGGTTTATGGCAGTGTCATCTCTCCCTGACAGCACGGCGTCAGCGTCTAACTAATCTCCCGAGGCGGCCGGCCGGCCCACGAGCTGAAGACCGCCGTCACCTCCCTGCTGTGAGCAGAGTGGACCTCGCTGCTTACTGTGGCCCTCACGCCCCTACGAGACCAACCTCCGGGGCCTCACGCTGGCCTTGGCTCCTGCGATTTGCTCCTCCTGCTTCACCACCCCTCAGGACATCACAGGGCTGCCTCTTCCACACCCAGCTCTCAGCTGGGGTGTCACCTCCTCACTCAGACCCTCGCCAACCGACCCAGCTAACACGGCCCCCTCTGTCCTACCACATGCCAGGACGAGGCTCACTCCACCTGAAATTGTGGCTGGGGCCTCGTTCGTGGACGGATGTGCCGTCTGCCCTAGAACCCGGCACAGTGGCCTGCTCAAAACACACTTGTTGGCCGGCTGAGTCTTATTTCCCTCATCAAGCAGGGCCGATGTGGGCACTTAAGAGAACAGGGGTTAAGAGTCCAGACTGCGAAGCCAACGCTGCCGGCTTGGGCTCCCGGCCCTGATTCAACCAGCAAATTACCTGGCATCTCAGCTACCTCACCCGTGAAACGAATAATAGTAGTAGCTAACAAGCAGGATTGTTAAGAGAACAAGTAAGTTAATATATATTCTGCTTTAAACAGACTCCTTTAAGAAAAAGAGCCTGAGGTGCAGGAAGTGCTCAAAATAATGGGCGATCGCTGTACTCCCTCTGCTGCCGCCACCTCCCTGCCTCTATGGTTTCTGTTGCCTGCACAGTTGCTGGCTGTGCCGTGTTCACTTTTCCTGGAGGACTGTCTCTTGTCCCACTCTGTGTCCTCAAAACCCAGTGGAGGGTCTGGCAAAGAATAAGAATTTGGGGAGGTGAGAGGATGGAGAGAGGGTAGGGGAGACAGGCCGAAGGAAAGACGAAACACAGGCAGGCAGGGAGGCAGAGCAAGGCGCCCTCATCAAATCTTTGGACAGACAGATGATGGCCACTTTGGCTGCTCTCCCACCCCTTCCATGCCCCAGAAAGAAGCTGAGGCCGGTGACCATCAGCTGGCCTTTCCCTCATGACCTGCTCCAGGCACAGCGCTAGAGCCACAAGCCCTGAATCCCCTGGCCTCAGCCTGGACTGCTCTCTGCATGCACGTGGCCAGGCCTTTGTCCCAGCTTCTTCTGCCCCTGAAGCACCTCTCCATGCACATCTGGCCTCCATGTTGGATATATCCTACGAGGCCCAATTCCCACCCCTGGGGACTTCCTCCCCGGTTTCCCTGCTAAGGTGCCCTTCCCTCCTGAGGACTCCAAGTATGTCATGTGCCCCTCTCGGCTCTCCCATGCTGGAACCCTGGACTGGACTCGTGCACTGGCTCATTTGAATTAAAGGTGAGCTCTTCTAGAGCATCTGTTTATCGGCTCTTCTCTGTCCCCATGCCCAGCCCAGGCCCTGGCCCGCAGGGACCCCAGGAAGTGTTTGCTGCATTGTGCCTGATGCATTCCCGATGGATGAAGGCCAGGACTTCAGTCCGTGCCACCCCACTCTGGGACCCACCTCTGACGATGCTTAGTTTGTGAGGAGACAGGGGCGGCTTAGGGACTGCGTCCTTCTTTTTTTTTGTGGCGACTCCTGTGACGCTTCTGTTCTTCAGAACATCTGTTCCCCAAATCATGACTGCCAGGTTCTTCGTGTACTTGGAGTCTCCTTGGGTTACTTGTAGCTGGTGCCATTTCTCCTCATCAACCCAAATCCCACTTCCCAGATGGACCTGAAAGAGATACGAACAGCAGCACGTGGTTAGTCCACGAGGCCAGCAGCTGGAGGCTTCTCCTGTCTGTTACAAAGCATGGCTGCCTGGCTGTAAGGGGGGGGGGTCATGCCACAGGTGCAAAATGGACTCTCCAGGGGTAAGAAAAACAGCTGCTGTTGGCTGAACACCTGTGACATGCCAGCCACTCTCTCAAACCTGGATGGAAGGCCCAAGACACCATTTTCATCTCAGATGCAAAAACCACGTTCAGAAAGGTGAGGAAGGCGAGGTGGGTGGCCACGGGTCACTCAATTAGGAAGTGACAGAGCTGGGATTTGGAACTGTGATCGCAAGGCTGCTGACAGCCTGGCTGAGCCTCTGGACTCACAGGCCTAACTCCTAAGTCCCACTACAGCCAGACTCCTCTCCCTTCAATGTGAATAATCTGGGCCACTGGCCCTCCCAGCACAGTGGTTCTCAGTCTTGGCTGCGTGCAGGGGCCACCTGGGGAGCTGTAAAAATCGCTGGTGCCTTGGCCCCACTCCCAGAGATTCTGATCTGCTCAATCTGGGTGTGGCGAGTTTAAAGCTCCCTGGGTAATCCCAACATCTGAAAACCCCTGCCAGCTGGGAGGAGGAGAGCAGCTGCTGAGGCTTTGCGGCCCATCGGAGCGTATGTGCTAAGTGCGTTCCCATCTCTGAGCTTCAGGCCCCTATCCCTGAAGTGGGAGAGCTGCATTTCATCTCAAGGTTCCTTCTGGCTCAGAACACCTACAATTTTCACAAATTAAAAGCAACCACAATGTACTCGCTTTGATTCTGAGGGTACAGGGAACGGAACCCAATCTTGTGTTCCCTCTGACGGAGATGATCCGAGTTTCAGTACAGAGCCAGTAAATGCAAAAGACCCAGAATGATCCAGCAGTGAGCTACAGGCTTTAGAATCTGTTCTCTTTTCTGCCTCTTTTGGCAAGTTACAAACCATTTACTAACCTTAATCATTAAAAAAATTAGTTTTGACTTTGACATCCAGCTTCTGCTGAGTCTATGACAGGAGGAAATGGACTCTGTGGAGACAGAGCGGGGGCAGTGGCTATGAGCTAAACTTTGGAAGGAGCGTGAGAAGGCTGTGGCAAAGGTCTGTGTTTCAGAAACAGCTGCACATGGGCTGTCTTGCCTGGGCTGGAGAGCCTGGTCCGAGAGGGCACACACATGCCAACTGAGGACAGGTCGGCAAGACTGATTATTCAAAAACCATTGCAGCTCTTTCTTGAAGGAAGGTGGGCACACACAAACGGGCAGGCAAGTCAACCAGCTACCCTCTTCCTTCACCAATTACTGAGGTTTTCCAACCATCAAAAAACTAACCAAAAAAAATAGCAACCCAGTCTACCCGCCATCATCAGTGAGTAAACTGTCTACGTGCCATGTCTGACTTCACCTCCCTTTGCTCAAAAGATCACTGGGACAGTGGCAGGTGATCTGATCCCCTGGCCTCCCTGTGCGGCAAACTTCAGTACTGCAGTCACTTCAGTGGGCCTGGGAAAGCTAAGCAACCCGGGGGTGAGATGTGCTCCTGGGGGCTGGGTAGGCAACACCAACCCCAAGGTCAAGTCTGGTCTCTCTTTTTTTTTTTTTTTTTTTTTTTGCAGTTGGAAACGTAGGTGGGCAGTCTGTGTGCCAGGGCAGGTGTGCTGGGGACAAGGTCCCTGCTGCTCCCTGTGTCTCCTCCCTTGATGACGCTCTGGAGCCACCCACACAAGCTTCTGGAGACAGGGGGAAAATAAGGAACTCTGAAATCAGATTAAATTCTGAATCAGGAAGCCTTACAGACGAAGGCAGCTTTTCTTTTTCAAAGATCTCTGCCCTTTTGTACTCTGGGCCTTGCCTTTCTAGAAACTTTTACTTTATTATTCTGTTAAAAGAGATGCTGGTCATTTTGGCCAATGTTATACAGCAGAAAGGGACTCTACTATTTCTTGAATACCTCTAGTTAACCAGGTGTTGTACACTCAATTTAATCCTACTTCAGAGATGGGAGTAGGTATAAATCGTATCCTCGTTTTACAGGTGTCAACAGAGGGCCTGACAGCTTAATGACTTCTCCCAAGACACACAACCAGTAAATTTCGGAATCAAACCCGTGTCGGTGCGACCTGGAAGCTCATGCTGTCTGGGTCTTCCTGGCTAGCCAGTGTCAGGGAGGTACTGCTGTCAGCGAAATGCTCCATGAAACACCAGTGTTCAAGTAGTTTTCTTTTTGAGGTTTCTCTGTACCTGCCAGCCACTGCCCGTGCCCACACCCAGTGCAGTTCACCACTGAGACAGGGGAACCAGGGACAAAGGGCAGCACTCCTGCTGCAGGCTCTGCTCCCTCCCACCCACCCTGGAATCACTGCCAGATCAATTTCCAGAAAGTGCCATTTTCTTTCTTTGATTAGATGACATCTGCAGTCTTGCTTGAATTTTTACGTTAATGCTCTGGAATTTTGAATGGCTTTGTCACATAAATTTCCTGTTACATCAATTCCCACCTCCTTCCTCATCCTGGCTCCCAAGGCTCACCAGGCCCCTGTCTCCATTCTACCTACTAACCTCTTGGACATTCTACCTATGAACCTGCTTACTGTGCCCGCTGCTCTACAAAGCCCTCCTGAGCGCATCCTGTTCCTTCTCCTTCCAGTGTAATGGAAGAGGAAGGACTGGAGCCACCAGTCCCGATGTGAACCCTGGTTTTTGCGTCTACTGGCTGAGTAACTCGAGCGTCTCGGAGCCTTACTTTCTCAGTACCATAGACATATCGTCACCTCATTCGCTGGTGTGAGGATTAAAGGAAGCAAGAAGAGTCAAAGGCCAGGACACAGCACACACTCAGGAACAACACGGTACAACCTCTGCCTTCTTTCCCTGACTCTGCTCGCGCATTCCCCTGCACAGGAATGAACACCTCCTCCCTGTCTTCTTAAGCTTGTTCATCTCAAGCCCCAGTCTAAAGTCCAGGAAACATTCCCTGGCTGCTCCAGGGCTAGGTGCCATCGCTTCGGGATTCCTAGCCCACTCCAGCCTTCACCTCCTGGATCGGCCCCTTTCAGTACAGAGCAGAGGGATCCAGGCTTTGCCTCCTCTGCCTCTACAAAGGCATCAGTTTCAGTCTGAAGGAACATAATAAAGAAACTGAGGCCCATACTTGAGACATCTTAATGGCACTGGTTTTCGGTCCCAAGGAGCTGCTGTTCCTTGAGAAGTAAATATTTCCTGACATTGGGTTGAGCAGAAGGCCAACTTGATAGCCCAGAAAGAAATGCCCTCAGCTAGAGCGATCACAGGGATGCACCGAGACATCTGCGACAAGGACCCCTGAGGTCAGCAAAGCTCAGGGTCACCTGGAGCATACTGTCCAGCCTGCAGGGATGTGGCAGGATAGACCGGAAAGGGCACTGGCCTGGAAACCGGAGCTCTCACTTCCAGTTCCTGCCTGCTGCTCCCCTGTTGAGTAAGGGCAGACAAGTCCCTTCTCTGGCTATGTTTCCCTTTCCATCCTCCACATCAATTAGACTGTTTAAACTTTAATGGTCTTTGAAACTTTATGATGCAGCGAGCTTTTGAAATAAAGCATCTTGACAAAGAAAAGCAATGGTTTCCCACAAGCAGAGAGTTGCCTGGTGGTGAGCACCATTCATGGAAAGCACAGCGGCCCCCTGACAAAATGCGGGGCTGGGCCTTATGTGTGTCGAGGGCGTTATTGAAACAGGACACGCGGCAGGACAGGGCTTGACCAAAACCTATCCTTGTGAAGTGTGTTACAGGACACAACCAGTCTCCTACCAGGAAATAGATCCCCTTCCAGTGCCTCGGACCTTGTCGGGATGCAGCCTCTGTTCACGCAGACAGAAGGGAGGGTCAGAGGAGACAGCAGACACAAGAGCAGTGAGGGCTCCTCCGGCACGTGGGAAATCCTGTTCTTAGAAGCTGCCATCCACTTCCAGTGTCTGCTTCCTCTCCTCCCCCTTCCTAAATCTCACTGCCTGACGACAGTTTAGTTGCAAACAAAAACCAGGTTATAGCCACAAGATGGCAAATAACAATGAAAACTATAGGCATTTTCAAGATCTGTTGTTCAATTTATGTACAAAAACTAAATGAGGTTTGAGAGACCTATTTTTAGGAGGGAGATGGCTACCTTTGCAAAAGAGGTCCCTGTAATGCTTAGAAACTGTCCATCAGCCTTCAAGGCAGGAAATAGATTTCTCTTGGATGTTACGTTAAGAAAAACACTCTAATCACTCCACAACGTGGAGCTGTCATGACTAAAAGGAAATCAACAAACATAGAATAGCTGTCCCTTCTTTTGTCTTCAATTAGGCAAGATTCACCAATCTTTGATACACAGTTTGAGTCAAAGAAGGCCTAGGGAGAGCATCAGTGCAATCCACCCTTCACAGACAAGGATGCTGGAGCCCAGGGAAGTGAAGGATTTGCCCATGGTCACACAGGTAGGACGGAGGCAGTGCTGACCTAAGAACTCAGGCTCTAGGCGGCCTACCTCCTCTCCTCCGCGAAGCTGACTGCTAAAGCCCGCTGGATGGAGCAGGCCTGGCCCCTCAGCCCTGTGTTTGCAGGGGAGGCAGCACTCAGTGGGAAATGCAGAGAATATGGCACATCCACGGGAGCCCTGAACGCCAAGCTCAGTTTGACCATGTTTGCTTTGGTCGGGCCGGCCAGTTGAAGGGATGTATCTGGACAAACTAATAAGACAACCTTGTCTTTCTCATCAAGTCACCAAGGAAGGATGGCAGGTAAACAGAGACCTTGTGAAGAAGGAGGCAAGAAAAACGAACTGACACAGATGACTGCCTGGGGAGAAGGAGAGGTATGTGCCTAACCGTGACATGTGCCGTGGTGGCAGAGGACACAACACTGATACAGCTGGAGACAAAGGGCTCTGATACGCTCTCCTTCAGACGAATTCACTGAGATGTTAGCAAGAACGGCAGAGCAGCTTCCTGCCTTGCTGCCTTATCTGCATGTGACCTTGAGGCTTCTCAAAGCTAATCCGTTACTTCCCATCTCTGTATCAATATAACTACTAATCATGCTTAGGTTTTCTTTCATGATCTGTTTTCAAGGGTCATATATGAAAGTCTGCAGAGTTACACGTGGCCCTAGGACTTTGGGCCAACCTTCACTGAACACACACCTTAAAGGCAGCTTAGGGTTAGGGTGCATGTCTCATTCACCCCCGAATCCCTGGGCCTGGGAAAACATGTGCATACCTTGTAAGTGGTGAACCTGTATACATATATTGAGCTGTTATCTATAAATCAGGCATTTCATTTATAGTTCACAATAAAGACATGGCGCTATCTGGTTTTGTAGGATGCTACAGTTTCATTGAACTGCTATGGGATGTAAAAAATAAAATCTTCCTCACTGATAAGTTATTTTAAAATGTCAAGTTTAATTCTGCAGTTGCTTTGACTAATAAAAAAGAAAGGGAGAGGAGAAAGAAGAAGACAGGAAAAGTCCCAGCAAAGATACAGCTTCTCTAGTTACAATATAGAGATTCTGGAGAGTTGCTCAGGGCTAGGCCAAGCTCCCACCATACTCTTCATCTTTACTCTGACTAGTAGACACTTGCAGGGAATGGATATCGAGCTTAAAACACTACCTTGCCATTGTCTAGGATATACTTGTCCATGACAGGCGCAGGAGCAGGGTAATAGGACGACGTATTTGCTTCCTCACTGAAAGTGCTCCGTAACTCCGGCTCGGGCTCGAGACATTCTGACTTTACTTTTTCCAAGTCAATGGCGGGACCTAGGCAGTTAAGAAAAGAGATCTGTCTAGAACTCCAAGGAAAATAAAAGGCAAATATTTTTTAACTATGCATCTATCAGCACATAGTGGCACAAAAAAATTAGGGTAACTTATTTTTGTCCATTGGACTATGCTTAAACCCAGAATTGAAAATAGGAGGTATGACTGTCACCAGGGAAAAGGTAGAAAACTGGGAGACAAGAAGGGATGAGACTCTAATTTAAAGTACGAATGAAGAGCACTCTTGTAGTGTGTCATTGTCTAAATGGAAAAGCAGGGGACTTAACTTCCTGTACAGGAAAGAGCCTCTGTTCAGACTGGGTTGGAGGAAAGGGGTGGCGATCCCTGTAACATTCCTGTAATACACAAGCTGTGTACCTGCCCCATCTCTGCAGCCCACAGTGGAGAAGCCCAGAGTGGAAGAAGGGAGGTTAGGAGAGCCACAGGGAGAGATGTGAAGGCCTCCTCCTCCCCAAGACCCAGTATCTAGACAGGAGGATTCCAACCAGGAAATTAAAATACAATACAGAGTAGGCCCCTGATTGCCTGATCCAGCAGCTACTGATTTTTATTTTAATGTAATCAACGCAAATTATGTACCCCATTTAAACAGCGAAAGGAAGCCAGATAAATGGTGTTTTCGAAGGGGGATTTTTTTTTCTCCACTAGCTTTTAAAAATGATAGACTATTTTTTAAAATCACCTATTGTGTCTTGATTATCAAAGGACAGAGAAACAGAATAACAATGGGTAAATAAGGCTGGATGACTTGAGTGACTCCTTCGGGAGACCAACTGCAAGGCCAACCCAGGTTAGTGCACTGGAGTCTCCCTATGCAAACACTTAGGAGCTGACTGGGATCGGAGACTCAGTTACTGCCACAACAGCTCCCTGTGGCTGTGCATTTAACTTCGCTACCTGAGGAACTCACAGCTCAACCATCCTGCCCAACTCATGCGGACAACCGGGTAGACAGCTCTCTGTATAAAGAAGCCCTGTGCAACAAGCTGGTTGCAATTCTGTGTTCCGTTGCCGCATCCTAGACTTTGGGGAAGGTATTAGTGATTTTATGACTAAAATTCCTCGTAACAGGGCTTCTCAGAATACCAATTTTGAGTTGCTGGTAGCTACCAATGACAAGACAGAATCAATCTGCGCCGTCTCCAAAGATTTAAGCATACAACTTGGACAGAGCAGAAGGCAAGGTGACTGAGGAGCCAAAGAGTGAGGATGAAAGACCTCGTCCCTTCTTGGAGGAGGGATCTGGAGTCCAATTCCTGGCTCTGCTCTATTTTAATTAAGTGACCGCAGGCAAGTGAATTGCAGATGCAGAAGGTAGCAGAGCGAACGACGGATGGCATCTCCCAACAGTGCATGAACTATTCAAGGGCTGGGCCTACATTTTATTCTTCCCTCTATTCCCAGCACCCGGCACTGAGTAGGTGCTCTCGGAGTGTTTACTAGGTGAATCCATGGATGACAACAAGGAATGAATACTCCCAGTTTCAGAAGCAGATGTCAAAGTGTCTCTTCTCTGTGTGGGCAGTCAAGTTGAATTTCTGAGACACAAACAAACTCAAGTGGGACACTTGCTCTTTTGTTGGATCTGGGAAGAGGGAATCACTAGTTTCCCCTGAAATGCCTGCCTGTGTTAGTGTTTGAGGTCTCTGCCTCTCAGACACTCAGCAATAGGAAAAAGGAATGGGCGGAAGGAGGAGGTCTAGGCAGCCACTGGCTCACAGGTCTTCTTTGGCAAGCCCTTACCCTTCCTTTATGAAAGCTTCCTTTCCCAGAGGCTGTTGGACAAGAGAAAGAATCCAGTCCAGCTATGACTCCAGTCTGATTCTCCCCATCCACCTCCACAATGGCTGCCACAGAGGTCTTCCACGTGACTGTGACCTTGTTTGCTTAGGTTTCACAGCACTCTCCTTAAGCCTCCAGCCTACCTGTAGAGCTCATATCTTGTCCCCTCAGTATTCACCTCTATGCAGATCTGCAAGTGCTAATTTGCCCCAAGCCTCTGTGCTTGACCGCTGCCTCACCTGTTTGCCAAGCCCCCATTCAGACTTCAGGACACAGCGTGAGTGTCTCCCTTGTGCGAGTGTCTCCCTGGTGAGGTCTTGTGCTGATCCTTACCAGGCAGGGGTCTGTCTCCTTACTGTAGATACTTGCAGCTAATTATGTTTGCAGTCATTCACCCACCTGGCTGCTCTCAGTGATGCACTGTGAGGCCCCTCCAGAGCCAGCTTCCCCCTCTTTGCCACCTTGGTAAATGCCTGGCACATTGTAGGCTCTTAGTCAATTCTTTAGGCCACAGGAATGTGTGGGGGGGGGAGGGGAGGGACTTTATCAGGCTGGGGAAAAAGGAAGTAACTCTCAGCTGCTGAGTGGGGAAGCTTGGGGGTAGAGTTGTGGGTAGGTGAGAAGCTGTCTCTTGAATGCCTGGGAAGTAGAGAATGGACAATTCAAATGGCTACAGATGTAGACAAAGGACTCCGTCTCCACTCGGCCCACAGAGGGACACCTGAGGGACATGAGCAGCAGGGGTTGAGAGTCACCTCTCTGGTGGTCTCCTCCCCATTCCAATCAAAGTGGCCTGCCTAATCCTCTCTACACATCCATCATTCTTTCCCACCTCCTAGCCTTTGCTTATGCCATTCCCTTTGTCTAGAATGTTCTACCCTATGGACATCCACCTATCCAAACTCCACCAATGCTTCGAGGCCTGACTCCAATACCACCCCCTTCCATGAAGCCACCCTCTCCCCTCAAACAGAATAAATGGTTCTCTCCACCTTACAGCTTGGGGTTTGGAGCCACAGTGACTGAGGTTTAAAGCCTGGGTTTGCTGCTTACTGTTTGGGTGAGCTGAGGTCTTCCTCGGGTAGGAGACGTTCACCCTCCTTCGGAATGCCCCCCAGCCCCACCTGTACCAGAATCATCAGAGGCAGTCATTCACCAGACGGAAAGGCTTCAGGACAGGCAGGGGCTGGGCAAAAACATCTGAGACCGTGGTCCACCCAGCACTGTGCCTGGTTTAAACTTTAGTCCCAGGAGATACTTTACACATAAATAGTTAACACGTCTGACCTTGATGCCTCACCTGAAAGAAGGAATGACAACAGGGACTTGGCAAGACTGAAGGTTAAATACGTGGCATGATTTCAGAGTGGGGCACAGAGCAGGTGCCTGGTACGCCCCTGTCCTACCCCACCTTGTGAACTTAAGGCTGTCTGCTAGACCATGGACTCTGTGAGGCCGGATTCCACCGGGCTGCAGCACAGAGCCGCCAGCTCCTTGGACCCACAGCCCAGCCCCTCCCTACCGTGCTCATGATGGTCTCCTGCAGGACTACCCAATATTATCCCATACCAAGGTCACTGCACAGGTCTCTGGCTCTGGGAAAACAACCACCTCACATTCTCAGCCAGCGCCACCGCACACTGGTGGCTGCTGGCCGCAGCACTCTCTCCAGGGCACTGTGTCCTGAACACCTGGAGCCATAGCCTCTGCAAGCAGGGCACTGCTACGCGCTAGAAGGGACCTTCTGGGAGACCTGGGTGCGACTCCTGGTTGCATGGCACCAGATGTCTGCACTTCAGCTGTCCCACCTGTAAGATGGGGCTCCAAAAGCCACCCGACAGGCTGACAGCTCTGCGAGGCGGCGTGAAGCAGGAGCTCAGAAAACGGCAGGTGAAGGAAGGCATGAGCCGGTCGAGAAAGCCTGGGGTTTGGCGCTACAGAATCTTAAAGAAAGGGAACAAAAAAGCATGTGGTTTCCTTGGGGGAAGGAAGGGAGGGCCTCTAGTGCTTTTAATTTAAAGGGGGGGGGAATCACTTCATTGCAGATTCAGTGGGCTCCACTCCCAATGTTGGCAATTTACATCTCATTACCACAAATGCTTCAGATTGCTGTTTTGCTTTTAAAAATTTCTGAGGCATTGTTCTCTCTCAAACACATGTGACCAAATTAGCCACAATAATAAGCACTTGTGTTAAGAGACGGCATTGTACGATCTGGTGCAGATATTTTAGGTAACAAAGGAACTTTTTTCACTTCGTGGGAAGCGTAGGAATAATAATAATAAAAAAGAGGCCTTTTGATCTGCTTGCATTCTGGCATTGACACACACTTGAGGTTTATTTTCGGGAAAATATCCCTTCCGTGGAGAGAAACCTCTCAGCTGGGGAAATGAAGCTTTTAGAAAAGTATAAAAGGTAGTACTTGTCTTCATTCAGTCACTCACGAGCCCATTCATCACACAATCCCCGCCTGCACACCGAGATCTGGGCTCTGTAACAGGCACTGGGGACCCAGAGACAAAAAAAAAAGTCTGCCCCAGTTCTGGGAACGCTCAGAATCTAGCACATGAAGCATTGTTACTTGGCCTACAAACAGCTGTGATGTGAGGGGCTGAGCCACGGTTTTAGTGTTAGGAAAACCTGGCACGAATGCTGGTCCCCTTATTTACCTCTTTAAGCCAAAGCGTCCTCTCCCATAAAACTGGACTCCTGGCACAGAGGGAGCGGCTTCCGCAGTGTGTGTTACCCCAACAAGTAAATGAAATTCCACAATTTCCTCGTCTCGTTTTGTGTTACACTGCACTACTGCTGTCCTTTCTAGAAAAAGCTAATGCTTATGTGACTTCCAGGAGTTTCTGAAACCTCCTACCCCCCCATACATATTATTTATGTTTGAACACTAATTAGATTTCGGAT
Source organism: Oryctolagus cuniculus (assembly GCF_051225735.1). Classification (NCBI taxonomy): domain Eukaryota; kingdom Metazoa; phylum Chordata; class Mammalia; order Lagomorpha; family Leporidae; genus Oryctolagus; species Oryctolagus cuniculus. Next base: position 124,824,305 of record NC_142873.1, on the reverse strand, counting down.
TTCTGCTGAAATACACAGGTTAATATCAAATTTCGCAAATAAGGTTAATCCTATTTACTTCTGTAAGTCAATATCAAGTTTCTCTGTTAAACGTACAATTCTAGTTTCTTCAAAAATGAAAGGGAAAAAAGTTGCTATTCCCCCCTGTATGCAGAACACCTGCTGTGTTACACAAACATTCCAGATCTGGTAGAATGAAGACGCTTCTACTTTGCTAAGAAAGACCTGTGCATGTGGACGGCTCTGTACCACTGCACGAGGGAAACCAAGGCCTTGGCAGGAGAGAGGGGAGCGGACCCAGAGCTGTGCAGGTGGATCTGCCTTGGCGGGCCGGATCATGCCCTTTCAGGATCCATCAGCCACTCTCAGCTGTGGCTGTGGCTGTGGCTAGGCACCTGCTTTTTAGCCCAGGAGAGGGTAGAGCCAAATCTGGTCTTGTTCCTGTGGTGAGAATCCACTAACCACCTACTAAGTGGTGGCCCTGGGCTAGGTGGCCTTCAGCAATTCACAGGCAGCTTTGGAAGAGACAGGCAATAGATGTTCCCTCCCAGTGTGGCTGACGAGGACGAGCACACAGACTTGGGAACAGAAGCAAAGGAGGAGGTGCCACCGCTGGAGGACAGGGGGAGGAGACTGTCACAAACCTTACGCCAGGGCTCGGAGGGTGCACAGGAACTTGCTGGGTGCGAGGCCCTACAGTGGGGTGCTCATCTTCTTTTGGTGAAGGCAAAAGGCACAAGCTACAGGCTGGATGCCCTCAAAGTGGGCTGTCTGCTCTCTTTTTTGCAGGTTTGGGGAGGGAGAGATCACCACTGGCTAAGTGATCCTGGAGGGCTTCAGGGAAGAGGTGAGTGCTGAGTGAGGCTTTGATGGGCGAGTAAAGTCTGAGGAATGTAGGGGAGCAGTCAGGCAAGGGATGTGTCAGCTCCTCAGCTCCTTCTCCCCCTCCCTTTCCGTTTTTTGAGTGGCTTCTGTGAGTGGGGTGGGGGCAGAGGCAGGAGAAGCACTTCCGGCACGTGTCCCAGACAGCGTGGGGCCACGACATCGCTCACAGGTGGCTCCATGGCGGGGCCGCCGCGGCGGGGACTCTAAACCACTGAGAGCAAAGCAGAAATGGGCCTGAGACAGCTGCAGGGGGGCGAGCAAGAGAGAGGAGAAAGATGCAGGCCCAGGTGCCCAGTCCTGGGGGTCCAGGTTTCCCCCCACTTTGAGGGATTACAGATGCCCATTTCTAATGACGTATCTGAGAAGGAAGGGTGACTGTCACCTATGGAACACATCAGGTCATCTTACATCACAACATCACAGAAGTTTCTCTGTTTTTCCTTTTTTTTTTTTTTTTTTTTTTTTTTTTGACAGGCAGAGTGGACAGAGAGAGACAGACAGAGAGAAAGGTCTTCCTTTGCCGTTGGTTCACCCTCCAATGGCCGCCGCGGCCGGCGCACCGCGCTGATCCGATGGCAGGAGCCAGGTACTTCTCCTGGTCTCCCATGGGGTGCAGGGCCCAAGCACTTGGGCCATCCTCCACTGCACTCCCTGGCCATAGCAGAGAGCTGGCCTGGAAGAGGGGCAACCGGGACAGAATCCGGCACCCCGACCGGGACTAGAACCCGGTGTGCCGGCGCCGCAAGGCGGAGGATTAGCCTAGTGAGCTGCGGCGCCGGCTCTGTTTTTCCCTCTTTGTAGCACCCTCTCCCCCCACCCCCACAGGACGGCCAGGGTCATGTTCGCTGCTATATCCTTGGCACCCAGCACAACGTCCCTGGCACATATCAAACACTTATTAAGTAAATGTTGAGTGGAGGAAATGAGTCTTCCTGGCAGCCCTGCAACACTGACTTTATTATCCTGTAGAGGCCCAGAGAGGGGAAGGAGTTTGCCAGAAGTCACACGGGTGCTGTGAGTTCCAATTCAGGGTGGTCAGACGCCCGAGCCCTGCTCTTTCCCCTGCACCGCCTGAGCTGGGTGCACCGTCCAGAGCATGCACAGGCCGCTCAGGGCCCACTCCGTGAGACCCTCAGCCCATCTCTGACGTTCCCTGACCTCCCTGGGGGGTCTGTGAGGAGCTCCACTGCATCGGGTGGGAATAAGTGGGAAGGGCTGCACAAGGGCTCCCCTCTGCCTCCTGGGGAGCAGTGAGCATCTGAGGGGGCAGAGAGGCTCTGAGGGTGGGAGTTGGGGCAGGCAGAGTTCGAGCACATGGCTGACGTCTCCTCACCAAAGCAGTCCATGCTCCAGCCTGGTTGACGCCCTCTTCAGGCCATGAGTCTTCCCGTGCACCTTTGCCACAAGGCTGTTGACTGATCTGCTGGGCTCAGAGGAAAACAGCAACTCTGGGGTTGAGGAACTGCACCCCAGGTCACTCCAGCAGGACGCGGCCCCAAGAACTCCCTGCAGTGAGGGGCCAGAGCAACTCCATCTGCTCTCACCCACCTCTGCCACCTCGTGTCTCCTTCCTACCCGCCCCTTCCCTGCAGTCCAGCCAGAAACCATCTGCATCTGCAGTTCCCTCGATCAGCCAGTCTCTCCCACAACCCCTAAGCTGTGTTCAGGCTCTCCTGTTGCCTGAAGCATTGTTCACTTCCTTTTCATTTGGACAGACTGAACTAGTTCCTTCCCTAGCCACTGACGGCACCTGCACATCAGCCATGTAGGGAGCCCTCTTGTTATCCTCTCTTGGCATCCTGAGGGCCCCAGAGCAAAGCCAGGCTACAGTGCATTCCAGTCATCTGCTGATGCCATGAGGAGTCTTTAAGGCCATGACGAGGCCTTATATGCACAGGGTCTGGAACAGGGGAAGAATGCAGTGAGCGCTTCCTGCACTTCCCTGCAGTCAGAGCTGTCCGACAATGGGACAGGCTGTGCTGGAAGGCAGCCAGTGAGCTTCCCATCCCTAGGCATTGTTACAAGAGGCTGAGCAATCACAGGGAGTCTACAAGGCTTCCGTCCTGCGCAGGCCAGACTCGGCGAACTCTGGGGTCCTTACAGGTTAAGGCTGAGGGACCCTAAGCATTACTTCACAGCGCCCCTGGAGCAGCAGGGGAGGGTGTGGCCAGCCTCGGCTCTGCCGAATCCCGGGGGCTGGCCTGACTCCATTCACCCATCTTGGCTGCAGAGCAAGCTTCCACCCGCGGTGTTCAAATTCCACACGGTACAGACACCTTCTTCCCCCTCTCTGGGCGTCAATTTTCCCATCTAAAAGATGGATGTGGAGGGTTGGATTGGGTACTCTCTAAAGACACATTCCTATGAAAACTCTGGGACTTCTCCTAGTTGTTCTCAGTGGGGCATGTGGCTCGGTGAGGCTGAGACTGTGGGCTTTTACGTTAAGCAGGAAATGCCCACCTAACAGCTCGAGGGTCCTGGCGTCTCGTAACCCACGGCAGATTTTCCAGGGGTCTGATTGTGAGGATGGCAGAGGAGGGGACGGAGATGCCAAAGTGCAGGGGCTGGGTCCTCTGTGACCACACTGCTGACGCCTGGAGGAGCAAGACAGGCCTCAGGTGGAAACTGGCTCTGCTGCTCACAGGGTGTGTGGGCTCAGAGGCCACCTCCTCAGCTCCTGATCCCGTCTCCTGCTGGGCTTGCTTGATGGGTGGGGACCGCTTAGTGTCTGGCCCTAAGCAGGAGCCGAGAGAGGCCGGCCCTTGCCTGTATAGAACCCTTTCCTGCCTCCGCGTCCTGACTAGCAGGCCTGGCAACAAAGCAGCTGGTGGCGAGCTGCTGCGGGGGAAGCAGCACCCTTCTCCTCTGGCTGTGGGCAAAGCGGGTGACGCTCTCTGGAAGCTGCAGCCCACCTGAGTGGTCAGCACAGGACAGCCCTCTCCCTGTTCCCTCCAGGAAAATGGACTCTGGGGAGAAAGAGGAAGGGATGTCCTAAAGTGCTGGGCCAGTCTGCAATCAATCGCGCTTTAAAATAATCGGGGGTGAATCGCTGGCTAATTGTGATCCCGTCAGCAGTGCAAAAAAGTGGAAAACCACCAGTATCTTTCACATGGAACATTCCAGTTCTCACCACGAGATCTCTCCTTGCCATGCATGTTAAGAAGGTGTAGGGACCGGGAGTTTTGGGCAGCCTTAACTCTGAGGCAGCAGGTAGACTGCGGGCCTCCTGGGCCCATCTGGACGGTGGGGATTTAAACAAATCCTCTTTAGCCGTCTCTCAAAGCCCAGCTTTCCAGGGCTCCTGCTCATTGGTGACAATGCACTGAAGGCTGGAGGAGATGGAGCAGAGCTCTGAGATAGACGGGAGCCCCGGCAAAGGAGAAACTGAGCCATCACCCAGGATGTCTAAGACAGCCGAAGGGCTCAGGACGGGAAATGGAAAAACAGAATTCTTCCCAGGAAAATGGGGGGAAGAAGGGCCCTACAAACAACAGGGCAGTGAGCCTGAAGGTAAGACATCGCTGTAAGAGTGTACTACTCAACCATGGCTTCTGAGGACTTCTCAGGGGAAGCAGAGCCCCAGGCATCACCAGCGGCCAACCAGAATGAAGACATGCCGGAGAACCCAGTGTGTGCTCACAGTAGGACGTCGCGTGCCCACGCTGTGCCAGGCACTGCACACACTTGACCTCACCCACATCCTCACACCATGTGATGGCTCACCACAGGACCTCCTAGCACCTACTACGTGCCAGCCTCTCCACAGACGCCTTGACCACATTTGTTCACTTAATTGTCTTAAGAATCACAGTGGTGGGCACTACCATTGACTCAGTTTTATGGGGGAGGAAATGAAAGCCCAGAAAGTGAAATAACTTGCCTAAGGTAAAAAAATTAGGGCCCAAGTTCCAAAACCGCAGTATTTCAGACCTCAGAGACCATGGAGGCTCGGAAGAACTGTGTGGGCCCTTCCCCCATGCATGTTGTGGGCTTTAAGATACCCATTTTACAGAGGAAAAAAATAGAGAATGAAAAGGTTGGACTTGTTTGCTTCAAGTTACACAGGTAGTGAATTAATAGAGCTGATTGAAACTCCAGTGGTTTCTATTGTGAATGTCCAGGATGCCTTCAGTGCAGGGGAAAACCAGCAGGAAGCATTTGGTTGACATTAGCTGCCTTTTCTAAGGCACCAGCAGAGACTTGAGCTTAAAGGAACCAGTCCAGCCCACAAAAGATTTTAAAGATCAAAGCTGGTATTTTAACGGACCTTGGACAGAACACAAGAAGTAAACCCAGAGGGTTACAGAGGTGTTAGCAATCCAGCTCTCAAGCACCAAGACAGATATGCAGGCTACAATGGCCTTTCCCTTCTTCAAAAATTTCAACCAGCTTATGATCTAGCCAACAGGGGACGTTATCGCTTTTTTTTTTTTTCCACACACTCTTCTCTCAAATGGGGATAATCATCCTTATGTGGCCTTGCAATAAGGCTATCAGAATACTCTGATGAGATAAAAATGTCAAGGTGCTGTGAAACCTGTAAAGTGCTGTGCCCATGTAAATTACTGCAATTATTATTATCTGTGCCTTTCCTAGTTAGCATCCATCACTTCTGCCTCGATTCCCTGAACAGGCACACACAGAATCCACAGCCGTCACCAGCCTCCCTCCTGCAGCCAGCGCTGGGGTCAGACTGTGCAGAGGTTCTGTGTCCCCGTTAGGCAGGGGCTCTCCGTGCTCCTCTGTGCATTCTTCATGGAGCCCAAGGGCAATGGACGCTGTTTTGCGTCACTCCAAAAAGCTTGACACCATCCAAGTGGCACTTACAGTGTCAAAAACTGAGCGAGCCATCTTAGTCTTGGTCTTTGCCCTCTAAAACTGGGGAGTCTGGCTGCAGACAACCCAGAGAGGCCCTGGAGTCTGCTCCATTCTTGTGCACCGGAGCTCACTGACTTCCACTCACTGTTCTGCTTCCTCTCGCCCCCTTGCCAGTCTTGGAGGCTGTCAACCCCCAGTTTAAAAGATACTACTATAGCACACTAGCTTGCAAATGTTTAAAAGAAGGGACTCTGCTTTGTTTATTTCTCTATTCCTAGCAACTAACCTAGTCCTGGCACAGTGCATTCCCTCAACAAATGTTTGTTGAATAAAAGAATAAATTAATGAACAGAAGACACAAAAACAAACCTGCCCCTTAGAAATCAGAACATTTTCATGCTTTGGCATCCTTGGCATTCCTTCTCGGTGGGTGGGAGGTGGGGAGGGGAGGGAAGAAAAGAGAAAGGGGAGTGCTGTTTACTGCGCACTGGTCACCGGGCTGCTGCCTCCCTGTGACTGTCACCGGAGGCCCTGAGAGGAAGGACCCTCAGAAGAGGAGCGGGAGGCTCACTCCCATCGGAAGCGGCTCTTTCCCACGTGAGGTTCATAGGAAAGGAAAGCTGTTTACAAGAAGCGATGTCTCCTCCTCCCCTTCTTGGCCTCCAGATTGGTGACAGTGAAATCTAAAGCTTGGCTACAGACAGCACCCACCCTGGGCCAGGATATGCCCCTCAGAGGGCACGAGAGACTGCCAGACAAGGGGCTCTCGCTCACTTTCTGCCTCTTCTCTGCCTTGTTTCTTGGTGGTGCTGACAGATCAGTAACTGATCCAGCAAGGGGACATCTTCCTAGGTCTACCCTGACAGGGTTCCACCTTGCAATGCTAGCTCCACTTCCAGAACTGGCTGCAATGCAGTTTTTAAAATATTTATTTATTTATTTGAAAAGCAGAGTTACAGAGAGGCAGAGAGAGAGAGAGAGAGAGAGAGAGAAAGTGTCTTCCATCTGCTGGTTCACTCCCCAATTGGCTGAAATGGCCGGAGCTGGGCCAATCTGAAGCCAGGAGCTTCTTCCAGGTCTCCCACGTGGGTGTAGGGGCCCAAGGACTTGGGTCATCTTCTACTGCTTTCCCAGGCCACAGCAGGGAGGTGGATCAGAAGTGGAGCAGCCGGGACTCGAACCAGTGTCCATATGGGATGCTGGCACGGTGGCTTTACCTGCTATGCCACAGTGCCATCCCCCTGCAATGCATTTTAATGACCTGTTTCCAACCATCACTACCCCCTCCCTGCCTCCTGATGTCATTGACTTACTGTGTCTCCCAACATCCTAGTTTCAGAAAGTATCTGGTCAGGGTTAACTGACTGATGGACTGAAAAAATGAACAAACATATATAACCTCTTTTGTCTTCCATTATGGAAGACCATGACTGGCAAAGAGGTTAGTTAATCTGCCCAAGCTTATGGGAGCCAGAATCAAATGCCAAAGCAGATCATCTACCTCCTTCAATAAACGATGTGGAAAGAAGCTAAGAGCAATTACGTACCAGCAGAAGGCCAGGCACTATGCTGTGTGCCACAAGCTGGATGGGGCATCTTCTTTCTCATTTTACAGATGAGAAAACTGAGGCTCAGAGACCAGACTAGTTTGTTCCTCACTCTGCTCACCCACTCATTCACGCTTACATAAAAAATTCATTCATATCTTCAGGCTCAGCTAAGTTTTACTTCCTTCAGGAAGTCTTTCTTCTCCATTTCCCTAGAACCTGTGTCCCACATCACACTCTGGTCCCAGTGGTGGCATTTATACTCTGTCCTGGCACCGATGTCCTGAACATCCAAGATCTGAAACGTGCTGAGGACAGACATGACACTCAGAGAGCTCTGGATTTTGGGGCATTTCAGATTTCAAATTTTCAGGGCAGAGACACTTGGCCAGGTAAGTCTAAAAAATACTCCACAACCCCCCAAAATCTTGGCAATCTGAACCATTTCCGGCCCCAGGCATTTCAGATCAGGTATACTCAACCTGTCCCTGATGTTTCCAGGATGCCTGTGTCTGGAGAGCCCCAGGCACACTTGTGGCCTGCACTGATTTATGTCCAGCCCTCCAGCGTGATGACAATAGATTCTCAGATCTAGGAAGAGCTAGCCCTCGGCCCTCACGATTTCTCGGGGCCTGTGGGATGGGAGAACCTGGAAAGGTCAAGTCAGTGAAACTACAGCTGGGGTCAACTTTGCCTGGGCATTTCAGCATGAAAAGAGGCATCAGCGGATGCAGAATGCATCAGCTCACTGTGCACCAGAGCTCACTGACTTACGGCTCCGGAAGTTCAGGGGCATGTTCTGGAGTTCAGATTCTGGTCACGGTCATGCAAAACAGGTAGTTTTCCTGGGAGCTGAAATAGGGGTGTGCAGAGTTTTTGTTGTTAGCGTGCACCCCCGGCTCCCTGCCCAGCAGTTTACAAAAGGCACAGCATATAGAACGCGATGAAAATGAAAATTATTCGCTTGAAGTTTGAGAGGCATTTTCTCACTTCGAAAATTTCAGTTCTCCCTCCATCCCGCCTCTGTTGCCAGGCCAACACAGCTTTCACAGATTCTTACTTCTATAATTTCCCTTTGGGATTCTGTTTTCATAAAGAACTCGGATAACTTTGGAACTGCAAACCACTTGTGACCTTTACTGTCAGCGTGAACCACCACAGGCTGTGGTCTGGGACAATCACCAAGGCCAAGGCAGAGCTGGGCAGCGGGGAAGGTCCAGCCCAGGATCAGGTGACTTGGTCTGAGCTGTGCCTCTGCCTCCCCAGGTGACTCTGGTTCAGTCCCAACCCAGCATCTTTCTCTGTGACAAGTGCCCGTAAAGGCCTTTCAGGTGACTCCACGCGCCGTCAAAAGATCTATTGAGACAGCACCTTGGGGATATACCTTAAGAAGCAAAAGACACCCACAAATGTAAGTAAGGTAGGATAGGAACACATTTATCTAACAAATCAAAGAGGAGTCAAGCCTTACCTATAAATATATCACCTAGATTCTGAAAACCTTCCTCAGGACTTCAAAATCATATTTGATGTAAACTTTGGGGGCAGAACCTGTGTTTCTAGCCCAGATTCCTCCCTCTCCCAAGCAAGGGGCACTGTCCTCGGGGGCTGAGAGGCTGTGACCTTGGTTATACTGGTTTCGTCAACACGGGCCTCTATCTTGTGCAATTCTATGTTTGTATGTTCTGGAGACAGTGTTCGTCTGAGAAGCAGTCATTTGTCCCTGCTATCAAGGCTGTCACCTTTCAAATGTCCCAATTCCTGCTTCTCAACTAGTTTAGAGCAGAAAACCTAAAAATCTAGTTGGAATCAGATGCGATAGAAGAGCTTATTAAGTTCTTCCAGGAGCAAATCAGAGGAGTCTCATACACCTTTGTATAGCCCTTTCTAAAGTTATGTGCCCCCCTGTTCAAAAGACGTCTAGAGCGTCGCATTCTTCCCAAGACAAGTCTGGGCAGCCCACGCCGGCACAGTCTGCAAGGCCTCCCCTCATCTGCCCTCCAGGCACGCTTGCGGGAGTCCTTCCTTGCTGCTCCCAGCGTTTCTCTACTGACTGTGGGCCCCGACTTCCTGGCTGAAACACTGCCCACCCTTCTAGGTCCATTCAAGTGCATCGCCTTCCTGAAGCTTCCAAGTGACCTCAGTCACAAACACCCTGCCCGTCATCTGCACTTGCCCATGTGCCAGCGTCTCTCTTGTAGTGTTTATCGCCTGCTGCCTTACGAGGAGCCGACCTTTAGGATCATGTCCTGAGACCCCTTTGGAGAGGCTCGCTACACCCCCAGTCCGGCCTCCTGCTGAACGCACGTGGAAATGAGTGGAGACAAACATTCTGTTAGTTCCTGCTGCCCAGCCCCTGCTCCCATGGCTGAGGGTGCTGCACACGCGCACACAAGCTCCTGTGACATTCTCTGCGAAGGAATGACTCTTCCTGGCCCTGGCTGCTGAGCCAGTCTGTCCCTCCCTAGCCTCAGGGGCGCATGGCCTGCCTCCTCCCTGTGTCTTCCTGGAAGCGGAGCTGCCAGTGTGGGGCGGCAGGTGGCCTGCGGGAACACTCACCGCTGCCGAGCCGCAGGAGCAGCACGTCCTGGAGCCTCCGGTTGAGGTCGCGGAGCTCCTTCATTTCCGACACAAGCGCCCCGTACTCCTTGAGCTTCTTGGCCTGCTGGACCAGCTGCCTCCGAGTCCGCTCCAGCTCCTGCTGGAGGTGCCGCATCTCCTCCTGCTGCTGCTGGTAGTTGCGCAGCAGCTCCTCGTACAGAGCCCGGGGCACGGCGGCGTCCTCCAGACTGTCCATGTCCTCTGTGCCTGGCGAGGCCTCCACGAAGACCTCTTCTGGACACGTGCTGTGGCCCAGGCTCAGGCCGTTCTGCTTCTCTAGCCGGGCCACCACTGCCTCGATGCTCTTGTGCGCCACTTCGCTGGGCTTCCGCCCCTCGGGTCTCTGTGTAGGACAACGAGAATCAGTTCAGGCAAGGGCAGCTGGGACTTTCTTGGGCTGCGGCTCAATATTTCCCCAGACAATCCTAGAATCACAGAACCACAGAACATCAGTGCTTGGAGACACCTGTGCAAACAGTCAAAGCCCTCATGTTACAAAATGGGGGAGTGGGGGTCCTGGTGGGCGAGGTGGCTTGTCTGAGGCCACAGGGTCAGCTGGTGGCAGGACCCCAGGCCAAAACGTTTTCCCATTCACCATTCTGCTTCTTGGATGCACACAGGGCAACTCTGCCCAACTCCCTGGCCCCCCAGACCCTGTCCCCCAGGCCTGGGCGGTGGAGTGCTCAAGGGGGTTGTTCAATATGCATCAGTGAAGAATCAGGGAGAATCAGGCCAGGCCAGGCCAAGCCATCCTAGGGGAGAGACACTCAAATCTCTCCAACAACAAAACAACATTAAAGGAAGGAGGCATTCCACCCGCGAGGGGCAGCCCACCCTTTCCCCAAGGACGCTTCATTGGGAAAGATGTTACTCTAATCTAGGGGAAGAACCATTCACGTCTTCCTTTCTCTCTCTTCACTGCCTGCTCACCCAAAACTAGCACGCAGCAGGGATAAATGCTTACTCAACTGAAAAGTTCACAGAATGCTAGTTTGAGTCCCTCATTTTGTACGTAAGGGAACTGTACAGAAGGTCCACAGGGTGAGTCACGGACAGCAAGAACCAGAATTGGGAACCTAACTTCCAGCTCCTCCCGGCCCGTATCTGCCCACCTCTCCCTCAGCAGGACAGTAGGCACAAGAGAGGAAAGTTCCTTTGGAAGAGCATTACCCACGACTCCATAGGGGCTGGGGGTTCAGCTACCTGGGGAAATTCCTGCTCAAGTGGACAAGCAGGGGAGACACAGCACCAACTGAAGTCTTCCCCCAGGGCTGGGATGTCAGGAGGTCTCCTGCTAGGAACGCTTGTGGGGAGGCAGAGACAACCAAGGACACAACCTTCCAGGCAACTTAACTGTGTCAGGCCAGGAAACGATAGGAAAACCAAACCAAGTCAAGCTGACCCGCGACTCTGAGACTGTTACTTGACCAGCTCCTGGGACAAGATGCTGCTAGTATAGATGGACCAACCAGCTACAATTATAATGGGTACTCCAGACGCCTGTCTTCATCACTATATGGTGAAACTCCAGAGGACAGGGGCTAGTCTGGCTAAGCTCCACGACCCCAGGAGCCAGCACATGGCCAGGCCTACAGCATGGGTACAGTGAACTCAACCGCCTCTTCTGGACTCCGCCTTGGGAATGTCCATAGTGTGCAAAATCAGATGCTGGCCAACGCCAGAATGCAAAGCATCCTTCTTCCTTGTCTTCCCCTTCCCTTCCTCTGGGACGCCGACTGCACTGGCGAAACAGCTAACTAGCTTGCTGAACAGGATATTATCAGCTTCACCAAGTGAAGGCTGAGGAGGGCCAACTGGGCTACACAAAGTCAGTGTAACCTGATATAAAATGTTTGTCCAACTAGGATCCCAAGAACCTCCTCTGTGAATCCCCCCTACCCCATTCCTCAGTGAGTCTGTCCTTAGCTTTTGGGCAATCTGAACTGCTGCCCGAGAACAGCTGTCTCAAGTTTCTGGGGCTTGGCAGTGGCCTCCCCAGAGCTGGGGGCCAGGGAGAAAGATGGTTTCAAACCCCATGGTGAGGCTGCTGCTCTGCCTGCGCAAAGTGCACCATGCTGGGCGGCAGGGCACGAGGCAGGGCTCCTTGGGAAACCGGCTGGCACAGCAAACCTGCACGCGTTCTCCCAGGCCTCCTCCACCCCTGAAGAACCCACAGCCTGTGACACCAGGGGACGTGTGTATGAGGAAGGAGGCCAGACTGAAGTCTTTAGTGTTGAGAATTCTAAAGTAGCTCCCACATATGTCCAAGGAGAGAAAAGATGTTGTTACCTTGATGTGTCTAAGCTGTAAATCTTCTTCCCCATAATCTTTAGCCTCCCCATCTTCTTCTATGTGATTGAGAGAAAGTTTGGGGATTTTTATTTTCTTCTGCATCACACTGTTTTCAAGGTCAGATTTGTCTTCTAAAACGCATATGAAGAGAACAAGGTTGATTATGAGTCAAGATGCTCAAAATGCCCAGACCCTCAAATGCTAGAAAATGACTGAGGCCAGACCAGTAAAAAAGGAAAAGCAAACAAACTGGCTTCCCTCCTGCATGCAGGGATAAGCAGGGGGGTGGGTCCAACTTGAGGACCAAGGGTGTTGGCTGGAAGCATGACCATACACAGTGTTGAAATGGTATCTGATGCATTTGCTTAGTGGTCTAAGTACATTTTTTTAAAAGATGTATTTATTTATTTGAAAGGCAGAGTTACACAGAGAGAGACAGAGAGAAGAGAGAAAGAGAAAGAGACAGACAGATTCTTCCATCTGCTGGTTCACTCCCCAAATGGCTGCAATGACCGGAGCTGGGACAGGCAAAAATCAGAAGCCAGGAGCTTCATCCAGGTCTCCCATGTAGGCACAGGAGTGCAAGTACCTGGGTCATCTTCTGCTGCTTTCCCAGGCACATTAGCAGGGAGAGGAATTGGAGGTGGAGCAGTGGGGACTTGAACGGGCATTCATATGGGATGCCAGTGCTGCAAGCAGCTGCTTAACCTGCTCTAAGCACAGTTTAAAGGGAGACCTTTTACGGAATTCTGGAAGCTTGGAACAGCCCTTAGATTGCTATCTGGCCTAAATTTAATGGGCACATGAATCCCTCAACAACCATTGTAAGCCAAGTGTCTCCCCAGGAAAATTTAGTGAGTTTTTGCCAGCTCAGGGACCAACCAATAGGCATGAAAGGGCTGACAGCTTTTGTGGAGGAAAGCGCTGAGCTAGAAGGGCAGGGATGACCCCAGAGCCCTGGAACGAGACAGGCTAGGGTAAGGCAGACATGGGAAGAGCAATCAGTAATGTTAATTGCCTTTTTACTGGTATCAAATCACAAAGCAACAGTTTAAGGGATCTCAGTGACCAGCTGGTCCAACTCCCTCATTTTTCAGATGAAGAGACTCAGACCCAGAGAATGGAAGAGCCTTTCCCAAAGTGTGAGTGTGTGGAAGAGCCAGTGGTGGGCAATGGCCTCCAGCATCTCTCCCAGGGCTTAGGTGTGCTCACAGCACTTACTGAGGGGCCCACAAACTGTAAAGTGCTACATAAAGACAAAGGGTTTCCTCTCACTTTCTCAATCTTTAAACTCAACCTCAGATAACTGAGGGTTGTGTTTTTTTCCCTGCACAGATTTTGAACTGTAGTTCCTAGACCTGCCTCTCACTGGAATGCCAAAAGTGAAAGTTCAAACAGGAGGATCCAGAAGTAGCTCTGAAGCTGGTCTCTAGCGCTACGATACTTTGTGTTTCGGGTTTGAACTGAGACTTTGAGAATTACTGTTTCTTATACTCTGCTGTGGTTCCCACTGCTGGATTCTAAATGCATTTTCTACCATGTTGGCCAAAGAAGGATGTGGGCAAACGGCCAGGTAGCTGGTTATACCCCATCTCCAAGATCTTCATGTATGTGTGCACACATGCATGTGTTAAACATGCACTTAGCTTTTCCCAGGCCAAGCTTCTCACCTGACAAATTATAAGTCAAGCTGTGAAAGATGTGTGTAAGCACATAGCTATCTGAGAATGTACTCAAATGCTGCATCTTCCCAAATGGTCTTAGGGATGGTACTCCAGTCGGTCAGAGGTGGAACTCCAGGATCAGGGAGCTGAGTGTGAACCTCAGCTCTTCCATAATTGGGTAAGGACAGGTAGGCAGGGCCTCAGGGCTTCAGCCCAGCCCTCTTCTCTTTAACAGGAGTGTGGTGGTGACAGCAAGAATTCACATAACTCCCTGGGCACTCCATGAATAGGAGATTGTAATTAGTATTATGAGTATGCTCTGAAATATTTTATTCCTATAAGCCTAAGGTGAATAAAGATTTCATTTTAAAAACAAAGAAACTTCCCAGAAAAAAAGAGGTGGTTTTGTAAACAACCTTGTAGTGACGAATATGATCTTTCCCATTGAGAGAGAAGCAGTTCTTGGGATCTGTTTTCATAAGAACAGCCTGTTATTGTTTTCTTGGTGCCTATTAAATACATCCCATAAGTTAGGCCTGAACAATATCAGGGACTTCAGTCTTCTATAAATCATTGTTAACTCTAAGCCAAAAAGTGCTAAAATGTACAACTTGAAGAAAGTGCTTTAAATGAAATTATCCTGAAATGGTGTCTATGTGTGCATACAAGTGAAAGGGGGGGGGGGGAATGCAAAAGGGGCAGTGTTCAAGGTCTTGTAAATGTGAGACCAAAGCCCTTGGATTAGGCTTTAGCTTGACAAGTTTGAGGGCAAAGTTTTGAGATGTAGCTCTTGGCTGGGCTCTGGGGACACAAACAAATCGGCACCCAGCTGGGGATGTAGGGGAAAAAAAACAAACAAACAAGAAAAGGTAACCCAAGATCCCCTACATTAAGTCTGAATAAGGGAGAAATAACTGGATCTCTTCAGCCAGTGTAACTATGGAAGGCTTCTGAGAGGAGTTGGCATTGGAGCCATACTTCTTTCTTGCTGGGTGAGCATGGGTAAATTATTTGTCTATTTCTTCTTCTGTGACTAGAAGTAAGCAATCCCTACTCAATTGCCAGACTGCGATGAAGATGATCAACCTGAGCAGAGTGAATGGCACTTGAACTTGAATGGCAGGTGCTCATAGAAGAATGGCCATTTAAGAGTAAGTGAGAATCTGGACCACACAAGGAGGAGGTGGGGAGATCAGAAGCTGTAAGAGGAAGGTTTGGAAAATATTTAGAAGAGTGGTTATAGACAAAGGCTCAGTTACGTGCCAGAGGGAGAGGTGAGAAAGGAAGATAAAGTGGTTGAGGCTACAGGTGCGGAAAGAACTAAAAGTCAGACAGCCTGCATTTCCAAGTCCGGTTCTGCCAGTTCTCAGGAGTGAGGAGTCTGGAAAGCTGCTATGTCATTGCCATTTTTTCTCTTTCTGTAGAAATGGAGATGGAACATCTATCTCAAGTGGAGATCAAATCGGCTTGAAAACAACAGAGGATCACGCAGCCGGATACACAGTGGATGGCAAAGCTGAGCAGGCTCTGCCTGCTGGCTGGGGCCTGGGGCAGGCTTGCTTCAGGGGGAGACCTACCCTGCTGCCTGATGGCCTGGCTTGGGATGGGCAGGGGTTACTCACACTGCCACCAGCCATCTCTGGACTCTATGCTCTTCCATCTCACTTGAATGCCCCTCCTTCCTCTGCTTGACAAACTGCTCAACCGCCACTGATCTCTTCCCCTCAAAGGTCCCATCACACACTGCACATACCTTCTTTGTGGTCTATTCTCTTTCTGTGTTGTAATTACATGCTTATGTCTCTCTTCCCCAACTGGAATATGAGTAACCTCAGAGCAGGGCCCCAGTCAGAAGACTGGCCATGCAATAAGGACTTACCAAACAAAAATGTTTAATGAGAGAATGATAAAAAACAGGCAATACCAATAAGCACAGGGAAAGATGCTCATCATCATCAGTAACTAGGAAAATGCAAATCAAAACTATTACAGGATACCAAAAACTTTACATTCACTAGGATGGCTACAATAAAAACAAAAAAAGGAACCAGGCAAGTGTTGGGGAGGATGTGGAGAAAGTGGCACTCTCATACATTCTGGATGGGAACACAAAACGGGGCAGCCACTGTGGGAAACAGTTGGGCAATTTCTTAGAAAGTTAAACACAGAACTACTCTATGACCCAGCAACTCCACTTACAGGTGAATATCCAAGGGAAATGAAAGCACGTGTCCACACAAAAACGTGTTCAGGAATGTTCACAGCAATATTCTTTTTATCAAATTCTCCAATCAACACCCAAAGTAGAAGCCCTCCTGACTCCTGCTCTCTTGCCAGACCACTCTGTCCTCAAGGAGTCTCCAGTGAAAGCAGTGCCCGTCACCAGGCACAAGAGAAACCAACTAGAGCCAGGCCTCAGGGCTGGAACTGCTTCTTTGCAAAGGCCGGCAGGAACCAGGAAGCTCTGAAGTAGTCAGAGAGAGCCCAGGAGAGAGACAGAAGCAGCTGGTCCCTGTAGGTACACACCTCCTGACCTGAATCCTGGCTGCCTCCATGCTGGGCCAGGAGGATCTTCAGGTCTCTCTGATGGCTAAAGACCTCCTGCTTCCATCCTAATGGTCATCAGTGTCCTTCCTGACCCATGAACCCTGGATTAGGGTGCAGGAAGACCGGAGGTGTCCACTCAGCCATTTCCATGGGCAGTGAACGTTCACTGAGTCCCTGTTTGGGGCTCAGTACTATGCTAAGTGGTCCTTGTGTTGCGGGCCCTAAAACCCAGTATGTGACAAGAACCCCAACCAGGATACAAGGTTTGAGTCCCGGAGGCACTGGTTCCTATGGGGCAAACCTCTGGTCTCTAAGTCCTCCTAACTGTGCTCCTGAGCTAAAGGCAGATGATTCATGTTCATATCTAACACACAGGAGACTACTGAACACCCAGTGCCATCACAAAGAGGGGAAGAAACGGAAGAAGGCGGCCCATTTCCTAATAAAAACAGCCCTGTCCTTTGCATCAGCTGGTCCTGGGTTGTAATCCTGGCTCATCAAAGTGGGGAGGGTGAACCCTTTCCCAAAGAGACAATGTGCACAAAGCACCAAGCGAGCACCGGGCCGCTCTTGTCAGAGACGCTCTGCAAATATGCTGGGCTTCCCTTGCGGGGTCTGTGTTTGGCTTTTGTCCCATGGCAGGGAGAACCAGCGAAGGCTTGTGACACAGATTGAGACATGATGAAAGAGATGTTTGAGGAAGATTAATGTGCCAGTGGCAAGCAAGATGGATGAGATGTGAGGAGGAGACGGAACACAGGGTGACAAGAAGCTATAACTCTTGGCTGGTCACATTAATGAAGGTGAATGGTGGTGTGGATCACCTGAGACAGCAAATACTTCATGGGGCCCTTTAATGTGACTTTGTAACATGCTTCTGGCTTTGAATTCTGGGAAACCACAGAGAAACTAGCAGGTGACAGGGAAAGATGAAGAAAGCTCTCTAGTCGACCTGCCTTTGCAATTGTTCCAAGCTTGAGACCAAATAATCAGTTTTAGTGTAAATAGAAATAAATGTGTAGCCTCTGAAGAGACAACCTTCACTGATCCTGACTTCCTGACACCCAGGACTTGAGCATCATCTCTCTCCTCCTCCTTTCTGACTGCAATGATGTCAGATAACTGCATTTATCCATTCCACAAATCCTGATCGAGCACCTACTAAATGCCAGACATCACTATATTTAATCCCCCAGTAATTCCACTGCAGCAGAAGGTGAGGCTCAAAGAAGTGAGGTGGCTTTCCTAAGGCATAAATATGGTTGTCAGTGCCAGAATTTAAAATTAAGTCTGCTGGACACTCTGATCACCTAATTATCCTATAGGAACAAGAGAAAAATTACTAAGTTGTTGTAATGTAATCCACTGAACAAAAGGGTACAAAATAGACTAAAAGGTCTAAAATGGTGACTGACTGTTCTGATATAACTTTCAGTACAGTAGCCTTTCTCCTGAGACCTTGCCTACACCCCAGGAGAACACTGTGATGGGTTCACAACTAGAACTAAACACCATATAAATATGTCTTGGTGCCAAACTCGTGTGGTACAAAGCTTATTTAAGTCTACCTGGTTCTAAATTATCTCAAACGGAGTCTCTATGCAAAGCCATCAAGAGCTGTCTTGTGAAAATAGGTAAAAAGCTACTCTTCAGAAATATGGCAGAAATTGGTGTTTGTTACTAATTGGAAGAGAGGAACATCTCATTACACTTACAACTGGGGGCAAATAAAGAAATAGCAGGCAGGTGGACAGGCAACTCAGTGCAAGTCTGACTTCAAAAGTGAAAATACCTCTGAAGAATTTACACAGTTAAAACAGAGGCTGGATAATTAAAACAACCCAATAACAGAGAGTTTGGCTGGGGGTGGGTCTGTCAGCTAGGATGAAATTCTGAAAGGCTAGGTAAAATGTTTTACAAAGGTTTTACCTTGTTTTATAAATAGCTATATGAAAATTTAAGGTTGTTCATTGATAGAAAATCCTTGTAAAGTCTTATGTTTGCATTAAAAACAGATATGCCACAGAAAAGTCAAGCACATTGCATTCTCCGGCCCATGATGTTTATTTTTATAAAATCCAAGGCAGGCCGGCGCCGCGGCTCACTAGGCTAATCCTCCGCCTTGCGGCGCCGGCACACCGGGTTCTAGTCCTGGTCAGGGTGCCCCTCTGTCCCGGTTGCCCCTCTTCCAGGTCAGCTCTCTGCTGTGGCCAGGGAGTGCAGTGGAGGATGGCCCAAGTGCTTGGGCCCTGCACCCCATGGGAGACCAGAAGCACCTGGCTCCTGCCTTCGGATCAGCGTGGTGTGCCAGCCGCGGCAGCCATTGGAGGGTGAACCAACGGCAAAGGAAGACCTTTCTTTTTTTTTTTTTTTTTTTTACAGGCAGAGTGGACAGTGAGAGAGAGAGACAGAGAGAAAGGTCTTCCTTTGCCGTTGGTTCACCCTCCAATGGCCGCCGCTGCAGCCGGCGCACCGCGCTGATCCTGGCAGGAGCCAGGAGACAGGTGCTTTTCCTGGTCTCCCATGGGGTGCAGGGCCCAAGCACCTGGGCCATCCTCCACTGCACTCCCTGGCCATAGCAGAGAGCTGGCCTGGAAGAGGGGCAACCGGGACAGAATCCGGCGCCCCAACCGGGACTAGAACCCGGTGTGCCGGCGCCGCAAGGTGGAGGATTAGCCTATTGAGCCACGGCGGGAAGACCTTTCTCTCTGTCTCTCTCTCTCACTGTCCACTCTGCCTGTCAAAAAAATAAAAAAAAAAAAAAAAACAAAAAAAAAAAAACAAAAACAAAAACCAAGGCAGACTAAATTCTGCAGTTTCAGGTTTCACAAGTCGCTGGGTGACCACTCTTCTTGCTGGTTTCTCTCCTCTAAAACAGACTCTAGAAAACCTCAACAGGTCCGTCTAGCCATGTGGGAACTGGTCAGCCACTGGGACGTCCAGTCTCTGATCTGTACAGTGCAGGGGAAGTGGGGGAGAACTCAACGATTTCTGCAGGTAGGCCTATTTGAAGAAGCACCCTACGGAAGCCATCCACACAGGAGAGGAGGGATTGCTTGCCAGCTCTTCTGTGAGTCTCTCTGCTTTCACTCCCACCACCTCACTGCTCCTGGCACAAGGCTGGGGCACAAGTGAAACTACAAACGTCATTCGGCTGGGTCCTTTGTCTAGCTGCCCTCATGTGTTCTCCAGGGATGTCACCGGGGTAATAAATGGCAGAAGCATAGGGTCACCCAGGGGAAAACATGAGGGAAAGGGCAAGGCTGTCATTTGAGGTCAAGCTCCAGGAGGACTGAAAAAAATTCACAAGTTAAATTTTAAACGTGTTTGCTCCTTATATGTGCTTGCTCCTCTAAATTGCTCTTTTTCACAAAGGGTGGTGCTCACAACCAAGTAAACTGTTCCCTCAGCAACCATGAGCCCACCATAGTTCCTTGCAACCGACTGCATCTAATGAGTACCTACCATTTACCAGAAACTTCCACATTACCTTGCTAAATGACACAGAGGCCAAGTGTGTGATTACTATCTATATTACAGCTAAGGACCCAGGACTCAAAGAAGTGAAGTGATCTCCCCAGGGTCAAATGACTTATAAGTAGCAGAGTCACAGCTGGAACCCGGACGATTTGACTTCAAAGTCCATCCTCTTTCATCTGACATTTCCTCCTTGGTACTTAAGGACAGGATCTGGAAGTCATCTAATTAAACTTTCCCACAATGCAGGATTCCCTTGTCAACTATCCCTGATCTGTTTGCCACTGGGAGCGTAGGCTAGAAGTCTTTTTCCATTATTACTCATCTTCTCACTCTACTATTACACCGCTCCCATCATTCCCTCTGAATTGTTACCCTGCCCTCACGTGTACAAAGGTACACGTCTGATCCTTCTTCCATGAAGCAAAACATGGAAATTGGAAACTGCCAAAATATCATCCCCTGCAAATTCTTTTTCTGTTCATATATTTATGATATTTAAAAAATGTATTTGTTTTATTTGAAAGGCAGAGAGAGAAAAGAGCTAGAAAGTGAGAGAGAGAGAGAGGACAAGTGAGCTCCATCAGCTGTGCCTACAACACATCTCACACTGGAGTGTCTGGGTTCCACAGCCAGCTCTGGTTCCTGTCTCCAGCCTCCTGCTTACATACTTGGTTCGCCTATCCTATTTGTCACTAATGAGCACTGAAGAAAAGGTAGTTGCTCTGTAAGAAAAAAAAAAAAAAAAACCTGTATTTAGGATCCAAAGACCTCTTTCCTGGTTGGGTTTCCAGGATGCATCTCTCCTGGTCACCCCTGGGCTCTTCATCCATCTCACTGTTCTTTCTCACTCACCTCGTTTGGCCTCTTCTTTAAATGCGCCCTGGAAAGCTGGTGTTCTGAAGAATTCTTCCCTGCATGCTCTACTCAGTCTGAACCTCTCCCACTGTGATGTTATCTTTCCCAAGGCTGAGGACTTTCCAGTTGGGATCTTCAGCCTGGAGGGCTCTTCTGATCCTTGGACCACACGCCCACTTGCTTTCCCGGTTTCCACCCAGATGGGTCCCTGAGATTCAACATGTCTCGAAGTAATCATCTCCTCTTCCAAATAGCTACCCTTTCACTGTGCCTCTGGAGAGAGGGAGGCTCAGACCACCACATCATCACCACCCACAGATTCACAGCAGTTACCAAGTCCCATGAATTCTCCTTCCTTAATCCATCTCATATCTACCACCTTGCTTTAGGTGTTAGGACTTTCGACTGAACTCCACAAGCCCAATCTAGGTCGGAAAGTATGTACAAGAGTACTAAACCACTGTTTGCATAGCTCTCTTCTCCAGGATACGGCAAGAAGCCTTAGCTCACAAGGATGTAGAAAGAGTACATGCATTGAACCTGGACCTGGTGGGTACCTGGTGTCTGGTAGGCAAAAAAAATCAACCAAGCAAACAAAAAAATGCTGACTCCTCCCCTGAATTTCCCTCCAATGTTAAGGCTGACCTAGTATCACTCAGTACTTGCAGAATTTAAATCAACCAATGAAAACTTGCTGTGGTTATGTTTTCCCGGTAAGAACAATACATATATCTTCTGTTCCTAAAGAGCTTATAAGAGAAAGCAGTTAGGCATACCAGCAAGAAAACTGGTCTTGGAGTCAAACACCTCCATCTGAATTTCATATTTTTTTTTAAACAAAAACTGTGTGTTCTTGAACAATTAAACACCGCACATAAAAGCCAAGCCTCTACTCAAGACAGTTATTTCAACCTGAGAACCAGAACTCTGAAGCACTCTTCAGCACACACTAACAAATCTGTGGCTCTTAAACACCAGAAATCCTAGCAGAGTGAACCTTCAGTGGTTAACATTCCAGTAGAATCTGCAGCAGATGACAGCAGGCAAGTTCCAGTCTTCGCTCCAACGTATATCAGCAGAACATGTCAAAACCTAAATTAAAAGTTTTCGCTTGCTTTTTTTAAAAAAAATAAATCCTTTTGTTGGCAGTCTCCCACTGATGACATGCAACAATCTTTGCATATGAAATCGGCTAGTCCCCTGCTTTGCTGCTAACTTTGTAGAAGTTCCAAGGCATTTCTGGAGCAAGTGATCTATTTGGACTGACAATGCCAAGCTGGGACCTGAGCCCTGAATGAGCTAAAATTACCAAAGCAAGAAGAACGTGGCTTTGGAAGCTATTTCTCCTTAAGTGTGGGGCTTCTTTTAGTCAAGGGAGTGATAAAGAATGTTGACTTTTTCCAGATGAACAAAATTGAATGAAACCCCAAAATCCTGGTGCAGGTTTCTGTTTGGAAAAACAAGATGCTGCTACAAATGTTCCTGCATGCGTCTTCTTCTTTGGCATAAAAATGTACCTGCCTTCTGGAAATGCATGAATTCAATACGAGTTGACCAGTGTGGTCTACACTTGGCAAGGCTGGTGCAGAGAAACAGGAGGCAGGCCCTGTCCTGGGGGAGTTCACTGCCTGGCAGCAAGAGAGGACACTCAAGAGTAACCAAAATTAAGACAGATTTGATGATGGAGGAATAAGCAAGGTATAAAAAGAGTTCCGAGGGGCCGGCACTATGGTGTAGAAGGTGAAACCGCCGCCTGCAATGCCAGCACCCAATATGGACGCCGATTCGAGCCCCTGCTGCTCATGGATGCTGATTCGAGTCCCTGCTGCTCCTCTTCTGATCCAGCTCTCTGCTGTGGCCTGGGAAAGCAGTAGAAGATGGCCCGAGTCCTTGGGCCCCTGCACCCACTTGGGAGACCCAGAAGAAGCTCCTGGCTCCTGGTTTTGGATCGGCGCAGCTCCGGCCATCACGGCCATCTGGGGAGTGAGCCAGCAGAGGGAAGAACTCTCTCTCTGCCTCTCTCTCTCTCTCTGCCTCTCTCTCTCTCTCTTTCTGCAACTCTGACTTTCAAATAAATAAAATAGATCTTACAAAAAAAAGAGCTCTGCGTGGGGGGGTCTCAACTAGAGGCATGCCCTGGGGCGGGGTGTCCCCCTCACACCTTGTCTACAGCGCTATCACAGCCCTCAGCAGGCTGGACCACGAATGCCGGCGCACGTCTGTCTTTTGCACCAGAGGGTGAGCTCCACATGGGCAGAGGCCGCACGTCACACAATGATTACTTCATCTGAGCTGGCTCAAAGAAGTGCATGGGTATATACTCACACAGCAGCAAGGCACACCGTAGGCTCAGGGGGAGGGGGAAAAGTAGGTGAGGCTGAAGAAGTAAGGTGGGGCTTGCCTGAGGAGGGCTGTGGATGCCAGATGAAGGAGCTGGAGTTTTATTCAGTAGGGGATAAAGAGAGCAGTCAATTGATTAAGACTGTGGTTTGGAAGATTGTTCTGAAAACAATTTGGAAAATAGCGTGGCGATGGAGTGATCAAGTGGAAGGCTGTTGCATGGGTTTACAAGAGCAGGAGCTGCAGCAGGCCTGACTGCAGGCAATGTTAGTGGGCCTGCAAGGGAAACGCTTACAAGATGAACTACAAAGCCCATCTAGAACTGTTCCTATCTCTGTGCTCCCCTGGTATCTGGCCTCTTCTTCTCTTTAGGACTTAATGTTGGGGTCTCCAAACTACATACTCCCTAAGGATGGTGCCAATTTCTCCTTCATCAATCTGCCCCCTGCAGAAATCCTACATAGCTGGACCCCAAAAGGTAGCCCAGTCTCTCCTCCATTATGCTGTCATTTCAATCACACCACCTTGGATACACTGGTGCATTGATGCATTCACTTGTTATAGCATGGGGCCTGGCAAATCCTTATTGGAAGCAATAAGGGGACACTTGGCCATAAAGGCAGTTTAGTGTACCCAAACAATAATAAGAATTTTAGGACACTGAGCTTAGAGAAGGCAATTTTGATCACCTAAAACACAAAATTCAACCATGAGCCCTCGGAACAGGTTGGGTTTCAAGTAGGTAACAGTGAGCCCTCCAAATGGGCAGTTCTGTTTCATGACCTGACTCTTAAATAAACCAGTAAGAAGACCACAGCTGAAAGGTGAGTCAAGCCTTAAGCTGTGTGGGCCCTCCATGAGGGATGGGAACTCCTTTGAGATTTACTTAAGCGCATGACATGTGACGTGCTGGGCAGGGAGTGGGGGCAGGTATGTGTGTGTGTGTGTGCTCTGTCGGAGGGAGGTTGGTAATACAGGAAGAGGAAGAACAAAATGGGCTTGAAAACTCAGAAACTAACCTTCTCCTCCAGCTTGAAAACTTGTCTTGAGCTGTAAGCATCATAGACAGTCCTGCCACTTCCTTCCACTCCTTCCACGCCATGCGGTGTGGCTCATGGGAACACTGGCTACTTTATGAAAAAGACTGCCAAGCAGGGGTCTGGCATGGGAAGACCTGTGTTCCAATTCTGGCTTTGCCATTTACTAGCTTTGCAGCTGCAGGCAAATCTCTCAGCCTCATGTCCTGACCTATAAATTGGAAATCCCAACCGTACCTAGCAAAGAGGCACACAGAGAGAATGCACAGGCACACAAGACTTACCAATAAAAAAAGGTGGGGTTTTGTTTTTCCTCATACTGCAATCGCAGTTCGTTTAGAAAGGGGCCCAACACTCGCTGAAGCCACGGTGTGAGTAAAATACAATGTTCTACAGCAGTTGTTGTGTCTGACATTTCGTGGATGTAAGTAGAAGGACACTTCAAGACAGCTTTGTGCAGGCCTGGGGAAAAACCCAGGGAGGTATCGCACATCTCAGTGAAGGCCACAGCGTGGCCCTGACACTACCTCTGAAACCATGCCATGAGGTATTGCACATCTCAGTGAAGGCCACAGCGTGGCCCTGACACTACCTCTGAAACCATGCCATGAGGTATTGCACATCTCAGTGAAGGCCACAGCGTGGCCCTGACACTACCTCTGAAACCACGCCATTGGTGTCCGAGAGGGAGGAGTCAACGAGGCTCATCTGCAGTGGAAAGCAGCCCCTGCCTCCTCGGAGAGGTGGTCCCCTCAGACTTGGTGCTGCAGTACAGCAGTACTTCTCTACAGGACATGCCAGACGAGCTCCTTAGGAGAAGCTGCTTCTGGCCGGCGCCACGGCTCAATAGGCTAATCCTCCGCCTTGCGGCGCCAGCACACCGGGTTCTAGTCCCGGTCGGGGCACCGGATTCTGTCCCGGTTGCCCCTCTTCCAGGCCAGCTCTCTGCTGTGGCCCGGGAGTGCAGTGGAGGATGGCCCGGGTGCTTGGGCCCTGCACCCCATGGGAGACCAGGAGAAGCACCTGGCTCTTGCCATCGGATCAGCGTGGTGCGCCGGCCGCACAGCGCGCCGGCCGCGGCAGCCATTGGAGGGTGAACCAATGGCAAAGGAAGACCTTTCTCTCTGTCTCTCTCTCTCACTGTCCATTCTGCCTGTCAAAAAAAAAAAAAAAAAGAGAGAGAAGCTGCTCTAAGCAATTCTCAGAGCCACCCAGCTGAAGTCAAGATGGGCGTTCAAGACACACAGGAGAGTTCTGGGATAAATGAGTTCCCAAGCTCACCCTGGCCCTTCCAATCAAGCCTGCAACCAGGCCACTGGCTCCAATTTAAAAATTAACCAGCTGACTGGAATTCAAAATGTGGTCTAGCCAACCTCAAGTTGTCTGGTTTTACCTTTTGCCTACCAAGGAAAAAACTGAAGAGGGGTGGGGGGAAATAAATAGTCTATAGGCTCAAAATGTGTGGCTCTCGGGTCAACGGCGACATGTGTCTTACTTACGAGGACTTGTGTCGATTTTAAGATCAGAGTTGGTGGGGGCTGCCAGCTGCCTGGGAGACCTCTCTGCAGTGCCTGAGTTTGCTGAATGGATGAACGGGTAGAAGGACGAACAATCTCTGAAGGAGGACAACAGCCATTACACACAGACACTGGTTCCCCCAGACACACCTCGCCTGCGCTCTCCTAGGGCCCTTCCAGGTCTAGCACTGGGGTATGGCATCAAGAAGCATGCTTTCTTTTCTTCTAGAAAAAGGAAAGGTAGGGTTACAGCCCAGGTACAATTCCCTCAGGCCTATCCTCTTGGGGAATGAATTCCTCATCCCTCCCCCTAGGGAACTAAAAGCAAACAAACAAAATAAAACCTAATCCGCTACAAAGAGTTCCCTTTTCTAACACCTACTTCCCCTCACTCAGTTCTTGTGGATCCTCGGCACTGGGCAGCAGGGCCTGTCAGGGAAGGGGTGAGGATATGGTTTCTAAGAAAGGGCCTCAGGGTGCTGCGGGTCAGTTTCCAGGTCTCCATCCATGCAGCTCCTGCAAATCCACGTCTCAGAGGCAACCTGAAGTGGTGGGACAGAAACAGTCGTGCGGCTGAGCTCGCATCTACTGCTAACTTGCCACAAGACCCTGGGCAAGTCACCAGGATGGATGCTGGGTTCATCTTTTAGACTAAATAAGAAAAAGCAAAAGGACTTGGGGGGGAAAAAAAAACGGGAAGGGTCTCCATATGACCATATGCTAATAATGTCTTCATTTCGTTTCCCAGCCTCGGGGCTCTCTTCCAGGTAGAGGGCAGGCACATTCTGTGTGCGGTCCAAGGCATGCAGCTCTTACCAGCAGTGCTAAGAGGATGCTCTCGAAATGGATGGGCTACTTTGCTCTGCTCTGTGTGTCTGAACCCAAGCCTCTCAGAGCTGGGGAAGTGGGCCAGCTGTCTTCTCTTTTCACGGGAAGAAGTGCCTCAGCATGGCAGGAAGAACCCTGGTGCAGGAGGCTGCAGGGCTGGCCGTGTCCTATCAGCAACTGAACCTGGGTACCCTCACCTGTCGACTGGGAAGGAGATCACCTGTCTTGCCCTGTATCTCAGGGTCCTGGGAGAGCAGGGATGCAAGGTCTGGTCTTAACCTGGCCTGGAAACCCTTTGCTGGTCCCCACTTCACTCAGGGAGCCTTCTGGGAGATTCAGACAGGGATGTGGGGGCCAAGGGATGCTGAGGGACCCTGCCTTGCTACCTGTGCCACCTGGCCAGGGAAGGGCAGGAGAGCGGCACCCAATGCATTGAGGTTCAAGGCCTCCTCATCCTGTCCAACGATAGCAGGGCCCAGACAAGGATGTCGCAGCTTCCCGCTGAGGAGGGACTACTGCCTAGAAGCCCTAGCCTCCTCACTCCTTTGGAGGGACCAAGGGTCTTAAGGGGAGAGAAACTTGAGACCGAAAGGAATGAACTGGGAAGAGAGGTAAAGAGAAGGTGAGAGAGAAAGAAACGCCGTTACAAACAGCAGGAGCGAGAAAGGCAAAGTGTAGGAGCCAGGAGAACACAAAGAAACAGAAAGAGGACAGACACAGATGAAGAGGCGCAGACAGACTGACAGCGCGGGAGTGCCGGGGAAGCGTGCAAGACAAAGGGGACCAGCGGGTCTTTTTAACTGGTCTGGCCTCTTAGAGACACCCGGTCCCCCGCAGCAAAACCCCGGGGCGGGAGGAGGAGGAGGCTGGAGCGAGCGCTGGCTCCCTCGGCCCCCTCCGTCCCAGCCCCGGTCCCGGCCCCTCCCGACTCCCACGGTCCCTCCCGGCCCGCTCGCTCACCTGCCAGCGCCAGGATCTGGGCCTTGTGGAGCAACAGCGCGCCCCAGTCGCGGGGGGCACGCGGGGGGCTCTCGGGCCCGGCGCCCAGCTCCTCGGGGCCCCGGTACACGGCGTACACCTTCTGGTTGTCAAAATCCAGCCGCGAGCGGGGGCTGAAGTCGCGCACGCACGACACCGGCAGCGCGTAGCAGACGTTGTCCTCCAGGAACCGCACAAAGGCGTACATGGTGGGCGCCGGGGGCGGGCCCCGGTCGGGACGCGCAGCCCGCGGGGCGGGCGCGGAGGTGGGGACCCGGCGGGGGGCGCGAGCGGCGCGGCCCGGCCGGGGGAGCGGGGGCGGCTCCCCGGGACCCGGGCTCCCCCCACTGTTATTGTTCCTGAAAGCACCGCTCTGCCAATCGGCTGCTCTCGCCTGGGCGCGGAAAAGGGAGGGAGGGGAAGGGGGGCGCGGGGCGGATGCGGGGGGTTTGGAAGCCGCCGCCACTCGCCGAGTCAGACCCGAGCAATCACAGCCGGAGCGCGATGCGCCGGGAGGGGAAGGGGCCGGGGAGTCGGTTGCAACGCTGCTGGTAACGACGGTAGCTTTGCGGGAGACGCGCACCGGCCGCAGGTCGCTGCGGGCAGGACTGTGCCGCTTCAACCGACGCGCTGCACGACAAACGCACGGCAGCAACACTGCATTGCCAAGCGGCGGGGAGTGTGGGCGAGAGTGCACGCGGGGTGGGTGGCGGCAGTCTCGTTTGCATCCCAAAGTGTAAACTTGCTGCAGACTAGAAGTTGGGAGTGCGGCAACTTCAGCCCCCCGCCTGGGCTCCTTTAGTACCCCGCTCCCTACACACACACACACACGCCTTTCTCTTATTTCCTTTTTTTTCTCCTCTTCCCAAACTGCCAGCTCCCGCCGTCTGGAGGGTCAGTCCTCCAGAAACATTCTCCCAGAGCTGCCAAACCAGTTCTGTCCACCACCGGGACTTATCTGGGATTTCCAGTTGGACCTGCAGGCCAGGGCTGTGGAGGTTGGTCCAGGGCCACTCCCCTCCCGTGTGTGTGTGTGTGTGTGGGGGGGGGGTGAGCAGTGACACCTCTTTGCCCTGCAGTCTTTCTCCACTGAGCTACCCCCTCCACTGCCTGCCCGCCCCTGAGCTGGTACCTGTAGGAATAAAGTGCGGGGGACGCTGGCCAGGCACATCCAACAGTAGGCTTTCAGGGACACAGGAAGATCCGGCATGCCTTGGAATAACCTTTGCTTGAGCTTTGGAGGGTCTGGAGGGGCTTGAGGCCCCCAGGGTAAGCCATGCTGAAACTGGCCTCTGACCTCTTAGGAGCCCCAACTCACACCAGAAGCTCCATCTCACATCCCTAACAGGGATGCCCCTGAGACTGCGGGCTTTGGATCCAATGTGGCTACTTACAGCCCAGATGCTTAGTTCAGAGCAGGCGCTTGGCAGGGGATCAGTAAAATTGGGGTGAAGAAAAATAACACATAAAAATATAGACCCATCCATTCATCCATCTATCCATCCATTTCTTTTATTCAAGTAACCAATATTTTTTGCATACCCCCTGCATGCCAGATAATGGGCTGGGCCTGGTGGCAAAGAGATGAAAAGGTGGGACAAGCACCTGCATTCCTGGACCTTGTGTTAGTGTATCAGAGCTTGAGCCTCAGCTTTTGATTCTTGTGTCAAAATTAGTTTACAGTGTGAATTCATACTCCTGCTCCATCCTCGAATCACCTGTGATCGACTATGGGACTGTTACAAAGCTATAAGAATAATGATACAGTGAGAAAAGTGTTCTCATAGAGGAACACTTAATGGAGGTAGCGGACCCAATTAAATGTTCTATTTTCTAAAAATTAATTCTAATGAGTTCAATCTGTACAAATGAATAGAATAAGTACACCAAATGTTAAAAGTGATTCTCTTATCTTTTTGATACTGGTGGATAATTTTGTTTTCCCTTATAATGTTTATACCTGTATTATTTCTATTTCCTATAATGAAGCATTGCTTTATAATAAAAAAATTTAGCTTTATAAAACTGAAGTACTGTGCTTACATTTCAGATTGGCTCCACTAATGAAGCAGATAAGCCACAACCCCAAAATTATTTAACTGTGGTCTGGGGTGTACATTATATAGATGAGCCCTATCAACCCAGATCCACATGTATAGGTCAGATTGAGTTCCCTTAAACCAATCCACTGGCATACATGCCGTGCCAGCCAGGCATGACCCCAAGTTGTGCTGATGCAGATACTGGTCCTATCTCAACCAACACACTTGTGGGCAAAAGAGGAACCCCTCTGAGTTGTTCCAGCAGATTTACCTTCATGATTATGATTTCATTGGACTGATCTTAAATGAGGTTTCACTTTGAGAATACATTCCTAAGGTAGTCAAGGGGAAGTAATGTGTAGCAGGATTTCTGATAATTTACAAAAATAGATAATGCAGAGTTGGCCATATTTAAGAAAGTCCATGAAGTTCCAGAGTATGTTTGCAAAATTATATCAGGTAGCATCACGATCAGCCTCCTCTCTGCATCTCAATATAAGAAGGACCTCAACATATATTACCAATCTCATCGGCTTCCTGGACACAGTATATTTTAGACACATAAGCTGTATGACATTTCCAAGACAACTTGCCTTAGCAGGTCCCAAGCCTTTGTGTTTGCTCTCTCCTCATTCTGGGAGCTTCTCCCTCCCTAAGAGCATAGTGACCCCAACTTACCCTGAAAACCAGCTCACATATCTCCATTGTGGAGCTTTCCCAGTCACCCACAGTCCTCAAGCCCAGGCCGGCTCTTTCTACTATTTGTCCCAACACCTTTTGTCTTTCCTCACTAGAATGAAGGCTTTTTAAGGGGAGACAAAGGCTGAGTAACTTCAGCATCCCAGGTACCTCACCCAGGGCTGGGAAGCAAATGTTTATAGAACAAATCTATTAAAGAAAGACACAAAGAGAGCCTGAATGACTAACCTCTTGCATGATTTTTCTTAAAAAGCCTATTCCTGCTTTTCAGAGTTGGAGCTGGATCCCAACTCTGTCTTTCCCATTCCCAGTGATCAAAGGGCCAAACACTGACTGCACTCCTTTTGAGACAGATGCATTCAGGAGTATATTAAAAATCACTGCACCTTCAGGTTCAAACAACATCTCCACCCAAGTCGGTGCTAAACATTCTAAAAGAACCCCAAGAGAAGAAAAGAACAATGATCAGGCACAGGATGCTCAAAGACAGTCATGGACAGCAACGGAAAGACATCCAGTGTCTGCTTCTTGTGTGACTCAGACATTCAGTCAACTGATGCCTACCTGAAGAACCAACTATGTGCCATGCTCTGCCTCCTCGACCCTAGAGAAAACTGAGTCAGAGTATTTTCCTCCTTGACCCACAGACCATAGCCCCAAGCTTTACATGTACCAGAAACTCCTGATGCAGATGACTCATTGATTGACACGAAAAGATAATCCCAAAACACAGACTTAAGACTTGAAGCAATTCAAAACATCAAGTTCAAGCAAATTATGATTAAATTCTCTCATCAGCATTCCTGCCAAGTGGTCACCAAGGTTGTTTTCACACAGTCAGGAAGTGTACTGTCACCCCTTAACTTTGGGACGCTACCATTAGAAAGTTCTTCCCCACCAGCCCACATACAGAATCTTTCACCTCGCAGCTTCCATACTGGGTTCACCAAAGTCTCCTACCAGCCCTTCAGATAAGGGAAAACTTGCGATCTAATCTCCCCAGATTCTTGTCTGTCTTCTGTCCAGACATCTTCACTTTCTCTCTCTGTCTCTTCTCACATAACCTGGTCTCGGTGATGATAATTGTGGTATCTACCTTTCCTCCAAAGCTCACGATAAGCCATGCATGCTGGGCACTGTGTATACGTGTTCTCAATTAATGTCACACCAATCTCAGGACAGACTTGAGAAAATCGAGACTTACGGACAAAGCCATTTAGCTCGCAGGAGCCCTGGAAGGCTTGAGTTCATATCTGCATTTTAGTTGAGTTTGGAGAGAAGGCAAGTCTGGGAGAGAAGCCTCTGATGAGGCTGACTGTCTTGTCTCCCCCCTCCCCCCACTCCCTCCTTCTGTTGGCCAAATGTACTTTGCCTCTCATCCAAGTCATTTTAATGGAGCAGAAAATGTACACATCTGGGGCAGCTTTGCAACTGTGTCTCTGCTGCGCTGTCCTGTTGAGTTTCCCAGAGCCTTGAGTTCATGTCAAGCTCCTTGCATTCAGCCAGCTGAAGTGTGTTCAGTGGCAGCAGCGGGACTTATGTTTCATATTACGGCATGGAATTCTCAGTGTACTTTGCAAAACTATTTTAAGGAGACCTGGGTTCTGTAAATTTTTAAAGCAACTGGAGCGTGTCTTTTCAACTTCTCTGCTAATGATTGACCACATTTTTTCTTGATTTTGCCTTTTTTTCTGTGACGTTTGATTTGCCTTTTCAAGTCTCTGCTTTTTACATTTTTAAAGACTTTGTTTTTGGAGTAGTTTTAGGTTCATAGCAAAATTAAGAGGAAATCACAGAGATTTCCCATACACCACTTACCTTTCCCTCCCACCACCCCATGCAAAGGTTCCCCATTACCAACACCCCCCACACCCCACGCTGGAATGGCACATTTGTTACAACTGATGAACC
Source organism: Oryctolagus cuniculus (assembly GCF_051225735.1). Classification (NCBI taxonomy): domain Eukaryota; kingdom Metazoa; phylum Chordata; class Mammalia; order Lagomorpha; family Leporidae; genus Oryctolagus; species Oryctolagus cuniculus. The sequence continues at coordinate 124,792,264 of NC_142873.1, read as the reverse complement.
TACATGTCATAATCACGTGAAGCAAATCTTTGACATTAGGGTTCACTTCTTGGTGGTGTACTTTCTATAGGTTTAGACAATATCCACCATTATAGTGCCATACATTATGGCATCACAGAATATTTTCACTGACCTAAAATCTTCTGTGCTATCTCTAAACCACCCTCCCCATCAGCCCCAATCCCTGGCAAGCCACCATTGATGTTTGTATGGTCTCCAAACCTCTTAGCCTCATGTGTGAGGATCTGTAAGCATCAGGGCAGTTTTTTTTTTTAAACTATCTTCTTTGTCCATCTGGATGAACTGGGGAACTCAAACAATACCCCACTCTTAGGCTCTATCCCCTGAAATCTGGTGGAGCCTGGGCATTCTTTTGTTTTTCATTTTTTTTTAAATTGCCAGATTATTCTAACGTCAGACAAAGCTGAGCACCTCTGAGTTTCAATATTTTAAGGTAATGTGCCAGGCACACAGGAAATTCTCAACCAGTTGTAGATATTATTTTCAGGTAAAATATATAAGACTTTGAAATACATATATAACTCTGGGCAAGTCATTTAATCTCTCTGGGTTACAGTTTCTTAATCTGAAAACTGACATGCCAGTGTAAAAAGAAGACAGTATATTATAGTCTTATGCCTTGGATTGAAATCATGGTCTAATAAGAAAGGTCTGCCATTACTTTGTGTGTAGCCCTGGACTAGTTTCTTAATCTTTCCCAGTGTCACTTTGTTCATCAGAATACTAATACAACCTCATATAGTTGATCTAAGTATTAAAAGAACAGACCCATATAAAGTGCTTGTACACTGCTTGACACATGGCAAATCCTCCAAAAATTACAATTGCTATTAATGTTAATATCATAATTGGTATTATAGTAGCTATTACAAGGGCGCTTATCATATATGGACATAGAAGAAGGAGCCTAGTAAGTTTTCACTGAATCAAATTGAATATGATAAGCTGAATAATGCTGATGATTATCCCAGAAGCACCCCAGGATGCTTTCATCCTAGTACTGTTCCTTCAATACAGATTCAGTGGCCACAGATCATAGTCACCAAAGAAGCTCTCAGATCTCAAATGTTCAAGAGCCTCTGAGGCTACAGGCCTTGCCCAAACCTGCAGCAAACACTTCTAAAATGTTGTGTTTGGGGTGGTTCATTCTTTCAAAAACTGACTTTGTTGAGTATTTTCTTAGAAGAAATAAAAACTTCCACACATTTTATAAAATGTAAAATGCAGAAGCATTCTCAGCAATCTGAAGTCTGTGAATGTGCCTCTTGGCTTGAAGTTCAGATCAAGCAGACCAAAGTGAAGTTCAACAATCAAGTCTCAGCCATGTTATGAGCTCCTGCGAGTCACATGTGGGAAATCTGGTCATGTGGACGATCTGAATTGGCACTTTACTCTAGCAGTGTATAATCTATATAAACCACAGACGACAAATGAATTCCCAATGGTTAAAGATACAAAGAAGTTACGAAAAGAAGAGATTATTATGAGGAAATAGCATTTGACTTGGTTTTGAAAAAGAAACAAAAAAGTGGGCTACCTTGAAAAACTGCAGGTGCCTCAATTATGAATTTCGATGACGGGCAACTGGTTTGAAAAGCTACTGCTAGTTCCTCTAATTAGCTCATCCTGTGACTTTTTAGGTGAAATGTCGCTTCTTCAGAAATGTCCCCTCTGACTTGCTCTTCCCAACCCCCTTCCACAGCCTTGCTCAGGGCCCTATTACATGCTTCCATGGCTTCTTAGCATCTTCTTCATGGAATTTCTCATCGTATATAATCACATATGTATTTCCTGTAACATTGTCTGTCTCTGCCACTAGCTCAAAATCTCCATCAGAGAAGGAACGCTAGCTTTCTTCTCTGTTGGATCCTAGCACCTTGCCTGGCACATGGGAAATCCTAAACACACACTGAATGAATATATGTCTGAAACATCGTCTCTGGAAAAGAGAAAAGTCCCCAGAGTCAAGGACCACCAAAGGCTCTTTTCAGTCCTTCTGAGTCTCGCCGTCTTCTTGTGAGTATCTTTCTGTTTCTGTGCAGTCCACAAGGTCTGACTACTCTCACCCTCTGGCCCCAAACCAACAAAAGTCCCTTTCCTTTTTTACCTTTAGCACTACTAAACATTTTTAAAATGTTTTTCTACCTATGAAGAGATAACAAAATGGAAATAATTATAGAAAAATGCACACCTCAAGTTGACAATCATACATACACTAATACCAAGAGCCACATAATCGTATCAAGAGCTTCCCTGACACAGTCCCTGGGTCCTGCAGAAAACAAAATGGTGGTTCTGCTTCATCCTTCAAGGTTAGAGTTCTTTCTACCCTGCAGTTGTCTGGAAGTCACTGACTCTGTAACTCCCTACGGAGGGCAGTCTCTGCCTTAATCTCGTGTCTTCTGACGAGTCCGAGTCCAACATTATTTGAGAAATAATGGGGCAACCTTTCTTCAAAGACCACACATTAGTTCTCTGCTCACTGTGAGCTGATCCTGTGCCTCCAAACGCCTGCCCTTCCCAGGTCCCCAGAGGGCCAGAGTGCGTGCACCCCACATCTGTTCACTCTGAGGCTTTTGTTTGATAACTCTAGGCTGCTGTGCTGGGTGACAAGCACAAAAGGGAACATTCATACAGAGAGTTAAGTCATCTCAGAAGTACACAGTAAACCATGAACTCTGATATTCTTCAGAATGTCACGACTATGCCATAAATTCAAAATCAGAGGAAAGGAGTGAAAACAGAACTAGCAATTGTTGATTTCCACAATAGGCTGCTTTACCTATTTGTTATTTTAATCTTTTCAAAATACCCCATAAAGTCGGTACTATTATTATCTCCGTTTCTCTGAGGAGGAAACTCAAACTCAGAGAAGTGATAGAAGTTGTTTATAGTCACATGGAGGAGACCTGAACCTGCATGTCTTTAATTCAAAGGCTGGGTTTTGGTGGCTGCCTGAAATAGGCCTTGCCTCAAAGTTTCCTAAGACAACAAGGAGCTGCACTGACTGTGTAATTTGATCTTAGCTTCCATAGGCTTGAATCCCTACCTAGAAATCTGAGAACCAGACCTTATAGGAAAGTCTGATATCAATCAGCCCAAGCATTCATACCTTGGGTAAGTAATAATTCTGTAAATGTTGTTGAAGATTTGACTATATTGTCTAGGATTTCTTAAATCATGGCCTCCTTATGCCAAAGACTCTGAATTTTCCGGGCTTTCTGAAGTGGCCAACTGTCCAATACATTTCTACTGCCTTGCAACCTTTGTGGATGGCCAGGGAGTTAGAACCTGTTGGGAATCACCTTTTATTTGCAAGATTGAATGAAGGCTTCACTGAGCCAGAAAAGAGATGATCAGAGAGCTCTAGTCACAGTTATCTCTGTGAGAAGTGTCAACCTCCCCCCATACCCCAAGGAAGAGTTTTCTTACTCTGCTACTGATTGGAGAAATAAGAATACGCATACTAGCAGTGAACCTTTATGGAATGCTCTCCTTGTCCCAGGCTTTACATACATTTCTCAGTTAATCTTCGTAACAATCTGGTTGTGTGGCTGGGCAATTTGCCTAGTAGTTAAGATGCTGAGGCTTGAGATGCCCGTATTCCTGAGTCCTGCCTCCACTCCTGATTCCAGCTTCCAGCTAGTGCACAACCTGCCAGGCAGCAGGTGAGGACTCAAGTAATTAGGACCCTGCCATCCACCTGGGAGATCCAGATTGAATTCCTGGCTCCTGGCTGTTGCCTGCCCAGCCCTCTTTTGCCTTTCAAAAAATAAAACTTAAAAAAAAAATCATGAGTGGTAGCTACTGTTATTACTAGCCTCATTTTAAAGCCTAGGAAACCAAGGGATAAGGGCAGAAGTAAATGGTGAAGCCCGGATTCAAATCCAGGCCATTCAGCTCTAGAGTCCCAGTCATGGACTTCTACCACAATGCTTGCTCCCTCAGAGTCTGACTCTTGCCTCATTGAGGGATTTGGATCCTTCCGGATAAAATGGGGGAAAATGGAGCATCCATTCTCAGAGGGTCATAGGCTGATTCTTCAGGGATGTCCAGACCATCTTGATGGATCTAGGGGATAACGGGCAGACATTCGACTTCCCAAAAAGCACCCTGAAGTTCCTTGATGTTTTTTGCCCTGTGGTGGGTGCGTATGAGTATACTAGATGCAATCTTTAGTATAAAGAAGACTTTATTTATTCAGAAGCACTATATTTAGTAGCATAAAAGGGTCCACCTATTAATGTCACCCAAAATTAAAGTGTTCCCTGCTCCCAATTGTTTATGTTATGATGAGAAAATGACTCATATACACAACATACAACACATTTTCTTTTTAATTTATTCTTTTAAGTCTTGTGGTGGATGTTCTGGACTGCACCCCTTATTATTGGAAACATATTTATTATAATGGAAAATAAATGGCCAGAATAGAGGACAAAGAAATAATCAGTTAATGGTGAAACATTTCTTTCTAAAGCATAGGGATGGATAGGAGAAAGGTGTACACATGAGTGTGTCATACTCTGGATAAAGTAGCCATGGAGAAGTTTACCTAAGTTGGTAGGCAGAGCTATGCAAGAGCCCAGCTCCCACCCTGCTAACATGTCCTGCACATTGCAAGGCCACCACATAGTCTATGATTACTGAGTTCTAGAACCCACGCTGGAGGGAGAGCATGGCATGGGAGAGGTGTAAGGCAAAGTGAAAAGTGACAGCTACACAGACTTTGGGTTCTTATTTGGATTCAATTACTGCCCTATCACCTTTGGCGGATCTCTGATTCCCATTTTTTGAATGCCACAGATGATCTTAGAAGATTGTCATAGAATCTTGATGACCCAATGCATGTAAGTGCCTTGCAAGCACAGTGTCTTTCCTACAGGTTTCAAAAACTATCAATTGCCTTTTTTTTTTTTCTTCTGAGAGGGTCTCTGTTATTCATTCCTTTCAGGAGGAGGTAGGGTACTGACAAGGATAGACCCCTGGCAGCTAGCTAATTTTGGATCAAGTGTGCCTTCCCCTCTCTACCCACTGTCCTTTTGTGGCCAACAGGGGCAGCGTGCCTTGTTTAAGAAGGTTGGGCTTTCACTAGGATCTGTACTTTTATCTTACAAAGTATTGGGGCTTAAGCTAAGTTTGGGTTTTATTGTCTGCTTTTAAAGTCATGTTGCGATTTTGTATATTTAAAACATGCCTTTGTGAAACACAGTGTTCTCAATCATAAAAAAGCATGACTTATGTTATGCCTCTCTGTTTCCATTTCTGGGTTCTCTCATCTTCTTGCACGATTTTTTCTCTGGTGCCCTGCCTTATGTGCTAATTCCTCTGGGACACTGGCTGTGAGAATTTGGGCAAGATTTTTAACTCTGCTAAGACTGTCTTTTGCATTCACTCATTTATTTGTTATTGAGCTATTTCTTGGGAGCTTATTCTATGTTAGATTCTCCACTTAATGTGTGGGCTATAGTAGAGAACCAGATGGAGTGACTTTCCTTATCGATAAAATGAGAAAATGAAACTTGTCTGTTATTGAGATGTGTAAATGAAATAATTTCTATAAAAAAGGAAAAGGCAAAGAAGAGGAATATAAAGTACTGAGCCTCTTACTCTGTCGCCGGTAATGCTAGGTACCTGATGTGCGATCTTCGTAGTACCCTTGGGAAGCCATTGCTGTTGTTCCTATTTCACATATGCATCCACTGGGGTTCAGCGAAGAAAACAGAGGACCCATATCATGCACTGGATTCAAACCTGGTATAAAGTCCATGTGGTTGTCACTTATATTACCTCCATAGATCCCAGGCACAATGCTTGTCATTCAGCAGGTATGTTGATTTCCAACATGGGTTGCATGTAGGATCTGGGAGGCTGTACTCCTCTTGCTGAGATATCTGATAGCACCAATTTTGGTTTAGGTAGAGTAAGGGGTACTTGAGTGGAAAATCCAAAATCCTGTTCCCTGATTCCTTAGGGAACAAGATGCCAAGAACATTCATAAAGAGAAAGGGAGGAAACCATATACCTTAAGCTCAATAACTCCAAATCACCAGAGAAAGGACTTTGAGGTCCTCTGGCAGCCAGAGTCACCAGCTCAGGAGACAGCTGGGACATGGACTCTTGGCAAGAGGAACCATCTCTTTCCAAGCCAATCCATCTCTGCTGCTGTGATCTATAAAGATGAGATATTCAACGTTCTTGCTCCCCTTGACTCTTAGTACTCCCCAGGTGGAGGCAGACCTCAACTGCACAAACAACAAAGTGTATTTTTCCACTTGAGATGCTCAATGTGTCTATCCAAAGATGAGTCTGCCAGAGAATGTTCTCTTAGGGCCTGCACATTTTCAAGAAGCTGAAAGGAGAGTAAGAAGTGAAATCACTGTGCTTACACTTGGCAAGAGGGCTGCAAAACTGCCCCCAAGTTAAACAGTCTTGATCTATGCACCCTTTTCTTTTCCATCTCTGTTTGGACAGGTCACAGCGAGAGCCTATAACAGATTTACCAGCACAGGAGTCAAAGACTCCCCATGGGGTTTTAAGTTTATGAGCAACTCCTTCTCTTTGGTGTCTTGAAAATGAAGGGTCACGCCAGGGAATGCTTGTTGCCACTGAGGAAACTCGTGAGGGCTACCAGATTGAAAAGACAGACATGGAAGGAGCAAAGTACAGCCTTGCATACACAGAAGGGGAAAAGAGAAAAAAAACCTTTTCCTTGGCATAGAAAAATTTTATCCTGAAGTTCTTTTTTCCTCCATTCTTGGCAATGTAACAAACACCTTAAAATAGTTATAAAACAGAAACAGATTCTATAGAAGCAGGGAACCAAGATGAGTGAGTTCAGAGCTCTTATAGCCTGAACTTCTCATTCCAGAAATAATGAAATGAAGGCCAGAAGGTCAAGTTATTGCTCGAAGTCAGAATTTGTTATTGACCAGATCAGTACTGGAGCCCAGCTTCTTGTGGGCCTTTTCTCTGTTCCACACTGCATGCTTTCTCTTGGTTACAGAAGAGCCTTCAGTAAAAGGTGATCTCATCTATTCCCAGGGTATTAGCTTACCTAGTCCCAGAGAAACCTACATGTCAGCATTTTGAAGATTTGTCATTGGAAAAAGGTACTCCAAGCTGGAGATGGGGTGATGAGAGGACTACTAATTCTCTTTAAGTATTACCACGCCTTCAGAGTCCATCTCTAATACCACTGCCATCCCCATGCTGCCCCCTCTATACTTCCCTCCATGACCCCACCCCATCAAGGGGTGCTGATGAGCTTCAACACTCTGGCCAAAGCACAAACCTCGCTTGTTTTGGGAGTTGCCCTAAGCATATCTGAGGTTGCCTACAGTTAGAGGCTTTGCTGAAGACAAAAGATAAAAGAAAAGGCAGTAGAATGTAGTAATCAGATCTTTGAAATCAAACAAACCAGAGTTTAAATGCCAGCTCTGATGCCTGTTAGCTGTGCAGAGCTGAGAAGTCACTGACGTCTTTGGTTTCCTCATCTGTGGGGTAAGGAAAAACCTCTGAGAGAGCACACAAAGCATTTGGCACAGGTCTTTGCATACAGTGGGCCCTGATGTTCATAAAACACAATCAGGATGGACTTAGAAAGCACAGGCTTTTTGTCAATCATCTGAGAAAACATTTCCTGGGCCACCTTCTCTGTGCCAGATCCTATAGGAGGTGTTAGCTAGAGGCAAACAAGAAATGGTCCTTACCCTGCAGGAAACCATTTGTTTTTGCTGTACTTTGTGGTTGAAATGTGTCCTGTAAAGAGATATGTTGAAGTCCTAACCACCGATATATGTTAATAGGACCTTTCTTAGAAACGGGGTCTTTGCAGATACAGTGAAGTTAAGAGGTCATTAGAGTGGGCTCTAATCCAAAAGGAGTAGTGTCCTTATAAGAAGAGCACGATTCAAGACAGAGACACACAGGGCGAGTGACATATGATGATGGAGGCAGGAGAATGGAGTGTTCAACTGCAAGCAAGCCAAGGAACACCTACGTCTCAGTGGCTACCACTAGAAATTCAGAAGATGTGAGGAAGGGTTTTACTCAGAACCTCAGGGGGAGCAGGACTCTGCTGACACCTTATTTTGGGCTTGTATCCTCCAGGATAGTCAGGGTATAATACATTTCTGTTGGTTAAGGCCTCTGGGTTTGTGGCAGCCCCATGAATCCAATACAACTGGAAGACATGCAAGGGAGCAAATGCAAAAATTACAACTTTGAAGTGATGCTAAGTTCCTGGGCTGAATCTTTATTAGAGTTAGGATTAGGGGTAGTTAGTTAGGGTAAGCCAAGCATTTATTATGTAAACTTGGTTAGACCAGGAAGGCTCCCTGCGAGCCTCGGTGTTAAAGGAGGTGGGCATCAGTAGAAGTAGCTGTCTGGGAAAAGGGCACCCTGCTTGGGGGAGCTTGGAAAGGCTTCCCAGAGAGGAGGGTGAGAGATGACACCTGAAGAATAGGTATAAGCTCCCCAGTTATCGGAGAGGGAGGAGAGGGCAACACCATTTGGGCTACAGAGCCTAGTGTGTGAAAAAGCAGAGGCGTGTAAACGAGTTTTAGAACTCTTAGCACACCACAAATATTTACACGTTGCAGGAGCTTGGTGCAGATGCTCCTTTTCTCTGCCTTCATGTCCCCCCGGGCACCTCCTACTCAAAATGCCCCAACTGAAACAGCGCCTTCTTTTGACCCCAGTCCATGCTTCCTACCTGTTCTCCTTTTGCCTTCTCCCACTTGGTGGATGGACCACCACCTACCCATCTAGCCTCACTAGAAGTCGCAGAACGCCTGCATGCTCAACTCTTGGAAGTTGACTTCCTTTTCATCCGTGACTTACACAATCATTTCTGAGCTTTACTCTCTCTTGTACTGATGGATTCTCACTTGGCACGGGCTCCCAGCTCTCCAGCTGTGTCTCTAGGCCATATTCTTTCCAGCCAAGCCTCTCTGCCAGATAATTAATGATCTGTAAACAAATGCTTAATTGCACCAGGGGAGCACATATTTAAAGAAACTTTGTGATAAAGCAAAAGATCCTTTTTATAACACAGAAACGCCTTTCTCACAAATTCTGCTCCATCTGAATTTAAAACAGAGCTGGGATTTTTGTTTCACAGGTTAAATCTAAAGCTCTTTTGCAGCAGGACCCCCAAAACAGAAGAACAAAAATCGGACCAAGGGACAGATGGTATTATCCTGGGGTTTACCCATGTCAAGTGCTTCCTGACATACCTTGTTTTCTAAGTCTAGTCCCTTTGGCTCTCAAACTCAATATGCAGGCACTTGGGGGAGGAAAAAAGTTTTGGCTTCTGGCAAGAAAGGGAAGGGAATATGAATATATGAAGAATCTAATATGTGCCTGGCTTTTTTGTTTATTTTCTCTCATTTTATTCCTTACAACACTCTGAACAGCTTCCCATTGCTAAACAAGTAAGTTGAGTACTTAATCCAAGTTGGTAGTAGTGTGTAAGGAAGGGCAACTGACATTGAAGGAGGTGTCTGAATGAAATATGATGAGATTATTCTTGCTAAGCACCATTCTTTTGAGCTGTTTAGGGCATCTAGTCATCCTTATTGCCCCTTTAGAATAGATATCAAGTTGTCAGCCTGAGAGTATGCATTCTGCCTCATCATGCTATTTTGGAAAAGTGGGCAGGACAACTGGGTTTGGTGGGCAAGCAGCTGCAGTGGAAATTTTTCTATTTGTTGTTACTTTGAGGCAGTACCCTTGTGCTGGAAGTTCGGGTTAGGTGCTGTTGGGGGAGGGACTGCTCCAGCCACATAGGCCCTTCAAAGAGGAAGCACCTTGGCTCTGCTGAAATTGAACCCTCTCTAGGGAGGTTGAAAGGGTGGTTTTTGTGTAGTTCTAAATGGCATAGCTGTTTCAGAAAGGGGAAGCACAGCAACATTTTTAGAATAGCTAGTGAGGTGCGACAGAGCCCACAGGAACGCTCTCCCTGCTTATGTGTCTTAGAAAACGCTTGGTGTTCACAGTGCACCTGTGCCATGCTAGGCCCTGTGCTCTGTCCTGTATCTTCAACCTTTCTGTCTTGAAGAGTCCCTTCCTGCCTGATCTAACACAGGTTCAAATCTTTTCTGGCCTTGAAAAGCAACAGCAGCCACCTTAATCTCCTCACTCATCTTTGCTTCTCCCTTAATTCATTCGTTCTCTCCTTCTCTTCACAGGCAGAACTTTTGAGAAAAGTGCTGCCCACACTTATTATCAGCATCTGTTAACCTCTCATTTTCTCAGGCCCATGGCAGCACAGCCTCTGCCTCTCCTGAATCTGCTCTGCAAAGTCTCCAGTGACCCTGCTAATTCAAGAAACTTTCCTTCATTTGGTCTGCTAGCAGCATTCCATCGATTCACACTTCCCTTTTCTCAGAAACTTTTTTTTTTCTTTTAAGTGTTCTTGATTTTCTTCTTATCTCTTTGATAAGTTTCAATCTCTTTTAAGGCTCTTCTTCATCTATCTCCACTTTAGCTGTCAGCGTTCCTTGGAATTTTGACCTTGATCTTCTGGCCTTCTCATCTTATGTATTAGTATACCTAGCACAGACTGCCCTCTTGAGCTCCAGATATATTTGCATACAGCTGCACTTTGAGCTTATATGGGCATCTCAAGATATTCTAAAACAACCTCTTCAAATCTTTATCTCCAAGCCTGCTTCACCTCCAACATTCCTTCCTTCAATAGAGTACCACCGTCTATCCAAAGATCAAGTTAGACAACTCAAAGCCATTCTTCATTTCTCATGTCCTCTCACCACTTACTCATCACTCCCATGAATTCTGTACCATAAATATCTCCCAAGTCCATATATTTATTTTCTTCTCCACTATACCCTGGATCAATTCTTATTGCCCTACACTCTCCCCTTCCCAATACATGCCCCAAACCAGAGGGGCACGACCTTCCTCAAATGAGGATCTGATCGTGTTACTCCTCAAGAGTTTCTGAAGGCTCTTCTTCTATCACCTACGTTCAGGTACAGTCCTAGCTGATTTGAGTCCTGCATGCTGTATCCCCTACCAACTCTCTGGGCTCAACTAATACCATTCATTCCTTCATTTTCTTTGCTTCAGCCAAACTGGCTGCTACTGCATTTTTTTTTCATCCTCATCTTCTTTCTACCACCCCTTCTATTCTTTCTTTTTCTAACTTTTTATTTGGAGAAGATTGTAGCTTCTCATACACTTTTCATAATAATCCACAGGTTTCCCATATACTCTTCATCGTTTCCACACAGCGGTAACATCTTGCATGCTATAGTACGATGTTATACCCAGGAAATTGACATTTCTAAAATTAATTGACCTTATTCATATTTCACCAAGTTTACTTGTTCTCATTTTGTATATACGAGTGCTTGCAGTTCTGTGAAATTTGTCACATATGTAGATTCAAAGACCACCACCACTGACAAGATTAGAACAGTTCCATCACAAGGATCAAACTGGCCTTCTTGTATTTCCTCCTGCCAAGTTCCTTTTACTTCCAGGTCTTCACATAAGTTGTTCCTCCTATTTAAAACTCTTTCCTCCAACACCATCCATTTGTCTAATTACTATTTATCTTCCAGGCCTCAAATTAAACAACTCCTCAAAAAGACTTCTTCTGATGCTACATTCAGTTAGGACCCTTGCTCTCCATTGCATTAGAATGTATATTCATCCTCTGCCTTCAAAACAACTATTTTATCATCTCTGGACAGGTATTAACCTTCATGAAGGCAGAAGCTGTGTGAGGTTTATTCATATCTATGTCTCCAACACCTATCACAAGTTACAATTAGGGAATTCCCCAATTGAAATAGGTAGGAATAATGAATTCACAAAAATGGATGAGTCTTAGGACAGCATTGTGATTGAGTAGGTTAAACTGCTGCCTGCAACACTGGCATCCCATAGGGTGCTAGTTTGAGTCCTGGCTGCTCCATTTCCAATGCAGCTCCCTGCTAATGTGCCTGGGAAAACAGTGAATGAGGGCCCAGGTACTTGAACCCCTGTCACCCACATAGGTGACTTGGATTGAGTTCCAGGCTCCTGGCTTCATCTTGACCCATTCCAGCTATTGTCATTTGGAGAGGACACCAGCAAACAGAAGATCTCTCATCTTACTGTGTAACTCTCCCTCATAACTAAATAAATACATCTTGTAAAAACACACCCAAATTGATGTGTCTGTGGAGCTTCCTTAAGGAGCTTCCAGTCACAAAACAGGCAACAGGCAAAAGAATGAGTTGAATTCGTTCTGTCTTGGAGGAAAGTCCTAGATGCTTTGGGGACCCAGAATATACATTTTCCTTCCAGGTTCAAACTGTACAGAGTTGGGCACAGCCAGGACCAAAAGAATCCTTGAGTACCTATGTTCATGTGCCCAAAATCCTTCAGCAGTTTTGCAGGTCAGACATATGGTGTAGGCAACAGAGTAATGAGCCCAAAAACATGACTCCAAAGTTCTAGGTTGAACAGTTTTCTCATCTCCAGCACCAAAGACTGAACAGCAATTTTGGTCACAGACTGACATTAGCCCCACAGTGAGCCCTGATCCTGGGCACGACATGGTTCTGATCCTGGTACAGATACTGACACAAGGAAAACAGAACCCAAAGCATATGTCCTACCACAGAGTAAATGACAAATATCTATCCATTTCATATCCTAAGAAGAGAAATAGAATTATTGAGTCTTGAATAGTTAAAGCTGGAAGGGTCCTTAAAGGTATTATGCCCCTTTCTATCACATTGTATAGTGCAGAGTGGGAACTCAGCTCACCAAGTGCAGGACTGTATGTGTTAATATATTGTATATAGCTTTAGATCCAAAATCCCTTCTTCCCATTTCTGAATCCAAAAATTAATTTTATCAAACATAGCTGATCTTTATCTTAGAAACATCCAACCAAAGATTTCTCCCAGCCATGAGCTGGTGCTCTCTAATATACTGTCCCTCACCAACCAGAGTGATTCATATAAAGAGTAAGATGGACCATGTTAATCTGTTTAAATCCTCTTTACTGGTTTACTATTGACTTCAGGAGGGAGTCCAGGACCCTCAGTCTCCAGATCCAGCAAGCCCTTCTCCTCTCTAGTCTTACCTCTTGCTCCTCCTTGTATTCTTCACTAAGCACATCATACTGTTTTGTGCTTATGCTCAAGTTGTGTCCATTGCCAGAATGGATTTCTCACTAATCCTTGCCTGAGTAACTCTTCCTTGACCTTTAAGACTCACCTTAGCTACCATCTTTTCCAAGGAGTCTTCCTAGAACAGTCAGCTTAGGTTGGGTTATGGCCTCTTCACCCTGAACCATCCCTATGACTATCCTTAGCATGTCACTGAAACCTTCAATTGGAATGTCTGATTTGTGTGTCTCTACCTTCACCAGTCTGGGCTTCCAGAGGACAGGAACTGCATCCTAATAAATTCTTTCCTCTCAGCATCCAGCACAAACCTGGTGCCATGGAAGCTCTTGGTCAATTCTGATGGAAAAAGAAGGCAATTCTATGATTAACACGCATTGAGAGTTAACTGCATGTAGCAGACATCACATTAGGTGCTTCCCAAGCATGGTGTCATTTCATTCTCTTAATAGCACTGGGGTTTCAGCATGCTTAACAAAGACCCCTCACGCAGAGTATTTGTAGAGACTCCAAGCTTGTATTCCCAATAATATCCAGGAACTGTCCATAGGCCCTGCCCCTAACCTCACTCTCCATTCCAACTCATGGCCTGTGGACTACTGTCTTGCTTTCCACCCTTGTGCATCATACTTGGATTTGTCGCTCTCTCAGGCCCATTCAACTGGGAGCCATGACCACATTCTCTGCCTGTTTTTCTATTTCAATTCCAATCTAGACTCCTGGCTGCCAGCCTCAAAACCAAAACCAGTCTGCATGCCTAACTTGCTCTACCCTAAGGGACAGCCAAGGCACTGCCCCTTAGTGCCAATCCAGCACTACAGGTCCTTGAGTATTTGAGAGGAAACAGCCTATTAAAACGGGCCTTATGACACCCATGATCTAGCAAAGACAAGGGAGCTCATTGAAGGTAAGTAGCATTCCCACACTTGGCTTGGCTTCTGCCCATTGTCAAGACCCAGTTGTAATATGTCTTCTTGAGTGGAAGGCTCATTCTTTCTTCTTTCAGACAGCCCTTGAAGGCCCAACTACTTGTGCAGTTTACACAGTGGTTGAGAGCTCTCCAAGCGGGGGTAGTTACCCAGCACCATCCATCAATGTTCAGCCCAACCTTGGCACAAAGGAGACTAAGGGAGAACAAGGTAGGGGGACAGATAAGTGTCCAGTGAGCTCAAGCTCCCAGCAATCTCCCTCTGATGATAGTGCATGTTCTGTCCTTCCTCTACCTCTGTTGCCAAAAGTACTTGGAATCCCCTTGCATTTTGTTTTGGCACCAAAGAAGCAAAGCTATCAAGTGCATTTTCTTCTCAAGTTTTCTTTGTAATTGATACTAAATCCTCTGTAAAGAAACACAGTCCCTCAGTATCTTAAGGAAAGCTAGTCATGGTATGTTGGTTTAAACAAAGGCATTGTGAAATCCAGGGGAAAGTACAGATCTCTACCCAATTCCCAGAGTCCCTAGAACTAGGCTCAAAGGCAAATTTTTCTGAGGCTATGAAAAGAGAAAGTTTTTTGGTGTTAGGCAAAATTGGGTTAAAAATACTGACTCTACTTCTCTGAAGCTATGGACCTTGCTAAAGAAACCTAAGAGTCATCCCTCCTCCTTGCTCACCCCAGCCGATCTTTCAACAAGTTCAGCCGATTTCACTATCTGAATGATTCTTCTCCAGTCCTTCATGGTTGTAGCTAGTCTGGTGGTTAAGCCCCTAGGTTGTGGAGTGAGACTGTCCGGATTTGAATCTCAGTTTTCTGTTTACTATATCATTTGAGTAATTTACTGAACCCCTCAGTGGCTCAGTTTCCTCATCTGTAAAACGAGGAAGAAAAATGTTTGTTAACAAGATTCAATTGAATATTTCCTATTAAATGCTAGCATAATTCCCAGCCCAGAAAAAGAGCTCACAAACATTAGCTCTATTTATTATCTCTGATTATGTCCTTTGTTGAGGTCATTACCATGTGTAACTCCACATTACCACACATATCCTCTCTACCCTGCCAACTCATATGATCATCCCTGTAAAGTCCCTTGACTGTTTTCTCTCCTTTAATGCTCTTTCTCCAATCTCTTCTTTGTGTCATAATCAAAGCATTCTCTCTCAAAGCAGACGTGAACATATGATGTGCAGATGAGAAAGACTATAATGATGTTCCATTTCTGGGTTATCTGTAGAGGAAGCGTGAGCTCCCTGATTTTGCAGAAAGGGCCCTCAGTTAGCAGGGTCCTGACATACCTTGCGACAATCCTGGGCAATTTGACTGCCTCAGAGTAGACTAGCAAATGTTGCAGTGTTCTACAGCTATTCACTAGTCAAGCAGGGACTTATACTCAAGTCTATGTGATCCCAGAGCCTGTCCTCTGTTCACTAGACTGCACAGCTTCTCTCTCCCTATCCTGGCCATCCATAAATGACAACAAGGGCAGCATCTGATAAGCAGGAAAAGAAAGGTGCATCAAGTGACAAAGAGGAGCTGGGAGGGGGGCATCCTGTCATGGGGAATCTTCCTGGGGAAGCTGCAGTCCTAGGGCCCTGGAGGGACAGGAAATCACGGAAGCTTCTGGAAAGAAAGCCTACTTGATGTAGAATTGTCTGGTGAGAGGAAGTGAGGTTCATGTCTGAGTGGCAACATGTGTCCCTGAGCACTGACAAAGCCACAGGAAGTTCAGAGGTTTTGTTCTAGATTTCAGTTACTGTTACTGAGGTGGTGTAGAGCATTTAGAGCACGTTGGGGTGAACAGCTGTGTAGAAGAATCCCTGATTTGGGAAATCTAAAATGTAGATCCATATCCTCATGGAGATTCCCTCAACTGTACACCATGGATAACACCACCACTCCTGGAGATTTCATAGCTGAACCATCCAACTGCCTGTGGGCAGCCTGAGAGGAGGACTGCGTTCGCTGGCCCACCGTGGGGTCCCACTGCGGTAGTGCCTGACTTGTGGATAATTCTGCCATTTACCATCATAGTGCCTCTGGAAAACTCATCTAAACCACACTGAGCCTCAATTGCTTCTTTTATATAGAGGGGGCAACAGTACCTTTTCTCCCCACTAAATGGTAGCTACTGTTTTTGGGTCTCCCATCCTCATACTATATGCTCCCTTTTCTTAGCCATCTGTGAACAGGAGAGAATGATAAGAAGCTGTGCAGAGAAAGAATTGAAAGAATATTCTCTAAGGGCTGTTTAGTTTTGACATGCCATGCATAAAACAACAGCCAGATTGGACTGTTGCTTAATTCTATCCAAACTGCCAGATAGGCATTTGAATAAGTAATCTAATATATACATTTTTATTCTATTCAATATTCAGGTCGTCTCCTGGTTGGAATGAGTATTCAGAATGATGATTGCTTAGAAACACACCATTCCAAATACGAATGAGAATATTTTTGCAATATTCAGTTCAGCAAGGATAGGGCGGTATGAGATTAGGTTCTGCAAATAATCACATCTTTCACATCTGAGACACCTATGCACATACTTACTACACGCCTTTCTTCATAACCTTGGAAATGCAAATCCCTGGACTCTTAGAGGCCTAAACATGCCTCCTCTGCTAAGACAATTCGCATGTGAAGATGGCAGAACAGAGCACAAACATATGACTTCTCATGTGGTGTTTGAGGCCCTGCTGTGGTGTCCTCCCCATTCTGTAAGCAGTGGTCTGGTCCCCTCACCCTCCAGCAGGGACAGGAGTTCACTACTTCTAAAAGCATACTGAGTAGGTCTGACTTGAAGAAATAGCCATTCACATTGTGCAATCTCCCTATTTTTACATTAATCCTTACTCTGCCTTTTGTTTCTTCTGCCTTGATATTCCCTTTGCAGGGAATACTATCCCTTTCCTTGAAATGAATCCCTATTCCCTTCAACCATAAGTTTGCTCTTCCTTTGTCCCAGTGCAGGGATCTGGAGGGATCAGCCTGGGGGACACCAGGTACAGTGGTGAGCTCTGGCTTCCTCTGCCATTTGGTAGGAAGGAAAGATTTCAAGCAACAGAAGAAAAGGAGCTGATGCCGAGGAAGCTTGCCAAGGTTTTTCAGAAAGCAGAATACCACTGGGGAAAGGAAATATTTGGATTGCAGCAGCATGGACAGAGAGACTTACTATGTGAACTCCTGCCAACATCATTACACCTGCCTCAGAAGGTGCACGTGTGTGCACATGTATGTGTGTGCAAATGCGTGTAGAAACACCAGTACTTATGAATGGGTATTTCCTCTCATATATTCAACAGTGCCTCTGTGGTGCTAGTGCAGAGTAGGTTCCTCACTTGGCCCACTGCCACATGTCTTCAAGATTCACTCAGGTGTAGCCTTCTCTGGGAAGCATTCTTGAAAGTGCTCTCTGCCTTGACTGACCCTGCACCCACAGGAAGCTTTCTGTGCTTTCCTGCGTGTTGTTCATGTCCTTGCTTGTCTGCCCCATTCGACTGTAGCAGCTTCTTGAGGGTCCTGACTCTGTCTGATTCGTCTCTGTCACCCTGTCTGTGCAAGTGTGGGTGCTCTGCGTAAATTGGCTATATAAATGCATTTGAAGAAAGGGACAGTCCTGTTACAGGCTTTCAACATTGTCTGTGCTGCCATGATTTTCTTTTCTTCCTTGTAAGAGGGTAAGGGGTGCAGATGCAGTAGAGCATAAACCCCATAGGGCCCACAGAGGTGGGAACATTTGTAGGGAGATAACTCGGATGAGCCAATGGCCGCTGTCTTGCGAGAGGTGGACATGGGGTTTGATGGTGCTGTTTCTCCATTCCAAGTATGATTTGGTCTGACCATTCCCAGCCACGATCTATTCTCCTCCCTTGCCTGGCCCCTCAGGAGCAGCCATTCCTATAGAGCTGGAACTCACATTTTCCTTCTTTCCAGCCAAGTCACAACTTTTGGATGTTCCTCTTGCAGATGTGTAGGATTCTTGCACACATCTGTAAATCAGAAGGGCAGGGGAAGTTGCTTGGCGAGAGGCCCTGGCTCAGCAGGGGTACTCCACTGGCAACCCCTAAGTTGTGAAAGATTTCCCTCTGTACTGTTTTTGGCCAAGGAGCTCATGCAGAGCTGGGGCTGGGGAGGGCTGCTGGGGCAGGGCAAATGGTGACATCTTCATCTCCTCTGTTGGCTGAGAAATTCAGTGGGCAATTCTTGGGATATAGGACTGGTGTCTGCGACAATGACATAAGGGAAGGAAAGGAAAATGCCTTCATTTACCTATTTGAAAGCAGCCATGGGCCTATTTGTAGAGGAGTCTGCTTTGTTCCAAGCAGTATAAGTGTGTCATCAAATGTTAGGGCCTGTTCCACACCTGAGATCCTTCACTCTTGAGGTCTGGGACCTTGGATAAGACTTTTAACCTATTTTGATATTGGTTTTCCACATTAAAATGGAATGGTAATGGTACCTGCTGCCTGAGGTTAGATTAGATGGGATAAGTCTAATAAAGTACTTAACAGAGTATGTGATAAATGTTGAGTACACATCAGTTCGTTTTGAACACTATGTTTACTGGATACTTACTATGTATCAGGCATCGTTATGAACACCTTAAATATTTTATCTTATTTATTTCATACAAAACCTTGAAGATAACTATTATACTTTTCAATCAACTAGAGTGAGGTACAGAGATACCTGGATACTTCTCAAGGCCACACAGTATATGAAGGGGCTGTTGGAGGCACCTTCCAATGCATAGTAACATTGTTAGAGAGTGCCATGGGGAATGAGGTCTACACTTGTATATGGTCTGGGGTAGATGAGATAACCAAATTCTTGTTCTGAGAGGCTAATATCACAGCTGGAAAGATATGCTGGTTTCTGATCTAATGGGTGAAGTGTGAAAGGAAAAGAGTGAGTTGGAAGGCTGGTAAATAGGAAGGCCAAAACCCAGTTAGCGCAGAGTACCATGGACAGGCCACAGCCAAGGAGTCAGGGTGAAGGCTGAGACTCCAGTGGATAGGCAGAGCTGCCTGGCCCTGGTCGTCACTTTTCCCTCTCTGTGTCCACAGAAGGGGGTAAAACAGGGTACTTCAAACAGTTCATGGAGGAGCTGGTGTTGTGGTGGAGAGGGTTAAGTTGCTGCCTGTGACACAAGCATCCTATATGGGTGCCATTTTGAGACCCAGTTCACTCTGCTTCCGATACAGCTCCTTGCTAATGCATCTGGGAAAGCAGTGGAAGATAACCCAAGTGCTTGGGCCCCTGTACCAACATGGGAAATCTGGAAGAAGCTCGAGGCTTCTGGCTTTGGCCTGGCCTAGTCCCAGCTGTTGCAGCCATTTGGAGAGTGAACCAGTGGATTGAAGACCTCTCTTTCTTTCCCTATCTCTCTGTCACTCTGTCTTTCAAATAAATTTTAAAGAAAAAATTTTTAAAAAGTTGATGGGAAATGGAATTAGAACATAGGTTTATCTTGATATAAAAATTAAAATTCATGCATAGTTTTCCATAATATGCACTTTCTACCAACTTTTGAAGATCCCTCATAATATCTAGATCCTGGGGTGAGCTGAGAACCAAATGAGGCACTGTACAGAAAGCTCTTTACACAATGCCTGGAGCATGGAAAGCACTTAATAAATACATCTAAAGAAAACTATCCAGACTTGTGTTTTGGGAAGATATGGTTCCAGAAAGAAAAATGATATCATCATATTCATCTTTTATTCTGGACTATAAAGGACTGTTGGGCAGATTCCTTGCAGGAGTTTGTTCATATGAATATCCATTGAGGCTGAAATGAATGTTAAGGGGATGTGCGCTAGCCTTATTTTAGGGAAGGAGGAAGGTGACTGTGGAGTGTTTGACCTTGAGATTAGTTTCCTGGGTCAGCCTCATGGACGTGTGTTTGAGCCCCAGAGACAGAGGGAATGCAGGTAGAAGCTATTTCCAAAAAGATTCCAGGCCTGTGAATATTAGCAGGGGAGATGGACATCTGTCTTATTTCTAGATAGCAATGAGTATGGCTTTGGTTGCTAAAGTATTTCTTGTTATGACAGCTTGACATCATAACCAGCAGCACTCTTGGCTGGATCATTGGATTTCTCCTGGTGGGCACTGGGAACCCAAATGATTACTGTAAATGAGTGCCCAGAGGCTGGGGTGATGTGGGGCAACATTAGTTATACATGCCTTGGTCATATCTCAAATCACTCCCGGGGTATCTTTACATTTCTTTTTGCATTTATTCCCCTACTTATGACATTCTGTTGGTCACCAAGTCCTCTTGCTTTATCTTCTCAAATGTTGTGCAACATCACTTCACTGTTCATTTTTATTCTGGGTACGTGATGGGTAGGGTTCACTTCTTCAGTGATTGACAATAGTAGAGGAGTTGATCTATGCTATGTTAATCTATGTAACATGTGGGAAATGTAAGTAGCCTACAAGCATAGATTTGTCCCCTAAACATTTCATCTGAAGACTCCTCAAAACTGTTAGAGAATGAACGAATTCACTGACTCACTCACGGATTTAGCCAGTTAACCAACACACATCTCTGAAAATTTTGCCACAGTGGATGCTGGCTGCTGGGGACCCAGGGCCTCTGTGCTTGAGATGCTTATGCTCTGGAAAGATAAGTGCGCAGCAGAGGGCTATGCACTGAGTAGCCTCCACTGTTGACCATGAGCAGGCTGAAAGAACAATGCAGATCATTTGAGTGAAAAGCCGTTCCCTAGGCCATTTGTTAGATGCTTTCTTTTCCTCGGCTTCTTCTCTGGAAGATCTGTCTACTTGAGAAGGTGAAGAGAGGGTCTGTTCTTCAGGGTTCCCTTTCAGGGAGTAAGGAGAGGGCATGAGCCTTGGGGTTAGCTGGCCTTGGGTTTCAAGCCCAGTTCTACTGCTCATTAATTGTGTGACCTCTATCAAGTCACTTTACCTCACTGAACCTCAAAAAGGGGATAATTTATGCAATGCTTTTAGAACGGTCCTGGACATATACTCAGTAAACGGAAGTGATTTAATTTGAAACTTCAACTTTGAAGATCTCTGTGAGTGAGATCCCAGTGGAAAGAACGGGCCATCAAAGAAGGAGGTACATTTCTCTGAAGGGAGGAGAGAACTTCCATTTGACTATGGCCTTGTCTAAATAAGGTCAGAATTTGTGAACTCAAGAGGCTTCCATAGCCTTGGCAGCTCATGACAAGAGCCTCGGGTGATTACTGACGTCATAAATAAGAGTGTCAGTTGTTAAATCAACAGCAGGAGTCACTGTGCACCTACTCCCCATGTAGGATCTCTGTCCTTACTGTGTTGTACTATGAGAATTAATGGTAAAACTAGTCTTCAAACAGTACTTTATACTTTGTGTGTCTGTGTGGGTGCAGTCTGTTGAAATCTTTACTTAGTATATACTAAATTGATCTTCTGTATATAAAAATAATTAAAAATATATCTTAATGAAGAATGGGATGGGAGAGGGAGTAGGAGATGGGATGGTTTGCGGGTGGGAGGGATGTTATGGGGGAAAAAGCTGCTATAATCCAAAAGTTGTACTTTCAAAATTTATATTTATTAAATAAGTTTTCTAAAAAAATAAAAAAAACTTCTACTTTGTCAAATTTTGTTACTGTCAATAAATAAATGAACTGTACTGTGATTTTGGAGTTCATCTGTTCCAACAGCCTAGCTGAGACTAGAGATTAATAAAAAGGGTAAGAAATGTGGCATTCTCATGGCCGTTCACCTGAAGCAACCATTTCAGAGCTGATATTTTATTTTATTTCTCTTTTAAATTCCAAGTCTCTAATTTGACCTTTGGAGGATGCTAGTTGGTAAAAGGCCCAGGCTTTACCACATGCTGATTATATGCTATGCTTGGGTCCAGTCCCTACATATGGAAAAGGACAACAATATTTGTAACTGATCCTGCATGAAGGCCTCTCCCTCCTCTTCCCCCTAACCCCAGCTCTTTGGCAAGCATCAAGAATAAACAAGAGCACATGTGGCAGGAGCATTCTCCCTCTGGCTGTTTTGCCAACAGATGGGACATAAAAGGTGATCTTCCCCCATTCTGATCCTCAGCAGATTGAGGGTGGGAGATGGGGGTGGGTGCTGGGTGAAAAAAATGCATGTTCTTATGGCCAAACCATGTGTGCCATGGCGTCTGAGAGCACAGAGGCACTTCTAAGACCACCAAACATTGGCACATGATTTTTCTAGGTGTGTTGGGGAAGAGGATTGCCCAGAGTCAACACAGCTGTCTAGTGATAAAGCCAAGATCCAAGATACAGGCCTCTCAGGTTGCCAGTTTGGTGCCTTCTTCATGTTCCTGGGCATCTTTGTTTAACCATCTAGATTGAGTCTTCAGAGAATTCACGGAGAAGACAGAAGTTGGGCCTAATGCTTGAGGTGACAATTGTGATGCTTGTATCTCATTTTGGAATGCTTAAATGCCCAAGTTCAAGTCCCTGGCCACTGAATTCAGCCTGGACCAGCCCCAGCTATGGTAGGCCTTTGAAGAATAGAACTAGCAAATGAAGAACACTGCCTATGTCTATATGCCACTCTGCCTTTCAAATAAATAAACAAAAAAATTATACGTTCATAGAAAATGTATAAGAAAACAATGCATAGATTTCAAAAATTTTTGCACCAAAATAAACTTATTTTTTAAATAAATTTCTCATAAACTTTTAAAAGTGTGCCTGTAAAGTGGCTTCCTATTTTGAACTACATCAAATATAAATGTTATGGATTCAGCATTCAGGGGTTAAGATATCTGATCCTCGCTCTACTTTTCTAGACTTATTTCAGACTAAAAGGATAACTTGAACTGGTACTTTCTGCTCTTGAAAATTTAATCTAGATTTTCCCATCTTTATTTTTGTTTTTGTTTTTATAAATGCCTCCTTTTCTTCTGTTCTGGGATCCTGGTTTGTAGTTAGACACATATATCTTTTTAATTCTGCCATGCTCCAGTTTCTGGCCGAGGTTCAGCCTTATCCATTAGAGTGCTTCTCAGGGGCTTATCTAAGTAGGGCACATTGTGTTGTTTCATATGGGACATTATGGGAATGGGTGAGATCTGATTTTAGAGCTTCCTACTGGAGTCTCTGATCACAGCCTAGTAGGCAGGCATCAATAGGGTCTGAGATGAAAGATAGGGAACCCTCCTGAAGCTCTTATACAGATATTGGGTAACTATGGGAGATAAATTGGAAGGTCAGGCAGAAAGGTAAACTCAGGGAGGTCTGTCCAGAAGCCAGGGCAGCACATCCAAAGAAAGTGATGGGAGGCTACCACCTGAAGTTGAGACAGATGATGAATGTGGGTGCTCTTGCATGGTTAGGACTTTATAGTTAGGGAATTGGCTTAGGGGCATCAAAATGGACAGAGGTTCTGAGAGGATGAGTCAAATCAGTAGGTATTTCCCAAGGCTGAGAGTTAAAGGAAGCCACAAAACTGGAGTTAGGAGGGTATTTGGGATCTTAGCAACAGGGATGCATACTGTGCTGTAAGGGAGAAATGGGTATGATTTTTTTAAAAATGAACAGCACTTTTGGTGGCTATGGGTCATAAAGAACAGAAGGAAGAAGTAGATCACAAGGTTCATCTTGACTCACAATAGGAACACTGGGTCATACATTTCCCCTTCCTAGATTACACTGCACTGGACTGGCCATACTCAGTCATTTCTTAATTTTTCATTCATTGAGCTCTTCCCAGAACCTTCTCTGTTCCAGATTCTGGGATAAACACTGGGAAAACAGAGATGAAACAGGTACATCCATGGCTTTTCAAGTTTTCAGTGCTTGGGGAGAAACAATCATGTAAACTAAAAAAATCAACAAAAACAGAAACAACAACAAAAAATGTGGAGTAGCAAGTGCTGTGAGACATGGATGCCAGTGTGGCTGCGTTAGAAGAGGCACCTAACCCAGACTACTAGACTGGGGCAGAGTGGCATGGGGACAGGAAGGCATGGATAAGGAAAAGTTTCTCAAGGAAGGCATGATGTCGGCTGAAAGAGGCAAGGAATTTGGTTTGTGATAGAGATGGCGTTGAATTCTTTTAGAAAGACACAGGCAGGCTTGGCCAGAAAAACCAAAGCACTTCAGTTCATGAGCAGAGCTCAGCAATGGGACATTCTTAGATGTCTAGTTTAGCAAGCAAATGGTATCAGAGAAGTCTAGATTTTTGAGGTTTAAGAGAAGAGAGAAGAGACTCTAGGCTCCAAGGAAGAGGCTGACCCTATCTAAAGGGAGCCTAGACTCAACGAGGGAGGCTTCGTGTGCAAGGGTACTGCAAAATGTTTAGGGGATAATGGAAGTAAAAAAGTTTTTTTTTTTTAAAAATTACTTTCAATTGTTAGGGCCTTTCTTTTTATTTTATTTTAAGATTTTATTCACTTATTTGAGAGGTAGAGTTACAGACAGAGAGGGAGAGACAGAGAGAGAGAGAGGTCTTCTATCTGCTGGTTTACTCCTCAAACGGCCACAATGGCTGGAGCTGGGCCAATCTGAAGCCAGGAACCAGGAGCTTCTTCCCGGTCTCCCATGCAGGTACACTTGGGCCATCCTCTACTGCCTTCCTGGGCCACAGCAGAGAGCTGGACTGGAAGAGGAGCAACCGGGACATGAACCCACAACCATATAGGATGCCTGCGCCACAGGCAGAGGCCCAGTCTACTACACCACAGCACCAGGCCCCAGAGAGGTTTATTTAAGTGTAAATATTTTGAGATTCATGCAGGTTCTTCATAATATGTGTTTTCTATGAACTTTTTGAAGACCCTTTACATGATCTCATTTTACCATATCCACAATCTGGCCACCAGGACTCTTTGCATTAGGGTTTGGACTGAGTGCTCCTAAGAATAAAATTTTGCTTTCTTCTCATGGGTCATGTTTGTATTTCCATCTCTTGGAGCCTTGATGAAAAGGAAGAACTGGTCATGGAGCAGAATTGGGTGTAGCAGATCTGGGTGTTATAGTTACTACCTTCTGTGGACTTCTTTGCTCCTTTTTCTCTGGCTCTGATGAGGATTTGGGGGGGCAGCTTTTCTCTTAAAATAAAGGAGAAGTTAGGACACTGAGGATAATAGAGAAGGAGTTAGGAGTTATAACGTTTCTAGATCATTTGAGCCTCACTAACTTGGGATATAAGATGTTCATTTCAGTTCAGCTTAGCTCAGCTCAGCTCAGGGGCATCCTGCACTGGGAGTTTGAGCCAAAATCCTAGGTTATAAAGATAACTGACTTATCTTGCAAATATATTTACCTCAGTGAGCTGCCAGGGAGAGTTGGCTAAGATGAAATTTGTGTATTTTTGATTCCAGACTTCCCTGGCTACCACAGATGCATAAGAACTTTCCTTGTGGCTGAGCTCTGTGTGTTAATTACTTTTGTTGGGACAACAGGTGTTGGCTATTTTAATAATAATGGTGATTTTTCAAGGTAGAATACTTGACCTCTTGTTCAATCACATTTTTCCTCTCCCCTTTTGCTCCACTGTTGAACAGAATCGTGAGTTGAATCCCAGAGGGTCAACCAGGGAGGGTAAGCTACCAGGATAATGGCATTGATGGCCTTTTGTGGAGCATCATGGCGCACTGACAAGATCATCAGTAGGAGTTGGATGGAAGGAATCTTGACTCTGTGCTTAGCTCACCAGCTGAGAGGCTGTCAACGAACGGGTCACTTCACTCTCAGTTTCCTCATCTCTAAAAATATGCAAAATAATTCCTACCAGGTAAGACCTTTCAGAGAGTAAATTATGTTGAATTCTTCAAGAGTTGAGCCTGTTTTATATTCCTCCTTGTACCTTCTGCACCTAGGGACTACATGGCACACAGTACATAGGCAGGAAATGGTAGCAGGTAGTAATATTTATTTGAGAAGGAATTTATTCTGAAAATTCAGTCAGTTCAAGAAAGGAGAAAAGGGAAAGACCATCTTGTTCTTCACCACGTGGATCTGGAATCAGAGAGGCAGGCAGGTTAAGAGTTCAAGGCAGTTCTCGTTGCAACACTAATGTTATTAACTGTTAATCATCTGCCTGTTGCTATCATCTCTGCTCAGAGTCAGATATGCTCTCTTTTTGAAAGCAAATCCTGTTCTCTGAAGCATCTTTAATGTAATTAATGTATTTCATTACCTTTGTTCCGGCATTAGCTGCTCAAACTAAATAAAACATGGGCAGATTTTGGCTCTCTATTAGGGAGCTGGTGTGCGTGCGTGCATGTTTGTGTGTGTGTGTGTGTGTGTGTGTTTGGGGAGAGAGAGAAATTGAAAGAGACAGAGAAAAGGAAAAGAGACTGAGAGAAATATGGCCAATTCTATTGATTTATAGAATTTGCTATATAGAGTTATAGTTAAACATATATGTCAGGTTAGTAGTAGTTAGATCAAGGGCATGTTGAGCAATGGAAGCAACTTTTGAAATGGTTGCACTGTCTCTTTGGGTTGGGCCTTGATCCAATCTGAGACTGTCCCTTTATGGCTGAATACCCATATTTTGCTCTGCCAAGTCAATTTAAAAAGGAGCTCAAACAGCACTATGGAGGCACATGGCTTCCGTATTTAGCATTTGTAGGAATGAGAGAAGGACTGACTTTCTGTTGCATGCAGCACAATAGAAGCCTGAAGGAACTTTTAACCAGATGGCCTCACAAGCAAGAAACTCATCTTGTTTCTGAAAAGATGAGGGAAATGCACCCTGCCCCCACCCCTGCTTGCCCGAAACCTCAGGGTGTGGGGGTCAGAACCCCATTTCCCCAGTGGATTATGAGAGTTTCTCCCTACTGGCAGTAAGCATGCAACCTGTGTCACTTCTCAACTCTTTCAAGAATCTTGAAAGATGCTTCTTCATACATACAGGCATTCATTCAACAAATATTTGAGTGCCAACTATGTGCCCAACAGAGATTAGCAAGAGATGGTTCTGTCTATAAAGCACTCACAATCTAATGAAGTAAGAAGACAGTATAACACAGCGTGATACATGCTATGATGGAGATTTGTGCAAACAGCTGTGAAAACACAGAAGGGGAGGGGCTTCACACTAGCCAGACTAGTGTGAAGAGAGTGATTTAGACTGAGTGACCAACATGGATAAAAGCCAGAAATGAGAGGGAACTTGATCTACTCTACAGATGGAAAATACTTGAGAATAGTTTGTGCACAAAGAAGAGAAGCTGTAGCAGTGGGGAAAAGTAAGATTGGGGAAATGTTTCTATACGTGTTTTATGGGGGCAAGAGACAGTCCCCTCCCATTCACAATGCACGTTTTTGATGTTGCTATTTCCCAGGGATCCCTAATTGTTAGGGTAGTGTACTTTAAGTTTGGGCATCAGACAGTCCACTTAGGACACTCAGTTGATTCCATCAACCTCCAAAATTAAGTGAGACAGTGGCTATAAAAACTTAACATACTCCAGTCACTTCATGGAATCAGAAGACTTGGTTTATCACCCAGATAAATCCAATATAAAGTTGGGAAAGTTATTTAACTATCCTGGACTTCAGTTTCTTTGTTTATCAAATGGGTATGATAATGGAGGGCATTAAATAATTTTGTTATTCTATTTATGAACTAAGACATGATGTCAAAGTGAAAGTGTTTATTAATGCTGCGGATACCTGGATCTATTCCATTTATGTGTGTGTCTGGATCAAGTTGTCCCTCTTCGCACACTGATGAGCTGGAGTATTGCCAACAGCTCTGGTCAGCTAGAATTCCAGTTGACCACACAGGCTGGCTCTCTGCTGCCCCCACCTGTCTGGAGCCAGCTCCCACAGTAGCTAAGAGGACAGGAAGCCCAGGCTGGTGCAACTTTGGCTGCTCTCCTACACTTCCTGACACAGGAGGAACAGGAAAGCATAGCACCAAGGGTCAACCTCTACCCATATCTCTTCCTAGTATGTTTATGTGTGCTCATAGAAGCACCGGGGATATGCAGGTCCATTTTGGGTGAGTGGTAGAGGTTGTGTGGTCAGCAGGCAAAATGCCAAGACATTCCTGTCTTGGTGACATCCAAAGCCTCTGAGAGTCTGCAGCCACACCAGGAATATTCTCAGGATTAGGCCAAATTCATATCTGAGAGACAGCTTTGGAAAGACCACCCACCATTTTCCTTCTAAAGCAAATGATTTTACCAGCTCCCTCGCTTCCAGCTGTGCAAATTGGTTAATTACAAAGGCTATAATTTGCAATCAATATTATCTCCTTGGCATCTACTTCACTGAAGGCAAATATTTATGGCCGCATATGAAAAGGGGCACACTGTCTTAATTAGGAGCTATGCATAGAACAGTGGGCTAAGTGATTCTTAGGGCACTGATGTCAGATTTTGCTTTTTGGGTCTGTAATATTTGGGGGAGAAAACACAAGCAGATGCTAGATCAAGGCCGTGATTTTTACAGATTCGGTAAAAACAACCACAGGCACTGATCCCAAGAAACCAATCTTAAACAGAGAAATGTTGTATGTGCAAAGATGCCTGTCTTAGAATTGTTTATAATGGTGAAAAAATACTCATGTAAATATTCAGCAGAAAAAAGGTGAATTAGCTATTATTTACTTGATGGACTATTATCCAGCCAATAGAAATAATGGCTGTGAAAGCTACCTATTAACATGGAAAATTCTTATGTTATACTGTTAAGAGAAAAAAGAATAAAAAAAAAAAAAAAAAAAAAAAGTAAGTGGTCAAACACTTTCTTTAAAATAGGCACAGAAAAAAAAAAAATCCTGGAAGGAAATCATCTCTGTGGCAATGGTGGTAGCCTTTGAGCATTTTCATTCTATTTTTATTATATTTTTCTTGGATGAATGTGTGTTCATTTCACAATAAAAAGCAGAGGAAATGGTTGGTTGTACGGGTAACTTCACAAAGTCACTCGGAGGCAAGTGAGGAAGCCAGCTTGCATAATGACATTACATTCCTTGCAGTCAGGAGACGAGTGATGTGGCCTGCCCCACTACCAAATGTCTATCTTTGCCTTCAGGGCTTCATGGACTATTGGGGAGGTTCCTCTGCAGTGTGAAAGAGTACGGGGGGAGGGGGCACAGAGCAGGCTCCTAAACCAACCCGGATGTAACATACAAACTGCATTGAGAAGGATGAGGAATCAGTGAGAAGAGAAAACATTCTGGGAAAAGGACACAGGGCAAAACATTTGGAGGATGTGAAATCACCTGTCATGTGTTTAGAGTAACCGGTAGGTCCTACACTGCGGCCGAAATGTCGGGTGCGTGGAAATGAGTGATGGAAGGGCTCTGAAGGCCAGCTTCTGAAGGGCCCTGCGTGCCGCTCTAAAGCCATGATCCTGGGATAGAGGCTGGAGGGCTGGGGTTTATTCTGAAACCAATAAGGAGCCACTAGGAATGTTG
The DNA here is from genome assembly GCF_051225735.1 of Oryctolagus cuniculus. Taxonomy (NCBI): domain Eukaryota; kingdom Metazoa; phylum Chordata; class Mammalia; order Lagomorpha; family Leporidae; genus Oryctolagus; species Oryctolagus cuniculus. Next base: position 124,762,763 of record NC_142873.1, on the reverse strand, counting down.
AGCATGGGTAGGAAATTGTCAGAGTCATGTACCCAGAACACTCTCTGGTTGCTGCATGTGAAGTAGACAGGCATACAGGTTAAAATCAATCAGGTTTGTGAGCTGGAAGACCATACCTTCACCACGCCCCTGCGTGACCTCATGCTCCTACCTGGCTATACCTGGGTGCCCACCAGCCAATCAGGTTAATTAACCACTCCCCTTTGGAAGTGGGTTAAACGCCTGGGTGTGTCTGGCCCTGCTCTCTTCCCTGGCCTCTTGCCAGGAGGTGGCTTGCTGTAGCCCTGTGCCTTTGGACCACACGCCCTAGGCTTCCTGGCCTAGATGCTCCTCCACATGGCCAGTTCCTGGTGCTCAGTATGAACCCCTATTCACCTCTCTCTCTCTTAAATAAAGCTCTCACTCTTCTGTGCATCTTTCTCACTAAATAAAAGCTTAAAATGTACCATGCTGCCTCATTTATCTGTGCCAATATTTAGGATTCTTCTCTAAATATTAGGCAAGAACCCTCTTGGGCTTATTAATATTGGGGATTTATTAATAAGCACATGGTAATATCATATGGCACCCCAAATTCCAGTAGCATATGTGGCACCCCAGATGGCGCTTCTGGAGAACTTTAAGGGGCCACATTTTCGTATAAATTTTAGGGGGTCATCTCTAATTTCACATGGACTTGGGGATGGATTTGGGGTGGATTTGTGAGGGACAGAAGCAAAGATTGAAGACAGGCCAATTTGGGGACTACATGTTTTTTCTTATTTGTGGTAGTTAATGTACAGAGAGAGTATTAAAAATTCTACCATTTTACAATTAAAAAAGAAAGAAAGGAAGGAAGGAAGGAAGAAAAAAGGAAGGAAGAAAAAAGGAAGGAAGGAAGAGGGAAGGAGGAAGGAAGGAGGGGAGAGAAGTGCCATTATTTTCTTAGAATTGTATCTGTGAACTACATAAATCTGTTTTATTTATATTAGCATCGCATTGGAAATAAAAGTGCAAAAAATGAACAAACTGAAAACCAAGAATGCCCAGTGTGAACTAAGGAATGCTAGCTTTAGACCAGGAAGAGCAAGCTCCAGAATGGGTAGTGTTTTGATTTCTAGAACTTCAAGATGTTCTTAGTTTCTTGAAAGATTCTTAATAGGATTTAGTCTATACACCAATGGTGTTTCTGTTCTCTTTAAATTATTCTTGCCAACGGGTTGTCCAGCTTCTTTTTACACATATCCAATGAATGGTAGGGATCTCGCCACCAAAGAAAACTGGTGGTAATACTATTCTTAAGTCAAGAAGTTCTGCTGTGCCTAAGTATGGCTCCCAGTAGCTCTACCCTCTAATCATAGTTCTGCCTCATGAAGCCACACAGAACCATTCTGCTGCCCTATATTGTGTTCTATACTTTTATCTGATGCAATCTTCCCACCAACACTTCAAAGCAAGCCCAATTGTTATCGTTTCTTTACTGGTGGAAAAACTGATTCAAGAAGCTATGTGGAGACAAGGATCAGATCCCTCTCCTAGATTTTGTCTTCTCCATCCTCAGGTTCTTCTGACTCCAGTGTGCTGTGGTTCTGAGTACCTTTTTGTCCTGGGCACTTCCTTAGAAAACACTCCAACTTAAAGCTCAGGAATCTGAAATGGACATTGCATTCCCCAGAAACCTGTAATTGTTGCAGAATAGAGAGGGATGGGTCATCGCCCTTATCATGGTTAATTAATTAATCAATTAATGAGAAGCTGGGAGAGAGAGAGAGAGAGAGAGAGAGAGAGAGAGAGTTCCTGTCCCTGGTTCACTATCCAAATGCCAGCAACAGCTGGGGCTTGGCTGAATCAAGGAGACGGGAACTCAATCCAGGTCCTCCATGTGGATGGCAGGGGCCAGATTACTCAAGACATAATCTGCTGTCTCGCAGGGTCTGCACTGAGGGAAGCTGGAGTCAGGGGCTGGAACTAGAAATTGAATCCAGGAACAATGGTAAAGGACATCTTAATCCATTATGTCCCATAATCCCATATATGCAATGCCTATAAAACTTAAATTGAGCAACAAATATGAAATTTATGGTAACTCTGAAATAAATATCATGCTTTTAGAGTTTGATTCTTTTGAGAAAAGTAACAGATGGATGATAAGTCCAAACGCCTGCCCCTAAGTAAAGCAGATTGTTCTCCCTAATGTATGTGGGCCTTAGCCAATCAGCTGAAGCTTGAATAGAACAAAAACAGCTTAATAATGAAATTATTCCCTGAATATGAGGGAAATCAATGTGCCTGACTGCCTTTGACCTAGGGCATCACTTTCATCCTGCCTTCAGACTTGAACTGGAATATTAGCTCTTCCTGGGTCTTGAGCTGTTGATACTGAAATAGTAGCACTGGTTCTCTTAGCTTTCAGGTTAATGCTATACTATTGGCTCTGCTGGACTTCTTGCTGTTGACTGCAGATCTTGGGACTTGTCCGTCTTCATAAGTGCATAAGCCTTACATGAATATCATTACACACACATGCAACACAGCACACATTCCTTGCTAGTTCTGTTTCTCTGGAGAACCCAAGCATTACTCCTCCTTGTTCTTATAGTTAGACTTCTAATAATGCAGTCTGTGGTCACACTGACCTTTCTGAAATCTACACTGCCTCATTGGTATTGGATTCATCCTAATAAGAAGCAAAAGCAGGATGAAAGTCTACATCTCAGGGTCCCAGTCCAGGCCCGTTTCACTCTACCATACTGCACCAAAACGTACCAGGCCCATCTGAGGTTAAATTTCCCTTATTGCCTATACCAGTTTTTCTGGCAACAACACTTTCAAGATTCTAGAAGGGCATAGGCTTGGTTTCTTCATGAATACATCTAACTATTCACTACATGGTTATCCATTAATAAAGTTTTTCTTCCTTGTAATAGTGTGATTTCAGTAGGCACAGTCTGAAAACAAACTATGTTTCTCATTGCGTCTATCACCTCTGGCTCCCTTTGATGTAGCTAAGGTGGCTCAATAGACTAAAAGATGGTGCCAAACAATTAACCAGAATCCCCTGGTAAGTAAGGTAGCCCTACCTGGAGACCAGTGCACACTCAAGGCTGCCTAGACTCCAGCACCAGAGCAAGGGTCAGGTGGGATGGGCTGGTGACTCAAAGACACAGGTCCCCATCAGTTCCCTTTTCTAATTCTCTCCTTTTCCCAAGGCCTCTGATTAGAATGCAGCTCCTTTTCCCAAAAACCTAGTGGTGATGCTCCCTGTTCTAGACAGTGCTTCCTACTCTCTCCTTGGTTCTGACACATCACTCTGCTCACATTTCTAACTGACTCTGACTTATTGTAGTACATTTCTTCACTCCTAGTCTCCCTTTGGGCTTCCAAAAGTTACAAATCAAGTCTGATTATTCTATTTCTCAGTCTCCAACACAAAATATGGAACAGAACAGGCACTGAAGTATGAGTACTTGGTAATTTGGAAATCAAGTCTGTTTATTTAATCTCTAAACCAAAACTCCATTGTCAGACCTTAGTTTTGGCATCTATGGATTGGGAATATCTGTTTATTTGAATTATAACTTATGAATATGAAGGTATTTCAAAAAGTTCATGGATAAGTAGAATTAAACATGTTTATTTTGGTGCAAAGTTTTTTTGAAATACTTGCATGGTTTCTTCATAGTACACATTTCCATGCATGTTTTGAAGACCACTACATTGTGAGAGAAAGATTGTGGGACTGAGGGTCTGTGTGGGTGACATCAACGTAGTCAGTTACCTTCTCCCAAGATTGTCAAGACCGTGATCCCTCCACAGGCTGGCCATATGTTTATTTGAGTTCTTCTTCCCTCCCCCCACTTTCTTCTTGCCTCCCTGTTTTCACTGAACCCCTTGGGCATATAATGAAAGGAAGGTCAACCCCTATTCTTTCTTCAAAGAGCTCACAATAGGGGAGGCAGATATCTAGCATTCCAAGAGCAGGGATCCAGAAAACATGGGGACTGTGTGAGCATGGAGGAGTAAACTTTACCGAGGCCCACATGGTCAGAGTACACATCCTTTAAACAGAAGTCAGTTAATTTAAGACTGTTCTGGGCGCAGACATAGATTTGTCAAGATAAGGGAGATGAGGGAGAATGGAGGACATCAAAAAGGTCAGAGTGGGGGCCAGTGCTGTGGTGCAGTGGGTTAACACCCTGGCCTGAAGCGCCAGCATCCCATATGGGTACCAGTTCTAGTCCCAGTTGCTCCCCTTCTGATCCAGCTCTCTGCTATGGCCTGGGAAAGCAGTAGAAGATGGCCCAAGTGTTTAGGCCCCTGCACCCATGTGGGAGACCCAGAAGAAGCTCTAGGCTCCTGGCTTCAGATCAGCACAGCTCTGGCCGTTATAGCCATTTGGGGAGTGAACCAGCAGATGGAAGACCTCTCTCTCTCTCTGCCTCTCTCTCTGTAACTCTAACTTTCAAATAAAGAAATCTTTAAGAAAAAAAGTCAGAGTGTAGAATATTGAGGTGAAGCATGGTAAAGGAGATGGTGTTTGGTTAAATGTGAAAATATAAGACTGGAAGGGCAGACAGGGGACAGTCACACAGGGCTTTGAAATTAACTATTAGGAGGTATTGGCCTCTACTCATCAATCAATGGGAATTGGGGAAAGGAGTCTTTCTGGGGAAGTAACACACCTAGATGTGCTCCTCAAAGGACTGAACCAAGAGCAACTGGGGAGGACAGGGTTCTGGATCTGCCATCCTTGAGCTTAAAGTTAATAGCTGGAGAGCCTGACCTGGAGAAGAGAAGAGGTGGATGTGGGCCTGGTTGCTCTCTTCAAAGTTGAGGCACTGCCTGGAGGAAAGGAACACTGCTCTGGATGTTCCAGAGAGCAGTGGTGACATGAGTGGGTGTGATTGACTGGCCCAGAATCTCGGCTTTGCTGCCTGCTACCTGTATAAACCGGGGAGGTGCCTTAGCTTCATGGAGCCTCAGCTTTTCCATTTGTAAACTTAGAACTGTAATACTGACTTCAGCATGTTGCTGTAAGGATTAAATGTGAAGACAGACATCAAGTACCAGCACATGTTTGGCACATGGAAGATGCTCATGCTAGCCCTTTATGACTCTAAACATGAATACTGAGATAGAGTGAGAAGCATGTTGGCAGTGGGAATATGGAGGCAGGAGGGAAATGAGAATAATTTCAGCTTCAAACACAAACATAATTCCGTTTGCTTCCTATTTTGGGGATTTCTGCGGAGGCCAGGAGGGAAGGAAGGATTCCCATTTTAGCGCAATCCGCCTTCTCACTGGGGCTGCAACTTCCAGTACTCCAACCAGCCTCTTGAATGAGCTTTAGAGAAGATCAGTCCCTGAACTGATCTTAAGGATATCAGAGTTCTCTTTCAAGGGTCCATTTAAATATTCTACCTTAGGAAAGCTGACCCTGATGGCCTAGTGTATTTAGGACCTTGGAGTATAATTTCTTATTGCACCATATATTTTTCTTTAACAAATATAGTTTGTCCTCATGTATTTATGTGAATTTAATGCTTTTCTTCTTTCCCATGAAGGCAGATTATTTTTGTGATGTATTGTATTGCCAGTGCCACAGTAGGGACTTTACTCATGGTCTGACTAAATGAAAAAAGTGCATGAATAACTGAAAAAGTAGGAACCAAGGGGAAAGGGTATTTTCAAAATAGAAAACAGCATGAGCAGAGGCACAGTGGTGGGAAAATGCAGCATCGATGAGAAGCTCAGTGTGTCTAAGAGATAAGGATGGGAAAGTCTTTTGGGGGCAGTCTGCAGAAGTCCCTCAGTGGCCTGCTAAGGACACAGGGCTGTGAGCTGTGGGCAGTGGTGAAGTACTGAAGGTGTTTAAGCAGAGAAGTCCCTGTGCTGGGAGACTTGGAGGGGAGAAATGGATGAGCTCCCTTCTGCTTCTAGACTCTCTCTCTAGTCCAGGACCTCCATTTTGTATCTCAGAGCCCATCTTCCTTCTACAACCACAGCCCACAATTCAACACAACAGAACTTTTTCTTCTAATAAGTGCCTTTGCTGCATTTAAGCCCCAAGCTTCAAGGAACAATTCTATCCCTAAAACCCCAGGTTGTGGTGGTCTCCTTCTTGTAGTCACTTAGATAGCTCTTCTCTGCACAATCAAGTCCTTAGCTTGTGTCAGAAGATTGGTTGGCCATGGCTGCTATCATATGCCTCAGTTTCTCATTCTATAAAAAAATGGGGTTGATAGTAAGTTGCATCTATCCTCTCAGCGATGGTAGGAGAATTAAACAAGAAAAAGGGTGGGAAAGAGTTTGCTGAATTGTATGGTATTGTTAAAGCCATGTAACATTACCATAAAGTATGGAAGCTGATACTCTGGACCAAGGCACATTAGCACACATTCATAAAGTGTGTGTATGTTTATATGTGTGTCCCAACCCCAGAACACCACTCCAATCCTCTGTACCATAAACCCAACCAATAGCAGATTTGTGGTGGGACACATAAGCTTCATTTGGTGAACCCCAGGGTCTAAAGATCAGAAGAACTGATTATGAAATTTCTGCAAATAGCCTCGTGGCCTATGAAAGAAGGCATCAAGCGAGAACCTATTGGAAACTTGGAGGTTATAAATCTTTCTGGAGAGCAGACTGAATAAATGGTTTAGGCAGGAGAATAATTTACAACTTAAGCTTTGTCATGTTTCTCTGAATTAGGTGTTTCCATGACTTGCTGCCAGCAAATTGCCTCTTTGAGCCCAACCTTTTGAACTCTACAAAACTCCACCATTGCTGAGGCCTTATGATTAACAGGAGGCCCTCAAGGATTCAGCTACTGTGTCCTTCCCACCCTGAACCTCCACTGCATCACATCAGACTCTCTTCCCCTCTTCTTTCTGAGTTCTGCCATATGGGACTACTTCCAATCCCCAACCAAGCTCTGTGCTCATGCCACTGTGCTGTTCCCACTGCCTGAATGCTCTTTCTCCTTCCCTACTAATCAATGTCTTGCTTGTCTTTCAAGAACCTGATCCATTGTTATCTTTTCTTTGAAATTTGCCTTGATTTCTTAAGGCAAAATTAATCTCTCTTCTTTTATTGCCTCCATAAGATATTACTGTACTGAATTTTTATTAGGTAGAAAGTCTGTTATACATGAATTTTAGTTGGCTTGTTTCCATATTTTTCCTCCATTATATACTCTTTCCAACCACAGTGTCTAGCACAGGTCTTGATATAGCTGATATGCTTAATATATAAATACATATTTATTGACTAAACAAATGAAACAGAGGTATGAAGGGAATTGATTTTTACTGCTATTCAAATGGCATGCAAACACTTTGTAGATACTGACTTACATCCTGGCTCTCCCCAGATTCCAAAGCCATGGGCCTTTGAACACAGCATCCTCTGCTCATGCTATAGAAAATCCCTAGAAGCCCACTGGGGTGAGAGAAAGCTCTGTTCTCAGATCTCATACAACCGGCCACTATCCACTCTGTTCTCAGATTATCTGGCTTCCTGTCCTGGCTCTCAGTAACTGATCATGAAATTATCGACTTCAACTCAAGACAAGTTAATTTCCTGAGTAACTGCTCTGTGGAGGCGTGTGACTTCTGCATACTTCCTTGTTTGGAAAACTCCTTCAGGTGCGACTGTAGACAAAAGCTGCTCTTAACTGAGTACAGTCAGGACAGCTAGGAGCTTTTCCTCAGGCTAGGGGATGAGACAGATTTCATGTGGGTATGTTCATTCACAAATGAGGCCATGACAGGGCAAAAGTTGGGGCATGAGCAAAGAGGTAGCATTGCCATTTCTGCTGAAGGTGAAGTTCAATACCAGGATAGTGATCTCATGCCAAAACATCAGACTGTATAAGCAAAAAGCCAGAGTATTCTCCATGATGGACATGGAGGTGTCTCGAGCAGTGGCTGAGTCTCATCCATGTCCCCAGCTTTGGTTTTGTCAGGTAACTTGAGCTTCTGGGTCCAATACTACCTGATTTCCCTTTGCCTCTTAAGCTTAGGGTGGCAATGTCTTCCTGCTGCTGCTAACTTTTGGATTTCTTCAACATTCCTTGTTTGGCTTCTGAACTGATGCCAATTCCCTGCATTGAATTATCTTTGTTTTAAATATGTGGAGTGTTTTTTCTTTGGTTGTACATTAACTGATACATCCACATTTGGATGAAACAAAATTATGGAAATGATGCATGATAACAACTCATAATTAGCCAAACAATTTACTGAAATAATAATGGTTGCTCCCAGCAGGTTGTACCATAGGTGCTTCTACATTGCCAGTTTCAACCCACTCCCTAGTTGTGGCTAAAACTCTAGTGTCCTCTTTCCTCTCATATTTGAATTGTAAGAAAATAAGACTGATATTATCATAGAAACAAACCCACCTCATGTAAAAAGTAAATGATTTTCAAACCTTAGTATTTTCACCATTGTTACTAGCACTGTGTATGTGTGTGTGTAAGAGAGAGAGAGAGATCTTACAATCATTATTTTTAAAAGATTTATTTATTTATTTGAAAGAGTTACAGAGAAGCAGAGGTAGAGAAAAAGAGAGATCTTCCATCCACTGGTTCACTCCTCAGACAGCACCAATGGCTGGAGTTCTGACAATCTGAAGCCAGAATCCAGGAGTCTCTTTTGGGTCTCCCATGTGGGTGCAGGGGCCCAAGGACTTGGGCCATCTTCTACTGCTTTCCCAGACCACAGCAGAGAGCTGGATCAGAAGTGGAGCATCTGGGACTCGAACCGGAGCCGATATGGGATGCTGGCACTGCAGGCGGTGACTTCACCCACCACTCCACAGTTTCAGCCCTCAATCATTATTCTTTGTTATGATAAGTTCCAAAGTAAGAGTTGTTGGGATAGAATAGCTCTTTAGTGTTGACAATTTTGAGTCTGGAACAAGAATGCCCAATGTGTAAGATGGGCCTAGTGACAGCCAACATCTCTTTTTTCGTGGAGCTTTGAACTGCCACCAATCACCATCATCACTGTCGTCACTGGAAACAGTCATGAACACTTGCCATATGCCAGACTTTATGGTCTTAATGTTGACATATGAGCTTGGTGAACCCCCATAGCTACTTTGTGTGGAAACTGAGTCATAACAAAATTAAAGTAGTTGCCCAAGATGATGGATAGTTAAGGAGTGACATTGAGTTCGAGTCTGTGCTATTAGCTACCATTTCTAATGCTTCTCTACAGTACGAGTTTGTCTGCTTAGTGGCCCACTAGGACCTTCATTCAGTGTCCCATGACTTCTGTTTCTCCTCTTGCAGATGCCTTTTCAAGAGCATCACATTCCCCCCACCCTCCCCTGCGCTCTGAGGACAGGAATGTGCACATTTCATAATCACTCCACTGGAAAAGTACAAGTCCTGCCCTGTGGGGTGAAGGAGGAGATCAAAAGGGCTCTGCCTCATGTAATTCCTCCCTGCCCTTGAATAAAACCAGTCAGAGAGAGGCTGGAACATCCCTCAGGGGAAGAGTCTGAGGAACAGAAAATAGGGTATTTGGAAGGATTTGTCTTTCCAGGAGTTAAATCACTTTAGAATGAAAAGCAGAAGAAAATATAAACACCCACAAAAATGATTTTCTGCTTTTTTTTTTAAACGTAAAATTATGGAAATTGTTTCTGACAGCAAATTGCTCCTAATTAATTTTTTGGCTCTGCTGGGAAAATGTACTGTTCCGTTGATTTCTAAATTCTACCAGCTTAATTATCAAAAGACTTTTTTTTCCCCTAAAACTATTAACATGTGGGTTTGTAGTTGGAGGGGGGGTTGTCAGCATAGTGCCAAGAAAAGGAGAGTGAGGGAGGCAAAGATTGGATGGGCACCTAGACTCACTACAGATGGGCACTACAGACTCAACTCAACCCAACTCAAGGGCTGACACCCATGTTTCCAAGTCCAGGAGAAGTAGTGTCCACAGGAAATGGATTCTGAATGGCATAGGCAGAATGACAACTCAAGAGTGCCCGAGTACCAAGTTGGGAAAGTTGGGTTCAAATTTCATCCAAATTATGTACTTCAGACAAACAGTTGGGCTTTTTCTGAACTTCAGTCAATGATCTTTGTAAAATGGGGCTAGTAATGGCAGTACCCTAAGTTAGCATTAATGTGTCATTCTTCTCCACAGCCTTGTGAAACGGGTATTGCAAAACTCCATTTTACAGATGAGAAAATGTAAGTTACACTTGTAAGAAATGGCAGAGGCCAGAAAAGAACCAGGTAGCTGGGGCTGGCAATGTGGCACAGTGGGTTAAAGCCCTGGCCTGAAGCACCAGCATCCCATATGGGCATTGGTTCTAGTCCCGGCTGCTCCTCTTCTGATTTAGCTCTCTGCTATGGCCTGGGAAAGCAGTAGAAGATGGCCCAGGTCCTTGGGCCCCTCACCCACGTGGGAGACCCAGAAGAAGCTCCTGGCTCCTGGCTCCTGGCTTTGGGTTGGCACAGCTCCAGCTGTTGTGGCCATCAGGGGAGTAAACCAGTGGATGGAAGACTTCTCTCTGTCTCAATCTCTCTCTGTAACTCTGTCTTTCAAATAAATAAAATAAATCTTAAAACAAAAAAGAAGAAGAACCAGGTAGCCAGGCTCACTGTGAGAGAAAAGGAGCCTCCAGGCCAGTTCCCAACTGCTGGTCAACCTCTCTTCTTCATTAGACTGAGAGCTTTCTGAGGTCAGAGGATGATTTCCCCTGGTTTTGTTTCCACAATGGAGTTAGTTCTGATAAGTAAATAAATAAATGAATGCGCAATTTAGATGTTCAATTAAATATTGATAGAATTTAAATTTGGAGTCAATTAATTCGGTGTGAGAAAAATATTCAATTTCAGTTAGTTAGCAATGTTAATCAAATACCAGCTACATATCAGTTGCTAAGCTAATCGATGAGTAACCTTGAGTACTTGGCAGTTTTATTCTGATCCTAAGAAAATCATTGGGCAACTGCATAAAGATAGAGGAACAAGGCTACTCATCACAGATTTCATTCATTCATTCATCCAACAGATGTCTGCTGAGGGCCTACCACGTACTGTTTTAAGCTATCCTATTGGACAAGGCAAAGTCCCTACCCTTATCCAACTTGCAATGTTGTGTGGAAGAGAGACAAAACCCAAATGTACACACAATGTCAGGTGGCAACGCAAGCTGTGACGTGCAGTGAAGCATGGCAGGGCAAGGGTGGCCTGGGAAAGGAGTGCATTTGTTTGGGCTGGGGCTCAGCAGAAGTGTCTCTTGAGCAGATTTCTTAAACATCAGGGGAAGAATCCAGTGAACATCAAGGAAGGTGAGTGGAGGCCTCAGAAATGTGGGTTAGAAGCTCATTTTCTTTGTGACCTTAACTAATTCACTTCAGCTTTTTGGCCTCCTGGGGTGTTACTAGGCTGGTCACTCTCCTTCCTCCTTGCATCTGGGGCCCAGAGCAAGGTTAAGTGGTATCTCTTCTTCACCAAAACTCTTTGCAAAATCCCAAGTGCTACACACATGTAAGTTAGATGTAAATTAGTCCCAGTCTTCCGGCCTAACTCAGTGCAACTATTACTTCCTCTCTGTACTTACTTGGTCAGGGAGGAAGCCTCCGGGCTCTGTCTATACTTCTTATGTCCCACTGTTGGAGAATTAGTTTTTGCAGGGCCTGATCTTTCAACTTCTTCCAGCAAGGACAACGTATCTTGTTTCTTGAATCCTAGTCCCTAACACTGTGTCGGGCACTAAGCAGTGCTTACTATGTTATAGCTGGATTGTCCTGAAAAGGCATTTGGGGATTGGGTAAAATTTTGATCTGAGTTGGATAAGGTTTTCAGTTAAATTCAAATCTCTATTCTTTCATCCATAATAAGCACCCAACAAAGACCCACTGAATGAATAACTCCTGCTGTGAAAAGCAGTTTCTTTTTGCTGACTGAGGATTACCCCATCTCTATAGGGAAATCCTTGTTTTGACAGTAACAAGAACTGGCAACACAGGGATGCAGAATGAAGACAACCAGAGAGATGTGAAAGAAATTCACCTTTGTTAGAGGTTTACCTGTGCAGACCATGTGTTAGCTAAAGCACTGACTCATTATTCTGGTTGATCCTCAGAATAACCCTGAGGGTAGTCATCATTATCTACATTTCACAAATGAAGAAAAATATATCAGAGAGATGAAGGCATTGCCTGCATGTACAAAGTAGAAGGATAAAAGGATGACAATACCTCAAAAAGGTCGTGGAGAAATTGGAATTAAAAGGTGAGTTTATTTGGGCACAAAAATTTGAAGTTCATGCACAGTTGTTCTTTCTTTTCAAGACTTATTTATTTTAAAGGCAGAGCAACAGGAAACAGAAAGAGAGTGGGATATAGAGGGAGGGAGGGAGGGAGGGAGGGAGAGAGGAAGAGAGAGAGAGAGAGAGAGAGAGAGAGAGAGAGAGAAGAGGGGTGCAAAGAGATATTCCAAACTATGGTTCACTCCCCAAATGGCTACAACAGCCAGGTCTGGGCTGGAAAGAAGCCAAAAGCCAGGAGCTCCATTTATGTCTCCTACATGGGTGACAGAGGCCCAAGACACGAGTGACTGACCTTGGCCATCTTCTGCTGCCTTCCCAGGCACATTAGAAAGAAGTTAGATCACAAGCAAAGTATCTGGGACTTAAATTAGTACTCTGATATGAAGAGCCACATTGGAAGCAGTGGCTTAACCTGTTGTATCACAACACGGCCCCCCATGCAGAGTTTTCTTCTGAATACACATTTTCCATGAGCTTTTTGAAGACCTTTCAAATGCACGGATTTCTAAATGTTTATATTTTTTCATCAAATGAGCTTAATTTTTTATTTCATTTCCATGATCATTCTGAAGCACTCTAATAAGAACAAGCAGCCAGGAGTGTCATGAACTAACGTCCTTGCCCCAGATAGCTCTTGGCACAGTAGGTGGTTAAGAACAGGCTGGGGCAGGCTTGGATTTTCTCTCCTGAAACTATATGAGCTCACTGGCAGTCAATGAAGAGATGGCTGCAGTGTTTAGAAGGGGCTCACAGATCCACAGTCACACAAATAAATACCCTGATACTTTAGCAAGTCAGTGAATTGGGTCTGGATTCTGCATAGACCAGTTTCTATCTCAAGGAAGAACATGGCTTTCCCAGGTCACCATGTTTTATCTACCCTAAAGGCATCAATCACTGCTTCCTCCTGTTATTGCCACCAACTTTCTCCTTTTTGATTGTGAATGTCTTGAGGTCAGGGTTTGTTATTCCTGACTCTACTGTGTCCTGCCCAGAGCCTAGTGCAAAACGGGCCTCAAATTTTGGAGATAAAAGGAAAGAGATTGTAATGTTTAATTTTGATTTGGCCCTGGAGTGTCCAGAGAGTTGGTTAAGCATTATTTCTAGGTTGGTCTGTGAAGGTGTTTCTGGATGACAGTAAGATTTGCAGCAGTCGACTGAATAAAGAAGGTCTGCTTCCATCATTGTGGTTGGGCATCATCCAATCTGTTGAGAGTCTGAACAGAATAATAAGGCAGAGGAAGGGATAAACCATATTCATCCTTTCTCTCTCTCTCCCTCTCCCTCTCCCCCTCTCTCCCTCTCTCCCTCTCTCTTCTCTCTCCCCATATCCCCACTCTCCTTGAGACTTGGGTCTATTTTTGTCCTCAGACTGAAACTTACATCATTCACTCTCTGGTTATCAGGTCTTTGGACTTAGGCTGTAGTCATCAGTTTTACAAACTCTTAGGCCTTCATACTGAGACAGGAACTGTACCACCAACTCTCTTGTGTTTCCAGTTTTCCAACTTCAGATCAGGAGAATTCTCATCCTCTATAATCATGTGAGCCAGTTCCTTATAATAAAAATATACTCATATATCTCCTCTTGATCTTCTGTAGAGAACTGTAACTAGTACAGATATTTTGGTACGGGAAGTAGGGTACTACTATAACAAATATTTTAAAATGTAGAAGTAAAGAGTGAGTGTTTAGTCTAATGGCTAAGATGCTTGCATCTCACAACGGAGTACCTGGGTTTGAATCCTGGCTCCAGCTTCCTGACAAATATTACAGTACTTCCTGGAATTTATCATGCTTCTTTATGTTTCCACATCTGTTTTGCCTCCATATTGTGAATTCTCTGATGGTAGGAACTGTGTTTTATATAACCTGGTATAATAGTTGTTGACCAGAACTGTATGTGTGTATAATATGTAACAATGTGTAGTTTTAATTAATTATCTTAATGATAAGGTATAATAGAGAAGGTATTAAATAAAATGCAGTTAGGACTTGGCCTAGTAGCCAAGACACTAGTTAAGACATCTGTATTCCACATTGAAGTACCTGGGTTTGATTCCTGAATCTGGCTCCTGATTCCAGCCTCCTGCTAATGCAGACCCTGGGACACAGAGATGACGGCTCTAATATTCAGGTTCCTCCTGCCTACATGGGATAACTGGATTGATTCCCTGGCTTCCAGCTTTGGCTTCAGTCAAGCTCTGACTGTTGTGGGGGTCTGGGGTGTGAGCCAGTGGAACTCTGTTTCTTTTCTTCTCTCTTCCTCTGGTAATGAGTAGAGGCTGGAATATTTTTGAGCTCTTTTCTAGAAATACAAACATTAATGGCAATTCTTATGTAGTCTCAGATGGAAATGTGGAACATGCTACGAGAAACAGAGAAAGGCAATCTTTGCTGCAACCTGCCAAGGAACTTGGCTGAACTATGTTGCAGTGTTTTGTGGAAGGTAGAATTTGTAAGCAATGAAAGTGGATATTTAACTGAAGAGGTTTTTAAGCAAAGTGCTGAAGAAGTGGCTTGGTTCCTTCCTGACTATGGTAAAATATAAGAAGAGATGAGTTGAAAAAAGAATTGTTAAACAAAAAGAAACCAGAAAATTTCAAGAAATGAGAAAGTCTGTTTGAAAGAGAACAAGGTTGTTGGATTTTATCAATAAAGAAATCATGGATATTATGAACTTAATCAGCTATCTCAAAGGAAACCATGAAGAGAGATGGGATTATTCAAGGAAGAAATATGGTTAGCTGGGGCTAGAGAAGACCGAGAAAGCAGGATGGAATGAAGGAGGTTGGTTGCTATACTTCTTGGACTTTACATGATGAAAGCAAAGAGTTATGTGGCTACAAATGTGTGCTGCTCCATGATAAAAGAGAAGAATGATGCTGAAGATGGTCTGGAGATAAATAGGGCTTGCTACACCCACCACAGGCCCTAGGAACAGGGCTTGCTCCTTCTCAGTTTCAAAGGGTGGGGTCACCTCTTTGGTTCTGGCAGATGAGGATGCCTTTGCCTAGTTTCTCAGGGGCAGTGCACCTGGGGAGAACTGGGGGAGGTTGGATGGTCTGTGGCGCTCAAGGGTGGGCCAACCTCTGAGTCATGGGAGTGATGGTGTAGATTCTGGCACTGCAGTGAGACTGGAGGGCAGTACATCAAACTAAAGAGGTTTATTCTGAAGACTTAAAATATAACAGAATTTGCCCTGGTAGGTTTTGGCCTTCTTAGGAGCCACTGATCCTTTCTTTCTTCCAAATTCTCCCTTTTGGAATTGTAATGTTCTTTTGCCTGTCCTACCACTGCATTTTGGAAACACATAATTTGTCAGATTTCATAGGTTCACAGCTAGAGCGGAATTTTGCCTCAGTATAAATAGAATCTTGAGTCTCATCCCTATGTGAATTAGGTGGTATTTTGGACTTTGGACATTAGAGCTGATGCTATAATGAATAAGACATTGGGGGATATTGTGATGGAATCAATGCATTTTGCATGAGAGAAGGATATGAATTTTCTGGGGCCAAGGGTGGAAATGTTATGGATTGAATATTTGTGTCCCTCTAAAACTCATATTTGTAAGTCTTCACACTTAATGTGATGGTATTTGGAGGTGAGACCCTTGAAGGAGATTAGGTTTAGATGAGGCCATGAGACTGGGGACACAATCCATGTTCTCATAAGAAATGTGAGAATGTGAGAAAGAAATTTCTGATGCTTAAGCCTCACCAAATAGCCTAATATACTTAAAATACCTAATATAGCCTCAGCAGATAGAGACTTAGGAAATTTCTCACTTTCAAGAGGAGTTTGAGTTGAGAACTAAAGTCTATTAGCCTTTGCAATTCTTGCACAGTATCTTCACACAGCACCCAATGCCTCAATTTGTTAGAAATGCTACACATTTAACATCTGGAATGACCAGCCTTTCTCCAGGATTGGGGTGCTGGTGGTGGATGTCCTTCCTTGCCAGCCTTGTGACTTGTTCTTGTAATCAGGCTTTGCAGTAAAAGAGGTTCAGATAATACCTGATCTTAATTTAAAAAAAAAAAAAAGCTGCCTATTATGGATCCAAGGGTTCCTCTGTAAATAGTGAATCATGAATGGGTTAAATACTCAGATATTCTGAATTTACAAAGGGTTTCTCATAAACTTAGGCTAAAAAACACTATTCTACCTTATTAAGTGGACTGGTGGGTTTGACTACTCTGTGAGGTTTTGGACAAAGGAAGTCAATTTGCCCTGCCCAAATGCCTCTTAGAACTCTCTTCAGAGACAGAATGTTTAGATTTATCCACTTATCCAACAGATTAAACAACTTTTAAGTACATGAGGTGATGTCAAATGCTGAGAGCTAGTGGTGAACAAGGGCATACATGAGCTCTGCCTTATTGAAATTCATAGGCTAGTGATAGAGATAGATGTTACTTAAGTAATCACACAAATGATATCAAAACACTCTAAGATAAGTGCTATGAAAGAAAGTACAGTGTTCTCTGAGTACATATAGTAAAGGAATCTGATTATTGTTTCAAAGAAGGTTTTCTTGAGAGTAAGCTTGAGCTGGAGGTATGAGTAACATGTAAGTGATACTAGGTAAAGGAAGTATCAGGAACATCATACAGAAGTAGAAATATCAAGGGGGTAGCTAAGGTCTGTAATCTTAATTGTCCCCATCAATTCTAAACCTAAAATATAGGGGATGGCGCTGTGGCATAGTGTGTAAAGCTGCTGCCTGCAGTGCCAGTATCCCAGATGGGCACCAGTTCGAGTCCCTGCTGCTCCACCTCCTATCCAGCTCTCTGCTATGGCCTGGTAAAGCAGTAGAAGATGGTCCAAGACCTTGGGCCCCTGCACCCATGTGGGAGACCCGGAAAAAGTTCCTGGCTGCTGGCTTCAGAATGGCGTGGCTCCGGCCATTGCGGTCAACTGAACCAGTGGATGGAAGACCTCTCTCTCTCTCTCTGTGTAACTCTAACTTTCAAATAAATAAATAACTTTTAAAAAAACACGCTGGATTGCTTTATAAAAGCCGTTTTAAGACTCCAGAACCTTCCAACAAGGATACTACTTTGAAGTTCTTCCAATAAAGAAATTTGGGAGCCAACATTGATCAAAGCAGAGAAAGAATATGTCCAGAGATCTGTGGTCAGAGAGAACATGTAGGTCTTAGAAATTGCTGAAGCCCATATCAAAAGAACATTGGGGCAGAGGAAGGATATGAGGCTGGGCTAGAGCCAATGAAAAGTTTTAAGCCAGTTTGGATCGACTAGAGAGGCACAGAAATGAACATGTGTGCCATTTGACAAGAGGCTGTACGGGTACCAGTTGGAGGCTGTTGTGGTAATTCAAGTTCAAGAGGGTCGTGGCAGTGGAAATGGAGCAAAGTGGCTAGATTTAGATATTTAGGCAAAGCACAGAAAGGGCAAGATTAGAGGACAGGCCACCCAGACACCTATCCTGCATTTGTTACACATTTCTCCATAATTCTTTACAAATTCCTTCCTCGGGACTCAGAATACCCCTCATCCACCTGAGAAGCCCCCAAAAGTTCTCCAAAAAACATGGGAATCTACAAAACCATAGGATTAGGTGATTTTTCAGAGGGGGGATATCAGTGCCGACATTCTGTGTTCCAGAATTTTGTAATTCTAAACCTTTCTCCTCTCTCTTCCAAATGCCTAAAACTATCTTTCCTAAAATCATATTTGCTGGACTGATACTCAAGCCTGCAGCTTGATGATAAACAGTTGTGACACCCTGAAACACGCTATGGACCAGACATTTCCACATGTCTACTGCACAAAAGAAAAGGAAAATAAGAATCTTTCTCTGAAAATTTCCCCTAGAGACCACAAACCCAATAAGAAAAAAGATCAGTGTCAGATGGGAAAATGCCTTGGATGGTGATAATGATGATGATACTTAGAATAATTCCTTTACTTCATTTATTATCTTAATGTGCCTTGTCTCATTCAACATAACAACCTTGTGAGGTATGCCAGTTCAAAAGAAATGAGTTAGGAATGAGCCCAGGAGAGAAAGAAAAAAATGTCAGTGCTGAAATAGACTTAAGTATTCATCTATCCAACAAATATTTATAGAACTCCTATTGTGTGCCAGGTTGTAGGGGATAGCAGAAATGTAATGGATAAGGTCTCTATTCTCATGAAGTTCAATCATAATACATTAGATAACAATAAATAAATATATATGTAATATATAAAACAAGCATTATTTGTAAAAATTTCTTTGAAGGAAAATTAATGGTATGGTGAGATAGTGAGTAAAAAGGAAAGGCATTTCAATAGAACCCTCAGAAAACCATTCTCTGAGGTGGCATTACAAATAAAAAGGACCGCTAAGTGCAGGGGCCAGTTATGGGACAGGACCTGACTTGGTTGAAGGGCAACATGGAGACTAACGTGTCTGGTCCACAACGAATGTGGCAGAGAGTGGCACTGGGAGGAGGTGGGAGAGATTCAGTAACTGAAGCAGGAAAGGTCTGTGGGCGGTTACAGTAAGGGGGTTGAATTTTGTTTGAAGTGATGGGAAGCCATTAAAGAGTTTTAATCAGGAAGACAATATGACTTGATTTTAGTTCAAACAGCTCACTCTGGCTGATGTGTGGATATGTAACATAGGGTGGCAGGAGTTAAAAGCACAGATCAAGTAGGATGCTATTAGGGTCAAGTGCCCCAAGCCATAGAGGTATTGGCAACCGACGACAGAAACATGACACTGGAGATGAAATGCAGTGGATAAATTCAAGACATATTTTGGAAGTAGAACAGACAGGCTATGGGATAAATTTGGAGGTAGATTGAAGGAAATTTTTTTAACTTTTATTTAATAAATATAAATTTCCAAAGTACAACTTTTGGATTTTAGTGGCTTTTCTCCCCATAACCTCCCTCCCACCTGCAACCATCCCATCTCCCACTCCCCTCCCATCTCATTCTTCATCAAGATTCATTTTCAATTATCTGTATACACAGAAGATCAACTTGGTATATACTAAGTAAAGATTTCAACAGACCGCACCCACACAGACACACAAAGTATAAAGTACTGTTTGAATAGTAGTTTTACCATTAATTCGCATTTAACCTCTTCAACTTTGCATACGGTCAAGTTGAAGTACAGGAAAGAACAGACATGGGAAATGACAGAAACAAACTTGAATCCAAGACTTCCGGCTTACTGTGCTCTTCCCTGCACACCCTCTATGCTCAGAGTAATAGTTTTGATGTGTGGTGGACATTTGGATGTGTAACTAACTATCCAGTTGGTGTGTGGAAGGAAGGCTTCTGAGTAGTCTTGTGTCTACATAGGGCTCCTACAATTTGCTTAATTTCCTCCTTGATAACAGCTCCTCCTTTTATCCCAGGGTGGGTCCACCTGGGGAGATGTCTTTCACTCCCATGGAGGGCATCTGCCTGCTCTCTGCTGAACCAGGAGAGAGAAGTGGACAGATGGTGAGTGTGCTTTGTAGCTCCCAGATTCACAGAGGAAGAGATGGCGCCAATGTCAGTTTGAGTCCAGACCCTGCCGCAGGTTCATGTTATCTGTAGTATCTCTTAGCTTTTAAACTTTCACCGAGATCCTTGGGAACCATGTCCAGTTATAAGCCACCTCCACGGCATGCCTCTCACTTCACACAGAGTATGGCTTTGTTTATATATGGGTATAG
This sequence comes from Oryctolagus cuniculus, assembly GCF_051225735.1. NCBI lineage: Eukaryota > Metazoa > Chordata > Mammalia > Lagomorpha > Leporidae > Oryctolagus > Oryctolagus cuniculus. The sequence continues at coordinate 124,742,798 of NC_142873.1, read as the reverse complement.
TTTATGCTAAACTATAAAGCTGCAAAAAGCATAGCCACCTCTGTGTGTCCAGTGTCTGGCAGAGCTACTGGCATAAAGTCTATACTCTGTATGTGTTAACTGAGAGAATGAGGCAGGTATACTCTCCAAGCCTTAGTTTCCTCAACTTTTAAAAGGGAACAATTAGTGACTACCTCACAGGTTGTGAAGCTTAAATGACTTAACATGCATGTTAGAAATACCTAATACAGCTTGAAAGATGAATTAATGTGTTACCTGTACATAAAAAGCCTTCCCTTGCCCCACATTACTAGATATTGGGGAAATACAAATTGAAAGTATAGTAAGATATCATAGCAAGCCTATTAGATGGGCTGAAATTAATAACAAAAGTTGCCAATTCCAAGTGCTAACAAGGATGCAGAGCAACCAGAACTCTTATACACTGATGATGGGAAAACAGACTGGTATGATTCCTTAAGAGGTTACACATAGTTTTCATACAACCCAGAAATCTCACTGAGATGTACTTACCTTAGAGAAATGAAAATTTATGTTCACACAAAAATCTGTGCAAGACTGTTCATAGCAGTTTTTACTTTAGTAAAAACTAGAAACAACCCAAATGACCCTTGATGATGAATGGATAAACGAACTGAGGTACATTTATACAATTAAATAGTACTCAGCAATTTAAAGGAAAGAACTATTCATACAACTTGGATGAATCTCAAAAGTATTAAGCTCAGTGAAGGAAGACATTCTCAAAAGGTTACATATTGTTGGTTCCATTTTTATGACATTCTTGAAAAGATAAAACGACAGTGATGGAGAACAGATCAGTGGCTGTGAAGAGCTGGGGAGGCCGTGACTACAAAGGGCAGCAGAAGCTACCAACTGTGTTTGTACAACGGATGAGCATGCTGACTGTGGCAGCAGTTACATAAACTTTACATACCTGTGCTAAAATTCACAAACTATATGTACTTAAAAAGTCAAGTCTGCTGTGTGTTAATCTAAGAAATAAGATAACAAACTTCCCCATATTCACATCTAGCATTTTAGGCCTCCCAATATTCTAAGGTGTCTTTTTAACTTACAATTAGTGACTTGGTTATTGAAGCCATCTCTTACTGAAAAAATGTAAAAAAATAAGAGAGGAGGAGCAAACTGTAGACAGTGTAGAAATGTAGTTGAGACCAGCTTTTCTAGAAGTTTCTAAAGCTAGAGCAGCTATTTCATTTCAATTCAATCCTGAACTTTCAAAGAGGAAACAGTCCCTCCCCCCATCCCCTTTCTTTAAAGCTTTGCTAGTAAAACTGTCCTTGCACTGAGCCAGCAATAAATCTACAGAATGCTATGGTAATACCCATGGAGAAGGCAAAAGAGGCCTCCATAAACCATCCGATTTGAACTACTACAGATGTTGCAGTGGGAATTTATGGTTTTCGATGGATCCTTATCTCTTCTTGCCAGTTTCTGCATATTGAATCATGCACTAGCAGAGTCTATTTTAAGAGTCATCATTTTTTTCTTTAAATATTAAAAAAATCTGTGGCAATTAATTTCTTCCATACTGTTCTATCATGACAAATAAATGTGTAACGCATATTTACAGTGCACATGTAATTGCATTTGGGCACATGCAAATGACATGCAAATCTTACATTCTAAATGAGTTTGTTTATCATTCCTGAATTCTAATCCAAGGGCCTTACTTTTAAAATTCAGTTTACATTCTGACATGTATACAAATGAGTTTGACTCTGGAAAATAACTTAATAAACTCAGGGTTAGCTATGCAATTAGAAGAGGCATCTGGGAGCTATAAAATCTGGGAAGCAACATTTACATCTTTTTCTGCATTCAAGGTTTCAATTTCCTAGCTCAAACCCTCTCCCCACCAGCCTGCACTCCTCTCATTCCACCACTCGATTTTCCATCATTCCAGCAAAACCATTACTTTAAATGGCTTCCATGTTTTTTCTCTCTTAGGGGAAGCAGGTGAGTTTATTTTACTGAGGATGATCTCACTGAGTCATTGTCCTCAGTGCTCTGTTTTCAAAAAATAAGATCAGAGTGATAAATGAAATGAGAATTAATAGAGTTAACATTGATCAGAACTTTCCATTTGAGGTTCTTATTATTATGGCCCGCCCAGTTCTCCTCTGGGTGCTAAAGTCCTCCTATGGATTATTGACCCTCTAAAGAAAGCTATGAGCAGCCACAAATCTGATTTATCAAAGGGCATAAGACCGGAAAGAGAAAAACGGGACCATACTCTCTTTCAGAGTGCAGGAAACAAAACCATAAAACAAAGTGCAATGGAGCTTCCTCAGAAAATTCAAAACAGAATTTCATGTAATCTAGCAAATGTACTTCCGGGTATTTAGCCAATCGAATTGAGAGCAAGCCCGTGAAGAGATATTTGCACATCTGTGTTCCTGGCAGCACTCTTCACAATAACCGTAACGGTGGAAACAACCCAAGTGTCCACTGAGGGATGATGGGTAAATTAAAAGCCTGTATAGACACAATGGGATATTATTCAACCTTTAAAAGGAAAGAAATCTTTTACATGGATGATGCTTGAGGATACTATGCTGAGTGAGATAAGCCAGCCACAAAAATACAGCTACTATATGACTGCACCGATGAGAGATATCCAAGACAACCACATTCATAAGCATATGAGGTGTAGGGGTGCCACCAGAGGAACCGCAGAAGGGGAGCTGCTGCTCCATGGTATAGCACTTCAGTTTCACAAGGTGAAAAATTCTGGAAATCTGTCCACTGTAGCACTTAACACTGCTGAACTGCATATTTAAAAATGGTTAAAATGGCAAAAAACCACAGCAGCAAAAAAGCTATAGGTGTAGCAAAATTGCCATATGTTGTGACAACAATGGTTCAATCAGGTTGTAGACTTGATGATTTTAAACATTTTTACGACTTTTGAAATTTTCATAATGAGGTGATATTTTGCCTATAGGAAATACCAATTTCTAAGGATGGTGTTTTAATGTAAAATATTTTGTCAAAATGGAGATTTTAAATTAAGTTCAAAAGATCACTTTGCTCAGAGTAGGAATCATCTTGAAATGATAGTATGACAGTCTTTTGCGATTCACATTTTTAGGTAAACTCTAGCCCATAAGCAAAATCTGGCCTACCACCAACTGTTTTTTTATAACAGATGAGCTAAAGTGGTTTTTACACTTTAAATGGGTAAAAAAATAACCAAAAAGAAAAATATTTTGCAGCATGTAAGATTATATAATATCCAAAGTTCATTTCTACAATGAAATCGTATTGCAACACACCTACACACACACATCAAAACCAAAGCAGAAGCTAAACTTCCATATTCTGGCGAAATTCTAAAAGAGCATGGCTGTCAGAAAGGCCCTCTGAACGATCCAGTATAAATGGCTCATTCTGTAGATGAGAAGACTGAGACTGAAAGAGGTGGAATGTTTGCCTTGAGTCACGGTGAGTTTAATAGCAGAGCTGGAAATCTCTATGCCTGCCAGGACAGGCAGACCCAATGGGTCAAATTGTGACTCAGAATTTTCTTCTGTTTCTTTCTGGTCCCCACTTTTTTTTTGTAACAAATACTGAATATTATCCTGGATATACACCATGCACTCCTTACAGTGTTAGTATATTTAGTCCTCACTACTGTCCTGGGAAGTGGATTATCCCTAAATTATAGAGCTTATTGCTCTCCTCCTTCCACCCTTCACACCATCATGCTGGTCTTTAAGAATCAAGGTTCCTGGGGCTGGTGCTATGGTGCAGTGGGTTAAGGCTCTGTCTGCAGTGCTAGTATCCCATATGAGTACTGGTTCGAGTCCTCGCTGCTCCACTTACAATCCAGCTCCCTACTAATACATCTGTAAGCACTCCCCTGAATTTTGCTACAAAATTTCCTTTTCCTTTCATGAATGCATTTCCAAACAAGATATTGTTAAATTTTCCTGTTACTGATGCGATATAAGTGGAATCATAATGCAAATATTGTCTTATTCTGCTATGACTTGCTTCTTTCAATACTATGCTGTGAGTTTCACCCAGAGTTGATATTCCATAACTGAAGTCTTCCATTGCAGTACAGCTTTGCAATATAGAAATACATATTGATGGGGCAGGCATGTTTTTTTTTTTTTTTTGACAGGCAGAGTGGACAGTGAGAGAGAGAGAGAGAGAGAGAGACAGAGAGAAAGGTCTTCCTTTTGCCGTTGGTTCACCCTCCAATGGCCGCAGCGGCTGGCGCACTACGGCTGGCGCAGCGCGCTGATCCGGTGGCAGGAGCCAGGTACTTATCCTGGTCTCCCATGGGGTGCAGGGCCCAAGCACTTGGGCCATCCTCCACTGCACTCTCTGGCCATAGCAGAGAGCTGGCCTGGAAGAGGGGCAACCGGGACAGAATCCGGTGCCCCGACCGGGACTAGAACCCGGTGTGCTGGCGCCGCAAGGCGGAGGATTAGCCTAGTGAGCCGCAGCGCCAGCCAGTATTTATCTGTTAATTGACACTAATTATGGTATCTACTCATATAGATTTTTTTTGATAACTGAGTTAATATATCCCAACAGTAGAAAAGTTACCTGGCACTTAATAGGTGTTGCATATTATTGCTATCCTTTTTTTATATAGCATAGTCGAGAGTATTTGGGCAGATAGAAGCCAATGTGGCAGGATGCCCAGGGTGACACAGGCCCAGTCTGTCCTATTTCCCTGAGAGAACTGGCCTGACAGATATGAATGCCTTTGGTTATCTGCAGTGTGAGAGGCACACATTATTTAGACTAAACTTATTGACTGTCCCACCAGTAAGTGAAAGATAGAGGACTGCTATACCTGGGTTAGTATAAGTCTCCTCAGTGTTGTTATTTATGATAAATGCTCAACAAATTTTTAAGATGGATGGATGTATCTATTGATAAATAAATAAATAAATAGAGATAGGTAGGTAGGTAGGTAGGTAGATAGGCAATTAAATGGTGGGTTGCAGGACACAGGAGCATGTAAAGGTCAGAGAAAGCATGTCCTTTGGCCCACTTCCCCAGTAAGGCTTAGACCTGAGAGAGCCCTCTTATCATTGCTGGGATCTATCCTTCACTTAACTGCCACTCATTCAATTCATGACCTTTGGCATGTCCTTTCTCCTCTTCAGGACCGGTTTCTTCATATGCAAAAATGAAACTGGGGAGTTCAACTATGGTAAGTAGGCTTTGTCTAACATGGAGCTATCAGTATTTTAATAGTGCCTGGCTGGAGTACTAAGAGAAGTGTTGAAAGTGAGTGCAGCTGAGCAAGAAAAAGAGTTTCGTGATGATCTAGTGACGGCACAAGTATAAGGGATAAGCAACTGGCAGTCCATGTGTCATGTATTTTTTACTCCTGAACTAGATAGCTCTCTGCAACCATTTTCTTTTGAGGACTTCTAAAGAATTACTCAGCCTTAATGAGAACATCAATTATGGTGCTGTGGTTTTCTCATTATAAGATGTAGCTACCCTTTGTACATGTCAAGTTACCCAGTAAAAAGATTTACTCTACCAGAAACAACTTCACTCCTGTGTGAGTAGATGAAATCAAGATCAAAGAGGATCCTTCTATAAAAGAAAGAGGCAAAAAAGCATGGGGTTTGGAATTCACCTGCTCAGTCACTTACAACTGGCACAATCCTTAGTGAATCACACAACTTTCTAAATCTCAGATTCTTCCTCTTCACAATAGGATAACAATATTTACATTATAGAAATGGTAACTAGGACTTAGACAATTATAAACTTTATAGGGGCTGGCACTGTGGCGTAGCGGGTTAAAGCCCTGGCCTGAAGCGCCAGCATCCTATATGGGCGCCAATTCTAGTTCCAGCTGCTCCTCTTCCAATCCAGCTCTCTGCTATGGCCTGGGAAAGCAGTAGAAAATGACCCAAGTCCTTGGGCCCCTACACTCGCATGGGAGACTAGCTCCTGGCTTCAGATTGGCGCAGCTCCAGCCATTACAGCCATTTGGGGAGTGAGCCAACGGATGGAAGACCGCTCTCTCTGCCTCTCCTCTCTCTATAACTCTTTCAAATAAATAAAATAAATCCATAGATGTCCCTCTGCATTTACGGGGGAACTTTCTGTCAGGGACCCAGGGGACACTCAGAAACCACGTCCTCTCCTGCCTGGGCCCAGCCCATGTTGTCCCTGCTGAGAGGCATGAGAAACGCTGCTTGTTTCGCCCAACTTGGTAGCCTTGCTCTGAAGTCCCCTTTGCTGTCCCAGTGACACTGAACGGACAGCAACCATTCCAGACATCTGAGCTATTACCTCACTGTTGTAAATGACATATTTTTGCTGCTGGCTCTTCTTTAGGTGAGTCCTGAAGAATCCCACAGCCTTAATGAGTACATCAATTACTGTTCATGGAAGCGCAGTGTCTCCTGAAAGGTTATTTGAAGGTTGATTGCTATCTCAGTGCTTATATCTAGCGAATCTATCTCAGCCTTATGAATGTATTTGACCTTTTTATAGGTACAGGGGAAAAATAACAGAACAAAAGTTAATTTAGGCCTCTATAATACAACATTTTTTTTTTCCTGAAAGAAATGAAAGGGCATTGAAATCGATACCTGCACAATAACATGCTGATGAATGTTGGGACCCAATTTTCTCATTTTGCTAACTTGTGATTGGGAATTCTGAGGATTTTTCAATCCTGCATTCTTTGGGCACTGTGAAGTCTGCTGTATTGTGTCCGCACAATGCTGCCGCACACTCATTATGGAAGTACCAGTGGTCCTGAAAAGGTCAGTTAGTTAGAAATGTCAGCGTTCAATGGAGCCGCGCAGACCTGCGTGCTCACGGATCCAATTAGAGCGACCAGGCAACACCGCTGCAACCCAGAATCCTAATGAGCAAGTGGAGGAAAGGTGGAGGTATCCTTTTTCCTCTTTCTTCTTCTTATTCAAAAGAAATGGAGATTGCCTTTCAGCCACCCTACATGGGGCTGTTTAAACTTTACCAAACACCGCTTAGGTTTCCGCAAGGCTGGGAGGGGAATCCCAGCCCCCCACAAAGGCTGAGCCTGTCTGGAGCAGCCAGATGTGGAAGGGCGAGTAATGAAGGAGGCGGGAGCAGGGCTTCAGACTTCAGGCTTGGGGAGTGGGTCGTCTTTCACAACTTGCTCTGGTGGACAGCCAACTGAGAGGAAAACAGCCGCCTTCAAAGCCATTACTATGCGCTGGGCCTTGCACTAAAAGCGGGCCCGTGTCATTCTTTTGATAACGGAAAAGCACGGATGCAAGCGTGTGTTAGGACTGCATGAAAGTTGGTGTGTGTGTGTGTGTGTGTGTGCGCGCGTGTTGGTTGATGTTTCCAGGATTCACCTCCACCAGGGCTCCTGGATCTAACTCATTGCTGGCTGATATTTTGGAAAAGTTCACCGGTGATGAATGTGGATGCTGCACCAATGTCAAAGCGCTGTAAAGCTTCTGAATGCTCTTTCCATTCCCGTGGGCAAACAGCGTACACGGTGGCACCAGTGCATGGAGGATGCTTTCAGCGACACTGCTCTAGCTTCCTCTCCTTTGTTCTTTCTCGCCTACTCCTCACTCCTCCTACCTTCTCTGGTCTCCATCACTCATCTGCTGCTTCTGGAATGACAAACATACTGGACTCTCTTTTTGAGTTCAATCTCTATGTAATTCCTTATCTGTCCTTTGGCACCATGGACCCCACCCAAACAGCAGTCTCCTGGTAGGTCTCATTTGAGTTTCAGTAGACTAAGTCCCTGAAATAGCAAACAAAAACATGAAGTAACAAGTGATTCAGAGACCAACCTTTGAGAACTAATGAAGTTTAGAGGGAAACTGACACTGGGTTCCTAAGCTCATCAGGTAGTAATGATCTGCTTGGCCCCAGTTATTCCAGCAACTCCTTCAACTGGGGCTACTTAATCCCCTTGCAGCCTGCCAGATCCCAGGTTCATTCCGGCTTTATGGTCAGGTAGAAGCAGTCACAGCAGATATAAGAAACATATGGTTGATAAATTAGCCTTTTCCCACAGTGGGTAAGATTTGGTGTCTGGCTTTGCTCTGACTTTATCTGTCTATTTTTCTGCATCCAGACCATTATTTGAGGCTTCTTGACGGTTCTTATCTTAATACTTATATCTGTAGTAAAGACATACTTCTCTCATTCAATTTTCCTTTAGATATTTCTGCAAACTCTGGATGAACCAGCACCTGAGATTAGTTAGGCAACTGAAACGTCAGAAGTTCACTGGCTGTTGAGTCAGAACACGTGGGTTCCAACTATGACTTTTCCACTTTCTTTGACTGCAAAAATGGATGCAGCTATCTATTTCACTAAACAAGTATTGGGTAAAAAAAATTACTTGGTATGTTGCAATGTGTTGTATTAAAGTCAGCTGTGTGGTCACTAGTGTTGTTATTGTTATTCTCACTCTGCCTGGTGGATAAGTGTTTGGAAGACTTTTCAATAGTTGTCCTGTTGTACCACAGACACCACTTGCAGTTAAAGCACTAACCCAAAATATACAGAATTCCAGTAGAGGGGAGGTGATTAGTTTGCTTCTCTACAACTTCAGGGAAGAAGGGAAGAAGGGGCCAAGAAATTTGGGGCAGAAAAGTAGAGTAAGAACAATGAGTATTTTCCTGAGATAACTCTTGTCAGTTAACCTTAAGAACTAAAACATGGGAAGAAGGGCTGGTGCTATGGTGCAGTAGGTTAACACTCCACCTGTGGTGCTAGCATCTCATGTGGGCGCCTGTTCTAGTCCTGGCTGCTGCTTTTTTGATCCAGCTCTCTGCTGTGACCTGGGAAAGCAGTAAAAGATGAGCCCTTGCACCTGTGTGGGAGACCCAGAAGAAGCTCCTGGCTTTGGTTAGGCTCAGCGCCGGCCATTGTGGCCATCTGGGGAGTGAATGAACCATCAGATGGAAGACCTTTCTCTCTGTCTCTCCCTCTCACTGTCTGTAACTCTACCTCTCAAATAAATAAATAAAACCTTAAAAAAATGGGAAGAGGCCATAACATGGGGAGGTTTTGGTCAGCAGATCCTGGTCTCTAAGACAGGGTTGTGAAGTGATCTGAGATAGTTCCCAATGTACCATCTAAGGCTGTGACTGACCTCACCTCACAAACTGATTTTAATGGCACTTGGTATGGAAAAAGCAAGTCTTATTTTCCCCAAAACAGCTGAAAGTCACCAATTATCCTTTAGGCAATGCAATTAAACTTATTTATCATTAAGCCAATATTCTATATAATCTTTACCAGAAAGGAAAACCTTGTGCAGGACATCCAGCCATCCATCTGACAATGGATCTTGGCTAGGCTGGGCTGATCCTCCTCACATTGTTTAGTGTACAGAAAGAAGTGCACCAGGCTTATGAGACAACATCCAGGAATCATCTGCAGAGGAGAGAATTGCACTGAAAGTGCCAAATATGGGCCTTATTGATATTTCAGAGAAGGAACCAGGTCCCTAGGTTGGGGCTAGGTTATGCTATGATTTGAAAAAGATTTGGCTCGCAAACCCATCTGGATGTTGAACTCCCAATGTATTGGTACTAAGAAGTGGAAACATAACACAATTATGATGTTTAGGAGGTGAGCCTACTGGTAAGCCCTTAGGTCATTGGGGCACACCCTCACAAGACAGCTCTCACGAGATGACTGGTGATAGATGCTCATTTTGGCCCAGTCACTATCTTGCCACACAATTCCTCCTCTGCACACCCTCCATGTTCTACCATTGCTGTCCTCATCAGAGACCAAGGCAGTGGGACTTCCAGATCCTTTGCCTTGAACCTCCAAAACTGTGATCCAAAATAACACTCTACCCTTGCAAGCAACTTGTCTCATGTATTCTGTTGTAGTAATGAAAATCTGTGGAGACCATCATCAGAGAAAAATTTCCCAAAACAATGTGAGCATTTTCAATATACAATATGTAAGACACACATTTTAAATCATCTAACACAACAGCTCTATGGAGTTATTATTATTAGCTCAATTTTAGGGGTGAGAGATCAGAAGCTCTGAGAAATTATTTTGCCCCAAATCAGAGTAAGAGTAAATAGCAGAGCCGAGATTTGAACCCTTGTCTAGCAAACCACAAAAATTTCCATTGCATTCTAGAATTTTCTTTTCTTTCCTGCTGGTCACAGAGATTGTTTATTTTTCTCTCCCAATAGTACTGAGTAAGCACTGGTAATGGCTTAGTTACCATGCTCTCCAGATGGTTACTGAATCATTATCTTATAAACCTGACATACTTCTCTCTAGAAATTAAGTTCAGGAAGTCTTGCTAGGTGAAAAGTAGTATATTACTGTAGTCCATTCTCATCTCACTCTTTGATGACGTTTTAGACCAGACTTAATTCAGTATGTGTCCAATCCACTCTGATATGCCCTTAACTCCTTAGCTCTAAGAAAAACAAGGACATTTACTTGGATCACATTTTGTCTCAACTCAGTTGCAGTCCCACACACATTTCCCAAGTGTCCAAAGGGCTATGGTATAGATATGAGCTGGACACTGGAGCACACAACAGTTCTCTTCCTCATGAGAGAATTTTACTTTCCTAGTCTGGTGACACAGAAATAGTTCTCACTTACATGGTCAAGGCAATGGCCCTTGCAGTTTTAGGTCTGTGTTGCATAGAAAGACACAGATGAACAATTCAAAGCAGCAACAGCAGCAGCTATCAATTCTTGATATCTTTTTCTGAAGTCTCTGCCCGTATCACAAAGCTGGTTCATTTCCACATCTCTTTGTAGTAAGGGGCGAATACTTTGAAGAATAGGAAAAGGTAAGTGATTCTGAAGAAACCAGAAATAATACTGGTAACCACAGTGAATAGGATTGACTGATGTAGCTAATAGAGTATTATAGAAATGGCAGGTAATCACTTCCAGGCTGGGTCATAAAAGGCATTGTTTCAGCTCCTACTCTGTTGTCTCTTGGATTAATCTCTCAGAACAGGTCAGCTGCCATGTTGTGACTCAAGCAGCCCTGCAGGGAAATCCATGTGGGAAGTAACTGAGGCCTCCTGCCAGAGTCCAGTACCAAGTTTCCATCCACGTGGGTGAGTCATCTTGAAAGATGATCCTTTAGCCCTACTCAGCCTTTCAAATAACTCCAGCCTTGGCTGACATCTTAACCACAACCTCATGAGATACTCTGAGCCCAAATCATCTAGCTAATCTGCTACCAGATTCCTGACCTATAAGAACAGTGTGAGATAATAAACGTTTATTGCTTGAAACTGCTACAGTTTGAGATAAGTTGTAATGCAGCAGTACAGTCATAATAACAACTGTTTGTTTAAAATCTGCTGGCTGTTTTACATACATCATAAATAATCTTCACAACACTCTAGGAATTATTACTGTCATCTTGCTCTTGCATACATGGCAAATGGAAGTAAGGCACTAAAAAGTTAACAGGATTTCCCAAGGTCAAACCTTGGGAAAGGTAGGATTCAAACACACAAAGTATTATGTGCTACAAATACATTTCAATTACAAAATTGATAGTGTTATCCTTTCCCTTCAAGTTCTCACCGAGGCCTCTGTACCTCATGGCTTGGCTAGGATCACTATAATTGCACTGCTTCCATCAGGGCACATCACATTGGCCTACACGAGCTATACCTTGATGCTCCCCCAAGTGCGCAGATGACTTATACCTCTGAAGACCTTCAGTCTATGGGTTTAAAACTCCAGACCCTGAAGCAGTGTCCTTCCAACTAAGGCCAGATGAACTCGTTCTGTCAAACCCATTGTGAAGGAGCATCTGTTCTGGCCTCTAATGTGTATGATATTTTCATGCTAATATTAACAATAGGATATGTCATGATTACCTGAATATGCATTTTATCCCTATGAAATAGGTGTCATTATCCATATTTGATAGAAAACTATGCTGCAAAGCAGTTAATGACTTACATAAGGACATGGAATCAAGAAACAGCAGAACAAATAGTGAGATGTAGTTCTACTTGGTCCTCAAACTTAGCTGACTCCTAGCTAAGGCTGGCATCCTGCTCTGTGTTCTGCTAGATGCTAGATACTGCCCGGCTACCCCCAGGGCTTGGGGCCTGATTTTGATATTCTTAGCCACTGAAGTAGGTCTGGCTTTAACCAGGAAGGCCCTTCCTTCTGTCCAAGATGTTGCCTCCATTTGATTATAACCCAGTGATTCTGTCTTTCATATCTTAGGATAATCGAGACACAGCAGAATAGATCCATGTTTGTTCTCCTCTCAGATCTTATAATTCACATAGTTGGCTTATCTTGGCCACAGACAGTTATTGAAAAACTTCACATAATGATTTTGGGCCATTTCTGAGTATTTCCATGCCCCAATTTATCCCATAATTTCAGGAGTCATGCAACTCTCTGCCAGTCGTCACAATAAGTTTCCCTGGACACAGATACTTCATCAAAGATGGGTTCATAAAGACTAACTCACTGAAAGAGAAGTCATAGAAATTCTGCTGGGATTTCTGCAGGAAAGTCTCTTGCTTTTTTCCTACTGGACTAGATTATGGGAGAATTTAAAGTCTGCAGCTGATTGTGAGACCACATGTGGCCTGGGAATGGAGTCAACACTGAGAAAGTTAAGAGCAGGAGAGAAACAGATTGGGTCTTTTGAGTTCTACATCAAGATGCACAAAATGTCAGATTTATTTCTAGATTATTCATTTACACGAACAAATGAATTGCCTATTTTTGTTTAAGCTAATTTAGGTTGAGATTGAAGAGTCTTACTTATACAGTCCCAAATATAATATTTGGACTATGCTTATATAGTCCAAAGCTAAAGTTACTTTAGCTTTTGTGATTTGAATTCCAGTTCTTCTAGACCTGTGGTCTGCATTCAGCCTCATGGCCAAGATCTTGCCAGCTCCTACCTAACCTGACTGTCCTCATGTTGATAAGCTGTGATGCCTTTGATCTTTACAGAGCTCAACCCTTCTTTTGGATGTTCTAACATGGAAACCCTGACTCTTCCCACCAGCTCTCTCACCTGAGTCACGGGGTATGACATGATATAGATTTCCAGGGATAAATATCATGGGAATAGACTACTCTATCTCTCAGAGACCACAAAAACAAACAAGCTTCTCTCTGTCCTTACGTATTTCTCAGATTCTAGAGTTTGTTCAGATTTAATAAGTCTTCTGAACAACACCCAATGATGATGTTTTTCATTGTTGACATAGGAAGTGTAGGTTGGGGGATGGAGGTGGAGGTATAAATTAATACTACCTGGAAATAACACAATGAATGATAGGATTTTTTTTTTTTTTTGGTAAATCAGGCTCCATATATAAGATGGGGGACACTAAAGCCTCTAAATGAATGCCTCTAAAATGCTTACAAATCTAGTAATTTATCCCTAGATAAATTTATCATGGGACAGTAACTTAAAATGTAGACAAAACCAAAACATGTATATGAAGGTTTAAAAGTTATTCTTAAGATAGAGAAATTGGAATTAAGCTAAATATCCAACTCTATTGGCATGGGAAAATATTCTTGTTGTAATATTAAGTGAAAAATCAAGATAAAATTTTTTATTCTATATGATCTAAACTATGTAAAACAAAATTATACAAGCATAGAAAAGGCAAAGAAGTAAATGCATTAAAATATTAAATACTTATAGCCTCTGGGAGATACATGATATTTTCATCTTTATAATTTCTCTGTGTTTCTCAAAAATTTGAACCATGGACATGTTTAATTTTTTAATAGAGAAAGTGATTATAAAAGATGGTAGATATGTAAACTATATACCAACATGGAGATTGTTTATGAAATAATGCTAAGTGAAAAAATATGTATATAAAAACTTACTGTGATTGCAATTATGTAAATATGTTTCTGCATATAGGCAAGAACTAAAAGGGAAAATGTTTAAATAGAATTAGGTTTTGTATTGTGCTAAGGCTGTGGGATTAGGAGTAATTTATTTTTCTTCTCTAAGGATGCCTTTAAAGCTGCTTTAATTATGTGTCTGCAGTTTTGAACCACCCGCTCTTGTGCATGGCTACCATGCTGCTAGAATAACTTCCCAGGTTTTGTGTTAGCTCTGAAAATGGCCATGAGGCATATGACAATCACTAGGTCAGTCTCTGTTCCTTGAGTCTCCCAGGGGCTTGGTTTACATTCTGGGGGAGGACTTGGATTAAAGACAAATTCCAAGTTTCCAGGTAATGGCCAGCAGGCTTAGTCCATCACCATTTAACATAAGGTTAAGAAGGAAGAAATGACTTGAGGGGTATTCGCTATCAGGAATTATTCTCTGGAGGTTTCTATAATATCTCAGGAAATCAATGGTCTCTTTTGGATGCAGCCTAATCCCTATGACTATGATGTCCCTGACATTCTAGTCTTTTCATTGTCCTCAGCAAAGTGGGCTGGTTTGAATTCTGAGAGTTAATAACACAAATGAAGTGATACTTATATGTAGCAGTGGAAAAGGTAAAACACTTAGCATTAGATAGGTCTGGATCCAAACCATGACTTCATTACTAATTAACTGGTTTCATTTGGGAAATTTGTCTACTTTTGCAGCAGCTTGGTTTGCTTATTTGCAAAACAGTGAAGATGATACTTGCCTTATAACCCTCTAGCGAGGATTATGTAAATATATATAAAGGGTCCAACACAATTCCGAGTCTGAGTAGATACTCTCTGAATGCTGTCCCTTTAGTCTAGCTCATCAAAACTATGATTAGTTGCAAAGGTGTCAAGGAAACTCACCGGGGGAAAGAGCAGTCTCTTCAACAACAGATGGTTCTTGGAAATCCAAACAGCCGCATGTAAAACAGTGGACTCCTGCCTTGCATCATGTACAAACATGAACTCATAATGCATGAAGGATAAATGTAAAATGTAAAATCTAAGGCTATAAATTTCTTATAAGAAAACATATGAAGTTATCTTTATGAGTTGGGTTAGGCAAAGGGTTTCATTGATAAGACAAAAAGGCATAGCAGTTAGGATGCTGCTTGGAACATTTGCATCACACATCAGAGTATCTGCACTTGAGTCTTGATGACACTCTTGATTCCAGCTTCCTGCTATTGCAAATACTGAGGAGGTACAGCAGGCGATGGCTCAAGTAATTGGACCTCTGCCATCCAAATGGGATACCTGGCTGCAACAGTTGGGGCTCTGTCATGCTGAAGCTAGGAGCTGGGAGCTTCATCTGGGTCTCCTCCATGCATGGTAGAAACCCAAGAACTTGGGCTATCTTCTACTCCTTCCCAGGCACATTAACAGAGCTGGATTGGAAGCAGAGCAGTCAAGAGTTGAACTGGCACTATAATATGAGATGCTGGCATGGTAAGTGGCAGCTTAACCCTCTGCACCACAATGATGCCCCTCCACCCAATTAAAAATTAGTAAGGGCAAATAATTTGAATAGACATTTCTCTGAAGAAAAAATACGAATTACTTACATACATGAAATTATGTTCAATATCACTAGAGTTGGGGTATTGCAAATCAAAACCACAATGAGATACTAATTTATTCCCACTAGGATGGCTCTAATAAGAAAAAAAAGACAAATAATAACAAGTTTTGAGAGGATGAGGAAAAATTAGAAACATCCTACATTGCTGATGAGAATGTAAAGTGCTATAACTATTTTACTTCTTTTTTTTTTAAAGACTTATTTATTTTACTTGAAAGTCACAGTTACACAGAGAGAGGAGATGGAGAGAGAGAGAGAGAGAGAGAGAGAGAGAGAGAGAGGTCTTCCATCTACTGGTTCACTCCCCAGATGGCTGCAACGGCTGGAGCTGTGCCGATCCGAAGCCAGGAGCCAGGAGCCTCTTCCAGGTCTCCCACGTGAATGCAGGGGCCAAGGACTTGGGCCACCTTCCACTGCTTTCCCAGGCCACAGCAGAGAGCTGGATTGAAAGTGGAGCAGCCAGGTTTGAACTGGTGCCCATATGGGATGCCGGTACTGCAGGCGGCGGCTTTACCCCCTATGCCACAGCGCTGGCCCCATGTGCTATAACTATTTTAAAAAACAATTTGCCAGTTTCTCAAAATGTTTACCATATGACCAGTAATTCCATTCTTGGGTATATATACAATAGACCTGAAAACAGGTCCACACAAAATCTTACATACCAATAGTTGCCCAAATTGAAAACAACTTAAACATCCATCCATTAACAGATGAATAGATGATTGAATTGTGGCATATCCATACAAGGGAATATCATTCAGCAATAAAAAGAAATCAAATATGGATACATGCTATAATATGGGTGAACCTTGAAAACGTGCTCAATGAAAAAGCCAGACACAAAAGTCCATATAAATGATATGATTCCATTTGTATTAAATGTCTGGAATACATGGAGACAAAAAATAGATTAGTGGTTTACAGGGCATGGGGATGTAGGGAATGACTACTAATTGACAGAGCTATTTGAAATGATACTAATGTTCTAGAACTAGATAGTGGTGACGACCACACAGCTGTGTGAATGCACTGGAAATCACTAAATTGTGCAATTTAAAGGGTGAATTTTTTGGTATATGAATTATATCTCAATGAAGCCATTATTTATTTAAGGCATTTTAAAAAGAGATGCTCTATACTTATTTCTTTTTATTAACTGTATTGTAGAAGCAGGGAGAGGGGAAAAGGTGGGGAGAGAGGGACAGAGTGTCCCTCATCTGCAGCTTTGCTATCCAAATAACAGAAGAATCTGGGGCTGGGCCAGGACAGTGCTAGGAGCCAATCTTACTCAGGTAAGTGGCAAAGGTACCCAACTACTTGAGCTATCACCTGCTGCCTCCCAGAATGCACATCAGTAAGAAGCTAGAATTGGGAGTAGAGTTGAAAGTCAAACCCAGGCATGCACTTGATATGGGCTTTGGACATCCCAACCAGTGGCCAAACAGCCAGGTTAAACAGTCCCTAGCTCCCAGCAACTGTTATTTTGTTATTTTTTAAAAGCTATGGGATAAACATTCAGTGTGTCCTCCTCCTGCTTCCTGTTAATGCCCACTCTGAGAGGCAATGGCAATGGCTCAAGTACATGAGTCTCTCACCTGTGTAGGAGACCTGGATTGCGTTCTTGGCTCCTGGATTCAGCATGGGCAAGCCAAGGTTATTGCAGGCATTTGGGGAATGAACCAGCAGATGGAAGATCTCTGCCCCTCTCTTTCTCTCTGTCTCTCTACATTTCAAATAAATATAAAATAAGTAATTTTTTAAAAAGTTGTGACTGGCACTTTTAACTTGATAATGGGAATATAAAAATCCTTCCAGGAATGTGAGAAGGTATATTGTCATTGCCAAGTATTCTATTTCTTCTCACTGTTGTGTTCTTCCTGTGGGAAGATGATGTGTCTCTACCCTGTTGAATTCAGAAGTGGCCACATGACTTGCTCTGCGCAAGAGAATCTGGGAAGAAATGATACCTTCCAAAAGTTTTTAAAAGCAGACACCTGGCTCACCATCTCTCTCTTTTTTTTTTCAGCCATGATGGCCACCAGGGGATGTGCTGTCTGTGCCTCCACACAACCCCACATATTCTCTTAGTATGTATTATTTCTGCACATGTTGAATAACTTCCAGTTACTGATACCTGCACATCCATCCTGAGGGCTGTCCCTGATCACTGCAATTTGCTATGTCCATATTTTCAGCAGATTGGAAATGTCAAGGAATCATCTGTCCTACCCTCATGCCTGCATTTTTATGCCCCTCAAGGGGGTAACTCTTAGGTTTATTTTCCATTCTGGTTTCCAGGTTCTCCAGAGGGATTAAGTCACTGTTTCCCTCTGCAGTAGCTTGCTCAATAATGAAGCTTTCTTGGTTTTCTTCCTTTTCCCATTTCACTTCCCTACCAAGGCCTCCAGGATCACCTCCCAAATAAAATACTTGCACTAAAAGTTTTGTCTCATTGTCTGCTTCTTAGGGAATTTAAACTAAGATATCCAGCAATGTTATGAATAGAAGATGCTTGGTTAGCCTAGGTGCCAGAGTGAAAGTAATGCAGAGTAGAGTTGACTGCAATCCATGAGGGACATGTGCCAAAGAAATCTTTGTTTCTTAAGCTTTTGAAATTAGAATGCACTGTAGGGTACTGAGTTGCAGCATACCAAGTTAGGCTGCTACCTCCAACACTGGCAGCCCATTTGTGTGCCAGCTGAAGTACCAGCTGCTCCACTTCCAATCCAGCTCTCTGCAATGCACCTGGGAAGGCAGTGGAAGTTGGCCCAAGTGCTAGAGGCTCTGCACCCATGTGGGAGACCCAGAAGAAGCTCCTGGTTCCTGGCTTTGGACTGGCCCAGCCCTGGCTGTTGTGGCCATTTGGGGAATGAACCTATGTAACTTTTCCTCTCTCTCTGTAACTCTGTAATATATTTGTCTCCATTGTGAAAGACATATCACCAAAAAGCTGAAATGTACAGAAATGCAAAATGGTAAGTGGTTCTGAGGCTACTGGCTTGCTGAAATCTGGATGAAGCAGGAGGCAGTAGCAATTGAATGTATGCCTTCTATGAGATAAGAGAAACTCAAGAAGATGAGGATCATAGACAAGCTTCTACTTAGAGCAAGAACTTTGGGTGGGCCTTCCCAGTCATGAAGAGATCCCAGGAAAGAAAGTGGTTGCACAACTTCGGGGAGACAGCTCCTATGCATCACAGACTGGGAGTGAGGTATAAAGATTCAGGAATTATAAGCAGTGCTAAGCCATTCTGCTAACATTTTGTCATTGGATCTATGACCATACTCCATCCCCAATATTCATCAGGTCCTAAACAGAAGATGTGGGCAGGGACGATTGCAAAAACCATCACAGAGGGAGAGGTGAGCACAATGGGAGTTTTGAGACTGTGGAAAGACAACCAGAAAAAACTTCCTTCTCAAAGTGATCCTGAAATTAAAATTTCAAAACACATGAAGAAGCTGAATGCTAAAAATGATCCTAAACAAAACCAACCATTGGAAATTGAATTCCCTCCAGATGAAATTTATTTTATGGAACAAAAATTTTAAAATAAGTATATTGAGGATGTTCAAAGAAACAAATGAAGACATTAAAACAGAACAAGAAATTATGAAACAGAATAGGCAGAAATAAAACAAGAACAGGTGGATATGAACAAAATTAGAACTCTTGGGAATGAAAAACATAGTCATTGAAATATTGAAAAAGAGAAAAAAATCTAGACTAGACATGGGCAAGAAGCAAATTTGTGAATGCAAGTTACTTGTGAGGAACCAGAATCAGTGCAGTAAGACAAATGATAAAAATTATGAAAAATAGTTAAGAACCAAGGTGGGCCCCTTGGTAGGACCCAACATTTGTCTATTAGGAATTCTTGTGAGAATCAAAAGAATATGGAAAAGAGATATTTGAAGAGATAATTTTCCAATAATTTCCCAGAAATAAAGACAGGCATAGATACTTAGGTGGGAAGTCTATCACAGTACCAAGCACAGTTAAAAAAAAAAAAAAGAATTGATACCTAGACACATCAAAGTGAAAAGGCAGAAGAGTAATATTTTTTAAAAAATCTTGAAACCTACCCAAGAAAAATTAGGTTACAAAAAGCAATTATATAATGGCAGACTTCTATGGATGCCAGAAGACAAAGGAAAAAAATCTCCAAAGTGCAATGGAAAGCCCCCCTCAAACTAGAATTCCTATCTAGCCAAACTCATTCTGGAGAAGGTCCAAAATAGACAAAGAGGGTTACCCATGTACTGTCACTAAAATAGCTATTAAAGGATACACTTTAGTAAAATAAATAGGAAAAGCTGGAGATATGATAAACAACAGAACACAGAAATTCATGATCTATGTTGGAATAATAATAATACATTGTTCTTCTTTGTAAAGGTTTAACTTAAAGTCCAAATAAAATAAGTAGGCAGTTATGGGCAATGGCTAGGTGTATAGGTGGCTGAAGCATGCTAAGGCTTTTTTTTTTTTTTTTTTGTGGCTGAAAGGATGATAGACATTCTGAATAACTGTATAAAACATATAGGCCAGTATACAGAAATAAAATACATTGCATCTAAATATGCAGAGAGAATAAGAAGTAGATAACATAAGAAAGTTAACCAATACCCAAAAAGTCATGATAAGAGAAAGAAATAAAGAAAATGAATGATAAGCAGAAAGCACAAATATGGTGGTAGAAATATGTTCAATATATCAGTTATTACACTAAATATGAACAGATTAAATTCACTTGCCACAATATAGAAACTATTAGGTTGTACTTTAAAAATACAATTGTTACTTTTAAAAAATAAGCATAAAAATGAAAGGGGAATGACATTTCCAAGTATGATGATATTAAAAGTAAGATAAGCAGATTGTGGAATCAGTGTAGAGGCATGTAAAAGTGGTAGGCCAATGGAATAGTATAAAGAGAGCTCAGAAATATCTGTAAATAGGAAATTTGACATGTGGCAGACATGTAATTGCTGATAGATCAGGAGAGGATGGACTAGTGTTATATGGTGCTGAGAAAATGCACTATCCAGCTGTAAACAAATAAACAACAAAAAATTAAGTTCCTATCTTACACATAAATATTAGTCCTACATAAGACAAAGGAAAGAGTCAACTGTTACACAAAACTTGACGAATTTTAGAAATACAGGAGAATATGATAGCCAGGTTGGAAGGAAATTCCTAAATAAATCACAAAAGTAAAGCCCATGAAGCAACAGACTGATAACTCAGCTATACCAAAAATTTTTAAATCTTTCATATAGCAAAATTCATCATGAACAAAAAATGCATATTGCACTCTGGGAGAAGATATTTGCAATGCATATCAATGACAAATTATTGATATTCAGAATAGCAAGTCAATTTTTAAAATGGGATAAAGGATATGAAAATTCAATTCACAGAGGAAACCAAAGTGCCAATAAACAAACAAAAGAATACTCAACCTCATTAGTAATCAGGGAAACACATATTATAATAACAAAGGAGTATCATTCACATTTACATTCCAACTGGGAAAATTTGTAAGGCTCACAATTCCAAGTATGGAGCATGCACAGACATGGAAACTCCTATATTCTACTGTCGGAAGTGTAAATTTGCTCAACTACTTTAGAAAACAAGTGACCATTTGAAGATGAATGTAACGAGTGATTTCTCTCCTAGTTCTGGGTCCTAGAAAAATTCTCACGTGCAGAGTTGCTCTTGATAACATTGTTTGCAATTGAACACTAGAGATAAGCTAAATTATGACAAATAAAGTGGTCAACTTATAATCCTATCATATATTAAATACTATGCAGCAATAAAAAGGAATGAACCAGAGTTTTGTGGCTTGCCATGAATGCAGTTTTACAATATAATATTGATTGGGGAAAAGAGTCACAGAATGGCATTTATAGGAATAATTTATAGGGATCTGTGAAAAAATACTAGTTATATTTTTGGATACATACATATGGGAAAGCATTGAATTTATTTCAGTGGTTACCTAAAGAGTGAAGGGAGAGTGATACAATCACAGAGAACAGAAAAGTCCCAATTTTATCCACATACATATTTTTAAAATAGGGGACTCTGGCACAAATGGTGCGATGCTGATATGATAAAGCCAAGGTACAAATGGCTACTCACCATCTCTGTACTCCTTTTTTGTATATTTGAAACTATTCACAATAAACAAAGGAAGATTTTAAAGAAGACAGCACATAGATTGTTAAGGCTTCCAGATTTCCAGTTGGCATTTCAGAGGTGCCTAGGGTGTGAGGAGTGGCAGCACCAGGCCACAGTGCTGTCTGTGTTGAGCATGGGCTGGTGAGGAGCACAAGCAAGCCAGAGCCTCCCACTGGCAGATGCAGAGAGAAAGTGAGCTTACTGAAGCTGTTGCACCTCCTGGTGATGTGGGAAATGGGGGTGCATCTGATAGAGGCAAGTAGTTGGAAGTGTTCATGACATGGAATAGAGTTATCCACTACTACAGGGTCTAATGGTACTTCCTGAATTTTCCAAGTTACGGTACACATGGATAATATTTGTCTGGCACACTGGAGGGGAGGCTACACACTTAGGGGCTCCAGCTGCCCCAGGGCCTATCTGTGCCCCAGAGGGCTAAGTGGATGAACAGTTCACACTATCCCACAAGTATAGCCCATCTGTAGTATGCTGGTGTGCCATAACACACCTTTTGGGAAATTCTGACCCAGAATTGGCAAATAGTCCCTGTAACCACTCTGCCACACTAGCTGCTCCCTCAGGACCCTTCTCCCTGCAGTCTAGTAGCCAAAGTGTTAAGGCCCAGCACAACCAGTGGTCACTGGAGCAGTTAAGTATTGTGAGTATCGCCCATGGATGAAGATGAACCATCCCACTCATTCTCGAATGCTCTCTAACCCTACTAGTGCTATCATCATCCCCTTCGTTCTGAAAAAGAACGTAATCTCCTACTGCCTCAAGCTTACATAACATAGTAAAATACCTCTGACAAAATTAAACCGCTTTACCTCTCACTAGGCTAGATGTCAGGTCTAGTGGAAAGAAAGGATCTTTTAATCCCATGGCCACGTGGATTTGTTGGGCGACGACTTGAGGGACAAAAGTCATCTAGACTTCAACACAGCCAACCCAATCTGGTCGCTTTCCCAGACTAGATTCTTCCTCCTGGGCCACCTTCCCTTCATCCCATGGCACCCTCTCAGCGGTTTCCTCATTGTTCCGGATTCCAAGAGTGATTTAGGGAGAACTTGCCCCTGAGGTATGGGGTGACATTACAGTATTGGCCTTGTCATTGGCAGAGTCAAGAGGACACAGCACAGAGCAGAGGGGGAGAAGAGGAAGTGCCATGGGGCAGAGGGTAGGGGAGAAGGGTCATTCACGGTGCACGGGTTCTGCTCTTCATTCAGGGAGTCAGAGGAGGAGGGCAGGCACTGCATTTGATGGGCAACAAGGCATGGCTCCAGGGAATCACCGCGAAGCCAAAGCGAACGGCCGCACCTACTCACCAGGGCTGGTTATTGTCAGGAGATCAAGCCGCCGCTGTTGCTGCAAAAGAAAACACATACGTGAGAGTGCTGACTTGAGCCAGAGCCAAACTTACGGAGCAGGTCAGGGAGAGCAAGCAAAATGGATGCTTGGACCCACAGAGCAGGGCAAACTGAACAGAACGTGGTGCTCCCGTAACTCTGTAGAGGGGACTTGCACACTGCAGACAACGGGGAATGGACGACCCTTTTGTTTGTCTTTGGAAGCTTTGATGGTAAGAGCTGAGAGCCTTGAAGGTCTTCCAGTCAGACCTGTAATATACCAACAGAAAGTGAGGCCCTGAGAGGAATGTGACTCACTGAGAGCCACAGAGAAAGTCCCTCTTCAGCCACCCTGCCGTAGGGTAGGCCCCTTCTCCTGTACCAGAGTCCCTGAGCTTTGTCTTTGCACTGGATGGATGTCTTATATCCTGGAAGCTCTCTTTGACTTGGGTACATGTGTTACCATCACTGTCTAGGTCTTCCTTCCTAACCTGGATACTTTGGACTGTTTTATTTCTTAAGCCTGCTAAGCAAGGCTACGAAAATCTCAAAGAGTGGTGATCAAACCACTCCTGGCTGGCGCCACGGCTTAATAGGCTAATCCTCCGCCTGCTGCGCTGGCACACTGGGTTCTAGTCCTGGTTGGGGTGCCGGATTCTGTCCCAGTTGCTCCTCTTCCAGTCCAGCTCTCTGCTGTGGCCTGGGAAGGCAGTGGAGGATGGCCCAAGTGCTTGGGCCCTGCACCCGCATAGGAGACCAGGAGAAGCATCTGGCTCCTGGCTTCTGATCAGCGCGGTGTGCAGCTGCTGCAGCCATTGGAGGGTGAACCAACGGCAAAGGAAGACCTTTCTCTCTGTCTCTCTCTCTCACTGTCCACTCTGCCTGTCAAAAAACAAAACAAACAAACAAAAAAAACTCCTTCTCTAACTGAATCCTTATCCTTTTGAATCACAAATCATCCACACATAACAACATTTTTCTAGGCCACTGGGCTATATGGATGAGGCCCTTTGTGTTTGGGAGCAAATGGCCTTGGCTCTCCAAGGCCTGAGATGATCAACAGCTCAGCAGGGTGGCTGTCCCCCTGTGGCAGTATACCTCCGGGAAGCTCTGTCCTTCAGTGCATGCCACGGGAACCTGAGTGTACAGAAATGGGTTTAAGAGGCTATGGATACAGAGTGGTGAAGGGCTCCCTTAAAGATTTTTTAAATTTCTCTTCCTGCTGTTCTCTTTCTTTTATCTACATTTGTGTTTCTGTAAACAGTCTGCAGTTCTGTATGATTTTTTTTCTTAAAAGGGGTACAAAAAACTCCACATTGAGAATCATTTTTCCAGGATACAAAAAGTAGGAGTTTCTCATCACTTGGTATTTCATCCTGTGACTCTCTTGGCCATATTCCACCTCACCTGCCTTTACCTCCTTGTCAGTCTCCTCCTCCATTTAACTTTGATGTGCCCCAGTCAAATCCTCTATAAGATCCCTCTACCCCTTGCTTCTGTGACTTCTCATGGGCCTAAAAGCAAGTCTGTATCCTTTTAGGGCCCCATCATCACACATCCCTATTTTCCTGCCAGCTTGTAACTCATTCCACTTGACATTTTCAAGCAAACAATGCAACTCCAAGATGTCATTGATCTACATAGGGAGCACACATTCTTCTGCTGAAATGAAACACAAACTCACGCTGCTGAGAAGGAATGCTGGAACCAGATCCCCTTCCCTCCCAAACACGGAGCTGGGCCAGTGGGAAAATTGGCTCCAGCTGCCTTTGCCAAGGCCAACCTGTGTGGCTTGGCACTTTCCTCATGCATTAGGGAAGAGTCTATTGTGTTCTTATTTTTCCATAACCTTGACTTTGTGTTGATGACAGCTGCAGAAGGAGGTCTGTTTTACCTGCAAAGTGTCTGTTTCCAAATCAAGATGTTGCTAACTGGTGACTCTGTGCCCAGAGTCCAGTAGAGAAAAAAATGCACGAAAACCTCTTAGGAGTCAGACAGGTTTGGGCTTGTGTCCTGGCTCCTCGGTGTGGCTTTGTGTAACTTGCTGAATGGCCTCAAAGTTTACAACTCTAAAACGAACAAGTGAGGCTGAAATACATCAGGGACACTGAGCCAAATGCAACAGCTTCTGCCCTTGTGGGCTCTCTCTTCTGGTGTAAGGAGTTCTCTGAGAATCCCTGGAGCCAGGACACGGTGGGAGGTTGGGGGTGAGGAGGGGGTGGGGTCCAATGACAGAATCAGAATTTAAAAGGGACCATATTTAAGATATCCTCTCAAATTGCAATTTCCTGTGTATGTGTGAGTCTTCCTCACCAGATAAGAAGCATCTTAAGATGATTAGAACATCTATTAATTAAGGGCCTAGAATTTTTATTATTCATCTCAGTTGTATCGGTGTATGGCCTAGAGTAGCCTTGTTGAACTCAGCTGAACTAATCCCAAATCCACGTTATCCTTTCAAACCTCTGCCTATGCTTATGCTGAACTCTGCCCATTCTCTTGTCATCTTCCTGGGGAATCCCTCCTCACCTCTCAAGATCTCCATTACAGTCGTTGCACACCATCCTCTTCTCTCCCTTCCTCAGAACAGAACCAGTATTTCATACTCGTTTTTCCAGTGCATCTTGTAAAACCTATCTTTTCTATCATGCATTTTGTCTTGTCTGTTTCCGGTCCCTCTCACTTGGGGACAAGGCTGTGCCATTGATCTCTGTGCCTCCAGTGTCCTGAGCAAAGATCTGGAAGGAGTGTTTGATGTCAACTTGTTCAACGTGCATTGACTTTGTTAACTAGCAATGGATCAGCATGAATGGTGCACTCATTCCTTCCTCATTAAGACCTCCTCTGCCACATCTTTAAGGTTTCTTGCCTTTAGGTTTTTTCTCCCACCATATCTGCTGTCAGCAATACCTCTCTTTTCCTTTTGCCTCTAGAGTCGCTATGTCACCCAGACTCTTACAGCTCTTTTGTATTACCCTGTGGAGATTAAGTAAATCTAACCTTGTGACAAGTCCATTTAACCTACAGTTCACTAACATATATGTGCACCACCTAGTGGCACAAGCGGATAAGTGAAGGCAATATATTGTTTTAACCTGTAGCTCTTAAGATAGGATAGTAAAGTCTACCTGTTCTATATGCAAACGATAGCAAAGGTGTATGCTCCAGAATGCCTCTACAACTTTCTAGATAAGAAAGTGGACTATTCAAATAATTTCCTCAAAATACTTCAAAAATAAAGGGAATGAAATGAAACTGAAATATTTCATTATTAGTCTACCTATCATAATTATTTGAGTCTGCAATGGAAATTGGTATTTGTAAAAATACAGCACATGATTAATGGGATTTAACCAATAATGCACAATAAGTTCTACATACTTAGCCACAAAGTAGACATAAAGAATTACTAAATTATGATAATTAGTTACAAAGTGGGAGGGGCTTGAGCCTTTTATACGGAGATGATACATGAACTGCCTGGGTGGTGGGAGATGTAATAGTAGCAGGAGGAAGTAAAGTCAGTGAGGCAGGCGGCAGGTTTGGTAGGCAGGTAGAGGTTGCTGGTCACTGAACTGACCAAAAGCTACCGCGTAAAGAAGGCAGAGTCTTCATATGTGTGGAAATGGTATTTGTGTGTGTGTGTGTGTGTGTGTTTGGGGTGGGAGACAGGATGCCCATCCTCAGATAAAGGAATTCCACATCTAGACAGAGGGGAATGTGTCCACGTTTGCTTGTGTGGCATTCCTTGGATTCCTGGTGAGGTGTGGGTCATGTTGCCACGTTGGGTCAATCTTACTGCTAGCTGTGTAACAGCCCTGCATCTGGCCTTTCCTGATAAAAGTGGTGCTCCCTGGCCATTCTGAAGGAACCCATTTTTGTGATTAAATACTGTGTAGGGAATGCTGATCATGAGACCATAAAAACACAGGATGGGGATTCCAAGGTCAATAAGAGTAACCCCTGAATTTGTGCCATCCCAATTGCCAGGGAATCCAAAGTGAAGCTTAAGGACTTGCCTACCAGCATCACTGCTTTAGGAGTTATCCATTATTCCCCTATGTCTCCAGTGTTGTGTTGTTAATACAATGTCACTCTACCTCTGATTACAGCTAACTGTCTCAAGGGTAGATGTACTGAAAGTGGGTCTAAATTAGAAACTGCCTAGGAATTTGGGACCTTTTATAGGCTCATTATATATATTTCATTTATTTGAAAGTCACAGTTATAGAGAGAGAGAGGGAGAAGGAGAGAGAGAGGGAGAGAGGGAGAGAGGGAGAGAGAGATTTTCCAACTACCAATTTAGTCCCCAAATGCCTACAACAACTAGGGCTGATTCATGCAGAAGCCTGGAGCCAGGAACTCCCTCCTGCACTCCCATGTGGGTGGCAGGGACCAAAGAACTTGAGCCATCATCTGATGCATCCCAGGATGTACATGAGCAGGAAGCTGGTTGGAAAGCCAAGGTGGGACTTGAACCCAGACACTCTAACATGGGATGTGAGTGTCCCAAGCAGTTACTTAACCTGTTGTGCTGCAACACTTGTCCCTAGGCTGAGTCTTTATTTTGAAGTATAAGAGTGTAAGTCACATATTTTAATGTCATAACTAATATATTTTTATTCCTTTATTTTTTTTTTCTAATCCTTTTCAGGTAAGGTAGCATTAAACAAGAAGACATCAATGAATACTACTTAGTTATGTTGTTACTCAAGACAGCTGGAAAAGTCCAGGTACTGCTGCTTACTCATGTAGATAAAGACTAAAGACACAGGAGCAATATCCAACCAGGAAGATACTCTTTTTTTTTTTCATATCTGAAGCCTCTGTGATTGTAATTACAGGAAGCATTCCAAAGAATGAGCACTGGACTTAAAATCAAGTAAAGGTATAAATCCTGATTTCATAACCTCTGGGCTGTGTTATCCTAATCATGTTGTATAAGCTAGTGGCAGTTAGGTACCTATCCATAAAATCAGTATAAACCAACTCTAGACTAACTGGAAGGAGATGCACAGTAAAAAAGGGGTAACAGGCAGACTGGTTAAGAACTAGATTTCTGAGGGCGAGCTCTAGTTCTCTGCTAACTCAGGCTGAGACTTTGCGCCTCTTACCATCTGGCACGTAGCCTTATATAACAGCTTCTTAATTGGCCTCCCTGCTTCTAGTCTTGCCTAGTTCATCCCGTTAATCCTCCACACTGCAGTTAAAGTGAATTTTCTAGAATGCACATCTTAAAACTCATCAGGGTTCCTACGGGATAAAGTTTAAACTTCAGCAGCTATTGGAGGTCTTAAATGCTGTGGCCCCTGCTTTCCAGGGCCTGTTCTCTCCATCGGAGCTCCAGTCGTGATGGGCCACTTCAGTCCTCAAATTTGCTGTACTTTCCTCTCCAGGCCTTTGCTTATGTTGCTTCACCTGCTTGGGGAAGCAACCCACACCCTGTCTACTTTGTATAGCTAAGTCCTGTTTGTTGTTGGGTCCTTAACTCACATGCCACCTCTTCTCCGGAGTCTTTTTTCTGCCAAGGCTGGCCTGGATCTTGACCTTGGCCCGACTGGAGAGCCTGCTCTCTCCTCCACCCTCTCTTCTGGTTGAATGGGTTCCTGAGGTCAGGGAGCTGTGACTCCTTAACTTCTCTGCTCCTAGAGGCTAGCTCACCACCTGTCAGGAAAGACTTGCTGTTTGCCTGTTAGCAAGATGACAACTAGATAGGGTCCTCTTGAACTGGTCGGTAGAAGAGGTCTTTGGTGTTAGCCCATCTCTTCCAAGAGACACACACGCACATACAACACTCACGCACTGCTCCTGTAACTTTTTCCTCAAGACCCTCTCTGTTTCTGTATTGGGAATTCAGGAATTGGGCCACAGAGAAGCTGGCCTGCTTCATGTGGATGGGTAGTGGTGAGGCTAAGGTTAAAAATGGACTTTTTATTTTGGTCACGACTGCATTGCAATCACTTCCTAGAACGAGATGGGACATGGTGTTCTGGGAACTCTGGGCTGCTTGGATGTGTGGGGTTCTGCGTGGTAGAAGAGAATAGTCACTGATTATGTGTTCTGCTTTGCTCTCTGTGTTTTGTGCAAGATAGCTATTTAGAAAAAGTCAGGTTTTCACAGCACAGACTGAAGATGATTTAGACAAGAGCAACAGTAATTCCTGGGCATTTCCTATCACTTCAGAGGGCAGCCATCATGAGGAGGACCTAGGGATCAACACCCTCTGGAGGCGTGGGCCACAGGAGACACACATTTGGCCTCAGGGTTCAGCCACCTCCTTTTCTTGCAAATCTTCCTCCTCCCCCAGACTCAGTTTCTCCCCTCCACTCACCATAGTCACTCTGAAGACCTCTGGGAGTCCCGTGCCCCCTCTCTATCTTATCCTGAAACACAGCCCACTCCTTAGAAAATATTTTACATGGTGCTGGCCTCTGTCTTAAGGGTACTGCTTCTCATCTCTCCTATTCCAGTCTACTCTCCTCAGTGGCTGCAGGATTAATCATTCTAAATTAAACTCAATCCCTTATTTCAATAATTTAATGATCCCCATTGCATTTTTGACAAATATTACATGTCTTAGCTTGGCATTCAAGGAGAGTATGAAAAATTCCCACAAGTTTTATCGTGTTATTTAAAAAAAGCAGAGTTTATATTATAAAATAAGCTTTTATTTGGAAAACCAGTGAAAAGGACCTATAACTTTTAGGAGGAACTTTAGACAATAAAGCTGGGCTTGACTGTTTTGGTCTCTCACTTGGCAGGTGGCAGGAGAGAGGTAGGACCAGGTACCTCTGTGGAGAGAGGCATCGGAGATCATGGAGGCCTGGGAAATACTGTTTGGGGCACTAAGCTCAGGGCCATCTCCCACTGCAGTGGGATTCTGGTTTGACATCTGCCTGACCATTCTGCACACCATCTCTTCCCTGCTCCCCCCCTCAGCTCCTGTCCTTGACAAGGCCTTCTTTCCACCTCTGTTCTTGCTGAACAACCCAGCTTTCCTTGTCTCCACTCCACAATTAATTAATACCAATTGACGTATGTGTTAATTCAACAAATATCAATGGCATGTTTCCTATACATGTCCTAGGCATTTTGTTGGGGATAGAGTGAGAAAGACAGTCCCTATACTCAAAGAGCCAACTAATAGTGAGGTGTGGGAAGACTGGCATATAAACAAATCATCATACAATATGAATGGATGTCAATTATGGTAAGTGCTCTCAAGAAAACTGCAGGAGGGGACTGGCACTGTGGTGTAGTGGATAAAGCTGCCTCCCGCAATGCCAGCATCCCATATGTGCACTGGTTCCTCTCCTGGATGCTCCACATCCGATCCATCTCCCTGCTAATGGCTTGGGAAAACAGGGGAAGATGGTCCAAGTGTTTGGGTCCCTGCCACCCATGTGAAAGACCAGGATGAAGCTGCTGGCTCCTGGCTTCTACCTGGTCTAGCCCTGGCTATTGTGGTCATCTGGGAAGTCAACCAGTGGATGGAAGATCTCTCTCTCTCTCTGTCTCTCCATCTCTCTTTGTAACTCTTACAAAAAATAAACAAATCTTCAAGAAAACAAAAAAAAAAAAAAAAAGAAAGAAAGAAAACTACCAGAGGAAGTAGTATGACAAGGGTTCAAAGCATTCCTCAAACCACTTGCTGATATGAGGATGTTACTCCCAAGAATCCCCTCAATGCCTCTGGCCTTCTAGGGGAAGTTGAGCAGTGGCTGAAGCTCACCCTTCTTTTGTGGCAAATACCCCCATCAGAATAATAAAAAATGCACTAGCCGTTTACTCAGGAAGAGAGTGATCATCAGGCAAGGCTGACACAGAAGCCCACTGCACGAGTAGTGCTGAAAGCCAGTGGGAAGTGGAGTGGGGGAGCAGGCAGAACCTGGGGCTGTGCATGGGGGACTGCCGCAACACATTTTGCAGAGCAGTTTCTGCTCCTGGAGCTTCGTGTTACTGGGAAAACCAGACACACCAGTGCCTTCCATTCCCAGGACAATTCACAAGAGTGCTGTAGCTCAGCCTCTGGCGGGATGCACCAAAGCAGAACAAGCAGAAATGGAGACCCACGCCTGACACTGCAAAGCCACTTGGCAAAGTAGAATAAACAGCAGCAGTGGTGGGAGCAGCTGCCATCTGCTGAGCACTTCGTATGTGCCAGCCCTCACAAGAGCCCTCGGAGGCAGGCATTACTGGCCCCTTTTACAAATGGGGAAACTGAGGCTTGAGAGGTCTGGTTACTTGCCCAAGGTCATGACTGCTCAGTGGAAAAACCTAGATTCAAGCTCACACGGTGTGCCCGTGGAGCCTTTCCTCGGTGGACCGGAAGAGCACGTAGCTGTGCGGGATGAGGAAGGACCTCTGCTGGGTCCCGGGTCTTCAGGCAGAGGAGCAGCGTGAGCTGCTGGGGTGACGCCACACACCTGGATCACCCTCCCTGCACCAGACTGGCAGTAGCTGCTTCTCAAATGTGATCTTTTGTACGCTTCCTCACAGTGCTCACAGTAGGAAATTCTATATTTGCCCGTGTTTTTATTTGATTAATGCCATTCCCATTACATTCTAAGCTGCACGGCAGAAAGGCCAGTGCTCAGGTCCCCTGGCAGAGCGGGCTCTGTCTAAATATGTGCGAAATGATTGAATACGGAAGCCTAGATCAGGTTCCCGAAGAGGGGTGGATAAACTGCTGAAACCTCCCCGCTGTTGGAGGGAAACGCCATATGTCCAGGGGGCTGGCGCTTCGGCCTTTCCTTCCCTGCTCTGGAGGCAAGTCCCAGGCCTGAAGGGGAGCGGGAGGAGTTCTGAGTCAGAGACCTGCACACCAGTTTCTTCCCTCCCCTCTGCTCCAGCTGTGTGGGGAGCTGCAAGAACAGATGTGGCACTGAAAGCGACAGGGAGGGAAGCTCAAGGCTGACAAATGCCCGCCCAGAGCACCCACGGGCTTCGCTGTACCCAAGCACCCCATGATGCGGCCAGTCTCGTGCTACAGGCCTGGTGCTTACATAGTAGCCTTTTTTGTTTCTCCTCACCTCTACTTCTCTCTTAATCTCTCACCCCTGCCTGTCGGAAACTGAGTGTTTTTCATATATCTGTATTCTCCCTATGGTGATTCCCTGATAGGGCCCTGAGAAATTGTGGCAGATGTGATGTTTGACTTGTTACTAGAGTAAGTTCCAAGACTATAAATTATCTTTATATGTCTTGAATAAGTCCTGCTTCTTTTGTGGAATCAGAGCTTAGAATTAGGGTTGTCAATCCCCAGTGTGTGTGTGTGTGTGTGTAGATTCTGTAAAGCCTGCTGGAATGTTAGAACAGGGGACTAGGGACATCCACTATCACCACGACTTCTTTTTGAAGAAACAAACAGGCCACAGAGGGGAGGGGACCTGCTCATCTGCCTGCACCTTGCTTTGTGCTTGGAGGCTGTGACTTCCACAGAGATCCCATCATGCTCTAGTGAGAGTTCCCATTCTCTTTGACCTTCAGAAGTGCGCAGAGCTGTTCCCTGCGGCTCCACACAGGCCTGTGGTGAGGACTGCATGAAACGTGGAGCAGAAGCACACGGGAGCCAGAGCTGTGTGTTCTAGTCCCAGTTCTGCCACTTACTTGCTGTAGGAGACAACAATTTCCCCTCTCTGAACCTGTGACCTCTGCATATTGTCCTAGTGACCATGGGCAAGCCAGTCAAATATTTTGCAATGGGTTTAACCACACCTGCTGGCACAGCAGTCAGTCTTGTGCTTAACATGAAAGCCCTGGGTAAATAGCACAGAGTCTGCTAAGACTTTTATTTTTAACCCCCAGACCTCTTGCTTGGAAAGCCTTTCCTACTGCTTTCTTCCTATATCTTTTCTTGCCTACGTCCTGACCCCCTGGACGTCACGTCTGCTCCCCAGGCTGGGTTAGGTGGCCCCTCAAAGCTCCCTCCGCGCCTCCTTCTTCTACCCTTGGCCACAAACGTTACTGACTGTGTGTTGCAATTATCTGTCTGAGTCATCTGAATGTGAGCTCCAAGGATGCTGTGTGATTCAGTTCGGTATCTCCAGCTCCTACCACAGTACTTGGCACCAAACAGGCCCTCCGTCATGTTTGCTGAATTGCACGAAACTGTGGAGTTCCTGTGAAAAATATCATGACATTCAGAATAAAACTCTGGCACTGAAAGTGAGGTAACATTAATCTGTGTTCCTGCCCAGCCAGAGTAATGCCTCTGCACGATGTCAGAGTTATATATACTGCAGGAAGTAAAAGTGCCAGGCCATAAAAGTCTGTTTTCTGCATTTGACTGGCTCTCATGGAAGCTCCATTCCACACTGATCGACCGCGACTTTCCACAAGAAACTGCCAGCTTGATTGTGGGGAAGGAATCCAGATCTAATTGTTCTTTGTAAGCCTGGGACAGAAGGTATTGTTGCTTGAAAAATGGAACTGTCTAAATTAATTTTCCTGAAACAAACATCTTTGCCAAATAAAAGCAATGCATAATAACAACCTATAATTAAAAGCAAAATGATACCTTTTGTTAGGTGGGGAAAGCAAATGTGTTCACCACAGAAAAGACCAAAATATTATTTTCGTGGAACTCCAGGGACATAGCTTGAAGTCTGATAAGAGTGGGGAGTGTGTGTGTGTGTGTGTGTTGTGAGTGTGTGTAAGAATAGGATGGAGAAGATGTCTCTTTTATTTTTTGAGATTGAACGAATAGATTTTGAAAAACAAGCACCATTCATCTCTGATTTCCCATCAATGTAGCCAGAATATTCTTAAATCCCATCACAATTTACAGGGAGGAACTGGGAAAGTGAAGGGAATTAACATTTATTGAACTGCCCTTATTTTCCTTTGCCTATCTTTCCTAATCTATTTTGAATTTATTTCAATTGTATCTTTCAACAAACTTTTTTTCTAGAAAAGAGTTAAAGGGCTGGTGCTGTGGCACAGCAGGTTAATGCCCTGGCCTGCAGTGCCAGCATCCCATATGGGTACTGGTTCTAGTCCTGGCTGCTCCTCTTCTGATCCAGCTCTCTGCTATGGCCTGGGAAAGCAGTAGAAGATGGCCCAAGTCCTGGGGCCCCTGCACCCACGTGGGAGACCCAGAAGAAGCTCCTGGCTCCTGGCTTTGGATTGGCACAGCTCCAGCCATTGTGACCAATTGGGATTGAACCATCGGATGGAAGACCTTTCTCTCTGTCTCTATCTCTCTCTGTAACTCTGTCTTTCAAATAAATAAAATAGTAAGTCTTTAAAAAAAAGAAAACAGTTAATTACAAAGAAAAATGCTTCTATTGAATATCTACTCTGGAACATGTGCTTTATTTGTTTAATCATTTTATCTTCACAATATTCTCATATGCAGGTACAAATACTTAACCTCATTTTAGAGATGAGGAAATTGAAGTTCAGAGAAGTTAAGTAAATTGCCTGAAGTCACATAGCTAGAAAGTGATGGAGTTTCATGGGAAGTGGGATACATAGCAGACTCATAGAAAGGCAGATGTCCTAAATAGCACTCTGGCCTCAGAATTAGCCCTTAAGGCAGTTGGATCTGGCTGAAGAGCCCATGAGAGTATTTTAGGCATGGAAAGCCAAGAAACTCTGGAAAAAAAAAGACCTAAATGAAAAATCCTGCGAGTGAGATCCCAGTGGAAAGAAGGGGCCATCAAAGAAGGAGGTACCTTTCTCTGAAGGGAGGAGAGAACTTCCACTTTGACTATGACCCTGTCAGAATAAGATTGAAGTTGGCGAACTCAAAAGGCTTCCATAGCCTTGGCAACTCATGACTAGAGCCTAGGGAGATTACTGATGCCATAAACAAGAGTGTCAAATTGTTAAGTCAACAACAGGAGTCACTGTGTACTTACTTCTCATGTGGGATCTGTCCTTAATGTGTTATCCAATGTGAAGTAATGCTATAACTAGTACTGAAACAGTATTTTACACTTTGTGTTTCTGTGTGGGTGCAAACTGATGAAATCTTTACTTAATATATACTGAATTGATCTTCTGTATATAAAGATAATTGAAAATGAATCTTGATGTGAATGGAATGGGAGAGGGAGCGGGAGATGGGAGGGGTGTGAGTGGGAGGGAAATTATGGGGGGGGGAGCCATTGTAATCCATAAACTGTACTTTGGAAATTTATATATATATATATATATATATATGTTTTACTTTTGACAGGCAGAGTGGATAGTGAGAGAGAGAGACAGAGAGAAAGGTCTTCCTTTTGCCGTTGGTTCACCCTCCAATGGCCGCCGTGGCAGGCGCATCACGCTGATCCAAAGCCAGGAGCCAGGTGCTTCTTCTGGTCTCCCATGTGGGTGCAGGGCCCAAGCACTTGGGCCATCCTCCACTGCACTCTCAGGCCATAGCAGAGAGCAGGCCTGGAACAGGGGCAACTGGGACAGAATCCGGTGCCCCGACCGGGTCTAGAACCCGGTGTGCCGGTGCTGCAAGGTGGAGGATTAGCCTATTGAGCCACAGCGCTGGCCGGAAATTTATATTTACTAAATAAAAAAAAAAATAAAAATAAAAAAAGGAAAGTGATGGAGCTAAGTTTTAAATTTTCTATGAACCCCATGCTCTTAAAAATACTATTCCCATATAATTTATTGTTAAACAATAAAAGAAAGATACATGCAAAATCTCCACTTCCCAGCAGCTAATTTTATTTTTCACATGCTGTTTTCTAGTCCTTATCTAAGTCTCTGTGTTTATAATGCATAGCTGATAATCATGTTTAGAAAAGATGTAATCAGGGCATAAAAACACTGTTACTCTCTATCTTCTATTACTTTTAGGTTATATTATAACATAAGAGTTTCCAATTATTATTTTATAATATTATCTTATAATATTTTAAATTATTTTAATGACAATGTTCAATTTAATGAAAGTGCATAGTTTACTTAAATATAAGACATTTTGTCCACTGTTATTTTGGTATTATAAATGGCATTATAATAAACATTTTCCCGAATGCAACTTTTCCATTTGTTTGGATTAGATTATTTGCCTGGGATGAATACTCAAGAGTGGAGTTACTGGGTCAGAAAGTCTGCACCTTTTCATTACTCTTTGTACACTGTGCCAAATTGGTTTCCAGTAGGACAATTCCCAGTTACACTCCCATGAATTATATATGAGAGAAAGATTTTATTGTACCTTTGCTAGTATGGGGGATTATAATTTGTAAAATATTTTTCTTAATATAATAGATATCATAGGATATCTGGTTGGTATTTTATTGTCTTTATTGTCTTTTATTGAGCAATAATTTTGTGTGTTCAAACTCTTTTTCATTATCTTGTTCATTTATTATATTTTCTATGTAAGAGTTGACTTTTCATATTGCCTTTCAAGCATTATAGTTTTTTTCTGTCTGTTTTTGTTTCACTTTTGTTGGCTTCTGAAGCTCTCAGGGGATATTCCCTCTCTTGTTATCAGTTTTCCATCTTTGGTGGCACTGGAGATACCCACTTGGCATCAGATGAAATGCTTTCCCTAAATAATGAGTTTCCCACACTTGGAAACACATATCAGGGTTTAGGATGCTCTGATTTCCTCTTCTTTGATCCCCCCTGAGGATTAATGATATCACTTCCCACCAAGCATGAGGAGCTGTGCACATCAAGGGCATTGCTAGGCAGGCCTCTTTTCCATGATCTCCCAGATTTTCACTTCCAAGATGCTGCAGAGGAGTCAGGGTCCCAGAGCCTCCCCCATTTGAGAAAAGAAGATATTCTTCTTACACTCAGAGAAAGCCAGGCAGGATCTCCCAAGAGGCCTTCAGAAAGGAAGCACTATTGGCTTGTTTCTTCTGGCCTAAGGATTTCTCTCAGAACACAGTCCATATACATGAACCCACTAATTACAAGTGCATTCTTTTTCTTGGGTCATTTTTGCTTTTGTTTTTGGGGGCTTTTGTCCAATATGGATATGTTTCCCTCCAAAAACTTGTGGGAAAGATTGTTGTAGATTCAGATTTAGGTGTACAGGGTACTGAGTAGAAGCTGTCTACTCCCCGTCTAGAATTGTCTTGGGGTAATTTATTCTGATGCTTATAGTGGATAGCAGTCAGTAAGTCAGCCAGGGAAATTCATTGCTTAGCACCTATCATACACATAGCTCTGTGCTAAGCCCTTGGGTAGAGTGGAAGGTGATCACAGGTAAGCACTTAACCTGGGCTAAACACTTAGCGTGTATTGGCTCACTTAGCCACGTGATATTATGAGGCATGTTTCCCAATTCTATTTTCTAGAGTAAGCAGTCAAGGTTCAGAAATGTAAAGGAATTTATCTGTAATCATACAGCTATAAGGAGGTCTCCTGGACTCTAGTTTCACTTCCCTCAATTCACTCTTGACCCCAAAACCAATGTGAACTTTCAAAACGCAAATCTGACATTCAGTGCCCATCTCCATTGATAAAATACCATCTAAACTATCCAGCTTGGTCCTACGCCCTGCCTGCCTCTACTGGCTCCACACTCACTCATGTCTCTCTGTGGCCCTAGCAGGGCTGTTCTCCTTTGTTTCTGAGTACACCTTGCTCTCCTCATGCCTCAATGTCTTCTCTTTTAAATTTTGTTCTCTTATTATTACTGTTAGGATTCTCCCTCAACTTTATTGAGGTATTAATTGAAAAAAATTGTATATACAGTGTACAACGGGATGTTTCAATACATCTATCCATGGATAACTGACTAAATCAAGGCAATTAACACATCCGTCACCTCACATGCTTACATTTTTTGTGATAAAAACATTTAAAACCTATTCTCCTGGCAATGCTCAAGTAAACTACAGTCACCAAGCTGAACACTAGACCCCCAGAACTTCTTCCTCCTGTCTCACTTAAACTCCATACCCATTGACCACCCCCTATTGCCTAGCCATTGACAATCACCTTTCTATTCTCTGCTTCGCAGTTCAACTTGTTTAGCTTCCACATGGAAATGAGATCCTGTAGTATTTGCCTTTCTGTGCTTGCCTTATTTCACTTAGCATAATGGCTTCCAGGTTCATCATAGTCTCACAAATGGCAGGACTTCCTTTAATTTTTTTTTTTTTTTTTGACAGGCAGAGTTAGACAGTGAGAGAGAAAGAGACAGAGAGAAAGGTCTTCCTTCTGTTGGTTCACTCCCCAAATGGCTGCCATGGCTGGCACGCTGCACCGATCCAAAGCCAGGAGCCAGGTGCTTCCTCTTAATCTCTCATGCGGGTGCAGGGGCTAAGCACTTGGGCCATCATCCACTGCCTTCCCAGGCCACAGCAGAGAGCTGGACTGGAAGAGGAGCAACCGGGACTAGAACCCAGAGTGCAGGCGCCACAGGCAGAGGATTAGCCTAGTGAGCCACGGCGCCGGCCAGGACTTCCTTTAATTTTAAGACAGAATAGTATTTCCTGTGTATATGTATCACACTCTCTTTATTCACTCACTTGTTAACAGACATTTAAGTTGATTCTATATTTTTGCTATTGTGAATAATGCTTTGGCAGACATGGGAGTTCCAATATCTGTTTAGCATTTTGGTTTCACTTCTATTACTTTTTGATTTCAATCTTACCCAGAAGTAAGATTGCTGAACTATAGTTTTAATTTTTTTTGAGGAACCTCAGTACTGTTTTCATATTGGCTATACTAATGTATATTTCCACCAATAGTGTATGTGGGATCCTTTGTTCCCACGTCCTCACCAACACTTGCTATCTCTGTCATTTTGCTAAAAGCCCTTCTAACACATATGAGGCAATATCTCATTATGTTCCTTCATGTCTTTTTAAAAAATTTTATTATTTATTTGAAAGGCAGAATGGCACAGAGAGAGAGAGGTAGCTAATGTTAAAAAGGAGAAGAGAGAAGGAGGCAGCTAGTGCAGGGAGGATTGTGATTGGAAGGATGTGACAGGCAAAGGAACAGCATAGAAGACACAGAGGGTGGGTGTTCAGGAACATTGATAGAGAGGGCTCACAGTAGCCAGGGCTGGGCCAGGCCAAAGCCTGGAGCCAGTAACTGGATCCAAGTCTGTCATTTGGGTGGTAAGAATCCAAGTGCTTCAGTCATCATCCGCTGCCTCCCAGGTACATCAGCAGGAGGCTGGATGGGAAGCAGAGGCAGAAGTGGAACTCAGTCTCAGGCACTCCAGTATGGGAGGCAAGTGTCCCAACTGGTAGCTTAATTGGTTGCACCACAGCACCTATCCTTTATGTTTTCTTATGTGCTATTTCTTTGCCTGCCACATTCTTCTAGTTACCATCCTCTCTTAACTAGTTACCTCCCGCTCTTTTTGCAAATTTTAGCAACGCAAGATTACTTCCATCTGTTGACTGAAGTAATTGTCAAGTGCCAAGGTGCGAGGTGGTGCAAGGTTATTTCATCGAAAGCCTTCTCTGACCTCTGGGATCCACTTGGATGCTCTTCCTCTGTGCTTACATATCACCTGTCATACCACCTTTGCTGCCATCCTATAATTGCCTGTTTATTTTCTCACTCCACACTGTGAGCTCCTTGCAGGTGAGAACTGTGTCCCATTTATCACTGTAGCCTCAGGATCTATTCATAGTGCATGGGACAGAGTAGATGCCCAATAAATACATCTGAATAAATAAATGAGCAGAACCAGAACAGACGACAGAACTGAAAAACAGCTGATGATCAGGATTTTTTTAAATTGTTCTTTTTTTTTTTTTTGGTAGCTACTTAAAATTGCTGCATATTCTTGTCCAGCATTTGTTGGATGACTGGTGGAATAAACAATAAAAAGAGGGTCTGATTGCCAATAAACTGGGAAGGTACTGTTTGTGGCCAAAGCTTTGTTTTCCTGGCCACAGTCCCCCCAGAGGGCCATCCTGCTCCAGGCCACCTTCTTCACCAGCATTCTGCAGAGGACAAAGTATGGGCTTTGCAATCACCTTGGCATCACTCTTGGATCTGCCTTTTTCTAGCCTCAGTTTTCTAGTAGCTACCATTAAACAAATGCCTATTATTTGCCAAGTGCTATACTTTGTGCTTCATAACTCTTAGCTTAAAGCTCTAATTCTTGTTAACAAATCTGAATTGTAGGTACTACTCTTCCTATGCTGACTAAGAAACCAAAGCTCTAAGAGTTTCAGTTATTTTCTCTAGGTAGTATAAGGTCTCAGAATACAAGCATGCTTTAATATATCACTCTTCTCTGCTTCTTGTTATGAGCACACAGTAGGTGATCAGGAAAAGATAATGAATTACATTGTTCTTATGACATACGGCAATTTCTCTGAATCAAACCTTCCCTTCCCTGAACTAGCTCCTGTGTGTGGGCAGATGGCATATGGAAACAACTGTCCACTGCTTCTCTGAATACTGCATTTGTATCCTATTCAAAAACACATTTACAAAGATGGGTTTGTGGATGTAGGTGGAGCAAAGAACAGAGTATAAGTTTTTCTTCACCTGCCAGTTATGTTCTTCAGTGTGTGAATATTATTTCTCTGCAGGTAGAGCACAAGGTTCCCCCGGTTTCTCCT
This sequence comes from Oryctolagus cuniculus, assembly GCF_051225735.1. Taxonomy (NCBI): domain Eukaryota; kingdom Metazoa; phylum Chordata; class Mammalia; order Lagomorpha; family Leporidae; genus Oryctolagus; species Oryctolagus cuniculus. The sequence continues at coordinate 124,702,244 of NC_142873.1, read as the reverse complement.
TCAATGGCTTTGTAGTTACCAGGCAAGCAAGAATGCGGTCAGTGGACCCCTATGGAGAGAGGGAGGATTGGCTCTGGTGCTTACTTAGACTGGTCAGAAGAAGAAAGAGCTCCTTGTGCTGAGATGGATGTATCAACTGCTTCTGAACCCAGATGGATAGGTATGTGTGTTTGGGAGAGGGCAATGGAGAAGGAGAGAGAAGACAGGAGAGGAGAGGAGAGAGAGAAGCAAAAGGAGAAAAGAAACAGAAAAAAGACACAGCTCTCTGGGACTAACCTGGACAAGTACATGAAGGCCTTCAGAGTTCAACTAGTCCAGGGTCAGCAAACTCCAGCCCACTGGCCATACCTGGCCTGCTAAATGTAGTTTATATGTGTTTACATTTCCAAAAACAAATAAAAAGAAAAATGACATTTTGTGGCATTTGAAAATTGGGAAATTCAAATTTCAGTGCTCACAGATAATGTTTTACTGGCACCAGCCATGCTCATGCATTTACATGTTATCTATACCTACTTTTGTGCTACAAAGGCAGAGATGAATATTTGTGGCTGAGATGGTTTGTGTGATGTGTAAATACACTTACTGTATTGTCCTTCACAGACAGTGTTTGCTGACCTGTTGATCTAGTCCAAACTCCAGACCTATATCCACCTTGAATGCAGAGGTGATATGTGTGTTATGTAAATCTACTTCCTTGGCGCCTAGCACAGGGTCTAGCAACAAGACTGGCTACATAATTTGTGCAGCCCTATGCAAATTGAAAATGCAGAGCTCCTTGTTCAAAAAACAGGAAAAAAGTGCCATTAAGCATAGTAAAATATTTCTTCTCTCCAACTGTTTCTCTTGACCTGCCATGGTGCTTTTATCTCTTATTTAATGTTGTCCTCCCTTGGGCATATGGGTACATCACGAGTACCCAGAGGCTCCACTAGCAGACACATAGGTCCACATGGCCTGCTGGCTGCTGGGTACCTTCTACCCTTTGCCGGCTGCCAGCTGGAGGCTTAGCAGCAGAGGAGTTGACACAGTCCCACAGGCAGATTGCCTTAATCTACTGCAAATGGCAACCCCCATGGGTATTGCAACCTTCCCACTTGCATGAACTAGGAACCAAGAAGGGGACTGGCCAGAATCTTTCCCCTAATGAATCTTCTGCTGAACTGCCATATGGGGAGGAGAAAGCCAAGTGAGAGAGTGAGTGACCAGAACACTGCCTGGGAAGTGGGGAGACGGTGGGAAGAGGGACTGTGCATGAGCTGACGCTCCAAGCCCCTGGTTGATGCCTTGTTGTCCCATCACACTTTGCTTAAAAAAATTCAAAGATAAGACAGCAGGAGCTTAAGACAGCATCTGCAGAGCATTACATGCCAAGGGCAGAGCCCTTCTGAGCCTGGGGCGCTGTGTTACTGCACTGGTCACACACCAAGAATCCAGCCATGTTGACACCACACTAGGGGCTGAGAGACTGTTGCTTTAAGACATTTTTTGGATGAGACAATGTGCCATGGTGGAAACGAACCACTTCCTAACTGAGAGCCACTATTTCCTCACTGTCAAATATATATTTCTTTAAGGGTTCAAGTGTAGTAACACAGATGACAATGCTCTAAGGCCTGTTAAGAGCTTCACGCTTCTCTGGGAACATCTTCAGGCAGCCAAAGAATCTTACTGGCACCGCCACATTAGCTTCCAGTCTCAAGCCTTGGTTCCAGGATGCTCAGAGAGGTTTTGGGAAGGAAATGACAGTCAATCGGTGTGAGATGCCAGGAGAGTGCTGTGGATCCCAGAGACAAAACCAGTTAAATCCAACATGGAGTCTCTGCTGAGAAGGCCCAAGAGTTTCTGGCACAGCAGGCTGACAAGAGCAATATGAATGCACTGTATACTTCTCTACAAGCAAAACCAAACTAGCAGATACGATTTGGGATGTTTCCCTCATAAGGAACTGTTAAATGCTTGCAGAGACAAGTCTATTTACCCTGACTGGACATTATATAACGTAAATATGTTACAAAACATAACAGAAAGTTTTCATATGTCTTTTAAGAGTTTGTTTTAAAAATAAAGAAATTTCATAAAAGCATTCTTTATAGACTCCTCTGTGTGGAGAAGAAGGAAAGAAAGGAGGCTTAGGAGATCCAGCAGAGGCTGCTGTGTGAACAAGGGCTCAGAGCTAGGGAGGCTCATGTGCACCTGGGGAGCGATACAAATCCCAGCACAACCGGGGCAGAGGACAAGGTGGCGGGTGGGAGCAGTCCTGCTGCTGGTGCGCCGCAGTCTTCTGTGCCCTACTTGGGAGTTCACCTTGCATTCTTGAGACAACTGAGAGTCACTGAAGGGTTCACTGATGGCGACACCTTGCTAGTGTGTGCCCTTGGCCAGGAAGGAACGTATTTATAGAGAGTGAGAATGGCTCTGTGTAGCCTCTCTCCTTTGAAGGAGTAAACAAGACAGGTGAGAGGGAATTAGTTTGTAGAGGGTACACCCCAGCCCTGGTCAGCATCAGCAGCTTGGTGTTCCTTCTCTAACACCATGCAGCAGGCTTTATAAGCTCCCTTTTGAGATGGGAACTGAGACTCTGTGAGATGAGGAGTCTCTCTGAAGATCACACAGCCAACAAGCAGGCAGAGGCAGTATCTTACCCTGACTCTATCCAGCACCTTGGCCCACAGTCTGCCATTACCACTCAGCTTTTCAAGAATTCCAGGCAAGGAAGTCAGAGCCACCCACTTCCCATGGGATGACGAACCATAGCCCTTGACAAAGGACTCGAACCAGTGAGCACTCAGAATTGAGCATTCTTTTCATTTTGCCCCAGCTTATCCTGGTTACTTCTGCTGAAATTGCCAGAATCTCTAACCATGTGCTCCTGGAGGGTGTCTCCTCTCTGTGTCTCTAGTGCCTAACATAGGGCAGGTGATTAGTCCCTGTCTGCAGAATGAATGAGCAAATGAATGAGTAGACTGGGACCTCTCCATCTCCTCTTGGAGTCCATGACTCTTCCAAATGGAAACCAAAGCCCAAAGCAACCCGTGCAGTTTTATGGAAGAGGCACGCTGAGGGCGAGGCCTGTGTGGGTTACACAATTCTAGCATTAGAACCAAACTCACAGCAAACAGTCCCCATAAACAGCACCAGCTACGCAGTTAGGCTAATTTATGTTCACACCAGGGCTATCCTGGCTCCCAAAGCCCAGAGCTCTTTACAATTCCAAAATGATTAAAAGCATCACACAAACTCGTATTTTCTGTTTTTATTAAAAGCACTAAAGCCGGCAGTGCTTTCTGCATGTCAATGGGGAGCTACTTCCTGACCCAGAGAGAGAAAAGTCTTCCCGTGGCCGAGGCAGACTCCTCCACAGCCCCGTCTGGGCATCCTTCCGCCTCCGTGCCCACTCTCCTTCTGTCCTTTGCTGCAGCTCTTCCGTCCATCCCATTTCCCCCACGCCACGGCCTTTGCTCAGACTCTTCTCACTCACAGGCACAAACCTATAGGATCTTTAAAGACTTCACCGTCCAAACTCCTTAGCCTGACAATCAAGGCCTTCCCCCGATGGTGCCAACTGCCCTTTCAGTCATGAGTCCCCCGTCTTTCTCACAGAGGGTCTCAGGTTTGCAAAGTACTAGGACTCCCTTGCCCCACTGGCTTGCTCCATTCTTTGCCATTAGTGTTCTCTGGGTCTGGGATGAATTTTCTTTTCTCCAACCGTCAAATATCTCTTCTTCTTATTTAAAATCTCACACAGTATTTACCTCTTCTCTGAAATATTCCTGGACTTCCTCAGGAGGAGTTACTTCTCTGTCCTCTACATAAGTCCGCTCAAGTGCACATCATCGTGGATTGTGTGATTACCTCTCTTCCTGCATGAGCATTAAGCACGGAGCCTGGCACAGATTAGGTGCTTAGTGAATTGTCATTAAATGAATGGTCAATGAACTTCAATTTCCAACAAGTTTTCCCAACAGAGACAAACTGGCATGTGCATAAGAAGCTTACTTATCTGATGTTGCTTATTCTTCCACTTAGAAAGTAATCTGGAGAATGCAAGCTCTGAGCCCATACACACGCATGGCATTCACACACGCTGCCTTTCCCTTCTCTGCTCCTAAGCCCCTCCCTTCCAATGGTCCCCTAGATTCCTTCCCCTCTCACCTAGTTCAGGATATCACTCTTATCATTTTTGCCTATCTTTCATGCATCATCAAAATTGTTTCACTTTTACTGGATTACTCTTTCCAGTACAAAAAATCGCAACCCCTGCATTAAGAAGCAGTAACAAGCTCTTGATTTCACTTCCTCTTTCTATCACTACTTCATTTCCCCCTTTTCCTTGAAACAGCTTTTTATATTGCTCCTTGCCCCTTCCCTGTGGAACTCTTTCCCACAAGGTCTTTGCCTCTCCCCTGGGCTCCATGTTTCCTGTGTTAAATCCAGCAGTCAGTTCTCAATCCTCATCTGTCAAATGCTGACAGAACAGCCGCATTTGACCCCTCCTCGCTGCATCACTTTTTAAAAACTCGACTCTCAGGATCCACACTCTCCTTGTTTTCATCCTATTTCAGGGGCCACTTTCTACAGCACCCTTGATGTTTTCTCTTCTCTCAGAATGTTTAACCTTGAGATGAGGTCTCAGTGACTGGAACTCTTTCTTTCCACTCCTTACGTGATCTCCACCAATATCATGCTTTCCAATATCATTTACATGGTGATAAACATCAAATTTTATATATTCAGGGCCTGGTGTTGGGGCACAGCAGGTAAAGCCTGGGACACCAGCATTGTGTATGGACAGAGGTTTGTGTCCCAACTGCTCCACTTCTGGTCCAACTCCCTGATAATGACCTGGGAAAAGCAGCAGAACATGGCCCAAGTGTTTGAGCCCCTGTGACCCACATGGGAGAACCAGGCAGGGCTCCTAGGTCTTCGCTCCTGGCCTTGGCAGGGATAGCCCAGGCCATTGTGGCCTTTGGGGGAATGAACCAGTGGATGGATTATCTCTCTCTCTGTCTCTCCCTCTCTCTCTGTAATTCTTTTTTTTTCTTTTTAAGATTTATTTATTTTTTACTTGAGAGTCAGAGTTACACTGAGGGAGGAGAGGCAGAGAGAGAGAGAGAGAGAGAGAGAGAGGTCTTCCATCCAATGGTTCACTCTCTAATTGGTCACAACGGCCGGAACTGCACTGATCTGAAGACAGGAGCCATGAGCTTCTTTGGGGCCTCCCACATGGGTGCAGGGGCCCAAGGACTTGGGCCATCTTCCACTGCTTTCTCAGGCTATAGCAGAGAGCTGGATTGGAAGTGGAGCAACTGGGACTAGAACTGGTGCCCATATGGGATGCTGGTGTTTCAGGCCAGGGTGTTAACACACTGTACCACAGCACCAGCCCCTCTCTGTAATTATTTCACTTAAGTAAAAAAGTCTTAAAAAATTTATATCTATAGCATTATATATTCTTTAAACTCCACTATCATATCTACATATAAATATATTTAATAGACTTCTTAAATTTATCATTCTAAAATCATATTCCTTTTTTTCATTTTTAATTATCTTTATATACAGAAGATCAATTTAGTATATACTAAGTAAAGATTTCAACAGACTGCACCCACACAGACACACAAAGTATAAAGTACTATTTGAGTACTAGTTATACCATTAATTCACATAGTACAACACATTAAGGACAGAGATCCTACATAGGAAGTAAGTGCACAGTGACTCCTGTTATTGATTTAACAATTGACACTTATTTATGGCATCAGTAATCACCTGAGGCTCTTGTCATGAGTTGTCAAGGCTATGGAAGCCTCTTGAGTTCACCAACTCCGATCTTATTTAGACAAGGTCATAGTCAAAGTAGAAGTTCTCTCCTCCCTTCAGAGAAAGGTACCTCCTTTGATGGCCCGTTCTTTCCACTGGGATCTCACTCACAGAGATCTTTCTTTAGGTCATTTTTTTTTTTTTTGCCAGAGTGTCTTGGCTTTCCATACCTGCAAAACTCTCATGGGCTTTTTTAGCCAGCTATGAATGCCTGAAGGGCTGATTCTGAGGCCAGAGTGTTGTTTAGGACATCTGCCATTCTATAAAATCATATTCCTAATACCTTCTTTAAATCTGTTCTATCCATAGTCTCCCACCTAATTTACAGAAACTCTGGACACTATGAGAAACAATGTCTTGATCAGCCCTTGTCCTGACTGTCAAGGAACAACTTACTATTTTATTCCTTTTAGTATTTTTTTGTTCTACTTAATACCATTGGTTGAACTCTTTAATTAACACATAATTATTCTTAGTCATTTAAATTTAACTGAAAAGTGATCCATGTTAAATATAAGAGTGGGAATAAGAGAGGGAGGAGATATGCAGTTTGGCTCATGCTTACTCGGACTTACCCCTAATGGTAGAGCTAGAAACGTGCCAGGGGATTCTAATTCAATCCCATCAAGGTGGCATGTACCAATGCCATCTCACTAGTCAAAGTAATCAGTTTCAGTTCATAATTGATCATAATGATAGGATTAAGTGTCAAAGGGATCACATACACAAGACTATTGTCTGTTAATAATAACTGATAGAATTAAAAAGGAGCTAACAATCCAATATGGGAAGCGGGATACACAGCAGATTCATAGAATGGCAGATGTCCTAACAGCACTCTGGCCTCAGAATTAGCTCTTAAGGCATTTGGATCTGGCTAAAGAGCCCATGAGAGTCTTGTAGGCATGGAAATCCAAGACACTCTGGCAAAATAAATGATAAATGACCTAAATGAAAGATCTCTGTGAGAACCCAGTGGAAAGTATGGGCCATCAAAGACGGAGGTACCTTTCTCTGAAGGGAGGAGAGAACTTCCACTTTGATTATGGCCTTGTCTAAATAAGGTCAGAGATTGTGAACTCAAGAGTCTTCCATAGCCTTGGCAGCTCAGGTGATTACTGACATCATAAATAAGAGTGTCAATTATTAAATCAACAACAGGAGTCACTGTGCAGCTGCTCCCTATGTAGGACCTCTGTCTTTAATGTGTTGTACTATGTGAATTAACAGTAAAACTACTACCAAAACAGTACTCTATACTTTGTGTGTCTGTGTGGGTGCAGTCTGTTGAAATCTTTACTTAGTATATACTAAGTTGATCATCTGTATATAAAGATAATTGAAAATGAATCTTGATGAAGAATGGGACGGGAGAGGGAGTGGGAGATGGGATGGTTGCGGTGGGAGGAAGGTTATGGGGAGTAAAAGCCACTGTAATTCAAAAGTTGTACTTTGGAAATTTGTATTTATTAAATAAAAGTTGAAAAACAAACAAACAAAAAAGAAAACATTAATTTTCATTTTCAATCTGAAAATTATAGCATGTCAAACATCTCTGGACAAAACGATGACGGCAGTATCAATTTTGATGCCATCTTTATTGCCCACACCAAAGTGGTCCTTTTTTGTGGTTGGGAGGGAGATTATGGGGGGAAAAGCTGTTATAATCCAAAAGTTGTACTTTGGAAATTTATATTTATTAAATAAAAGTTGAAAAACAAAACAAAAAACAAACAAACAAACTCAGAAACTCCATAACTCCATTCGTTCCAATGTTCAGACTGAAAAACTAGAAGGTATCTTTGACAGTATTCTTTCTTTCAAGGCCCATATTTCCAATGCAAATCAAAACCAGGATGAGAGGTTACTTCAACCCCATCAGAATAGCTATTATTGAAAAGACAGAGAGTAACAAATGCTGGCAAGGATGTGTAGAAAGAGGAACACTTATACACTGTTGGTGTGGATATAAATTAGTGCAGCCACTGTGGAAAACAGTGTGGAGATTTCTTAAAAATCTAGAAATAGACTTGCCCTATGATCCAGCAATCTCACTACTGTGTATACACCTAAAAGACATGAACATCTCTATCAAAGTGATACCTGCACAACCATGTTAACAGCAGCACTGTTCACAATAGCCAAAATATGGAATCAACCATGGTGTTCATCATCAGATGAGTGGACAAAGAAAGTGTGGTATATACACACAATGGAATACTATTCAGCTATAAAAATGAATGCAAATCCACCATTTGCAACAAAGTGGATGTAATCAGAGGACATCATGTTGAGTGAAATAAGACAGACATAGAAAGAGAAATGCCACATGTTCCCCCCTATAAGTAGGAGCTAAAATTTAAAAAGAAAAAAATCAAAAAACAAAAACAAAGAAAGAAATGCCTGTGTATTTATTTATGGCTGCAAATATTTTTTGTGTCAAACTTTGTTTTCTATCTTTGTCAAACCAATGTTGAAAACTGTTATACTAGGGGCCAGCACTGTGGTGCAGCAGGCTGAGCCTCCACTTGTGGTGCCAGCATCCCATAGGTGTGCCGGTTCGTGTCCCAGCTGCCCCTCTTCTGATCTAGCTCTCTGTCTATGTCCTGGGAAAGCAGTGGAAGATGGCTCAAGTTCTTGGTCCCTGCATCTGTGTGGGAGACACAGAAGAAGCTCCTGGCTCCTGGCTCCTGGCTCCGGTTGTAGTGGCCATTTGGGGAGTGAACCAGTGGTTGGAAGATGTTTCTTTCTGTCTCTCCCTCTCTGTCTGTGACTCTGCTTTTCAAATAAATAAAATTAAAAAAAAGAATGTTATACTATTATAGTTTTAATGATTAATGATTATTTTAAAATTTATGGTACATGGGTGAAACAGTCATCTTTCCATTTGATTATTGTTTATAGCCCTTGCCTATATTACCACTGAACTACGATCCATTTACTTGCTGATCTCTTTGTTTAGTGGAACATTAAGCCCTATATTGTAATGTTAATTAAAATATGTTATCTCAAAAATTAAAAAAAGAAGAAAGGAAGGAAGGATGGAAAAAAGGAAAGCAAGAGAGTGGGAGAAAAGGGAAGGGAGGGAGAGAATATCATTATACTCTTAGAATTGCATCTATGAACTGCATTGAATCTGTTCTCTTTGGACTAATACTACATTAACATAAAAAATAAACTATCAGAAAAAAATCCATATTCAACCCTTCCTCAAATCATGTCGGCATTGGCTTTGGCTTTATAATATATCCAAAATGAGTACTTCTCACAACCCCTATTACTGTCACCTTGGTCCCTGCCACCAGCAGTTCTCAACTGAGGTATTGCAATAGCTTTCTATTCGTTGCTCTGCTTCAACTCTTGGCACACACTGCCCCTCTGAGGTTATTCTCATCTCCACATTGAGTGATTATGGTGGAAAAACATTCATAACTAATCGCAAAGTCCTCAAATAGCTTCTGCCATGATCTGGATGCTGTGCTCTGCCAGGAACTCTTCTGTTGAAATACTAACGCCCAGGGTGATAGTAGGAGGAGCTGCAGGCATTCGGGACAGAGTTTTCTATGCAGCCCCTTCCTTCATGTGAGGTTACGACGACAGAAAACTCATCCGTGAAAGAAGCGGGCCCTCACCAGGCACTGGATCTGCTGGCATCTAATCTTGGACTTCCCAGTCTCTGGAACTGTGATAAATAACTTTCTGTTGTCGATAGGCTGTCTAGTCTATGGTATTTTGTTACAGCAGCCAAAACAGACCAGGCTATCGCAGGGATTTGAGGAAGGAACTAATGAATGGGTTATCTCTCTTTCCCTTTCTTTCTCCACTCTCATGGCTGCTGTCTTGTTGCTCATTTGGTTTAAAGCACTCTTCCCCCACAGAGCCACATCTTGTGTCTTTACTTCCTTCACAGTGATGCCTTCCTGACTGTCCTATTTAAAATTCCAGCCCACTCCTCTCCACATCCCCTTCCCACATCCTCCCCACATGCCTTATTTCCCGTAATTGCTTTATTGTCTTCCAGAACTCTTTAGGTTGAACATTTTCTTGCCTGATTTCTTCCTCTTCACCCATATATTAATTAATAGTCTTTGCTTTCAGCCTCAGAGGTATCCTGGTTTGGATAATAATTACCTTATACTTTGTCCCTACCATACTAAATATTTTACTTGTTTATTTTGCTTAAATATTATTCCCTCTTTTGGAATGTGTAAGCTCTATGAGGGTAGTCAGTTTTGTATGTTTCACTCCTTACTCTGCCCCTAGTACCTATAGTAGTACCTGACACATAGTAGGTACTCAATAAATGTTGTGCAGTGATTAGAGGCAGTTGATTTCTGGTTATCTTTTTAAAAAAGATTTACAGAGAGAAAGGGAGAGAAAAAGAGAGAAAGAGTTCTGGTTCATTCCCAGAACAACAACAGCTGGGGCTGGGCCAGGCAGAAGTCAGGAGCCTGGAACTCCATTAGGGCCTCCCATACGGGTGGCAGGGGCCCAAGCACTTGGACCATCTTCCACTGCTCTCCCACGCATGGAGCTTGATTGGAAGAGGAACAGCTAGGACTGGAACCAGTGGTCTGACAGGGGATGCTGGCATTGTAGGCAGTGGCTAAACCTGCCAGCTCCACTGTGCTGCCTCCCGACCCACCCCTCTTTTGTTTCCAAAGTGCAGCCAAAAGGCAGCACTGATAACCTAGGCCAGAGGCCTGCTTTATTTCTAGATCCTGTTAACCCATCAGCTTTCAACAAAGGAACCACAGTGAATCACTGAGCCAAAGGGCAGGTTCTATTTGTGAAATTCATGCCATCAGGAATCTCAGAAATGTGATCCATTAACCTCAGGCTCAGAGCAAGGAGGTAATGCTTGGGACAGGCCCATCACACAAAGAAAGACATTCTTTAAACCTAAACACTTTTAACATCATTACCCGAAGCCCTGCCCCCTCCGAAGCACAATCACTGTGTTCAGTGTCACGGGAAGGAAAATACACATTAGCCAGACAGCAGGTTTCGGACGCACGCCTGTGACATTATCTCTAATCATACACAGTCTATTTAATATCCGCTTTTTTGTGAGCTTCACAACTTATAATTATTGCCAGCAGGAAAAGAAAAAAAGAACAGGAGGCATACTGGAAGGAAGGGGTGTAGATAGGAGGAAAAATTCTTCCAAATAGCAATAAACTATGTAAGAAAGATAGGCCAGAGCTTATTAGTAAAAATTAGAAACTATATTTGGATTAAAGCTGAGAGAGATGAATTGCACATAAGCTGAGAGTCTGTGCAGACAAGGAAGATATTCTAACTTTGGGACTGTTTCATTACATTGTATGTCCATGACACTGGAATGTGGTGGTGACAAGCTAGGAAATGTGTCACGTTAAGGGTTCAGACCATCTATTTTATAAATCCATATAGGACTTTGAAAGGCCTCCAAAGTTCATGGCTGGACCCCTTCAATATGTGAAAGAGGGGAAAGACCTGCTGACAGGATGCAAATGCAGGCCTTCCGATTCTCAGCACAGCTGAATCCTCTGTGGCCGGCCACTGTAACAGGGAAACTTTACCAGATCAATCATCCTGAGTCTCGGCTGGCAGAAATCTACAGACTTGCAGCTAGGACCAGAGGATGGCAGGGAGTTTTGAGAACATCATAAGGCTGAAACAGGAAACTCTTCAAGATCCAGTGATGTTGACATTGTGGGCCTTGCTGTGTGTGTGTGTGTGTGTGTGTGTAAGGTATGCATGTGCAGTGTGCACGACACGCCTACTGACAATGGAACACAAGGCTATGGGGAGAATCAAGACACACAGAGAGGCAGGTTTCACTCCTGCTTTCCTTCATACCAGGTGCCTCAGTCTCCTTTCCTTAGCTCTCTTACTTAGGTTTACCCATCCTTAGGGGTTACCAAGAAGCTCCTCCTCCTATACCCAGAACACAAGTGGTGGAGATGCATTGGTTAAGCCTCCACACTTCAATGTCACCCCAACCTGTGTCATCTCCCAGAACTCTCTTTACTACATGTAAAACCTTATCTGATTCTTGGCTTTTACATGAGTAAAAACTTCACCTTTGCAGGATGTGGTGAGGAGTAGAAAATTCATTACTTTAATGGGGATTAGTATAGTTGGATAAATTATTGGACTAAGAATTTGTGTGGATGATCTTGCATTTTTCCTTCTGCTTCTGCTCAAGCAATAGCTAGACTACTTATCTTTGCATCTCTGAGGGATTTCGAAGAAAGAGAGATCAGAAGCTACTAGGAATTAATGGTATTATTGTATTTTTGTGAAGGCCAACATCTGCTGAATGAACTGGCGATGTCCTTGAGGGGAAAAGTTGGAGATGGGGGTATGGCTTTTGAGTCAACACATAGGGGATTATTTCTCAAACAGGGACAGAGATAGAGACTGCAGTTGGTGAATCATTCACCTGTGCCCCATCCCAGAGTGAGCTCAGGTAGGTGGGTCACGAACTTAGAATCTGGCAGATTCAACAGAGACCGCTGATGTCCTGAGCAGTGCATGGAAGCAGCAGCGCAGGGACATGAGAGCCAGGAACTGGTTGGGTTGCTGGGAACTGACAGGGACCAAAAAGCAATAATCAGAGAGTCTACTTCAAATGCTTCTGATACTTTGATGCTGCATGAGGTCCCAGGTCATGGTGGAACACAGGGATGGGCAGCTGCAGAAATGAGAGCCTCAATTTACTAGCTATTCAAATGTAAATGGCTTTATCATCAAAGATAAATACATTTCCCACACTCCTGTATTTATAGACCAAGTTTTATACCTATTATGGTAGCATGGTCCCTGCTATGTTCCATAACAGGTAGACACTATCAAGTCAGTTACTAAATTTTGATAACTAGAAATCTCAGAGTGGGTCAGGCCACAGGAGTCGGTAAAGATCTAAGGGCCAGGAGAAGACTAATCAAAAACACAGCAAAGTGTCAGAAGAAAGCTACACTCAAGGAACTGAAATAACGGAGTCAAATGAGAAGCCAGCAGTGTGCAACTGGAAAAAGGGCCCTCACCACAGCCCAACAATACTGGCATTCTGATCTCAGACTTTTAGCTTCTAGAACTCTGAGAAATATGCATCTGTTGTTTATAAGCCATCAAGTCAATGACAATTTATTACAACAGCCTGAACTAAGACTTTCACCTCATTTTCTAATGAGGAAACTGGCAAACAAAAGGGTGAGGAACCTGTCCAAGTTTTCATTATGCACTGGCTGTGAGAGTCCCAGATGTTAGCCAAGATCAGGAGGCTGGTCTGAGAAACAAATATTCTGTAGCTTCAAAAAAATTTGATTGACTTCAAAAATGTGAAAATTCTACTGTTAGAAAACTAGCCTAATGGAATGGTTAAGATTTAGCCAAAAGGAAAGTTATCAAAGTGCTATTAATAATAATATTGCTGCCATAAACTAAAACTCCACTTATTAGACGTGGTCTGGGTTCTTTGTGTATATTCTAATTTGTGTATATTCTAATTTAATCTTCAAGGGGCCGGCGCTGTGACACAGCGGGTTAATGCCCTGCCTGAAGCACTGGCATCCCATATGGGCACCAGTTCTAGTCCCGGCTGCTCCTTCTCCGATCCAGCTCTCTGCTATGGCCTGGGATAGCAGTAGAAGATGGCTCAAGTCCTTGGGCCCCTGCACCCACGTGGGAGACCCGGAAGAAACTCCTGGCTCCTGGCTTCAGATCAGTGCAGCTCCGGCCATTGCCACCATCTGGGAAGTGAACCAGCGTATAGAAGACCTCTCTCTCTGTCTCTACCTCTCTCTGTAACCCTGTCATTCAAATAAATAAAATAATTCTTTAAAAAAAATTTAATCCTCAAAACAAGTCTTTTTTTTTTTTAAAGATTAAAACTGATATTTAGGGGTAGGACTTTAGCCAAGCAGTTAAGGCACTGGTTAAGATGTCTATATCCCATATCAGAGTACCTGGGCCTGGGTCCTGGATCTGCTCCCTATTCTAGCTTCCTGTATGCATCCTTGGAATCAGTAGGTGATGGCTTGAGGACTTGGGTCCCTTCTCTCACATGGGAGATCTGGATGGAGTTCAGAGCTCTCAAATCCTGGCTCTTGGCTTCAGTCTGGGCCAGGCTATTGCAGGGATTTGAGGAATGAACTAATGAATGGGATAGCTCTCTTTCCCTTTCTTTCCATCTCTAACTCCATCTTACTCTCTATTTTTCTCTCTCTGTCTCTCAAACAAAACAAAAACAATCTGAAACTTAGAGGGTTTAATTAACCTTCCAAAGAGCACAGCTAATAATTTGAAGAATTTGGGTTGGATTCCACACCTATTTGATTCCAAGGGCCAGGTTCTTATGTTATAACTTCTGTGTAAAGTCATAAAGTCATCTTCAGGAGCTCCAAATAAAAGTGTCAATGACTTGGAATTTGCTAAACACATTAATATGCATTCATACAATAAAACACAGTAAGAGGCACTCAGCCCTCTGCCTTTCAGCTGAGCCACCCGCCTGGCCTACCCAGGTGTATGCTCTCCATTCAACCATGTAACTTCGCTCTCCCCTGGTCTGAGTGACTCTCTCTGTCCCTTCTGTTATGACGAATGCCCTATCCCCAATAAAGCCTTATCACTGAAAAAAACCACACACACACGATAAGCAATGACACATGACACTGCAGATTAATATCTTGTGACATGATGTGTATCTAGAAAGGCTGACTACAAACACTACTATGTGATTCTGTGGGTATGTGTACTGGTTAGAGAGGACAGAGAAATACAAAACAAACCCCATTATGTCTTGGTGGTGGAATTATAGGTGAGGATTACTTTTTATTTTCTATCTTTGTAATTCTTCTACAAGGAGAAAAGAATTAACTTAATAAAAAGAAAAAAGAATTTTGTGGAATTTTTTGTTTGTTTTCTACTAAACAAAGAGGTTTCCAGTATGTCTAGAATGAGGATTTCCTGAAAAGATATTTTTAGGACAGTATCTTCGGCTTGAACTTGTGCTTCAGCACATTAGCATCTACCTCTTTGACAAAATCTGCCCATCTATATAACAGATGGAAACTGGCACCATCTCCTTAGTAAAGAGGATTAATTCCCTCGGACTTAGCACAAGTACCTGGGCAGTTAAGGCTGCTCCAGCTCCTGAGTATCAGAGGGATTTCAGGGCACTTCGCTTCTGCCCTGTAGCTAGTGGAATCTAATAATATCCGCCATTTCTTTTTCTTCTTTCTCCCAATGATGCAGAAGGTAAAGCTTCTGATTGAATTCCATCATGATTTCATTAAATATTCATAAAGGCCAATTAGAAGAGGAGAGAAAGAGGCCACGAGGCAGGCCCTTCTATCATGCTGTCAGAGGCTGGCTGGCTGACTGGCATGCAAGGACCTGCCAGTGGTCAACATGGCCATGATCCTTCTGCACTCTCCTCGGGAGTGAGTCACCTCTCACCATCCCAGCAAGGGACCCTGGACCAGCAGGAAATGAGAGCCGGGAGCCAGGCAAGGAAAGACAGCTCATAATTCTGACGGCAAGGTGCTTAGTATGTAGAATGCAAAATGCAAATGCCGGGAAACATCCTCAATCACTGCTGGAATGGAAATCTTTCCCTAATGAGCGATGACGATGGGAAAGAGCTGATTGCGCTAAAGAAAAACTGCTTAAAATTCATAATCAATCAAGCAAGTTGATTTTAACCTTTTGTAACTAAGCCAGACCCTTTTACTTTCCTTTATTGGCTGACTGGAGCTCATCTCTCCCCACCCTATTCCTCCCACCTATCTTGGACAGCAAGTACCAATGAAGATCCCAAGAAAGATGCATAGATGGGAAGATAGGGTGGAAGGACCTAGGGGAGCTGACCTTTCAGTTCTACAACTGGACTGATGAAGGTCAGAGGTTGCAAGGGACTTGGCAATGGTCATGTGGTCAGTGGCAGGGAAACCAGCTTTTCTGTCAGCAAGGTGCAGAGTGATACCATGAGAGAATATGCACTAGTGGTCCAGAGCTCTAGGTTTGGGACCCAGATTTGCTATCTTGAGCTGTGTGACACAGAAACAAAGTGATTTCCCTATTTTAAGCTACAGATTACAAATTCCAAGAGGGCAACAATTGTGCCAAAAATAATGTCTTCTTCCCTGCTCCTCAGGGTTCTTGTGAGACTCGATTAGTGAAAAGGACATGAGTGCTTTGAAAATGGTAAAGCATCCTGTGATTATTACACATTGCTTTTCCTTTTTCCAGGTCCCTAGGTTCTCCCTCTCCAACCATATTTCATACAGGTGTTGCTGAGTTCTTTTAACACCTGGATTTGACCTTGCCATTCCCCTATTTAACCCTTCCAACACTGTCCTCTGGATGAAATCTAAACTCTATGATTGGCACTAAGGAACCTTTACAATTTGGGAAACTTGCCTTCTGTTGTCTGAGCTTCATGTAATGAGAAAAACTAATACTTGTCTTAGAAAGATGCAGTAATCTTTAGAATTTAGATCGTAATGTGATCAGCATGGTTCCTGGAACATCATAGCTGGTCTCTATAGCTTAATTATTATCTTAGTATGTTTCAGAACAACCCTGGAAGATTGGTAGGGAAGGGGTCATTTTTAACTTTGATTTTACAAAAGAGACATGAGAGGCCCAGAGAGATGGAAACATTTGATTACACAAATGTCACTAAAATCCAGAGCACTAAACAAGTTGCTTTCAATCCCCAGTTCTTGACTCCCCATCAGTAAAATGATGTCTAAGTGATTAGAATGTAAAATTTTAACTTGATGGTTCCAGAGAGGAAGTTTCTGACAGGTATGACCTATATCTTCAGGAAGCAGTTTAGGTAAAAGTTAAGACAAAGTTTCACAGATATTTGCCTGTACTCAAACACCAGCTCAATAAATAACTTTGCCTTTCTGTACTTTCATGTCTTCATCTATAAAATGTGGATGTAATAAAAACCTACCTTGGGGAGGGTATTGTGGCAGTGGGTTAAACCACTGATTGGGATGCCTACATCCCATACTGGAGCGCAGGTTACAGTCCCAGCTACTCCATGCTTCTAATCAAGCTTCCTGCTAATGTACCTGGGAGTCAGCAGATGATGGCTCAAATTTGAGTTCTTTTTACCCATGTGGGAGAGTTTGATGGAACTCCTGGCTGCTGACTTTGGCCTGGTCTAGTTCCAGCTATTGTGGGCATTTAAAGAGTAACCAGCTAACAGAAGATCTCTCTGTGTCCTCTCTCCCCTCCCCTCCCCTTCTCTCCCTTTCCTCCCCTCCCCTCTCTTTCCCTTCCCTTCTCTTCCCTTCCCCTCCCCCTTCTCCCCTATCCTCCCCCTCCTCTTCTCTCCCTCTCTCTCCCTCCCCCCCCTCCTTCTCCGTCTTAGACACACTGCCTTTCAAATAAATAAGTAAATCTTAAAAAAAACTTATGTTATAGGCTAATAGTGAGGATCAAGTAGGTCAATAAATATTAGTATAAGAACTCAATGAATACTTTGAATAATAATTATTATGCACAAAGATCTGGGACCAGTTCTGATTTCTCAAAGAGGAAAATGCAGAATTATCAAGATAGAAAAACTTCAGAGTAGGACTTATTCCCAAACATAACATTCACATGTTGCTGCCTCCATTGGCTCATACCTCTCCCTACAGTCCTAAGGCAGGGGGATGGGGAAGTGGGGGTGGAATTGTATCCAGCCTACAGTTGCAAGGCACATGACTCTCTCCAATAATAAATATGATCATATTCCCTGGAGGATTTTCTGTTTCAAAATTATAATTACAATCCAATGGTTTAATTTAATTAGACCCTTAGATCTACCCAGAGGGCTCATGCAGAAAAGAATAAGCAATCATGAGAGGAGGTAACTAAGAAGGAATCTTCAGGAGGTAGAATCATAAATTGTGGGTTGCTCACTTGCTATGAAGCCCTGTCTTTTTCTAGGATCCTCAGGCTTCAGAATCCTTCATGTTACCGGCCACTCTATCAAAACATTCATAGCAAGAAGCAAGTAAAAATCACAGTTTCTAAGAAGTTCATCACTATGCTTACAGGCCTTCCATTTTTACCTTTACTACTTACGGTAAAGATTTAGGGACACAGACACAGCAACAATGTTTAGTAACAAATTTACTGCATTGCCTTTAAAACTCAGCCAACCAAAGTAATGTAAAAATTGAAAATAAGTACTAATTTGAGTACAACTAAAAAACACAGCTATACTAAACTGACAGAGGGGAACAGCGTTATGGTGCAACAGGTTAAACTGCCACCTAAGATGTCGCCATGCCATATGAGCACCAGTTCAAATCCCAGCTTCTTTGCTTCCCGTCCAGCTCCCTGCTAATGTGCCTGGGAAAGTAGCAGAAGATAGCATGAGTTCTTGGGTACCTGAAATCCTTGTATGAGATCTGGATGGAGTTCCAGGCTCCTGGGTTAGGTCTGGCCCAGACCTGGCCACTGTGGTCATCTGGGGACTGAACCAATGGCTGGAAATCCTCTACTCTCTCCCTCTCTCTGTTTCTCTCTCTCTCTCTCTGTAAATCTACCTCTCAAATATGAAAAACAAAGAACTAAGAAGATGGAATATTGGTGTATTTCAAAGACGTGTTTCTGGAATTGAAGAAAATAATAACAGTTATCACGTATTTGAGAACTTACTGTTCTTAAGTACTTTACACAAATCTGACCCCCTGAATAACTCTTTGAAATAAGTAGGGGTATTATTCCACATTTACAGATGGGATAAGTAAAGCATAGAATAATTAAGTAATTTGCACAAGTACTGACTCCAGCGATTATGTTTAAATTTCAGGCCTAGCCAGTCTCTCTGTATCCCAGAAATCATGAATGCCCCCTTGGTTGAAACTCATCATTCTAAATCATATCCAAATCATTTAAAATCTTTCTAAGTCATATCCAAATCAGATATGGCATTACAACAACAGCAAAAATTACCCAGGCCCACCAGTTTTCACTTTGTGACAATACCTAGAAGAATCCATTCATTTATTTGAAAAAATACTGGTTGGACACGTACTACATGGGCAGTAGGGCTATAACAGTGAATAAAAGTGAGAAAATTTTCTGTGCTCATAGAACTTACTTTTAATTGGGGAAAAAGACAAGAAATAAAACAAGTAAAATGTATAGTATTTAAGGTGCTGATAAGTGCCACAGAGAAAAATCAGAGAAGGAAGGTATGGTGTTTAGAGGAGACTTTAAAATTTTAGATAGGGTAGCCAGGGGAGGGAGGGCTCATTGAGAATGTGATATTAGATTATAAACCTAAATGAGGGGAGGGATCCATGATCCATGAAGATATTAGACGTGTTCATATCAAGCAATAATCTATCTGTTCACATATATCACAAATAAAGCATGTTATTTTACCTAGAAAATCAAACTTTGAGCTTGGAAAGAGGGGAATCCTGTGCTGGTCTTGACCATATGCTTGGCACCATGCTAGACACTATGAGGGATTCAGAGATAAAAGTCAGGGTCTCTGCCACCAGAAAGCTTGTATTGTCGGGGAGGCTACCATATGAGGACTGGCTGAATTTTAAGAAAAAGGGCCAAAAGTTTTTAGAGAGGGAACAAACAATTCCACGGAGGAAATAATCCCTCCTCCAAGTGGGAGGAGGGATTAGGAAGAGTCTGAGAGGCAGACTTTGGAGCTGAGGCAGTTCACAGGTTGCAGAAATGGCACCGTATATTCAGAGGCACAGATGTGGGAAAAAGAGAGATTTTGACACTGCCAGCAGGTGGGGTGGGGAGCTAGATCAGACTTCTGAGGAAGATAAGGGAAAGTAAAAGTTTATCCAATTTTTTTATTTTTGCCAAGAAAACAAAGAAATGAAATGATTTGGATTAATTGGCTTATGTGATTAAGTGGCTTAATACAATATAAAATCTTTCTAAATCCGTAGAGGAATAATGTGAGCTAAAAATAAGCACAGAAGTGCCTTCTATACCACATGATTGAAGAAGACAAGTCTCTTCCTAGGGCCATAAAAATCACCCCATCCTCACATCCGAGCCGAGTCTATGTCAACTGTGAAAGCCAATCAGGCCTTCAGAGCTAGAGGGTGGTGGTCTTGAGGTCAGATGACCACAACTGGTGACACCTGGAATGCCACTTAACCCTTCTGTCCAGTTCCTGAGCTGGATGATGTGGGTGACTCTTACAATGCCTGCATTTTTCTGCATTTTTCTGCGTTTTTCTGCATTTTCTACAATTCAGCACTGTGTGTGGCTTTGACATGGTCTTGGATGCGGAAAGCACTTAGTAAGCCCTGAAGCACTGGCTGCTGCTTTACCATCAGTACTCTCTATTGACATCCGCACGCAACTTTGCCTTTCCTTACTGGGAACAAAATAACTCACATAGAGTTACAGATTGTGGGGAATCTTTCTACTTCCTATATTCAGCTTTATGGCTCTGGTAAAGTCTTAGAACTTCTGTTTTCTCATCTATAAGATGGAAATTAATAGAACTAACTCACAAGACTGTGATAAGGTTTAAATAAAATAATATAGTTGGCATACTGCAGTGCTCATTAAATTAGCACCTCTGTTTACTATTTTAAAAGATTTATTTGAAAGGCATAGTTAGAGAGAGAGAGAGAGAGAGGTCTTCCATTTCTGGTTCACTCCCCAGATGGCCGCAACCGCTGGAGATGTGCTGATCCACAGCCAGGAGTCAGGAGATTCTTCTGGGTCTCCTGCACAGGTGTAGGGACCCAAGGACTTGGGCTATATTCTACTGCTTTCCCAGGCCACAGCAGAGAGCTGGGATCAGAAGAGGAGAGCTGGGATATGAACCAATGCCTATATGGGATGCCAGCACTGAGGGTGTGGCTTTATCTGATATGCTACAGTGCTGGTCCCTGTTTACTTTTTGATGAGTCCACTGAATCATCTATTTCACTTTATCTTGTCTTTAGCTGATGGATATTTGGGTTGATTCCATATCTTAGCTATTGTGAATTGAGCTGCAATAAACATGGGGGTACAGATAACTCTTTCATATGCTGATTTCATTTACCTTGGGTAATTCCCAGGAGTGGGATGGCTGGGTCATATAGGTCTATACTCAGATTTCTGAGGTATCTCTATACTGTCTTCCACAGTTGCTGAATTAGTTTACATTCCCACCAACAGTGGATTAGAGTACCTTTTTCCCCACATCCTTGCCAGTATTTGTTGATTTCTGGATAAAAGCCATTCTAATAAAGTGAGGTGAAACCTCACTGAGGTTTTAATTTGCATTTCCCTGATGGCTAGTGATCCTGAACATTTTATCATGTCTGTTGGTCATTTGAATTTCCTCTTTTGAAAAATGCCTGTTATGTCATTTGCCCATTTCTTAACTGGGTTGTCTGTTTTGTTGTTGTTGAGTTTATTGAGCACTTTATATATTCTGGTTATTAATCCTTTAACAGTTGTACAGATTTCAGATAATTTCTCCTATTCTATCAGTTGCCTTTTTACTTTCCTGAGCGTTTCTTTTGCAGTGCAGAAGCTTCTCAACTTGATGTAATCCCATTTGTCAATTTTGGCTTTGATTTCCTGTGCCTCTGGGGTCTTTTCTAAGAACTCTTTGCCATACCAATATCTTGCAGGGTTCTCTAATGTTCTCTAATGATTTGACGGTATCAGGTAGTATATGTAGGTATTAATCTTTTTTGAATGTTTTTTTTTTTCTATAAGGTGTAAGGTAGGGGTCTTGCTTCACACTTCTGCATGTGGAGATCCAGTTTTCCTAGCACTATTTGTTGATGAGACTGACTTTATTCCAGGGATTGATTTTAGTTCCTTGGATAAAGATAAGTTGGTTATAGATGTGTGGGTTGATTTCTGTTGCTACTATTCTGTTCCATTTGTCTATTCATCTGTTTTTGTATCAGTACCAGGCTTTTTTTTAACTTTTATTTAATGAATATGAATTTCCAAAGTACGACTTATGGATTACAATGGCTTCCCCCCATACCGTCCCTCCCACCCGCAACCCTCCCCTTTCCCACTCCCTCTCCCCTTCCATTCACATCAAGATTCATTTTCAATTATCTTAATATACAGAAGATCAGCTTAGTATACATTAAGTAAGGATTTCAACAGTTTGCTCCCACACAGAAACATAAAGTGAAAAATAATAGATGATTTTTTTAGATGATGATGAAATCAGATCAGACCTATTGTCATGTTTAATCCCAGTGAGAGTCAAGTTGGGAATTGATAATTTCCTTTTTTTCTTTCTTTTTTTTTTTTTACAGAAGATCAGTTTAGTATGCATTAAGTAAAGATTTCAACAGTTTGCACCCCCATAGAAACACAAAGTGAAATATATTGTTTGAGTACTCGTTATAGCATTAAGTCTCAATGTACAGCATGCTAAGGACAGAGATCCTACATGAGGAGTAAGTGCACAGTGACTCCTGTTGTTGACTTTACCAATTGACACTCCTGTCTATGGCATCAGTAATCTCCCTATGCTCCAGTCATGAGTTTCCAAGGCTATGGAAGCCCTCTGAGTTCTCTGACTCTTATCTTGTTTAGACAAGGTCATAGTCAAAGTGGAGGTTCTCTCCTCCCTTCAGAGAAAGGTACCTCCTTCTTTGAAGACCTGTTCTTTCCACTGGGATCTCACTCACAGAGATCTTTTTGCCAGAGTATCTTGGCTTTCCATGCCTACCAGGCTGTTTTGATTATATATGCCCTATAGTATGTCTTGAAATCTGGTATTGTGATGCCTACAGTTTTGTTTTTGTTGAATAAGATTGCTTTACCTATTTGGGATCTCCTGTGTTTCCACATAAATTTCAGCATCATTTTGTCTAGATCTGAGAAGACTGTCCTTGGCATTTTGATTGGTATTGCATTTAATCTGTAAATTGCTTTTGGTAGTATGGACATTTTGATGATACTGATTCTTCCAATCTATGAACATGGAAGATCTTTCTATTTTTTGTGTCTTCTATTTTTTTTCTTTTATGTTTTTTAATTCTCATCGTATAGATCATTGATGTCCTTGGTTAAATTTATTCCTTCATTTGTAGCTATTGTGAATGGGATTGATCTTAGCAGTACTTTCTCAGCTGTAGCACTGTCTGAGTATACAAAGACTATTTGTTTTTGTGTGTTTCTTTTATGTCCTTCCATTTTACCAAACTCTTTTATGAGTTCCAACAGCCTCTTAGTGAAGTCTTTTGGATCCCCTATACCTAGAACAATGTCATCAGCAAATAAAGATAGTTTGATTTCCTCCTTCTCAGTTTGTATCCATTTGATTTCATTTTTCTTGCCTAATGTCTCTGGATAAAACTTCCAGACTATACTGAATAGCAATGGTGAGAGTAGGCATCCTTGTCTGGTTCTAGATCTTAGTGGGAATGCTTTCAACTTTTCCTCATTCAACAGTACGCTGGCCATGTCATAAATTGTCTTGATTGTGTTGAGGAATGTTCCTTCTATCTCCACTTTGCTTAAAGTTTTCATCATGAAAGAGTGTAGTATTTTATCAAATGTTTTCTTTGCATTTATTGAAATAACCATATGGTTTTTCTTCTTCAGTTTGTTAATATGATGTGTCACATTGATTGAGTTGTGGATGTTGAATCATCCCTGTATACCAGGTATAAATCCTACTTGGTATGGGTGAATGATCTTCCTGATGTTTTGTTGGATTTGGTTGGATAGAACTTTGTTGAGGATTTTTGCATCTATGTTCATCAAAGTAATTGGTCTGTAGTTCTCTCTCTGTTGTATATTTTTCAGATTTAGGAATTTAAATGATTGTGGCTTCATAGATTGAGTTAGGTAGGATTCACTCCTTTTCAATTGTTTCGAATAGCTTGGGAAGAATTAGAATTATTTCTTCTTTAAACGTCTAGTGGAATTCAGCAGTGAAGCCATCCAGTCCTGGGCTTTTCTTTTTTGGGAGGGTCTTCATTACTGAGTCAATCTTCATCTCAGTTATTGGTCTGTTTAGGTTTTCTATGTCTTCAAGACTCAATATGGGTAGGTTGTATGTGTCCAGGAATATACCCATTTCTTCTAGGTTTCCCAACTGTTTGCCATACAGCTCTTTGTAGTAATTTCTGATAATAATTTTTTATTTTTGTTGTTATCATCTCTAATTTTATTGATTTGGGTCTTCTCCCGCTTTTTTGGTTAGTTGTGCTAATGATGTGTCAATTTTGTTTATCTTTCAAAAAATCAGCTCTTCATTATGCTGATCTTTTGTATTTTTGTTTCAATTTTATTTATTTCTTCTCTAATTTTAATTGTGTCTTTCCTCCTACGAAATTTGGGCTTGGTTTGCTGTTGTTTTTCTAAGTTGTTGAGATGCATTGATAGCTCATTTATTAGGTGCCTTTCCAGTTTCTTGATGCAGGCAACAACTGCTATAAACTTTCCTCTTAACACTGCTTTTGCTGTATTCCATAAGTTTTGATATGTTGTACTGTCATCTTCATTCATTTTCAGAAATTTTTTTGATTTCTCTTTTGATTTCACTGTGACCCATTCTTCATTCAGGAGCATGTTGTTTAGTCTCTATGTGTTTGCATTTGTTCTAGAATTCTTTTTTTTTTTTAAGATTTATTTATTTATTTGAAAGTCAGAGCTATAGACAGAGAGAGAGAGAGAGAGAGAGAGAGAGAGAGAGGTCTTCCATCTTCTGGTTCATTCCCCAGATGGCTGCAATGGCCAGAGCTGAGTCAAACTGAAGCCAGGAGCCAGGAGCTTCTTCCGGGTCTCCCACGTGGATACAGGGACCCAAGGACTTGGACCATTTTCTACTGCTTTCCCAGGCCACAGCAAGGAGCTGGATCGGTAGTGGAACAGCTGGGACTTGAACCTGCACCCATAAAGGATGGTGGTATTGCAGGTGGTGGCTTTACCCATTTCGTCACAGCTCTGGCCTCTGTTCTAGAATTCTTGAGTTGTTGATTTCCAGCTTCATTCCATGTGGTCAGAGAAGATGCATGGTATGATTTCTATATTTCTGAATTTGCTGAGACTTGCTTTATGGCCTAGCATGTAGTCATTACCAGAGAAAGTTTCACGTAATGATGACAAGAATGTATATTTTGTACCTGTAGGATGAAAAGTTTTGTAGATATCTATTAGGTCCATTTGGTCTACAGCATTGATCAAATGTCCTATTTCCTTGATGATTTTCTGTCTTGTTGATCTGTCCACTGCTGAAAGTGGGGTATTGAAGTCCCCCATTACTATTTTATGGGAATCTATGTCTCCCTATAGATCCATTAACATTTCTTTTAAATAGCAGGTGGCCTGTTATTAGGGTCATATCTGCTTATTATAGTCACATCTTCCTGTTGAATTGATCCCTTAACCATTACATAGTGCCCTTCTTTGTCTTTTTTAACAGTTTTTTTTTTTTGTTAAAGTTTATTTTGTCAGAGATTATGATGGCTACACCAGCTCTTTTTTGTTTGTTTGTTTTTAGTTTCTGCTAGCATATCTTTTTCCAATCCTTTCACTTTCAGTCTGCCTTTCACTTCAGTATGTTTGTTGGTGAGATTTGTTTCTTGTAGGTAGCAAATAGATGAAAAAGATGGGTTTTGTTTTTAAATCCATTCAGCCAGTCCATATCTTTTAACTGGAGAGTTGAGGCCATTTACATTCAAGTTGATTATTGATAACTAATGACTCGGTCCTGCCATTTTTCCATAAATATTCCTATTATTTACTTTGGGTTTCCTTTGTACTTTTACTGGGAGGTTTTTCTTCCTTCACCTTTAATAGTGATGACCATGTTTCTGTGTTTCTGTATGTAGCACATCTTTAAACACCTTTTGTAAGGCTGTACAAGTAGTGACAAATTCTTTCAATTTCTGTTTGCTATGAAAGGTCTTTATTTCACCTTCATTCATAAATGAGAGCTTTGCAGGGTACAGTATTCTGTGTTGCCAGTTTTTTTCTCTTAAGACTTGGACTATATCTTGCCATTCTCTCCTAGCCTGTAGGGTTTCTGATGAGAAGTCAGCTGTGAGTCTAACTGGAGGTCCTCTGAAAGTAATCTGGCATTTCTCTCATACACATTTTATAATATTTTATGTTTTACTGTGGAGAGTTCGACTACAGTGTGTCATGATGAAGATCTTTTCTGGTCATGGCTATTAGGAGTTCTATGTGCTTCCTATAGTTGGATGTCCCCTTCTTTCTCCAAACTAGGAAAGTTTTCTGAAATTATTTCATTAAAAAGGCCTTCTAATTCATTCTCTTCATGCCATCAGGAACTCCTAAAACCATATGTTGGGTCATTTGGTTATATCCCATAAATCTCCAACACTGTTTTTTAGTTTTCTAATTTCTTCTTTTTTTTAGGTCTGTCTATAAAATTTCCAGAGATTTGTCTTCTAACTCGGATATTCTTTCTTCTGCCTCACTGAGTCTGCCTCACTGAGCAAGGCTTTCCACTGCTGTTAAGGCTTTCCACTGCTTTTATTTGATCTATTGAATTTTTTTTTTTTTTTACAGGCAGAGTGGACAGTGAGAGAGAGAGAGACAGAGAGAAAGGTCTTCCTTTTGCCCTTGGTTCACCCTCCAATGGCTGCCACGGCCGGCGCACTGCGGCCGGCGCACCGCGCTGATCTGATGGCAGGAGCCAGGTACTTATCCTGGTCTCCCATGGGGTGCAGGGCCCAAGCACTTGGGCCATCCTCCACTGCACTCCCTGTCCACAGCAGAGAGCTGGCCTGGAAGAGGGGCAACCGGGACAGAAAACGGCGCCCCAACCGGGACTAGAACCAGGTGTGGCGGCGCCACAAGGTGGAGGATTAGCCTAGTGAGCCGCGGCACCGGCCGAATTTTTCATTTTCAATATTCCATTTTGATTTTACTTTAAAATCTCAATTTCATGGGAAAATTTTTCATTCGTGTCATGTGTGGATTACTTTAATTTGTGGATTTGCTTCTGATTACTTCTATATAATCTGACAATTGATTTTTTGAATTCTGTTTCTGGCATTTCTTCAAACTCTTCATCTTCACAGTCTAGATTTGAAGTGTTGTTGTATTCCTTTGGGGGCATAATGTTGTCTTCCTTATTCTTGTTTCTTGAATTGCTGTGTTTATTTTTAGGCATTTGTGGAGACACTTGTTGGTTGTTTTTTTTTTTTTTTCCCTCTATGATGGCTTTTATCTTTGTTCTAGGTGGCTTAGTGGAGTGTCTGCTCTCTCAGTGAAAAATCCAGAGGCACAAGCTGGGGTGGACAGGGAGCTCTGTTCAGTGCTCCTTGGTGAGGTAAGTATCCAAGGTAGCACCCATGTTGGGTGTCATAAATCTCTTTTTTTTTTCTAATCATATGTGAGTTTGATCAGCTTTGTTGAGTAGTCTCATGCTCACCTCCTGACTTCCAAGGAAACCAATGTATCCAGTGGGTACAATATTCATCTGTGCTGCCCAAGAACCACACGAAGGATCCATGCAGCCCTCGGTGTGAGCATGGTTCCTGCAACAATGACCCCCACCAGGGAATCAGGAAGTCCCAAGCATGTGGTGCCACTCACAGTGACTCCCCAAAGACCCAGCCACACCCTTCACCCTTTCCTGCAGCCATAATGTTTTCACAGTCCCAGCACACAAGGTTCCAACAGTCATGACCTCCCAACCCCCTATCAATTCTAGCAGCCAGACTCAGGCATCTTCTCTTGGCTGGTTGCTGGGTGCGTGGACATGAATTGGTGTAGCTGTTATGTAAATATTATGTTTATGTCAAAAGTGGCACCTGCCCTCTGTCAGCTAGTTACAGGATGCCAGTGGCAAGTGGTCTGGGAGAGAGAAATATGCCCCCCCTTTTCTCTAGGTTGGTAGGTACACTGTCCTCCACAGTGCTTCAAGCCAGACTCATGCCAGGCTCTTATGCAGCTTTATTACCAGTGGCCTGGGCTGCTGCAGTCTGGTCTCACTTCATTCTCCAAAACTGGTGCTGAAGCCCTGCCTGCTGGTGTCCTGTTTGTGTGTGTCCACAACCTCCACATAGATCCACATTGTCCCTCTAATTTGCATGGAGTTTAGTCTTCAGTTTTCTCCCTAACTTTCCCTGAGATTGTACTCTCTTCACTTTTTTTTAACTGTCTTCCCCTAGACTAGAACAATAAGCTTCCTCCCTATTCCACCATCTTGGAATCTCTCGCAGTGCCAAATCTTAGTCTGAGTTTGCTAGGTCAAGATTAGGAAGGTAAAGAGGAAATCACTTGAACAAAAGTATGGAATGTTAAAAAGAGCTCTCTCTCTCTCTCCCCCCTCCCTCCCTCCCTCCCTCCCTCTTTGTGTGTGTGTGTCTCTGTGTGTGTTTAATGAGTAGCAAGCCTTTCAAAAATTTTCTGACACTTCTAAGCTCCTCTTTCCCCTTTCTTAAAACTTTGGGAAGACCCGTCTTCTAAGAGCCACTCTTCTTAGGAATCTGTTTTTTGGCGGGAAGGCAGTAACTTGGTCCTGACCTTTTAAGAGAATAGCTTCAGCCAAATTGTGATGGACTCCGCAGCCCAAGCTGCCATTATGTGGTCATGCCAAATCCCAATCACTTTCCAGTGGGTCAACCCATTCTCATAGGGTCACCTCAATTCATGAGCTGGCAAACGCCTTGAGGCCAGGCTTTCAAAGTAAACAAAGTTGCTTTTTCCAGAGGTCTGTAAAAATGATTCAACCAATACAGCATTTTCTTATTTTCTTCTTCATGCTACCTAATGCCAAGTTTCTAATTTTATAGGCAAGTTGTGAATCTCCCTGAAAATAAAATGAATTCCCTATAAGGGAGCTTATGGTTTTATTGCAATGGCACTTTAAGTACACAAATGTCTTGTTTATTCCAAATTGTCTAGGGGTTTATGGGAGTAAGAACATTTTAGTATACTGAGCACCGGCAACATGTCAGGCATTGAGCTAGTGCCTCTATTTATGTTATCTCATTTAATTCTCACATCATGCTATGAATTAGAAATGTTTTTCTATTGTACAGTGGAGAAAACGGAAGCACAAAGAGGTTAATTTTCCTGTCCCACACATAGAAGTGGGATGTGCTGGGAATTAAACCCAGGTCCATTACTCCAGAGGCTGTCCACCTTTGGGCCTTTGTCTTCCCGCATACACAGCTTCCAAACAATTCAGCGAACTCCAAATGTTTCTTATTACTTTGGGGTATTCTGAATTCAATATTTCTATATCATATTGTATCCTTTCTTATGTTTTCATATGAAGATACTTCAAAAAGCTTGTGGAAATTAGAATTAATAAGTTATTTTTGTATAAAATGTTTGAAATTCATGCATTTCTTCATAATAAGCATTCTCCATGAACTTTTTGAAGATTTCATTTAGGCAAAGCTGAGCTTACTTTAATTTTGTATTAGTTTTTTGGGGGGATGCAGAATTATTTTTGCAACTGTTCTGAATCCCTTCAATCAGTATACCTTTGCCTTATTTGGATAGCTTTCAAGCTACTATTAGCTTTTCCACATAGTTTCTGCCTCTTTCTAAATTCTCCTGGTTCATTTACATTTGCTGCTTATGTATTGTTTTAGACTA
Source organism: Oryctolagus cuniculus (assembly GCF_051225735.1). Taxonomy (NCBI): domain Eukaryota; kingdom Metazoa; phylum Chordata; class Mammalia; order Lagomorpha; family Leporidae; genus Oryctolagus; species Oryctolagus cuniculus. The sequence goes on along the minus strand of NC_142873.1, from coordinate 124,672,862 downwards.
CTAACTAAAATACCTATATTTATTCAAGCATGTTTAATACAAGATAGATAGGGCTAAATGAGTGTTGGAGTATCTGGACTACATGAAGTGTAATTTTCATGGACATGCCTGTGATGCTAGCCTAAAGTAGTTAACATGACATAGGAAATATCATGGTGGTCATGGTTCTGTCAGCTTTCATTTCAGGGTCCAATAAGGAATATACTCTTCATATTGAAAGGATCAACAGAAAACTTTTCGTTCATTTCCACTTCCCTGGCTTGTGGGAAAAGGATAAAACCATTAGGTACAACATGCTCAGCTTAAACACAGAGATCCACTAGCCTTATAACTACACAAACTGAGAAACAATTTGCACCAAAATGGTTCATAAGCAGTGGGCACTTTGCAAAGCACACTGAAGAAATGCAACACCTCCTCAGGAACATCATTGTTGAAGATGACAATTAAAGAGAACCTGGAGCAAGCACATAAGCAGGGTCTAAATGTTTTCCTTGAATAATAACAAGACTCCTATTACTAGGAAGTCATATCTCAGCACCAATGTGTGTGGGACAAAAATAGCACATGAAAGAGAGGGAAATGGCAAGGCATATGCAGTGCAGGAGGAAGAGAAATGCAGAGCATATGGAATGAATCCCATTCTTTTAGCTACATGTAGCCATGAGTTGCCATCAAGTTCTTGCTGGGAAGGAATTGAAAGCATATACCGGAATTCTGCTGAATTCCCTGTAATACATGTATGTTTATGTCCATGTGGTGCACTGCATTCATTCTCATAAGTCCTCTTGCTTCTCTACAAGTCCAGATTTTGGGACTCTATCCCAGCATGTGACAGAGATTTGGAGTTGACAGACTCTAACTATTGCAGTCAATTTTTTAGTTCCTAGAATGGGCCAAAGAAAGTAAGTAGACCCAATTATAAAGATTTACCTTAATGAGTTTCTCTATGTGTGACACAATAAGCAGGGAACTTGTAAAATTTACCAAGAGACCTTTAGTTTTCTGGGTTCCAGGTAGATTAGGCTTCCTGAAATCCATTCTGATAATATAAAGCAGATAGTGGGTCCTCAGTAAATACCACTGTTCTCATTTGAAGTGAAATACAACTGAAACATAATGGCCAAGAACAAATTAAGTTTACGGGACATTATTATCAATCAGGGAAATCTCCCTAAAGTGATCTTGCTAAAATAGTTAAAACCCATTTTCAGTTGAGATTCAGAATAAAGAGAATTAATTTTCAGCAATAGGAGTCAGGTGTTCCCACTGAAGATTTATGGTGTGGTAGATGGTTTGAGAGACATTTTGAGACACTCCCTGACTCCTCGGAAGAAGAGTCTTTCCACATCACCCAGATGCAGAAAAATATGAAGACCCTTAAGAGCTTATGAAAAACATTCATTAAGTCAGTCTGTCAGAACAGCTGGCTCATAACCAAATTTAGGAATTTCACAAACAAGTGATGAAGTGACAGAAACAAGAGAAAGAATGACAGTTCTGACAGGTATTTTTTTTTTTCTTCAGTAAACTGCCCGTGGGTTTCCTGGCCACTGGCTTCAGTGTTGAGGCATCCTCAAGGGATTGGCATTCAGGAGAGAAGAGGAGGTGGCCATACTGTTGCTTGTCACTTAAGTATTTCTACCAAGTGGACTTGTCCATATGGCTGTTCCATTCTGTTGTTGGTTATTTATAACCCTTCTAGTCTTCACCACCAAAACTAATCTATACCACATCAGTGAAAACATTCCTAGGTCGTTGAGTTTCCTTCATTCATTTCCAGAAGGCAGGGCTGCTGCACAGAGCAGAAAGCTGAGTCAGCACAAACGTGCTTGTGGCTTTGTTGGCTAACATCAAACAACATTCTTAGATGTTTCTAGACAGAACTGGTTTTTGATCAGTTTCGTGAGACCCCTTTAAAAAAGAACATAGCCTGTCTCTGACCTCATCAAGCTCATTCATCTTGCATATGAACTTTTAAAAATTTCGTTCTCTGAGTTGTTATTTCATTTGATAACTATTGATGACTTTCTTCTTTGTGCCAGGGCTTGTGCACTGGGACTAAATAAGAAGTGGGACATGGTTTCTGTTCTCCTCGTAGGTAAATAGGCATGATTGCTTAAGATATTTAACCTCTCTGATCCCTTGTGTATAAGTTAGAAATGATAAAGACTAACTTATAAAGGACAAACAAGATAATGCATGTCTCATATTGAACACAATGTCTAACACAGTATAAGCCCTCATATGTAGTATTTACTATTATCCCTAGTATTATAGTTAATATTGTTATTCAGGCCCCAGTGCTGCCTCCTTTGAAATATCTTCACCATCTTCCCAGTTGAGTCATCTTTCCTTTTCCTTCTTGGAGTGTCTTATGGCACTTTCCACCCAGAATTTCTATTTACTCCATTCACTTCCTCTTGTAGATAATAGCATCTATATCTGTCATCTTTAGTAAACTGTGAACTGCTTGAAGGCAGAGACCATTTCTAATTTCTCTCCAGTCGTTTAATATTCATTTATTTAACAAGCACAGACTGAGCATCTATTATACAAGGACACTTTAAAAATTCATGGAAAATGGAAATAAAAGATAAGTATTTTTGGTGCAGAAATTTTTTGAAATTCTTACATAGTTTTTTTCATAATACTCATTTCCATGAACTTTTTGAAAACTCCTTATACACCAGGAACTACACTAGCCACTGGAAATGTAGCAAAAACATAAGAAAATCATGATTCAGTCCATCATGTGTGGTGATGGAGACAGATTAATAGATGGATCAGCTTGTGAAAGAAGCAGGTGTAGAGATATGTTAAAATTTAAATGATCAGCTGGCACCGCGGCTCACTAGGCTAATCATCTGCCTGCGGCGGCAACACTCCGGATTCTAGTCCTGGTTGGGGCACCGGTTCTGTCCTGATTGCTCCTCTTCCAGTCCAGCTCTCTGCTGTGGGCTGGGAAGGCAGTGGAGGACGGTCCAAGTCCTTGGGCCCTGCACCCGCATAGGAGACCAGGAGAAGCACCTGGCTCTTGGCTTCGGATCGGCGCAGCACTGGCCGTGGTGGCCATTTGGGGGGTGAACCAATGGAAGGAAGACCTTTCTCTCTGTCTCTCTCTCTCACTGTCTAACTCTGCCTGTCAATAAATAAATAAATAAATAAATAATTTAATTGATTGACAACTAGCTCAGACTAAAGGAGTCAGTGAAACCACTCTAGAGGAAGTATATATAGACTTAACTCTAAGTGACAAGTGCTAGTTAGCTTAGGACAGGGTGAAAGGGGAAAGAGATTGTATACTTTTTTAAAAAAAGATTTATTTATTTGAGAGGTAGAGTTACAGACAGAAAGGGAGAGACAGAGAGAAAGGTTTTCCATCCACTGGTTCACTGCACAAATGGCCACAATGGCTGGAGCTGGACTAATCCAAAGCAAGGAGCCAGGAGCTTCTTCTGGATCTCCCATGTGGGTGCAGAGGTCCAAGCACTCGGTCCCTCTTCTATTGCTTTCCCAGGGCATAGCAGAGAGCTGGATTGGAAAAGGATCAGCTGGGATACGAGCCAGCACCAATATGGGATGCTGGCACTACAGGCAGAAGCTTAGCCCACTACACCACAGCACAGGCTCCGGGTTTGTATTCTTAATAAAGAAATATCCAGAGATAAAAGAAAGCAAAGTGCATCCATGTAATGACTGGATATAGAACTACTAACTTCTATATGTCTATAGGAGGGCCTGTAAAGAGAAGAGAGTAGCCAGATCATTTAGGACATTGTAGGCCATGCTTTAAAGTCTCTTCCTCAAGAATAAGGGAAATCATCAGAGAGTTTTAATCAGTGGAGTAACATGATGGTCATATAAACTAGGCTGGGGAAGAAGTAAGGGAGGAGAAGGGGACACTTTTGGAAAATCAATATCAATAGCAGTGATAGAGTCCTGTTGCTGTTGAGATTAGGGAAGTAGGAGAGTCATAAATGGCTTCAGGGTTTCTGGCTCTGAAACTGGGGTAGAGGATCATAGAATTTTCTTAGATGGAGGAAACAGGAGGAATAATTGTTTTAGAATTTGGGGAAAGATAATGGATTCTATTTAAAACACATCTGAGGCCATTGCCGGAAGCCGTTCTGGAGATGTTAAGTGGGAAGTTGGGTAGAAAGATTAGGAGCTTTAGACAAAGTATGGACTAAGTGTAGATTTGTGGGCTTGCTGCAGAGATAAAAACCGCCATCACAAGAGATGATAAGATCATGGAATCAGGCTGTGGATAATGAAAACAGAAGCTAGCTTAAGAGAGTGCCACCCCAGGGCTGGCACCGTGGCACAGTAGGTTAATCCTCCAACTGCAGTGCTGGCATCCCATATAGGCGCCAATTCCAGTCCTGGCTGCTCCTCTTCCAATCCAGCTCTCTGCTGTGGCCTGGAAAAGCAGCGGAAGATGGCCCAAGTCCTTGGGCCCCTGCACCCGCATGGGAGACTTGGAAGAAGGTCCTGGCTCCTGACTTTGGATCGGTGCAGCTAAGGCTGTTGCGGCCATTTGGGGAGTGAACCAGTGGATGGAAGACCTTTCTCTCTGTCTCTCCCTCTCACTGTCTGTAACTCTACCTCTCAAATAAATAAATAAAAATATCTTTCAAAAAAAAAAAAAAGAAAACAAGAGGATGTGGGGAAAAAGGAACACTAATCCACTGCTGGTGGGAATGCAAACTGGTAAAGCCACTATGGAAGACAGTTTGGAGATTCCTCAAACCTGAATATAGCCATAGCACATGACCCAGCCATCCCACTCCTTACCCAAAGGAAATTAAATTGGCAATAAAAGACTGTCTGCACCTCAATGATTCTGCAGCTCAATTCACAATAGCTAAGACATGGAATCAACCTAAATGCCCAAAAAGAGAAGACTGGATAAAGAAATTATGAGATATGTACTCTATAGAATACTATACAGTAGTAAAAAAAAATGAAATCTGGTCATTTGCAATAAAACGGAAGAATCTAGAAAACATCATGCTGAGTGAAATAAGGCAGTCCCAAAGGGACAAATATCATATGTTCTCCCTGATTGGTGACAACTAACTGAACACCTAAAAGGAAACCTGCAGAAGTGAAATGGACCCTATGAGAAACAATGACTTGATCAGCCCTTGTCCTGACTGTCAAGGAACAAGTTACTATTTTATTCCTTTTAGTATTTTTTTGTTCTACTTAATACCATTGGTTGAACTCTTTAATTAACACACAATTATTCTTAGTCGTTTAAATTTAACTGAAAAGTGATCTCTGTTAAATATAAGAGTGGGAATAAGAGAGAGAGGAGATATACAGTTTGGCACTTGCTCACACGGACTTACCCCTAATGGTAGAGCTAGAAACGTGCCAGGGGATTCCAATTCAATCCCATCAAGGTGGCATGTACCAATGCCATCTCACTAGTCAAAGTAATCAGTTTCAGTTCATAATTGATCATAATGATAGGATTAAGTGTCAAAGGGATCACATACACAAGACTATTGTCTGCTAATAACAACTGATAGAATTAAAAGGAGAGAATGATCCAACATGGAAAGCAGGATACACAGCAGACTCATAGAATGGCAGATATCCTAACAGCACTCTGGCCTCAGAATCAGCCCTTAAGGCATTCAGATCTGGCTAAAATGCCCATGAGAGTTTCGCAGGCATGGAAAGCCAAGACACTCTGGCAAAAAAAATGACCTAAATGAAAAATCTCTGTGAGAACCCAGCGGAAAGTATGGGCCATCAAAGACGGAGGTACCTTTCTCTGAAGGGAGGAGAGAACTTCCACTTTGATTATGGCTTTGTCTAAATAAGTTTGGAGTTGGTGAATTCAAGAGGCTTCCATAGCCGTGGCAACTCATGACAAGAGCCTCAGGTGATTACTGACGTTATAAATAAGAGTGTCAGTTGTTAAATCAACAATGGGAGTCATTGTGCACTTACTCCCCATGTAGGTCTCTGTCCTTAATGTGTTGTACTATGCGAATTAATGGTAAAACTACTACTCAAACATTACTGTATACTTTGTGTATCTGTGTGAGTGCAAACTGTTGAAATCTTTACTTAGTGTATACTAAGTTGACCTTCTGTATGTAAAGATAGTTGAGAATGAATCTTGATGAAGAATTGGATGGGAGAGGGAGTGGGAGATGGGATGTTTGCAGGTGGGAGGGAGGTTATGTGGGGAAAAGCCTCTATAATCCAAAATTTGTACTTATGAAATTTATATTTATTAAATAGAAGTTGAAAAAAAAATGAGGGAACCCCAAAGAATTCCAAAGTTTGAATAGAAAAGAGTCGCCAACAGATTGGAAAGGCAAGGCTGAGGAATGAGAATGGCACCCACATGAATGCTATGTCACAGAAGCATATGGGAAATGTGGGTGATCCTGTGTCCTGTGTCTAGCTGGAAGACTGCCTGCCTATTCTTTGTAGGAGGTCAAGAGGGCATGGCATGGCACACCACGCCCCCAGGGAAAAATCCTGGTTGAGGATTCAGCACACTGAGACTCAAATATGACCTGACTGCTGGCAGGTGGCAGGGGCCTCAGGCACATTTCCCTAGCCCCTGCTTCCTGCTGAGGGACCTTAAAACTGTTTAGATAAACAGCTCCGGATGTGGTCCAGACCCATAAGATCACTTTGAAGGCTACATGGGCTCTGTGACTTTCAAGATGATTGGAGAAGAGTAGAGGCTCCAGTATCTGCTTCATCCTATAGAATTAGTGTTGCCACCCTGAGCTTGCTACTCCCACTTTCCTGCCCTATAAAAGCTTGTGCCTAACTGCTACTAGATGGACAAGTTCATCAAAACTGTCTCCAGTGCTTCTTGTTGAAGAATGCCGTTGCCCCACCATCCAGACAATGTGGGCCTCTCAGGACCAACCCAGAGGGAGACAATTTTTCCAGAAGAATAGAATGTTCAGCAGTGACCCAACAAAAAGCAGATAGCATTTCCTGACCTAGGCCAGAACCCAGTGAAGTTGAGGGGTACAGGAGTCAGCCTGTGAAGTGTTGCGGAATGCGTGGGATATGAGGAAGTGGAGACAGGAAGTATATTAGATACTTTTAAAGAGCTTTGGCTGTGAAAGAATAGAGAGTGAATCCAGAAGGGACATGAGGTCGATGAAATTAGTTTTGTTTTATTTTGTTTTAAGATGAAAGAGACTTTACCATGTTTAAATGTTGATGTAAACACAGTAGTTCTCCCTCATAGAACATGCAGGTAAATAATATGTCTATCATATATTCTTTTACTCATTCTCTCATGCCCTGGAAGTCTGGCAAGGTGGGTGGAAGAGGAGCTGTGAATCACTTTTTGAGAGGCTGATGTTGTTTAGTATATGAGGAAATTCAAGAACTAAAGAGAGACAGAGACTTTACCTATGGCCACCCTTTAAGTTAGTCTAGAGTCATACTGGAACCCAGATCATATGACCAGGTATAAATGTGAGCACCTATGTCCTATGATAGGGCACCACATGTCCTAGATTCTCTGAGGTAGTCAATCATTTCTGAAGCATGACTTCTCTTCTTTACCAAAATCTCTTTTATTGCATCTATCACAGTGCCATGATTTCTTCCCTTGTCTATCTTCCCCCGTGAGCGTGGGAGCATCTTGAAGACAGGGACATGCCTAATTTTTGTATTCCCAGTCCCCAAAAGCATTTGGCAGAGAGGGGAAAGTCAGAGATCAGGATTACTCAGAAAATGTTAAGCTATGATCCAGGGATATTCAAAAAGTAGGGAAAATGCATATTATTAAAAAACTATGCATGGATTTCATTTTCCTAACTAAAATACACTTATCTAATTCCATTTTTCTATGAACTTTTAAACCTTTTATATCTTAGTGCTTCTCTATGCAAAATATCACAATTTTAAAATATGAAAACTCCAACCCCACCCCAAAACAATTAAATTAGACTCTAAGGAACAGATACGTTTTCAAACATTTTCAAGTGATTCTAAGTCACAGCTAGGCTTGAGAACCATTGTTTCTATCATCTGATTTAATCACACCATAGTCATTGGAGGTGTATAACGTTATTCCCGATTAAATGGGCTCAAAGTAAGAAATGATGCAAAGAAACTCTGTAGAAGGGCCAGGATTCAAATGCTGGCCTATATCACCAGTCATCTATCGAACTGACCTGAATGGATTTCAAATTCTTCGCTATAACACTCATTCTGTATACTTGTCTATGTTGAAATATGCCCTGGGTCTCAATTCAGAAAAATAAGTTACTGACATGAGAATTATACCGGAGAAATATGTCTAGGAATTGTGGGGATCAAAGATGTAAAAGGCTAGCATATTACATACCCACATCAATAGAAATTTGGTGTCCAAAAGATAGCAACTATTCCAATAACTTCAGTGACAATTTATTCCCAAGTTTCTGGAATGTTTTCAGTTCAACATACTCTGGCCTGTAATCTTATTTATGATAGCAAAGTCTTAGAAATTTCAATGTTTTACAAGTAGTAAGTGAATGCATTAAGCCAGTGAGTATTACAATAAAATATACTGCAGTCAGAAAAGATGAGTATAAGCTAGAGTTACATGCCCAAATGTGGGGAAATTATGCATTAGTTCACAACCATGTACATTAAAAAATCTAAGCAATATATTAGACTTTTCTCATATTATCTTGTTTAATTCCCAAGACAGTTCTCTGAAGTACATTTTATATAAATATATGCTTTGCAAATCAAGGAACTGAGTCTTAGCTAGGTTAAGTGACTTTCTCAAGGTCACAAAGACCCAGGTCAGACTGACTCCAAATGCAATTCACTATTGCATATTGCATCTTCTATGTGAAACAAAGGCAAGCAGTGCCTTTCTGGTCTGATGCCCACACACTGTACAAACACAGAAGCTCACATGGTGGTGGCAATTATTTCATTATACACTTTTAAATGATTTTCCTTTTCATATGGAGAATGTTATATTCTAAACATCAAGAAACTGTGTGGTTTTTCTTTTTCTGTCTTGGTACCAGGGATAAACAATGTTCCAAGGGTCATATTCTCTGATTATCAGTTTCAGGAGATGATAGCATACGGTTGATTATCACCAGAGCTGTCAGACCTCCATCAATAATCCAAATGAATTAATCATAGGCTTTCTAATAACATTTTGATTAACAAAAGAAGAAAGCAAATGTATTAAATATTGAGTGACTGGATTTCGCCAAAGCAGTATAGTTAATTCTGAGCCCCCATGCCCTTAGGTATCCCTTTCCCTGTGCTCTCCTCTACACCCGTTCCTGGCATCCATCTATTTCTCTTGCTGTGTTGCTATTGTCTTTTCTTCACTAAACATGGAAATTTCTTGGGCAGGGACTCTGTCATTTCAGTGCTCCTGGTTACAAGCCTCTGTTTAGTAAATGCATGTAGAATGAGAGAGTGAATCTAAATGTATTCTTCTTCTTTAAAAGGGATTTGCTAAATATATAACTAGTGTTGACCTTACTCTTAAATATCTATGAGACCATTCATGCAAATTGCCAGACCAGCAAAATTCCCCTTCAGACTGGTTTGCTCAGGAAATGTGATACCCAAACTTGACGTAGGTTCTGATCTTTATTTACCAACTATTTTAAGTAATCATGAGGCAAGATTCTTATGAACCATTTTCATAACTTCTGCACTGGTCCTAATTGGTTTTCCTGGCCCAATGTACACTCTGGACCCCTCTCATTCAAGATGGATTCTATAGGGTATGTTAGGATTGTCTGCCAGGAATACTCATTTTGGGTCCAGATGGCCAAATTGGGAGGAAGGTAGACTGAGAGCAAAAGGAAAACATACATTCTTGGACTGGGCAGGGACTAGCTGGAGAACATGACCCAGTACAGGCAGAATGATGTACCACCGAAACAGTCCACATATCTTAGGCTGTGGTCATGAGTTTTTCAGCCAAATTTGCTCTGCCCTGGTGAGTTGTCTCCAACTCAGTGTGTGATACCACATTCCCTGCAGTTATGCAGACCTTGGTATCATTTCAGACTCTTTGATGAGTGAAAATGAGAGGGCTGTATATCTCCTCCTGTAAAATGTGAGCCTCACAAGAGTATGCAATGTGCTTATTGATGCATCACAAGTGTCAATACCTGGCACAGAGTAGGTCTCATTAAAATTTATTGAATGAATTCAAAGCTCTGTTATTTTTAAGGTCCTTAAAAGATGCCTTTGTTTCCAGAACTTTTTGGATTGCTTTTGCACACACCTTGATTGTTTAAGTTGAACTTCCTTATGTTAAATAAAAGGACTCTGCTCAAACCAAAAGACACGTTTTATCAAAACGGGTATTATTAATTGGTGAAATATGCCTTCCAAAAGGAGTTGTATCTTCCATAGCAATAGTAACATATCTACATTCTTAGGATATCCATGTGCTAAATGAATGAATTTGAAGCTTATTCAATCTGTTATGGTATTTGATCCTCACAACAACTCAATGAGAAAGGTTTATTTGGAATTATTTTTCCCTCACTTGGTACATGAGGAATCTGAGGTAGTGAGTGGTCAAAGTGAGGGGATTAAGTCCCTTCAGTTAAGTTACTGTGACATAGCAGGGACCTAATTACAGATATAACAGAGGCAAGACTACCGTCCCTGGGAGAAAACAATGTTTGAGACAGAGAAGCACAGGAGATGTGAGTGCCTCCTTAGAGATAAACAGGACCTGGTTACAGGACGCTGGCAAGAAAACAAGCTGGGAGCTCAGAGAAGGAGTAGAAGGCACAGCGATACTGACCTGTTTCTAAAGACCTTTATAATTCCTCAGCAGGGCAGGACTGAGCTGGAGCCCAAGTCTACCAGGCCCCTCTGTCTGTCATGTCCTCTCCACCTTTATGACTTCTTACCTAGAAAATTATCAGAGCTCCACTCTGGCCTCACTCCTCCAGTCTTGCCACTAGTAGTCCAAACTCTACAATGTAGACATTTTACATGTTTATTATTGTTTCATTATCTGGAGTACGACCAGGAAACATCTTAGCATAGCACTCAAGGCCTTTATGCTGGCCTCTTCAGCTCCATCTCCTCCTATCATTCATCCTTCATTCTCCTATCATTCATCTCCTTCATCCTAACATTCCCTGTGGCACTGCCCATTCTCCCAGGCCCAAGATCCCACAGTCTGAACTTCCTATGGCTTTTCCTATCACTATGCCTTGGCCCATGATGTTGCCCTTTTCTATTACTCATGTAGTCTTCTTAGTCCTCCTACAAGGACAGCTCAGATACTACTACATTTGGGAAGTTTTTGTTCTTCCCAACTCCACAGAAATTGCTAATTACATGCTTATTTTGTACTTCTGGAACACTCCCTGCACTCCTCTGGCATAGCAAAGTGTTGCCCTATTTGTTTTTCCCTCCTGTCTCCAGCCTGTGCTGGCTGAGTGCAGTGATCGTCTTGGTCACTGTGGTATAACCATTATGTAGTACAGTACACTGTATTAGTTAGTTAGTAATCAATAACTGCTAAAGAAAGTTGTCTCTTAGTGTGATTCTTGGGTCACCAGAATAAACATCACCAGGGAACTTGCCAGAAAAGCAAATTTTTAAGTCACACCCTACATCTACTAAATTGGAAATATTGGGAGTGGAGTCCAGCCTTTCAAGTGATTCTGATGCATACTAAAGTTCAAGAAGGGCTGGTGTTGTGGCACGCGTGTTTTATCACTGCTTGTGATGCTGCTATCCCATATAAGTACCGACTGCCCGTTTCCAATGTATCTCCCAGATTATGTGCTTGGGAAGGCAGCAGAAGGTGATCCAAATGCTTGGATCCTTGTACTCTCATGGGAGACTGGGATGGAATTTCAGGCTCCTGGCATTGACCTGTCCCATCCCTGGGGGCCATTTGGAGAGTGAACCAGTAGGAGAAAAATTCTCTCTCTCTCTCTCTCTCTCTCTCTCTCTCTGTAAAATAAATAGAGCTTAACAAAATAAAGTTTGAAAACAGCTGTACTAAAGAATTAAAAGAACCAAGAGGATTTATGTGTTAAGAATCAGGAAAGGCTGCCCAGGGCAGGAATTGTTTGGAATGGGCCTGTGAGGTTAAGATTTAGATACTAAGAGGGAAAAAAAAAAAGCCTTCCCAAGAGAGGGATGCAAGAACAAAGGCAAGGAGATAGAGAAGTACAGCTTATGGTCAGGCTGTGATGTTGAGCACAGTTGCCTGGAGTCATAAAGGGTGAAGGAAGTTAAAGGAGATTGGTTTGCCAATCCAGCAGCCTCTCTCACTGGTCCATAAGCTCCCTCATAGCAGGGACGGTGTTTAATTCAGTACATGTCCTGATAGCTGGCTCCGGACAAGGGCTTTGTGAATGTTTGATGAATGATTTATTGAGGGCAGCTCCACTGAAGAAGAACCTCAGAGAAATAGCTTTTCTGCAAGATCAGCCATATCATGCAACTCTTCCTGAAAGAGAAAGTGCAGAGAAAATGGTTCCACTGCAGGGAGAGCCTGAACTTTCCCATCTGGCTCCATCTAGTGTCCTAATGGGCAGATTTCTGGTCCAGGACATCTCTAGCTGCAGAGGAAACATCCTCTGTTTACTCTGATTGTTATGCAGCAGGAATAGGGATGTGAGGGAGGCAGAGCAGCTGGAGGACCCTGGCCCATGCTTACTCCTGACCTTGGCTCTAAATCAAAAACTTTAGGTCTGAGCTTTGTTGACATTTTTTTTAATTTTAATTTTCTGTGGCTTTGTTTTGTGTGTGCATGTACATGTACTCATGTATGACATACATGTATACCACACTGACACCTTTCTTGCATTTCATGTTTTCTTGTCCAAAAACAAATGTGGAGTGATGAGAGACAAATCTTGTAGGTGCTACACCCTGAAGGTTGAGCGCTCAAAATCTTTGAGTTTGCTTATCAGGGAATACGTGACCAGTTTGGCCATGTTCTATAACCTCCACCAGGGGGTATCCCAGTCTCTAGCAAAGTAGCAGAAACCTAGGACTTGGGAGGGGACAGTTTTCCTTAAAGGCAATCAATAAATTATTATCATTGTCTTTATACAGATTGAATGAGTGTTATTCTAAAGAAATAACCAGAGAAGCAAATATATGTAAAAGTGTGTCTTGAATTATCAAAATTAAAAAAATTGAAAGTTACCTAAATGTTGAATAAAAGGAAATTACTAAATGATTCACAGGCATGCTATAAAAATATGCAATTCTTAAAAGCACATTTTTTGAAGATTATTTAATCACATTAGAAAATGATAATGGTAAAAAATACAGTATGACACTCATTTTATTAAAAATTATAGAAATACCTAAAAACCGTGGTAAGAAATACAGAGAGTGAAATATTGATTAAGAAATTACCAGTAATTAAAATTTTCTACTTTTTTATCTTTTCTGTCATGAGTACATAGTTAAAATATGATATTAAATTAAGAATTCAGTAGAGCAGAAAAACAAAAGAAATGTTAGAAGATGAAAAGAGGGATATGACTGAATCTGGGAATATATAATCAAATAGAAATTATGTAGTTCTAACAGTTTGGAAAAAGGTATTTTGCCAATATTAACAAGTATAACCTATGTCCCGTTATGAAGGCTGACCTAAGGGTCACATTTTGGGGATTTTACGGTTTCCTATATTTTAAAGAATGAAACAAAACCAATTTGTACTATGTAGGCAATTTAATTTTCAGGGGTAAAATGCCATCATGAGATAACAATACTTAATCTTGTTAAACACTTTAACCAGCTAAATTCACAGTGGAAAATCACACCTTCTTGACAATGTCCACTCTCAACCAGCCTTGTAGGAACACATTTATATAACAGCTGTAGTATGCCAGATATTTTCACATATCTCTCACAAAAATCCCATGACCGAATCTCAGTAGTCATACTAATCCTTCGCCCAAAAGAACTCTGCTGAAGCTTCATATGTGCTCAGCATTGAACTAACAGACACTGTGCTTGTCCTGCCTAGGATTTGTCACAGTGAACCTTCACAGTGACGTGATGATATAGGTTCTGTGAGTTTCATTCTGAAAATAAGGAAATTAGGGCTCAGAAAGGCGAAAAGACCTCTCCAAGGTCATACAGATAGCACGCAAGAAGCAAAGCTTAGTTCAAACTGAAGTTTGTCCATTTGTAAACTCAGGTGCTTGCTACTACATTCTTCATTTCCATGAGTGCCACTCCAGGGCACAATTAAAAGGATGGAAGAGATGCAGCGACTGAAGCTCTCAGAAGGCACTGCTGTGACCTAGCTCCTGCTTGCACTCCAGTGACCTTGAGGGTTGAAAGGGACAAAGGAGCAGATTCCCCTGATGCTGCGTGATGAGTCAAGGGGAGAGGCCGCTCTCAAGGAACAGCTGGTCTTTCTCCAGCAGCCAGGCCTGGCAGATAAACAGATCAATGCGGACACTTGCCTCCACCTAATGAGCTAATGGCACAGTCGGGGCACTGCATTATTGGATTGCTGGTCAGGCTGACAGGGCCTTGAGTTAAGCAGGCCTGCTTTAGGGTGGGGAATTGATTTCCTACCTCCTAGTGAGGTCCAGCCCCTTTGCATGAAAGCTAGGAAGGGCTTGTTCCTTTATTTGGCTCTTCATTCACTTATTTGGGTGTGTTTTTCTCATTCTCCTGTGACAACGTTGAGATTTCACAAAATGATGTGAATGACCTTTCTGCTCTGTGGACACAATACCATAGGTGAAGGAAACACTGTCCTCCCAAGAGGCAGCCTAATGTGCCACTGTAGTGGACTGAATATTTGTGTTCCTGCCAAAATTCACATGCTGAGATTTTCATCGTGATGGTGTAGGGGGTGTTGAGAGGTAATTAGGTCATGAGGGTAGTCACCTTCATGAATGGGATTGGTGCCCTCAGAGAAAAGAGACCCAAGAAAGTTAGCTGGCCAGGTGAAGACAGCAATCTGTGACCCAGAAGTCCTTACCTACAATTCAACCACGCTGGCAACTCCCAGCCTCCACATCTCCATTGTGTGTAAGTCACCCAGTCTCTGGCACTTTTACAGAAGACCAAACCAAGGCAATTGCTAGGAGTCCTCCCTTGGGCATCAGCACAACTGCTCTGTGATTGGACAGTGACTCATGGACTCAGGGCATGTGTCAGCCTCTCTCTGGATCTGCTTCCCATGTGAACATGTAAGCATGGGAGTGACTGGAGTAGAAGAGTTTCTGGGCAGGCAGCGGGCCCTAGGTAGAAGTAACTCAACTGACACTGACGATTATGCTACTGACAAGACCCTGTTACCCTGTTTCTGCCTCTGCAACCCATACACATTTCTATTAATGACAACACCACTACTAATAAATGTTAGTTGAGCATCTACTTACCAAGAGACAAACACTAGAAAAATAATCTTTAAGTAACCTTGTAAAGATAACATTATCAACATTGTTTCGCAGACATGTAAAATGAGACTTAGAAAGGATAAGGGTTGTTCAAGATCACATAGCAAAACAGTAATAGAGCTGCGACAAGAACCCGAGCCTTTCCAACAGGCTCTGATTTAACTCATCTCCTACTGGAAAGGGTTGTGAAGTGCTTCCTGTTTCCCACAGCAGCTTTCCCTCCTCTTGTCTCCACACAAGAGGTCCACTCCCACTCATCACTGATAGCCAAGTCTTGCTCTGGCTTCTTGAGCAATCTCTCTCTAATTGCATCTCTGTCTTATCTCTCATCAGCACCCTCAGCTGCTTTTCTTCAGCTGTCCCCTAGGAGGCTGCTGGATGATCTCAAAGAGTTAGCTCTGAGGAATCTCCTGCTCCTGCTTTGGCTTATTCCAAGCATATGCAGGCTAAAACACGGCAAAGGTAGAGGCCTCTCATTACTGGCACTTGACTTGGGCCATCCTGAATGGCCAGAGAAAGTTACCTGGGGTTGGGGACTGGGGCAGGAATCTCCCCTAGCCCTATTCTTCGAGCACTTGGATACCTGAAGACAGACCCAATGCTTGCCACAGGCATAGAAGATCAAGGAGTCAGTCCCCATACTGGTAGAAAACCAGGCAGGCTGCTGTCCTCACCCAAAGACTAGAGAAAACAAATGAGTCTCAGAGGCATTCTTGAGCCTATTTTAAAATATAAGCTACATATAAGTCCTTTTAGGAGGAGTCTTCAGAGGGTTTTTGGTCTAAAAGTGCCTTTAGAGCTGAACTATCTCAGTGGTTTATAAATTCTTCAAACTGTGGAACCCTTTGTACAGAAGAAATCACATTCAAAGCCATAGTAGAAAATAGATGCAGGGGGTGGCATGTTGTTCAGGCTTCATGGACCAAAGTGTGAAAATCACTAATCTAGACCAACTCTTGCATTTGCCCAGCTGGTGGTGAAGCTTTGATCAAACTTGGGTCTCCTGAATCATAGTTTAGTGTTCTCTCCTGTAACACATTGCCTAACTGTTATACTCACGAACTCACAAGAAAGACATCATCCTATGAAGCCCACAGAGAGAGCTCAGGAACCACTGATGCACAGACAAAAGGAAAATGCAGAACCTGGGGACAGGTTAGATCAAGATTTCTGAGCAGCAGCAAAACTGACAATTTAGAGCAGGTAATTCTCCATCATGGAAGCTGTCTTAGGCAGTGCAAGATTTTAGTAACATACGTGGTCTCTACTTACTTTGCAAATAATAGCTCTTCTCAAGTCTTGACAATAAAAATGCCTTTAGATATTACCAAATGCCCCTTCTGAGGGAAATATAGAAGGGAACAATTAGCTCCAGTTGAGAAGCAACACAAGAAGACAACACAGAAGGCTGCATAACATTTAAGTTTGGGTAAGTGATGAAGACAAGTTTCATGTAAAGTCTGAGAAGAAGGGTATTCCCTGTGCCTATGTGAAGCCAGAGAAACTTCGATTTCCTAGGAGGAGGATGGGATTTGGGAAGGAACCCTTGCCAGTGAGAAGCTATGAGCACAGTGCAGGGGGCAGTGGGTGGAGCAAGAGCAGATTCTTGGCTGAAGATGGACTGGCCCTGATAGGTAAAGGCCATTGTCCTCTCACCCCATGCTATCCTAAAGATTTCCTGGCCTGGAAGCTCCATGCAAAGTCCACTGAACCAGGACAAGGCCACTTGTCTCCATTCCTCACTGTGCCACTAAAACACAGTGTGACACTTGTCAATTCCCTCTCCCTCCCTGACCATGGTTTCCTTATCCATAATAAGGATAGAGAGTGAGAATCGTGGCTTCACCATTGAGCCATCAATTCTCTACCCGCTCCCCATATTCTATTGTTTCCACAGCCCTAGAAAGAGTTAAGAACAAGTCAGACTGATGACTACTTGACGTTAGGCCTCTCTCACATCTGCAAATTCACTTGCTCAGGCAAATTCCAAAGGACAGTATAAAGGGAGTTTAATGCTCCTATCCACACCTTGGAATAATAATGATCATGATAGTGATTTATCTTCCTAAGTGGTTTCATAGTTTATAAAGCATCTTCACACATATTACTCACATGTATGATCTTCAAAACAAACTGTGAGGAAGGGAATAATTATTGCCAATTCATGTACAAGAAAATCAATTTTCAGAAAGGTTGAGAATGCTTTGCCTAAGGTCACACTTAGATTTTCCTAATTTCAGATGCCTTGCTGTCTGGGCTGTATCCAGCCACCCATGCTTCACTAAGCAGATCCAAAACCCTGTTTCCCAGACTCCTAAAGACAGGACGGAAAGGCCAAGTGGCTGAGACATTAAGAATGAATAGGAAGGCAAGAGGTAGCTTGATGAGGTTACCTTGCTGATATGTTGCAGTGGCAAGAGAACTGGCTGAACAAGTGCCAAGCCATGTGCTTTGAAAATGATTGAAAAAAGAGGGGGGAAAAAACCAACATCTTCCCACTGTTTTTGCCTGCCAAGGCCCTGTGCTGGGACATGGGTACAGAGCTCTGCTTAAGGCTTAATTCTATTGATTACACATTCCATTTTCCAAAGTGCCATTTGCCTGAAGGAGCAGGTGGTGTTTTCGGCATCCATTTAGCTGATGTATTAGCCATGTGGCTCAGTGCATCAGCAGGCCCGAGTCATCAATTTACGAGGAGATGACAGAAGGAATCACTCACTGCAGAATTGTAATGGGGAGGGGGGAGGGGAAATGAAACACACAGAAAGGGACAAAAACATCGGAATAATGGCCCTGACTATAGCATGGGGAAGCGGAGAGCTGGATGGCCCAACATAGGACATTTGGCTGAAAATAGCAAAGATACTCAGGATAGCTTTGTAGAAGGACCTAGGACACAATGGGGAGTCACAAGAACTCCCACCTTGAGGGATTCCATTTCATGAAGAAGATAAACATAAACAACGACAGTGACATCAGACACGTGGAGCAATAGAGGGATACAATAGGTAACAGCAGAATGTCTGAAAATTCCACAACTCTGGGTCAAATCATTCACTACCTATGCAGCTGTGGGCCACATCAGACTGGAAGCTCCTGGAGAGCAGACAGGCAGTGCACCTGCCCCAGCCCAGATGGTGGTGCTGCCATCCCAATCATTAAATAGTAGTGACTGCATATTCGTAATAAAAATAGAAGTGGTAACAATGGAATAGTAGTTATAGCAGTCCCTCCAAATCTATGGTTCCCCATAGATTTCAGGCATGAGCAGGCAATCATGTTCCAAAAATATTACATGAAAAATTCCAGAAATAAACAATTTTTAAGTTTTAAATTATATGCTGTGCTGTGTAGTGTGATGAAATCTTGTACTATCCTGTTTTGTCCCATTCAGGGAGTAAATCATTCCTTTGTCCAGTGTACCCAGGCTGTATATATTACCTACCTATTAATCACTTAGTAACCATCTTGGTTATCAGACTGATGTTATGGCATCACAATCCTTATGTTCAGATAATCTCTATTCTACTTAATAATAACCAGAAGAGTAGTGATGCTGGAAATTTGTCACAGTATATTCTTATAATTGTTCTAAACTTTACTAGATATGTAATATTTGTGGCTTCAGGGACCTATTGGCAGCCTTGGAACATATCCCCCAGGAAAAAGAGGAGGACTACTGTATTGAGCTCTTGCTATGTTCCCCATACTGTCTATGTGACATGTATCTTTTTTTAAAAAAATTATTTAACAGATAGAGTTAGACAGTGAGAGAGAGAGACAGAGAGAAAGATCTTCCTTCTGTTGGTTCACTCCCCAAA
This sequence comes from Oryctolagus cuniculus, assembly GCF_051225735.1. Taxonomy (NCBI): domain Eukaryota; kingdom Metazoa; phylum Chordata; class Mammalia; order Lagomorpha; family Leporidae; genus Oryctolagus; species Oryctolagus cuniculus. The sequence goes on along the minus strand of NC_142873.1, from coordinate 124,653,649 downwards.
TGGCCACTACGGCCGGAGCTACACTGATCTGAAGCCAGGAGCCAGGTGCTTCTCCCTGGTTTCCCATGCGGGTGCAGGGCCCAAGCACTTGGGCCATCCTCCACTGCCTTCCCAGGCCACAGCAGAGAGCTGGACTGGAAGAGTGGCAGCCGGGACTAGAACCCAGCATGAGATATATCTTTCAAACTTAACCATAAAGCTATAAATTAGATATTATTATTATCTCTTTTATTGATGGGCAGATGTAGCCTCACAGAGATTAAAAGACTCTTCAATACTCAGACATCTTTACATGGTAGTAGACCCAAGATTCAAACTCTGTCTGGTTCAACAGCAAGATAATCATTCAACAATAAAAGCTCAACTATTATAATTGCTGTATTGAATTTTTGCATGCCAATTGTTATTTAACCTTGCAGAGACAGACTTGATTTCCTTGTAAGTCAAGTAAATGCAATATTCTTTTTCTTCATCATAGGTTGTTGGATTAAGTAAAGTAATATATGTGAAACATTCAGTTATACATTCTGCAAAGTTCTACAATGTGTGTGTATTATTACCATTATTCCTAATATTACTACGTTCAAGGGAGATCTTTGAGAGGCAGAGTTCACCAGAATTTAAAGAAGCCTTCTACAGTGTCTATGTGATTATATACTTTTCTCTGTTGAAACTAATTTGACTGCTCTGCCTCTTATCCTTACTAGTGGTCCAGTATGTTTCTTTTAAATTAGGTGATAAACTATCTATTATGCCTTTTCTCATTTGACATATTCAGTTAGGCAGGTAATAGTAAAGGTACAACATGAACAATGTTAAAACTGACTTTGGCAATTGTATTCCAATAAAAAGATTCATTAGCCTCAGACTTTCACCTAAGAAACTGATCTGATAGAAGTGTAAGAGTTAGATGTGGGAAGCTGATGCTGACCAGTTGCCTTGGAAGAGAATCCCAACACACCCTATATCTCTTGGGTCTGGCTAGAGAACACCCCATCACTCTTCCCTGAAAAAGCAGTGATCTTGAAGAAAGAACCACTCATGCAATTCACTGTCATTCATTTACTCATTCAACACATATTTCTAGAGGAATTGCTTTAGTCCAGGCACTATACTAATCACTGGACTTAGACACGTGAACAATATTTTGTTACTACTCATGATTTAGAAGGGTGATACTTGTATATTGTATATAAAATAATGTCACCATTCATTCCTGTGTTATTTAATATAATGGTAAGTTAGAACCATCTAAAATATAAATAGAAGAGTATTTTTAATAATATCAGTGTAATATTCATATAAATTCAGAGAATATTATTCAATCATTTAAAGTATTTATAATACAATGTTAAGTGATATAAAGCTTGATATTGGGACCAGCGTAATGGGATACAGTGTTAAGTTTCTTCCTGTGATGCCAGCATCCTACATGGGTGCCAGTTCAAGTGCCAGCTGCCCCACTTTCAAGCCAGTTCCCTGTGAATGTGCCTGGGAAAGCAGTGGAAGATGGACCAAGTCCTGGGGCCCCTCAACCACATGGGAGACCGAGATGAAGCTCTTGCTTCCTGACTTCAGCCTGGCCCAACCCCAGGCATTGTGTAACTGGGGGAGTGAATCAGCAGACCAAAGATCTCTAAATCTTCCTATAACTCTGGTCTTCAAATAAATAAAATAAATATTTTATGAGACCAATGTCTTACCACTTGGCGACCGTGCCTAAATAAAATAACTATTAAAATAAAACAACTGGATACAGCATGTTCTCAAGTATGTATTCAAATAAACACACACATAAGGATAATTCAAAAAGCTCATTGGAAATTGAATTAAAAGATTCATTTTGAAGCAAAAAGTTGTTAAATTTTTGCATTTTTTTTATAATGCAAGCTTTCCCTAAAATTTTTGGAGATTCTTATTTATATATATGTAAATAAATTTGAAAAAGTCAATATATTAATAATAATTATTTTTAATATAGTGTTAAGGGTGATAACTTTTCTCTGATATATTTTTCTGTGTTTACAAAAGTTTCTGCAGTGAATACATAGCAGAAATTAAAAATTTATATACAAAATGTATAAAATGGTTATTGGATTAGAAGTCTGTATAGAAAAAATCCTGGCATACAAAAAAATTGACTTTCCAACATTTGCATTTTAAAGATGAATAAATTGACCTCTGAGGGATTTAGTAACTTTCCTGAGACTTCCCAGCACAGAAGCACAACTCAAACCCATGTCATCTGATTCTAAACCGAGAAGTTTTTCTGCTGAGCTCCAGGGACTTTCAGATTGCCTGCCTAAAATGGTGAGGCTGGCTTTCTCAGAGATCTCAAAAGTTATGGCAGAGTTACTGTTCTGATTGTTCTAGAAGAACCCAGAAATCAAAAGGAGAGCCTGGGAATGATCCAGCGATGGATCTCTGGAGTCCAAGCCAGCTGTGGGCCTGGAGGAAGTGCATAGCACTGAGAAAATAACTTTGACTATTTGCATTTCAACCCTTCAGGATTTACGGTATTTGACTTATAAGAATAATATTAGTTTACACATGCATTTGATGTTCTCGTTTACATTAGAACATATATCCCCAGCACTGGACTCATATAAATATTTGAAAATTTTAATATCACTGTATTGTGAGCTCAGCATGTGTGATTTTATATATATATAAGTCCAATTTACTTTAAACTTCATTATGGTCTGTTAGAGCTGGTATTAATGAATTCTGCATTTGGCCACATAGCCCAGCATCAGTGTTTTTGCAGTTGTATATTTGTGTACATACATTTGTAAGCATGTAAAACCCACTCTTCCATGCAAAGCCCTCTGTAAACACAAGTATTTGCTGTATTGTGAAGGATCTTTTGTCTTAGTTATCAGCAGATATTAGAGCACAAAAGGACTGAGATACCAATATATCCAGTTCTGTTCTTAGATCTGGTGCAGAGAAACTCTATATCGGCTCCAGGCATTATTGATGCAAACTATGCCAGCCTGTCTCTCCGCCATGAGAATACCCAGATATGTAGGTAAGAATTAAACTCAGACTTTTTGATACATTGCAAATTTCTAGTCACATAAAAACTACAAGTTTATTAAGTTGCCATTATGTATGGCATATTTGTCAAGGTAGGGAAATGAGTATATATTTTAACAATTTGTCAACTGGACTTTTCAGTTTTGGAGTAGATATTTGTCCTAGTGGTTAAGATGCTGCTTAGGACACCCGTGTCCCACATTGGAGTGTTTGGGTTAGGATTCTGTCTCTGCACACTGCTATGCTTCCTGCTGGTACACACCCTCGGAGGTAGCAGGTGACTGCCATCCATGTGGGAGACCTGGACTGAGCTCCAGCCTGGCTCGGCCCTCACATTGAGGGCATTTGGGGGTGAACCAGCAGGTGGGAATGCTTTCTCTCTCTCTCTCCCCTCCTTTTTCTCTTGCTTCTTCCCTCTGTCTCTCTGCCTCCCAAATAAACAAAAGTAAACTAAATTAAAATTAAATATTAGATTAATGCCTCCATTTGTCCTTTCACCAGAGTCCTACAAATGTTCAAGGTAGGCCTGCAACTTCTTGCAGCTCCCAATTTACTCTCAGGGTCTTATGGGCAAAAGACTTACCCAAGGAATCATGTCTTGCTCATCTCTATGCCTTCTGTACATCTCGGTACTTCTCACTTAGAATGCCCTCAGTGAATAGAAGCAAACTAATTTCAAGGGCTTTTTCCTCTTTTGTTTTGCATTCTAGACTGGGGATTTTATAAGCACAATAAAAAGCATAAATTCAGGAGACACAAAGCCAATAGAGTTTACTAAACAATTACCTTGGACGTATTTAGTTACCCAAAAAATTACAATTAGTGTAAATATCCACCTGTGATATGAGCCTGCAGCCTGAGAGGAGGGACTATGCTAATGAGCTCATGTACGAGGAGGTCACAGTTCCCATTCTTGACTCCAGTGGTAGGTGTTCCTCTCACCACAGGTTTGGAAGGGATCTTTTAGGAATGATTTATGTGCTGTTATTATAAGAAGAGGAAACGGACATTGCACAACACAATATTTGATGTTTTCTCAAACTGAAATTGTCACATATGTGTGTCTCTCCATATACATATTTAAATGCCTTTACAGACAGACTGATACATAGATCTTCCAAATTTCTACCCAGTGGGTCATCAGGCCATGAGGTACAATACATCATGCATCTGTAACTGCAGGCATGTTTTCTGAGGTCCACAGGATTTGCACTGCCTCCACCCACCCCTTTAACTTCATCTCTGCTCCTCCCCCATCCAGAGAGACATTCTCATTACAAGATAATGATAGTGGAGTAGAGTTCTGTCACTGGATAATGATCTCCTGTGGTTAGATGAATGAGGACAGCAGACTTGGACACCTTCAGAAACTGAGCAGCAAGGGGCTGTCAAAATGTTGATTTTCAAAAAGGGAGACTATAGCCACATTCCCATGAGGCTGAAACATTTTATGATGCAGAAAATGCCCCATTAGGAAGAACAAGGCCCTCTCAAGGCTCAGATAAGATAGAGAGAAGGTGGGTGACCACTGTGCATGACCAGGAAGGATTTCATATCCTTACTGGGTAGCTTTTTATTGCAGGCAGCTGAATTGCTTTGCTACCTAGAAACAGGAAGCTGATAGCATATATGTTGTCTTGAAGTCCACCTGGGCTCTGAAAGACCAGAGTTTGCTGACTTGAATGGAAAGAGCCCTGGAATGGCATACAGGACAGAGGTGCTCTTATCTCTGCTTTCTATGTAGCTGCTGGGTCTCAGTGCTCTTATTTATGGACTGGGGCAGATGCTTGGAGATCTCTTACATTCCAGATGGCTCTGACCTTACAACTTCCCTTCAGTAGCAATGTAACCCACTCTGTTTATTTCATAAGATGATCAGACACAATGCATCTAAAATGCAGAGGGAAGAGAGTATCCAGCAGCCACCCATACTTCTCAAATAATTGCAGTGTCTTAATCATGGAAGAAAAAGTTTTGGAAGTTATTTAGTCAACACCTCTGGGTACCCTAGAGACTCTGCAGGACGCTTTTGGAGGTGGGGAGCTCACCATCTTCCCAGACATCCCTGTCAGTGTTAGTTTGATTGCCTAAGAGCCATTTATTTATTTGTTGCTTTATCATTCATTTATTCATTCGAGATCTAGCAGGTCAAGGATTATATAAAGCATTAGGCTCCAAATGTGACTCAGACATGATCTCTGGTCCATAAAAGCTCAGTGTTGAATTGAGCAGCATGCTTGGGGGAGTTAGCAAGGGGGTGGTAAGGCAAATTAGGCATAGAGTTACATGAAGTGTTTTGGCAGAAATAATTTGTTATGATTTATCCACTGACAAGAAGAAAGTATTAGACAACATTTTGTGGAAGAAGGTAGAAAATGGGAGAACTCACTTTCAGGAATACAAGCTGGGGTCAAGCCAGCCAGGTGCTTGTTATTATTAAAGATTATGTAGTATAGGGTTCAAGAGAAGACTCTGGAGTCAAACTGAGTTTAAATTCCGACTCCATCATTTCTAGCTCTGCGCTTCGTGAAAGTTTCTTAACATCTCTGTGCCTCAGTTTCCTCATGTGTAAAATGGAAATAATAACAATTGAATATTATTAATATTATGTGTACATAGAGAGCATTATTACTGAGTAGGGCACATCAGTAAACATTAGCTAACAGTTATTACTGTAGTGGTAGTAAGAGGGCATCAGTAGAATCTTACTGGCATACTGTACCAGTAGAAGAGGTGATGGTAATAGTACCAGCAGCAACAATAGTATTAGTGGTCAAAACAGACATGTTAGTAGTAACAGCAGTAGCAGTAGTGCTACTAATAGTAGAGGCAGTTGTAATAGTGGCAGTTGTGATATTAATATATCAGAGAGGGAGACATACTGGGGATCACGGGCAATGGACCAGAGGTTTTAGATCCTTTGCCTCCGATCGAGTTTGTTTCTTTGTAACCCCTGAATTTGCCTGATTTGTCATCTACTTTTCCATCAAAGAACCAGTAGGAAATACACCCTAAAATGGAGGCAGCCCAATGCTTTACATGAAGACACCACAAGGAACTGGGAAGCCTGGAAATAGGTTTTCCCTTCCCAGACAATGTCTAGGTTTTGGAGTGAAGATGGAATTCCAAGAAAGAGTATGGCTTGCAGGAACATTAAATGAAGGTCAGTGAGTGAGAATGGGGACATTCTGGCTGGACAAGCAGAGGGAAAGGAACTGACAGTTGGTAAATATGTCAAGAACTGTGTTTAGTATTTTCCACAGAACTGACAAAGGGGCAGGGGATCCAACCCAAGTGAGTTGACCCTAATATCTCAGATCTTCAAGGCTCAGTTCTAAGACTTATATTCAAGTTGGCTTGCCCAATGTCCATGGTCTTCTCCTGAAATCCAACATATCTCTCCAGATACCCTGTGTCTGCTTCTTAACCAATAAGAATGCCTAATCTGGAGTTGTTATATGGCTAATGATGTGTTCCATGGCTGAAAGCCAGAATTCCATCCTTAGTGGTTAGCCATCAAAATAACTTTTAAATATGTACATTTGTTCATTTGAGAACATTCTAAAAATGCACAGTTCAAGTCTTTCAATACTTGGAAAGCCATGAATCCATCTGGGCTAACAACTTTAGGAAGTGAACCAAGAATGCTACCTCCCATTTTCTCTTCTCCTTTCTTCTTGTCTTCTATGAAATAGCACCCATTAGCTAGAGGAAGGAGTCAGTACAGTAACAGCAGGAAAGTCAGCTCCATCAATGGAGGCCAGGATTAGAACCACATCTTTCCAGCAATTGGAATGAAAGCTTAATAAACATTTGGACTAGTGCATCCCCATTTACAAAGGTTTGAACTCAATTAAAAATTTCAAGTGGAATCTTGGCACAGGTGCCTTGAGATAGAATCTGACTGTTCTGGGCTCTCACTCTAATTTTAATATGTATTCCTGGAAGGAGCTAGTTGGGTCAGATAGACCCGGGGCTCAATTTAGACTCTTGGCATAAAATGTAATAAAATTCTGTTTGGAATTCCACAGCAATTTAGTCAGATTACAGAATCAGCTGCTTCTGTGGATCTCTTCTACCCTCAGGCTTACTATTCTCCTCAAATTTGATGCCATTTTTGAAAGAGTAGTGAAGTAAGGGAGCACTGGATTTGGAATCCAATGAACTTCACACAAATCCTGGCTCCATTTACTAGCTTGATGCTCTTAGCCAGGAACTTAACCCCTCTGAGCCCTACTTTTCTCTCCTGTAAAATTGGAATAGTAATAGATAGCCCTTCCTGAAATGGTGGCTGTGATAATTTAAATGGAATAGCAGACTGTGTTGTCTGGTACATGGTATTGCTGAACTAAATTATTTTTGTTCCTGCAAATCATCTCAAATAGTAGGTTATACAATGTGACATCTCAGTCCTTTACTCTCAGACCAGCCCTGGCCTTCAGTTGCTGCTTTAATGACAAGAGCCCACTACTGAATCCTGGGGTTGTAGATGAATTCTGCTATCTACCTCAAATTCATCAACAACCTTCTGCAGAGCTCAATCCTCTTGATTCCTTGGCTGGTGTGTCTCTCAGACCACACAGCTGTCACACCTCCAATCCATTCTTGATATAACACAGACATGCTTGTAAATACAAATATGATTCTTAATCACTTCCTCAGTGGCTTCCTGGTGCTCTGAGGTAAATGATTAAAATGTACCCCATGGCCTAGAAGGCCCAGCACAATCTGGCCACACTTATTTCCCAACTCTCATCTTCCACTCAATGTCTTTGCTTCAGCCACACTTGAAGCTTCCAGTTCACGAACATGCCCCATTGTTCTCATTGTCTGGAGCAATTTTCTCTCCCACCTCCCTCTTGTCCACCTTTTAAAATCAACTTTTCCTTCATATCTAAAGTCACTTCCTTGGAGGAGGGGTCACCCATGAATTTGGAAATTCTTTCAGGTTTTCCTAGTATATTATTTGATATGATTTTTAATTGGAAGCAACTTTTATGGCTCTATGATCTTAATTCTAAATGCCATGAGGGCAGAGATCATGTATGCTTCCTCATAATTGTATCTTCAATATCCAATAAATTGTATAAAATTTTTGATGCTGAAAAGTAACCCTCAAACACTGCCAGTCTTTTATGGGTGGTGCTGGAACCACTTATCTTGAGCTTCTTCTGAATCCTAATTTCCTAGAGATCCTTGAGTTTCTAAACTCAAGACTTATTTCCTTCTTTTATCAGTCAGACGTGTAATCAGCACCACTTACTCTGCTTAGGCTCTTCTCTGATTTTCTTATCATAGATTATATCAAGGAAAGCCAGCAAGTGTGGTCTTGGTCCTCTGGGCCTACACATAGGTCTCCTGGGAAGGGCAACTACATATGCCAAACTTACTGAGCAAGACTTGCTTCCCATCCAATATAAACACACTGAGTTGGGGCCGGCACTGTGGCATAATGGGTAAAGCCACTGCCTGTGGCACTGGTATTCCATATGTGTACCAGTTCAAGTCCTGGCTGCTCTACTTCCGAACCAGCTCTATGCTATGGCCTGGGAAAGCAGACGATAACCCAAGTGCTCAGGCCCCTGCACCCGTGCAGGAGACCTGGAAGGAGATTCTGGCTTCTGGCTTCTGGCTTCAGATCAGCCCAGCGGATGGAAGTTTCTCTCTCTCTCTCTCTCTCTCTCTCTCTGTCTCTCTCTCCCTCTCTCTCTCTTCCTCTCCTCTCTGTAACTCTGCCTTTCAAATAAATAAATAAATCTTTAAAAAAAATAAACACACTGAGCTGTAAGTGGAGATCTGGAACCACCAAGTCCCCATGATGCCAGACCTGGATGTCTGGCTATTTTCCCTGGAGTCCCCCATCAGTCATGTTTGACCCCTTTATTCCCCCTTTAGCTAATTTGCTGCACTTGGGCCCAACTATGATCACACACAGGAAGGAGCTTTGTAAGCTTGAAAAGACTACACACGTGTAAGGGATCAAGGGCTTAGTTCAGGCTCCCTTTCAATTCACATGCCAGGTGTCTGCTTGGCACACTCTGCCACCTGGAGAAATTTCTGACTTCTTTCTTCCAAACTTGTTCACTGGTCTCTCTACTTCACTGCTGTAGATAAAACAGGATTCATTTTTTTTTCTGTTGAATGTACTATCTGTTGCCATTAAACCATTAAGGTCTCCTATTTTTGAGGTTCTTTGATAATTTCCAATACTATTTGTCACAACAGAGCCGCACAACAGCAACTTAGATAGCCAACACCATTTCAGCAAATTAAATCTTGATATGAGCTAAATAATGCATGCTCACAGTTACTTTAGGATGAAGAATAACAGCATAAGGGCTTGCTCTATAACCTTGAGCATATCTTCTTCCATCTCTGAACCTCAAATTCCTCATCTGTGGGGTAAGGAGTTATATGAGTAAATGCTTACATGATAGTCATTCTGATTAAAATGGATCACACATGTAAAAGGTCTGGTGTCATAGTTTGTTTTCTGTTACTGTAACAGAACACCCAAGACTGATAATTTGCAATGAACAAAAGAGCTTATTTTGGCTTATGGGTCTGGAAGCTGGGATGGTGCTAACACCTGCTCAGTTTCTGGTGAGGGTCACAAGCTATTCCATGCATAGTGGAAAAGTAGAAGAGGAAATGAATGCATGTAGGAGAGAGGAAGAGGACAAAGAAACACCTGCTTTATAACAACCCCCTTTCATGAGAACTAATCCATGACTGCAAGAACCCCACTAATTAATTCATGAGGGTGGAACCTTCAAATACCGCTTAAAGACCCCACCACTCTTCAATACTTTTACAGTGGGGCCTAAGCCTCAAAGAGTTTTGCTTGGGACAAACCATATTCAAACCCTAGCATTCTTCCCCTCCTCTCCTTAAATTCAAGTCCTTCTCATATGCAGAATACATTAATTTGATTCCCATAGTCCTTAAAGTCTTATTCCAACTTCAACTCAAAAGTTTAAAGTTCCATTGGAGACTTGAGGCAAATTTCTTCCAGTTGTGAACTTGTAAAAATAAGAAAGCTATTTATTTTCAAGATACAATAGTGAATTGGCAGACCCATAGAATGGCAGATGTCCTAAACAGCACTCTGGCCCCAGAATCAGCCCTTAAGGCATGCGGATCTGGCTGAAAAGCCCATGAGAGTATTTCAGGCATGGAAAGCCAAGACACTCTGGGGGGAAAAAAAAAAAAACCTACATGAAAGATCTCCGCGAGTGACATCCCAGTGGAAAGAACGGGTCATCAAAGAAGGAGGTACCTTTCTCTGAAGGGAGAAGAGAACCTCCACTTTGACCATGGCCTTCTCTAAATATGATCAGAGTCGGTGAACTCAGGGGGCTTCCATAGCCTTGGCAGCTCATGACAAGAGCCTAGGGTGATTACTGATGCCAGAAACAAGAGTGTCAATTTTTAAGTCAACAACAGGAGTCACTGTGCACTTATTCCTCATGTAGGATCTTTGTCCTTAGTGTGCTGTACATTGAGATTTAATGCTATAACTAGTACTCAAACAGTATTTTTCACTTTATGTTTCTGTGTGGGAGCAAACTGTTGAAATCTTTACTTAAAGTATGCTAAACTGATCTTCTGTATATAAGGAGAATCGAAAATGAATCTTGATGTGAATGGAAGGGGAGAGGGAGTGGGAAAGGGGAGGGTTGCGGGTGGGAGGGATGTTATGGGGGGGAAGCCATTGTAATCCATAAGCTGTACTTTGGAAATTTATATTCATTAAATAAAAGTTAAAAAAAATTTAAAAAATAGTGAATCAGGCATAGAGATCAGGCATAGGGTAAACATTCCTATCCTAAAAGGGAGAAATAGGTCTAAAGAAAGGGGTAACGGGCCCCAAACAAGTCTGAAAACCAGCAGAGCAGACATTAAATCTTAAGTCTCCAGAGTAATCTTTTACCGTGCATGCAATTTCCTTGGTGCACTGGGGGATTTGGGTCCCCAAAATGTCAGGCAGCCCAGATCTTATGCCTTCAGAGGGCTCAGTCCTCATGGTGGCTCTCACAAGTTGGAGTTGCTTACTAGTGCATATAGCCTGTCCAGGTAGACAGTGCATGCTGCTGGTGGCATGAGTATCCTAGGGTCCCAGCGGTGATCCCACTTGTGTATTCCCACTAGGCATTGCCCTCATGGGCAATCTCTGTGGTGGATCCACCCTATGTCGTGTCTCTGCCTGGGATTCCTGGCAGTTCAAAGCAAACTTTGAAATATAGGTAGAGGCTGCTATGCTGCTATACCTCTTGCATTGTCCACATATACAGAATTAGCCCCACATGAACATAGTCCTTAACACATGTACCTTCTGAAGTGGCAGCAGAGCTGTGTAGGGGTCCATCTGAGCCAAAGTGAGGTGATTCAAGTGTCGCACATGGTGTGAGGAGCAGAGTCCTAAGCTGGCCCTGGGCAGTGGCTTCCTGGTACTGTACCCTGCAGTCATTCTATCCTCCTAGGCCACTGGGCCTATAATAGGAGAGGCAAATAGCCTGGAAGATCTCATGAATGCTTTTGGAACCTTGTTTGTATTGTCCAAATGCACAGCATCTGGCTCCTTTTTATCTGTGCTAACCTCTTTAGCAAGCAGTTGCTGGCCCACACCCTCAGCATTCTTCAGCAGTCACCTTTTGTCACTCTTTACATGACACAGCTGCAATTTTCCCAAAATTTTAATGCTCTGCTTCCTTTTTAATTATAAATTCCATCTTTAGGCCATTCCTTTGCTCTTGAATCTCTACATAAGCAGTGAAAAGTAACCATGCAGCAACTTCTATGTGCTTAGAAATTTCTTCTGCCAAAAATTCTACTGCATTGCTCTTAAACTCCGACTTCCATAAAGCCACAGGGCTTACATACAATGCAGCCAAGTTCTTTGCTACTTCATAACAAGGATGGACGTTATTTGAATTCCCAATAAGGTAATCTTCATTTCCATCTGAGATATCATCAGATTGGGCTTTACTGTCCATATTTCACTCAGCATTCTGTTCACTACCACTTACTCAATCTCTAAAAAGTTCAAACTTCCCCTAGTCTTATTTTCTGAGCCTTCACCAGATTTGCCCTTAATGCTCCATTTATGGCATTCTAGGCATGTTTCTAGCTTGCTCCTCTAAATTCTTCCAATCTCTGTCCACTACCTGTTCAAAGCTACGTCCACATCTTCTGGTATTATGATAATACTCCATTCTAGGTACTGATTTTATGTCTTAGCTAATTTTCCAATGCTAGAGCAGAAAACCTGAGACAGGATAATTTATAAAGAATAAAGGTGGGGGGCCAGCACCTGGCGCAGCAGGTTGATGCTCTGCCTGCAGTGCCGGCATCCCGTATGGCCAATGGTTCTAGACCCAGCTGCTCTTCTTCTGATCCAGCTCTCTGCTATGGCCTGGGAAAGCAGTGGAAATGGCCCAAGTCCTTGAGCCCCTGCACCCGCATGGGAGACCGGGAGGAAACTTCTGGCTCCTGGCTTCAGGTCAGTGCAAGTGTTTGGGCCCTGCCACCCCTGTGGGAGACCCAGACGAAGCTCCTGAGTCCTTACTTCAGCCTGGCCTAGCCCTGGCCCCTAAGACCATTTGGGGAATGAGCCAGTGAATGGAAGATCTCTCTCTCTCTCTCTCTCTCTCTCCACCCGCTCTGTGATTCTGCTTTTCAAATAAATAAATATTTAAATCATTAATAAGGAATAAAGGTTTATTTTGCCTATTGATTCCCTTAAGGCTGGGAAGCTATTGGCATCTGCTCAGCTTCACGTGATGGTCATGTGCGGTTTCATGCATGCAGAAAAGCAAAAAGAAAGAGGATTTATGCAGAAGAAGGTTTATAGCAATCCTCTCATGACAATAATTCATATGCTCATCCATTCATGAGGTTGGATATATAATTACCCCAGAAACCTCCTTGTCTCTTTTATAATTTTGAAAAGAAAAGTGGGGGGCGCTCAATATAGTGGTTCATTACCCAAAAGCCCACAATGGACAGAGAAAAGTAGCAGGACTGCAATCTAGCTCTGCAACGTGGGTGGTAGGAAAGCAATCATTTGAGCCATCACTATTACCTCTCATAGTCTGCATTAGCAGGAAGCAGAGTCAGGAAGTGGAATTGGGTATTGAATCCAGTTACTTTGATATGGGGTGTGACTTCCTAACCAATATCTTATCCATTAGACTAAACACCCACCCCACATATACCTGTAAAGGCCCATGACCAATCAACATGGTTACATTGGGGACCAGGTCTCAACATGAGTTTTGATGGGGACAAACCACAGAAAATTGTATGTGGCATGCTGCAAATACTTTGTCATCACCAATTTTGAATCTGACTCCTTCACTCTCCAAAAAAAAAAAAAAAAAAAAACAAACCTGAAGGTCATTCAATCATTTATTCTATAATCATTCATTAATTGCCTTTTATGGGCCAGGACTATGCCAGAGGTTAAATAACTTACCCAAAGTTAAACAGAAATTTCATGGGAGATCTAGGATCTCAGCAATAGCAACAAGCTTTTATTTGCTAAGAGCTTATAACAAAGCTAGCATCTGTTAAAGGTTTTAAACACATAGTCTAATCCTCACAGTGACCCTTTGGTAGATATTATTGGCCAGGTTTGCTTTTTTGATGAGGGAGAAATTGAAGCTTAGAAAACTTAAATGTTGGCTCAATGACTTTTACTCAGATCTGTCTCTAAATGGTTGCAATGGATACAGAAGATGCTATTGAGATACAGAGGCCAATGTGTGATGAGCTAGGAATTACGTTTATCAGTTTAAAAACATTAAGCAAAAATTCCAAGCAAAGGGTATTAAGTGCCATTTGTAAACATCTAGGAAACTAGTAGAAAATCACATAGCAGCTACGGGAGCCAAACAGAGCCACTCATCCATAAAAATGGTAACAATTATCCCTCCTTTGCAGGGCTATTTTGCAGATAAACCAGATACTAAACAGACACAGCACTCTTCCTCCATTTGTCCTCTGTCAACTTCTCATTTCATTCAGACCTCTGGTAAAGATGTCACGCACCTAGAGAGCTCTCCTTGTCAACCTGAAGCAGTCCTTACTTGACTCTTCCTTACACTGCTGGGTTTTTCTATACAGCCTTTGACATCACATGATGTCCATGTTTATTTTAGACTTATTGGCTGTTTGATTGACTAAATGAGTATGAGCCCCTTTCTTCTCCCTTCCACTTGACTCCCATTTTGGTATGCTTCTCCCTGCATATGAAATCAGCTCATTCCTCCAAAGAAGAAAAGTATGAGAGTGAGTCCAGAGAAAACCTACATTTCCTAGATAAGTCGCTAGGAGGACCCTAGGTTTCTGCAGCATCCATCCTGAGGAGCCTTCCGTTCACCTGAGCAGCATGCAGTGGGAGTCTTGCCAGTACAAGCCAGGCTGGCTGCCTCCTTGCTGCCTCCTTGCTTCTTGTTGCCCCAGGGCGTAGATGAGAGACAGGTGTGCCAGACAGTATGGTATGTCTTCCTCGAATGACAAGCTTTGCAAGTTCAATTAAACCCTGGTAATTTCACAGACCACAGGGTTGAAGACAAAACAAAAACAACAATAACTATGTTCTCAGAGCTTTTCTGGCCCTTTTAAAATGCATTCCGTCAGTCCAATTTTGATTTTCCATGTAAAAAAGTAGTGAAGTACGGCCGGCGCCTTGGCACACCGGGTTCTAGTCCTGGTCGGGGCGCCAGATTCTGTCCCGGTTGCTCCTCTTCCAGTCTAGCTCTCTGCTGTGGCCCGGGAGCGCAGTGGAGGATGGCCCAAGTGCTTGGGCCCTGCACCCCATGGGAGACCAGGAGAAGCACCTGGCTCCTGGCTTCGGATCAGCGTGGTGCGCTGGCCACAGGGCCACAGCAACCACTGGAGGGTGAACCAAAGGCAAAGGAAGACCTTTGTCTCTCTCTCTCACTGTCCACTCTGCCTGTCAGAAAAAAAAAAAAAAAGAAAAAAAAAAAAAGAAAAAGATTCGTGAAGCTAATGGAAAGGAAATGTCCAGGGAAGGAAAGGTGTTGTTACTTGTTGAATTTGTAATGGGGGCCGGCGCCGCAGCTCAATAGGCTAATCCTCCGCCTAGCGGCGCCGGCACACCTGGTTCTAGTCCTGGTCGGGGTGCCAGATTCTGTCCCGGTTGCCCCTCTTCCAGGCCAGCTCTCTGCTGTGGCCAGGGAGTGCAGTGGAGGATGGCCAAAGTGCTTGGGCCCTGCACCCACATGGGAGACCAGGAGAAGCACCTGGCTCCTGGCTTCGGATCAGCGCGTTGCGCCGGCCGCTGTGCGCCAGCTGCGGCGGCCATTGGAGAGTGAACCAATGGCAAAGGCAGACCTTTCTCTCTGTCTCTCTCTCACTGTCCACTCTGCCTGTAAAACAAAACAAAAGAATAGGGATGATATTTCTGAACATTTCTTCAGCTGTCGAAAGATCACAGATGTTCTTTCAATGTTATGAAGACAAAAAGTTTTTCTTGTTGCATACTGCCCGGAAATGAGACCCAGGAGAAAGGCATTGTTTCCTGCAATTACACAGTTGCCAGGGAAACGGTGCATAGACGTTAGCCTAAGTGCAAGTTAAAAAATGAAGCATCTTGTAAATTGGTATAAGATTATTTCAAAAAGTCTGGGCCAATCATGGTGCGGAGTATTCATTGCAGAACTATAAGGATTTCTTAGCTTGTGGCAGGATATGACACTTAAAGGTTATCTTTCTGCTGATTTTTGTTATACACCTTTTTAATGAGTGTTTTTCTAGGAGTGGAAATCTTTAGGAAATTTTTTTTTTTTAAACTTTTATTTAATGCATATAAATTTCCAAAGTACGACTTATGGATTACAATGGCTTTCCCCCCATACCGTCCCTCCCACCCACAACCCTCCCCTTTCCCACTCCCTCTCCCCTTCCATTCACATCAAGATTCATTTTCGATTATCTTAATATACAGAAGATCAGCTTAGTATACATTAAGTATGGATTTCAACAGTTTGCTCCCACACAGAAACATAAAGTGAAAAATAATAGATGATTTTTTTAAATGATGATGAAATCAGAGCAGACCTATTGTCATGTTTAATCCCAGTGAGAGTCAAGTTGGGAATTGATAATTTCTTTTTTTTTTTTTTTTTTTTTTTTTTTTTTTTTTTTTTACAGAGGATCAGTTTAGTATGCATTAAGTAAGGATTTCAACAGTTTGCACCCCCATAGAAACACAAAGTGAAATATATTGTTTGAGTACACATTATAGCATTAAATCTCAATGTACAGCACATTAAGGACAGAGATCCTACATGAGGAGTAAGTGCACAGTGACTCCTGTTGTTGACTTTACCAATTGACACTCCTGTCTATGGCATCAGTAATCTCCCTATGCTCCAGTCATGAGTTTCCAAGGCTATGGAAGCCCTCTGAGTTCTCCAACTCTTATCTTGTTTAGACAAGGTCATAGTCAAAGTGGAGGTTCTCTCCTCCCTTCAGAGAAAGGTACCTCCTTCTTTGATGGCCTGTTCTTTCCACTGGGATCTCACTCGCAGAGATCTTTTGCCAGAGTGTCTTGGCTTTCCATGCCTGAAATACTCTCATGAGCTTTTCAGCCAGCTCCGAATGCCTTTAGGGCTGATTCTGAGGCCAGAGTGCTATTTAGGACATCTGCCATTCTATGAGTCTGCTGAGTATCTCACTTCCCATGTTGGATCACTCTCCCCTTTATTTACTCCATCAGTTAGCGTTAGCAGGTACTAGACTTTTCTATGTGCTCCCTTTGACTCCCAGTCCCTTCACCATGACCAACTGTGAACTGAAACTGATCACCTGGAACAGTGAGATGGCATTGGTACATGCCACCTCGATGGGATTGAATTGGAATCCCCTGGTATGCTTCCAACTCCACCACTTGGGGCAAGAGATGTATAATTTGGGACATGCTCAGGCTGACTTGCCCCAAGTGGTGGAGTAGGAAATTTTTTAAATCCTTACAGCTCCTTTACCAAAAAAGGAGAAAAAAAAAAAAACAAAAAAACACCAATCAGACTAGAGAAATATATAAACACACACACATTCTCACAGAACTCTGGAAAACGGCATTTGGTCATCTTACATATCAGAGAAAAGACAGCTTTCTCCCCTTTACTATTTTACACAAAGTTTGTTACATGCTATTTCCTTTAAGGAAAGGCCTGAATTAGTATCACATTATGTCAAGTGTATTACCTTCAATGAGTCTCAGTTCTAATTTATATTATAATACCCTACTGCTCACAATTAATCTATAATACATATATATGTATGTATGTTTATTGATACATATTTATATACTCAAATGTGTCTCTCTTTATATATGTAAGTGCATGCATATGTGGGTCTATATACACATACTTGTACATGGCATTTATCATACGGTAAATGTTAAATAAATGTTCAGAAAATGGAAAAATCTTAGAGATCATTTAATTCAACATTCTATTTAGTGCAGTGAATTCTCTTTAAAATGTAACCATCCTCCAACTTTTCTTTAAATTCATCCAGAGACAAGGCGTTCATTGTCTAACAAGGCAGCCCATATCATCAGTTGGTGGTTGATTTCCTAAGATCCCTAAAGCTTGTATCCATCAGACCTGATGTCTGCAGGTTTGTAGACACAGAACAAGTCTACTCCCTTTCCTTCAATGCATCAGAAGAACCCCATTCTTAAAAACAGGCAGCTCTGTGTGACCGCAGGTAAGTCGCTTCACATCTCTGACCTTCAGTTTCCAGTAACATGAAATAGGAATAGCAATTCTTTTCCTGTTTTCTTGTCAGGCTTTTGGCTAAAGATCAAAATGAAATGCCAGATAGGAAACTGTCTTGGAGATTGTAAATTATTCACAAACATAAACTATTATTATTTTTTCTAATCACCACCACTTAACCTTGTGCTGGGAGAGCTGTGGGCACTGCTTAGGGGAGCGGGAGGAAGGTGGCCTTTCCTTTGTTAATCTCTGTCCCCTGTAGTTACCAAGGCTGGAAACGTGATCTGCATTTTCCTTGTTTCCCTAGCTGCCTTCTCAGCATGAGCTCATGCCTCTCCCCCAGGTTCCCTTGTTGATGTTGCTCACCCAGTTAGTTCAATGCTGTTTTGACGAGGTAGCCTATTTTGGTAAGTGCCCCTGGGGAGTTGCAGGAAGGCTTAATTCCCTTTCTTTTCCCTAATGTTTATCTAATGGTAAAGGATTGAGAATAGGTTCCATATCCCTGGAGACCCTAGGCTGAATGATTCAATAATGTATGTGTCTGGGGCCTGGCTGAGAGGTGCAGTTTTCTAAATAGAGGAGAGAGTGGGTTAAAGGCACCGAACCATCATGCCAGGTGGGGTGTCACTCATCAGGAGGTATCCCAGGGGCTTAGCAAGGTGCAGAGACAGAGAATAAGGTGATCAGGGCAGCAAGGTGGGGTGACCACATGTCCCAGCATCTAATACAGTTATTAATAGTACCATGTTCCACTCACAAAAGTGAAATTTGAGGGAGAGATTACATTTTTACTTAAGCAAATACCTCACAGGGGGAATTCTTGGTGGGAATCTAGGTCTCTTTTTTTCCCTGAGCTTCAGACCACCCCACAATTGCCTATTGGACATCACCACATTGACCTCAAAATCAAAATGCCCTGAAGCGAATTGTTGGCATCTTCCCTCTATATGATTTTCCTCCATTATTCCCTATCCCAGGAAAGGGAAATAAAAGGCCATGTACCTGGTTCTTTAAGCCAGAAGCTTGGGAACCCTCTGAGATACTATAATAATCCTCATCTCTGAAACTAGTCTTAAAAGAATCTTTAGATCATTCTTTCCATTTTCACAGCTGCTGTATTGGTTCTGAGTCTCATCCTTTATCCAGGATCCCTAAAACTTTTATGTTGTTCTGTTCATCCCCTGGCTCCAAGTGTTTTGAGATATACTTATATTAGTCATCTCTCCAAGTTGCCCTTTATGCTTCTGCTTCTGCTGTGCTAATCTAAATCACCAAGTCCTGCACCTTGCATCTAGAAGCCAACCTTCCAGTTCATATTTTCAAACATTCATTCATTCAACAAGGATATTGAATATGCTGTTTTTTTAAGACTAAAGCTTCAGGCAAATGAGTGATTTTTAAGATTTTATTGATTTGAAAGGCGAGTTACAGAAAAAGAGAGGGAGAGACAGACAGAAAAAGAGAGAGACAGACAGAGATATCTTCCATCATTTGGTTCACTCCTCAAATGGCTGCAATGGCCAGAGGTTGGCCAGTCCAAAGCCAGGTGCCAGGAGCCAGGAGCCAGGAGCTTCTTCTGGGTCTTCCACATGGGTGCAGGTACCCAAGCACTTGGGGTATCTTTTGCTGCTTTTCCCAGGTGCATTAGCAAGTATCTGGATCAGAAGTGGAGCAGCCAGGACTTGAACCAGCACCTATATGGGATGCTGGCACTATAGGAGGTGGTTTAACCCACTATGCCACAATATCATCCCTTGAATATACTAAGTTCTAAGAGTTCAAATGAGTCAATATTATTGAATTAATCAATCAATGTTTGTTACAGCCTGTTGAGCGGTTACAAAAGCATGAATTTATATCAACATCCACTGTACTTTGGATATAAATCCATATTCTACTCATATCCTAGAGTGTTGTTTCCAAAACACAAATTTCACTGTCATTACCCTGCTTAGAACACTAATCTCTCCATTTGCTGTGGATAGATGTCAATATGGAGAAACCCCTTAGGGAATGGGAGTAACTTACCCAATGGTGGCAGTGAGAGAATTGAGCACTAAGCTTATGCTCTGTCTGGAATCAGCCTACCTACAGACAGCATGAACTCAGTTCTACACCTGTGCTCTGTCTGCCTGCTGCCTGTGACTGGGCAGTAAAGAAGGTTTCCAGGGTTCAGTATTTGTTGCCCCTTTTATCAGCCATGTTCTCCAATCTAGCTCTTCTAAGTGGAAATTTACTTGATTCCATCTCTCAGATGGGTCTGATCTTGGGTAGGGAACAGAGGTTTTATCCAGGACTAGAGTCAAGTTCTCTGGTAATTGTAAAAAAGCAAGTCTACCTCCCCTGCTTCTGTAAAGTAAAACATTTGCCTTTCTGCCTTTGCTCAGTATCTTTCCTCTCTTTCGTCTGCTCTTTTGGGAAGTCCCCCTCTATGTTGACAAGCCAGTGAAAGTTTCACAGAGAGCTTTTCGGAGCTCAAAAGAGACAAGAAGAGTCAGCTGGAAGCAGGCTTGTTAGGAGACTGCTAAGTGGCAGGCTCAGGGGGCCCTTACATTCTCTACAGCTCCGCAGGGCCCAGGAGGGCTGCACTCTGGTGTATGACCCTGAGTCTGACCTGGAAGTACTTTTGAGTCCTTGAGCAGGGCTTAAGCATTCGCTGCTATTGAAGTAGCCACTCCCAATCTGGCTATGATATACTTTCTTGGCTCCCTGGGTGAGAACAAAACATCCCAGTGTTGTTTTGCAAATCATACTGAAAATGCATTTTACAATTCGTTTGTGAAGTTTCTTCCATTATTCATCTTACATTCTCAGAAAATCATGCTGAAAGGTAAAAATTTACCCCTTTTTCAGATGAGAGAACTCAGTCTCATGTTAAGTGACTTTTCTAAGGTTCCACAGTAAGTTCAAGGAAAAGCTGGAGCAACCCTCTCAGAATCAGTCAGAATCAGAAGGGAATCTCCCTGAACGACGACTGCAAAATCAACCATTTTTTACGTGTGGGTAGAGCTTTGTACCCTTAAAAACACAAAATATCACAATCAGAAGGCTCTTTGGCATGTGTATATTACAACCTCCCTCCTTGACAATGGGCAGAGCAAAACCCAGAGCAAGAATGTGATTTTCCTAAGAACTTGACATGAATCTAAGCCTGTAATTCTCAATTGTGATTCTTCCTGTTAGAGATCCCTGTGCAAGGCATAAGCCCACTGTGTAGATGAGAACATCAAACTCAAGAGGTAAAACATATTGTTCAAGTTGTCATGAGTAGAAAATGGAGGAGCCAAGATTAGCTTTGGAGTCATATAACATGGTACTTGACTGAATAAGGGGGGTTTTTACCTATTCTTACTGTTAAGATTATTTATAGCAATTCCATCCTCATGTGATAGCTTTAGCTATCCCAACCCAAAGCCTTTGGTAAGTCAGTTTCATTACTACTAAGTCAGTTTTATAGATTTGCTTTCTTTTGTGAATAGTGCTTATATTGTGTGGTATGCCTTCAAAAAATAAGGTATTCACAGACCACAGATTCTGATTATGGGATTCAAGTACATTTTGTTTCTCCAATACATTCACTGACTGCTACCCCAGGGCCCAGCATCAATTGGGTTGCCAGCAAACATTTGACATTTGGAGTGGTCCCCCCCACCCGCTTTGGTAATCAATAAATCACTTTTGATGACTTTAATGGAAGTCGAATAAATACAAAAAATCAGATAAGTCTTTACCTTATTATTGCCTGATTATGAAATTTACATTTTCAACAGTAAAATTGGAGCTTTTCAGACTCAAAGAGCAGGCAACTATTAAAAAGGTTAACCCATAGGCCGGCGCCGCGGCTCACTAGGCTAATCCTCCGCCTAGCGGCGCCAGCACACCGGGTTCTAGTCCCGGTTGGGGCGCCGGATTCTGTCCCGGTTGCCCCTCTTCCAGGCCAGCTCTCTGCTGTGGCCAGGGAGTGCAGTGGAGGATGGCCAGAGTACTTGGGCCCTGCACCCCATGGGAGACCAGGAAAAGCACCTGGCTCCTGGCTCCTGCCATCGGATCAGCGCGGTGCGCCGGCCGCAGCGCGCTGGCCGCGGCGGCCATTGGAGGGTGAACCAACGGCAAAGGAAGACCTTTCTCTCTGTCTCTCTCTCTCACTGTCCACTCTGCCTGTCAAAAAAAAGAAAAAAAAAAGGTTAACCCATAACCCACTATGGCACACCGGGTTAAAGCCCAGGCCTGCAGTGCCAACATCTCATATGGGTGCTGGTTCGAGTCCTGGCTGCCCCACTTCCCATCCAGCTCTCTGCTATGGCCTGGAAAAACAGCAGAGGGTGGTCCAAGTGCTTGGGCCCCTGCACCCATGTGGGAGACCCAGAAGAAGCTCCTGGCACCTGGCTTCAGCCTGGCCCAGCCCTGGTCATTGCAGTCAATGGGGAGTGAACCCAGTGATGGAAGATACCTCCCCACCCCCATCTCTACCTCTTGCTATAATTCTTCCTTTCAAACAAGTAAAAATATTTTTTTAAAAAAAGATTTAACCACATGACTCTGGTGCTGGAACTCAGGTCTCTGGGCAGTCACTGCTAAGGGTTTTCACAGGCAGTATTGCTTCGTGTTCTTAGTCTCTTTGAAATAATTCTAAACCTGGTTTTTCCTGGGCACTGGTATGGTGGCCAGACAAACCTGGGTTTTTAACTGTAGTTCTCCTACTAATCAGCAAGGTACTTTTTGTAAGTAATCTAACTTCTCTGAGTCTCAACTTCCTTATCCCTAAAATTGGGACTATAATATCTACCTCCTATGGTTATTGGAAAAATTAGAAACAAAACACTTAAAATACATGGCTCATAATAGGTATTCAACAAGTATTAGCTCTTCTTCCTCTTCTGAAGTGATTCATCAATATGTATATGTTATTGACCAAAATGTATGAGCCTTATGCAAACAAAAGCAGTTATGCCTTATCTGCCTATTTTTGGTACCTCAGTCATCTGTCCAACAAATAATGCCTATGATATGTCAGGCTCTGTGTTATGCTGGGGATTGATTATCCAGAGGTGAAAACATAAATATGATCTCTGCCATTATGGAGTTACAGCCTAGTGAGACAGAGATTAAATCAGTAAGCAAGTAGATAACACGTTTAATTATACATTGTAGTAAGTAGAGGGAGGAAATAGAGTTCCATCAGAGAACAGGACTGACTCTTTAGAACAGACAGCTGAAGATGACTTCTCCAAGGGGTGACATTTAAGCTGAGAATGAGAAAGAGTCAGCAGGAAGATGAGTGGAAGACCATTTCAGGGATGGGTCCTAGCAGATATAAATGCCTGAAGTGAGAATGAGATTAGAATATCTTTCAAACCCAGCCCTTTGGCTGTCCCCATATATTTCTACCATCCCACTACTGATTGGCTTGTAACTTTGCATGTCCTCTTTTCTCAGTCTTCTCAAGCTTTTCTCCTATTTCTCCATCTGGAATGCCAAACTCCAAATGTCACATTTCAAATACTCCTTAATCAATCTCCTCAAAGCAGATCTAATCCTTCTTTCCTCCAGTGTTCCCCCAAATGTTTGTGTTTACTGTATGTGTTAGTAAGTACACCATGACTGTCACTAAACATTTACAATGTGGCATGCACTGTGTTGAATACTTTATCTGGATTGCTGTATTTGGTCTTTACAGCAGCCCTGTGAAGTAGGTACTATTACTATCATCCCCCTTTTACCAGACAAGAAACTGAAGGTGTAGTCACTGACTGTGACAGTCAGTTGCATGTCTGGATTTGAACCAAAATCTGAGGGTGGAGTTTGGCGTGATTCATTAATACATTCTAGCACACAGAACAAAATCTGGTACAAAGGAGTTAACTATTTCTAAAAGAATGTCTTGAAAATTACAGATCCTAGTGATAAAGACAAAATCACATAACACGTAAACAGGTCTGTGCCTCCAGCCTTCAGGGGTAGCCTGTACTGTGGCCTCTGCTGATCTGATTTGTACAGCGATTGACAGCCTGGGTCCCTCTTCTTCAGTCCTGTTAATGGCATTAGCATCTAGTCAATAATGCTCAGCATTTCATTTTACCACTTTAATTAACAAATTCAATTTGTTCAAACTGCTGTGAAAACAAATTAAAAGCTCACGAATGGGGCTTCCAGGAGGGTGGGAGGAAGGCAGGAGCACTGCACAGATTAGGCTGGGTGTTGGTCTACTCTTTGGAGCTTACAGGGAGATGAGTATTGTTTGCCCTTCAATCATCTTCCTATCCTTGACCCAACAGTGTGTCTGAGTGATACAGCTAAGATCAGGCAAATCAGCTTCTGTATCTGCTATGTCTGTCCTCCTCCCCCACCCCCATATAGGCAGATGAGGCCTTACTCTGCACTCCAGTGTGGTTCTCATTTCTCAAAGAGAGCACTCTGCTTTGAATTCCAATTCAAAATAATGGTATCAACATTCATAATGGATAATCCTGTACTCCAGGGTTTCTCAACCAGGAATAATTATAGCCCTGAGGGAAAAGCTGATGCTATCTGGGGCCAGCACTATGGCATAGCAGGTTAAAGCTGCTGCCTGCAGTGCCGGACATCCCATATGGGTGCTGGTTTGAGTCCCGGCTGCTCCACTTCCAATACAGCTTCCTGCTAATGTGCCTGGGAAATCAGCAGAGGATGGCCCAAGTCCTTGGGCCCCTATACCCATGTGGGAGACCCAGAAGAAGCTCCTGGCTCCTGGCTTCGGCCTGGCCCAGCCCTGGCCATTGCAGCCAAGTGGGGAGTGAACCAGCGGGTAGAAGACCTCTCTCTCTCTCTTTCTCTCTCTTTCTCTCACTCTTTAACTCTGCCTATCAAATAAATAAAAATAAATCTCAAAAAAACCCTGATGCTATCTGGAGATATTTGCAGTTGTCACAGCTTGGGGGAGGGCACTACTGGCATCTAATGAGAGGCCACAATGCTGTTAAACATCCTACAATACACAGGACAGCTCACTTCACCAAAGAATTAACCAGCCCTAGTTGGTGACAGTGCTGAGGTTGTGAAATCTTATTGCAGTCCCTCTACAGTTTTCTAGGCAACTTCCTTCAAAATTATAATGTCCCTGTGAGATGAGCAGTATGGAGACTACTGATCCCTACTTAAGAGTTCAGAAATTTGGCAGTCAGCATTCAAGTGATGTGTTTCAAGTAGACAGTAGGTAAGTGGTAGTGAGGATGCCAGGACAGGTCCTTTCATCACTGCTAGCTGATTTGGAAGAATGGAAGCTACCCTTTGGAGAATCCAAGTCGCTTTTAAGGAAATGAGAATGATTTACAGATATTTTCTTGCTGTCTACACTGCTCTCAGGTGGCAAACACTGGTTCACTGGCCATGCTAAGCTTGATGGGAAGTAGGACCTTGAACATCAGAGGGGAGCGGTAATTCCTGGTATAGCCAGTATCAGATACACTGGTAGCCTGGGTATGTGACGTGGATTAAGCTCTGCATGTGTGGGTCAAAAGAAATGAATCACTAAATTCTGTAATACTTTGGAGCCCACAATATTTGCTATAGATACCCTGGAAATGAGTATGACAAAGAGGGCATGTCATGGGAGTGCTGTTCTGTGGTAAGTTAACTTCTGGCATCGAGGCACAAGTTTGGCATTCCACTTCATTTCCATGGGGCGCAGATTTTCAGCTCTGAAGATAATGGCAATGATGAACACAGTGTTCACAGGAGTAAGGTTCTGGCCTAGAAGAAGTTACCAGGTAGACTGAAGCTTAGCATTGTGAAGTCTCAGCTAAGCTTGCTAGCAAGTAAGAACCAGGAGGGTTGTACACACACTTGTAACACTCCTTGGGACCTTTAGCATTGGAAAGAAGCAGTGTAAAACATTGGATTTCCTGCTAGAACACGTAGGGGTACAGGGATACAGAAATGCAGTTAATGACCTCCATGTGTCCTCAATTATATTAACAGAAGCCCAGGCCATTGGATTTGTTTGCATTATCTCATTTCGTCTTCATAACAAGGAACAGGGTTGTTTTTTTCTGTCCATTTTCAAAACAGAACTCAGAAGTTAAGTCACTTGCCACCCAGGAGGTGGCAGAGATGGAATTTGAAGCAGATCTCCCTGATTCTACAAGGCAAGCTGCCTCTATTCCACAATCTCAGGGACACTTACAAGGGGACATGAAGAATGGACAGAAGGGACTGACTGTCTGATCTGGGTTCAGCTCACTCTCCAGTGCCTTTTTCTCTTGATCCTGCAAACCAATAGGGCCTCTGGAGTCAAGAAGTTTTTTACCCCAGTGGGGACTGTTTTATAATACTGAACTGGCTTCCAAACTTAGCAATCATAACTATATTCACATAGCGAAGTATGACATTTACGATTATAAAATCCAAGGGTGGCATATTCCTTGCCTTTTCCCAGAAACAAAGTAGATTTTTTATCAAAGGAAAAGATACTAAGGATGCACCTTACAAAAGACTGAAGGGCTACTGTAGAAACCCCCAGTCCGTTCACAGTATACGTAGTAAGATGTTGAATTAGTTGTAGAGTGGGATGTGGTAGAAGAAAACAGTTTTAGAGCCAGGTGGACCTGGATTTGAATTCAGAATTCATAGCTCAATAGCTGAGTGACCTTAGGCAGAAAATCTTGGCCTCTCAAAACGTCAGCTTCCTCAACCAAGTGGGAAAAGAATAAAACTATTAAAGGACTGTTGTGACAGTTAAACAAGCTAATATGGGCAAAGAACCTAGAACAGGGTTTTTTATATGAGTAGATGCTCAAAATCTTTGCACCATTCCCTGCATTCCTGCCTTCCTCTTACACTAGAAGCTGTGTCCCAATTCCACGTTGTACTCCCAGGGTTCAGAACGAAGTCTGTGGCCGGGCAGATACCTTGGTAGATTCCTTCCATATCCACTCGATGCCAGATTCTGTGTCAGGCATGAGGGACAAAGAGGTCAAAGATACCTGTTCTCCATTCACTAGGACTCCCAGTCGCATGGGTAACACAAGCTTTCACAGGGAGAAGGGCAGAGGAAAGCAGGGGACGGAGGGTTTGACAGCCCGAGGGCAGTGGAGCTCAGTTAAGGACGTCATGGAGGAAGTAAGAGACATGACTTTGTGGAGAAATCTCCACGTGAGCAGGACAGGGGAGCAGGCCACAGGCCACCACTCGGGACCCAGGGCACACTTGAGGTACTTAGCTCCTAATGGGAGACTTACCGCTCCCCAGGACACCTTTGCTTCTGGCCACCATACCTTTTCTCTTTCCTATCAGCACTTCCCCTGTCCACTTCTCCCCATTTCCTTCCTATCCAATCAGCTCTTACTCAGCCTTCAGACCCTGCTCAGAAGTTACATCCTCAGAAAAGCCTTTCCCGATGGCCCGATGGTCCTGGGGAGGTTTGGCCTCCTTACTGTGTGTTTTCATAGAACCTTGTGCTTCTCCTTCATCACGTTTTAGAATAATTAACTTAGTGTGCTTGGTGGCTTAATGTTTGTCTACTCTGCTAGAGTGAAGGTCTCACAAGGGGTAGGGATTCTTGCTTATCCAATGTTTTATCTCTAGCACCGTGCCTTATGGAGTTGGGTCTCAACAGTACACTGAATATAGTGATCCTATTTATAGTAGGGTCTCAATGAATATTTGCAGAATGAATTAGCAAAGGGGCTAATGTATGAGGTAGAGAATGCAGGAGAGCAGCATCCACCTTTCTTTTGGATCACATTGCAGCCTATTATTCCTTTTTCATTACATTAAAATCCATGAGGTCTCTGAGGCTAGAGCTCTTCAGCTATTCCCTCCTCTCCCATTTTTCTGCACTAACCTCAACTGAACCCTTAGTGCTTCAAGTGCTCCAAAAATATTTGTCAAATGAAAGGATAAATGCATATTGTCCTAAGCTTCTCATGCATTAACCCATCAAGGCCTTTTCTATTCCTCAGAGTGCAACATACTCCAGTTGTCTTCAGGATACTCACTCTCATCGGACAACCCAGTCCCTCAGTGTTACCCATTTGAGGAAAACAATCTGATGGAATACTCTCACACTGTGGTATCAGTGACTGATTGCCCTTTAAAGTTCTTTCTCTCTTCCCCCAGCCTGTCTCTCCCTTCCTTCCTCCTTGCCTTGTTAATTTTAAAAACAAACAGTTGCTAAATCCAGGTGACTGGGGTACTCAAAACATGTTGAGGCTAAAAGGGAAAATATCTTTCTTAGCAACATCACACAAAGCAAAATTATGTTTTTTCACAAAGGCTGAAAATCAGACCCTTATAAAATGTTTATATTATCTCTTTTCACTTACAGATGTAGAAAGCGATGCTTAGAGAAGGCTTAAACAAGAAGACTTGTTTAAGGCACAGCAAAGCATCAAAGATGAGAGTAGAATAGAGCCTTCCTAATGCTCTTGCTCTCTGTAGGTCAGCTGGTGCTTGGTCAGCAGTTGGTAAATCGAGCCCTCCTGCCTCCCTGTGCTCGCCCAGCCCTGCCTTTCTCTCGGAGTCCCAGTGGCAGCCTGCCCTTGCTGAGCACTGCCACTCTGGAGATGGTTTTGCCGCCTTTCACTGATTCATCCACTCGCCATCTGCTTTCAGTCTGAAAACCCTAGCGTTTCTGCTGTTCCCTGTGCTTTGTCGCGTCCTCCTCCCCCTGCTAATAGGCCCAGAAGACAGCTGCTTTAATGTACCCTTCATCCATCTCCAAGCCACCATTTTCTAAAATTTATGTCATCTATTTTTCATTCTCTTACATATTTTGATTCATCAATTTCAGACAACTCAATGGGTCTGAAAGAGCAAAGGTAAGGAAATGTTGCCTTTTCAGAGGACTCCTAATCACAGTATTCACTCTTTTTTTCTTGTGTGACTGAGTTCAATGACCATTTTTTGTGCTAAATATGGGGGTACTTCAAAAATTTTATGGAAAATGAAACAAAAGGATAAATTTATTTTGGTGCAAAACATTTTGAAAGCCACACATGGTTGGCTTTTTCACACTATGCATTTGCATGAACTCTTTGTAGACCCCTTGGATGGCAGAACAAGGCAAGGGAGGATACCTAAAGAAGGGCAAGGCATGATGTCATAGGGAAGAGATACAGCAATACAAGTTTTAAAAAAATTAAATGAGTGTCTACTTGGGAAACCTGACACAGTGACATGTAACAAGCATTTGTTCTATGTCAAAGGATACGAAAGTGGATGTTTCATCTGAGGCACCAGGAAATGAAGGCATTCTATATTCTGAAGGAATGTCACGATTTATACAGAATTTCTAAGTAAAAATCTATAACTCGAAGCCCATTCCCCACATAAAGGATCTAAAGGAAAAGAGCGTTGGAAATTAAAGAGAATGCTTCATAACGGGGATTCTGGTCCCAGGAGTTCAATGTTCCACATCCTCAAAGGACTAGGCCATGCTTCTTCCTTGCCTGTGCTTGGGGAATGAGAGCAGAGTGGACTGAATTCTTACTCCAGTCTGAGAAATCTCATGAGCAGGAGGCTGAGACTGGCTGATGATCCTGGTGCTTGCCAAAGTGACAGATTCAGAGCAGATGTGAGATGCATGGCAGAGAGAATCAGTCTGGTACCATTTGGACTCCTGGAGACACTCTACAGGCAGTAGACTGCCAGAATAGCAGGAAATAAGGGCAGTGACTGTAGGAGGGGTGGGACACATTGCCAAAGTGATGGCTGCCTTTGAGCAGAGGATCCTCCACAGAGTCCACCAAAACACTCAAGAGAGACAGAGAAAGGTGTGGGGAGGGATAGCTAGAGTGAGAGAGAGGGAGAGCAAGAGAGTGAGAGCGAGTGCGAGAGAGAGAGAGAGCAAGCGAGCACAAGCTGTAAACATCTCCCAGGCACAGACAACCTGAAGCCAGCTGAGGAGATTGTGAGGCGAGTGAGGTCCTTCTGTTCCCTCACTCCAACCTTGGTGAGCTAGTGGGAGGAGCTGAGTGAAAGACAGACAGAGAAGCGTGACTACTCCCTCTCCCCAAGCCCTGCAAGCTCCCAACTGGCCAGATGTAGAGGGAAAAGAGGGACTGGAGAAGAAGACAGTCAAGTCAGGTTTAGTCTTGATTATTGTCTGGAATTGGATATTTGTAATTATTGAATTGAGGCTGTTCATTAATTAAAGGAATCTAAGGTCTTTCTGTTGCCCTAACGTGCATTTTTTTGCCAGGCAGGATAAGGGTTACCCACTCTGAACAGCTCTGGAGCACCAGTAACAGGAAAACGTCAGGTTGCTCTTTACGTGAAGTCTTGCATGTTCTGTCAATGAATTATCGTCTACACATATATTGATATACTGACTTCTGGAAACAATCCTGGGGAAAATTAATGTTATAGGCCCCATTTTAATAAATGAGAAAACTGAGACACAGGGACGCTGAGTATCTTGCCCAAGGTCATCAGCTAGCCAAATGTAAGTCCTTGTAAGCACCATAGGTACTGGACACCTAGCTGAGCGCCAGAGCTCCTCAGAGTGCCAATAGTTTACCAGGTCTGACAAACATGGTTTGAGGGTCTGATTTCAGATCATTATATTGGAAACATAAGGGAAATTCAGGAAGTTTTTGGAAGAGTAGAGCTAAAAGATAAATTAACCTTAGTTCAAAATAATTTGGAAACTCATGTATAGTTTTTCCATGATATTATTTTCTGTGAACTTTTTGAAGACCCATCCTAAGTGCATTAGAGAAGCTGTAAGCCTTCGAGCTAGCCCAAGCCAAATGAGAACAGTGTGGATTCATCAGGAGCCCTTCAGAAGTTCTCAACTCCCTATTTTGGTCTCCTGGCCAGGTCATACCAGAGATTGTATCTTTTAGACACAATTTTATAATCTACCCTACCTTGCTGTTGCTTTTATATTGCTTTTGCTCTGGTCCTTACCACTCTCCTCTGCCTTATTTCAGTCCTTCTTTTATATCCCCACCCCCACTATTTTAAATCCCTCTATATTATGTCTCAGTGTCTAAGAAGAATATCTTCTCTGGTGACATTCTTGTGTTTTTGTGCAAATGTGACCCACGCTAACCACATGTGAAGGGAGATGTTGAGGAAGCTACTATATTTCACCCCAGCCACTTTGGAAAACACACAATAGGCCAATGGATAGAATGTTTTTTCCAATGCACGTTGAAACCACAACTACTAATGTTATAGTACTAGTAAGTGGACCTTTGGGAGGTAAATAGGCCATGAGGGTGGAACTCTCATTAATGGGATTAGTGCCCTTATAAATAGGACCCATGGATTTCTCTCACCTTTTTTCCACCAGTTCAGGACATAACAAGAAAACGGCAGTTTGAAACTCAGAAGAGTGTCCTCACCATGACCAGTATGTGTTGGCAACCTCATCTCAGACTTCCAGTCACCAGAATCAAGAGGAATACATGTCTTTTGTTTGTAAGTCACATAGTGCATGGTACTTTGATACAGCAGCCTAAACTATTACCTCAACTCTGATCAGTATTATCAGAATCACTGAAGTAGAAGATAACATGGAGTATTGAGAAGCCCTTTATTGCATTCATCCCTATAATGGCCTCATGAGGGGAGCACTTTTATTTCTATCACAATGAGGATAAAACAAAAGCTCAGAGAAACTAGATAATCTGCCAAGATCACATAATTAATAAATGGAAGAAACCAGACTTGAAGCTAAGTTTTATCCAACTTCAAAGCTCCACTCCTTCTGCTGTGGCAGATAAATCTGTTGAATTGAATTCTACTATTTGTGGAATAACTGTACAACCCCTCTAGGAAACTACTTTGAGTGAACATCATTTATGTTCATCTACTCACTGGCTCATTTGTTTATTCATTCAACAAATATTTATTGAACAACTACTAACTGCTGCGCACTGTGCACAGCATTGAGGATAAAATTTGGGCAAGTAATACTTTGTTCTTATGGAATTTACATTTGAGTAGAGTTAGTAAAGGACAACAAGGCAATAAAAAAAGAGTGAACAAGATAATCCAAATAATAATGTTGTATGTGAAGGGAATAAAGTATGGTGATTCAAGACAAAGGAAAGTGATGTGATAAGAAGTGAGAGGAGCAGACAGGGATAACAAATCATGTAATCAGTGAAATTCTCCTGTGCAGGCTGTGGTCAAGGTTCAAGTGTAAGAGGGTGGCTGAAGGAAATGGATGTTCATATTATGGGAAAACACAGCGTGTAGATGCAGAGGGAGAGGGAGCACTCTGCTCTCTTCCCTTGGATTTCTTTTCCAACTCCTCAGTGCTGGTCTTCAGGTTTCTGAGTAGAGGAAAAGGAATAAATCTGGCAGACGGCTCCGAGGCAGAGAAGTGTGATGCAGATGGAAGACTGAGGGCTTCGGAATAGACAGAGTTCAATTTGTGGAACTTTGTGTGAGTATTTTAGCCTCTGAGATTGTTTCCATTTAGGGAAAGTAACTCTTCTCTACTAGGGTATGTAAATATGAACTGAGACAATGAATGGAGTTTCAGTTCTTAGCTGCTAGCAAAAGAAGCTGACTAGCTCATTAAGCATAAAGGAACCTGCTAAAGGCATCTCAGTAGCTTACATAATGGGTTGGAGGTCCTGAAAACCATACTCCAGGCTAAGCTCCATGCTCAAAACCACACTGCAGGACTAAGCTTCTGGGAACACTACTGCTGCTATCCCTACCACTAGGTAAAAGATGCTACAATTAACAATAGTACCTCTTTAGTGCCATCAATACAATTAGATGACAACCACTGTGCTGCCAGTACTGATGGTCTTCCTTGACTAGGAATTCAAGGTTCCCTCTGTCACCCAGGCCTCACTGTTGCTTGCCTCAGAATTGATTTCTTGTGCGGGTGCTTCTGATGGATGGTGCTTAGATCATAAACCTACATCTTAGCTGCAAGAGAGGCTGGGAATTGAGTTTTCTAACTTCCACCTTGAGTGGAAGGACTCATGAAGGAGATTATTCAAAAGGGATTGAGAAATCAGAGACTGTGACAAATTCGCTCTAGGATGGAAGACACCTAGCACTATCTTCCAGTGCTTGGCATCCAGCAGATGCTCAGTGGAGGTGCGCTGCTTTTCTTCCTTCAAGTGCACAGATTCCATCCATCTGATTCTAAACTCTCAGGAGGTATTAATAATACTGGATGGGTATATGAAAAGGCCACAATGTACTATTTAAGACTCCCAGAAAGGAATCATAAATTTAGCCTGTTCTGTAGATACCTTCTAGAGAGGCGGGCTGCTGACTGGGACTTGGCTCAGAGCAGGAACAACGTGCTTGGCATTTACCTAAATCCAGCCTAGCTCAGATGCAGAGAAGCCAAATTTAATGAGGTGAGTTGAGAATCAGGCCTCAATATAATTGCTGATTATTGCCTTTGATTGGAGACAAAGACATAGACAGACCAGGGATCTTCAGTTGACAAATGATGGGTAGGGCAACAATTGGGCTTTAACCTTAAGTTGAAAATTTAGGGAGCTTGAGACAGGGAAGTGTTCTTGGGCCACCTCCTTCCTTCCCTATCTATACTCAGTCCCATAACCGAGTTTCCTGGTTTGCACCTCAATTCTGTCTCTCCACCACTTCTCCTTCTTCCCTTTGGAACCAGTCCTGAACCCCAAACCACTTAAAAAACCTGTCAACATCTTATCAAAACTGCTTCCTATGCCAGATTTGCCCATCCCAGGCAAGATTCTCCCAGAAATAAACCACATCCTAGATGGAAGTCAATTTAATACTATAGTTTATGGGTGAAATATAGTTTACAAAGCACTTTCCTATATGTTATCACTAGATTCCAATAGCATCTCTGTGGGTTTTATCTAACTACATCAACCACACATTTATTGAATCCTATTGAGTGTTTCTTATGCCAGGCACTGTGCAGCACAGACAGGAGAAGTTACCTGCCCAAGAGCACAGAGCCACAGTTTGTGTGCTTCCATCTTTCTCCTATGGTTGCCAAGATCAAATAAAATACCTTGGAGGGAAACTGCCACATAAAAGCCTGAGGTTGCTCTATTAGTGTGCTCATAATATTGACTCTCGTTTCTGAGCCCTTGCTGTAAAAATCTTGGTAACATAACAGAAGCCTGGAACTTTGTATCGTGTGAACTTGGCTGTGCGCTTCGATTTCGCCCTGATCACAGCTTTGTTTCTGTCTGACCACTACCTCCTGCCTGCTCCCTCATTCCTCTCTGGTCACATCAGCCCCAGACAGTAGTCAAGCATTGTTGCTGTGGACATTAGTACTACAGATCTGGAAGGAAAGGAATTATAGAGATTAAAATAGCACTGACCTCATTGAGGGGATCCGTGAGAACTGCATCAGATAATGTATATATGCATTCAGTAAGTGAGAGCTGCTATTATTCCCTTTATTATAAAGCAAGGAAAACAGTGCTCAGTGTATTTAGGTGGCACGCACAGGGGCATGCAGTGATAAAGAGGGAAGTCAGGGTTCAGAATGAGGCTCGCGTTTCCTCTGCTGTGCTGCCTGCATGTGCAGTTCTTATGCACTTCAAGATTAGGGCACATCCTTCCTCTTCTTTCAGTCTTCCCAGAGCTCTGCATGCAACACAAATGTCCCCTTCGTGGCTTGCCCCTGCCATAGATGGAAGAACTCCTGAGCTGGGAAGAATTTCAAGGCCACTTGGACATTTTAAAGCACAGTTGTAATATTTTTGCTGGGTGGTCACCCTGTATGGGTAGTGCTACAGTTCAGCTTTGTACCCAGATCATTCTCAGGGTAGCAATGGATGAGATGAATGTGCTTGTAAATGTGAAGGCTGGGGCCTGGCACCCAGTGACGGATTTCCCTTCTCTGTTCCCTTCCTCACTTTAGTTCTTTATCACAGGCTATTAGACAGCTTCATATGCCAGCTTCAAAAAATGGGAGCTAGGCAGTCCTAGATTTAAATTCAAAATTTGGCTTTGCCCCTACCTGTGTGATGCTAGAAAAAAGTTTTAACTTCCTTAGTCTGCTTTTTTATTAGTGAGATGGAAATACTATGAGAAGTTTGAGCTAACAGGTGTAAAACGCCCAGCCAATCATGAGGCAAACACAGAGGATTTGTACTTAGTAAACAGTAGCTGTGACTCATTAATCATCCACTATTACTATTACCTCGCCAGATTGTGCCCTCACAGGTGGATGTCTGCCTTGACCTTGGCTCTTTAATTGGAGCTGACCATCCCTGGTTTCCCAATAGGAAGCAAAAAAGGCCAGCCTCTGCCAGCAGCCCTGCTGGATTTTCCTGGATGGCCTTTCTTTCAACAGGCTGTCCCCCGTTCTTGTCTTCCTGCTGAGAATAGGCTTCCTGGACTGCTTCAAAGTTCGCAACATGGACCATGCATAACTGTGCTTTCCATTTACTGTTTTTTCAGCACATGGTTGCACCAACTGTTTACTTCAATCTCAAGGTGATCGAACTTCCTTTCTTAGAAAGACAGAAGCAAAATAAATCCTAATGTATTCAAAACTACAATGCTAATAGCAACAGACAAAATTGCTTTTCTTTAGATAACTATTATATTTCAAAAGTTACATTACAACCAGTTAATGGCTTTTAATCACAAGAACCATTTTCTTATAGAAATACTTACAGGCACCTCATATCTTCTTTAAAATTTTCCCTATTAAAAAATAACTGATGCAGCTTAGGGAGGGGGAAAAGGGAGCCTAGGGAAGGGGGACCTCTGTGATATAGAGAGAATTCAGGGAAAGGCAGGAGAGAGGTTTGCAATCATTTCTGGGAAAATTAGGTTGATTGATTGAGCCAATCATTCAACAAACATTTACTAATGCTTACTCAACTAATTCTGATTTAGGTTCTGATTAGGGGCTGCAGATATGTAAACAAAGAAGATATGGTTCTTGGTCTCAAAGAACTCTCCAGACTGGTGTAGCAGGCAGATAAGCAAAGGAACAGTAAGGATCACTGTGATAAGTTTACCAGCATGAAACAACAACAATATTCTCACACCATGCTTTGCATTTTAGGACTGAAGCTTTACAGATAAGATGGGTTTTCTTATTTATATCTGTAAATATTTAATCTTTAAATATTTCAAATATATCAAAAAGTACGGAGACTAACATAATGAACGTCACTATCAGTTCCTAATATTTTGTCACATCCTTCATGTATTTTAAATAAATGCAACACTATAGATAGGGGCTAAAATGTCCATGTTCTAACCTAATCCTTCCCTTCCATAACAGAGGTGAACACTTATCTGAAGATTTTGGTTTATTATGATTACTATTTTTTTTTAACGTAGTAGTATATATGTGTGTATCTATAAGCAAAACAGGACACTGACACTTTTCAAACTGTATGCAAGTGGTGTCATATAAAACCAAAGCACCCTTTCTTCCTTTATAGTATTTTTGGTCATGTTGACAGCTGTAGTGCTATTTCACGTATTTCAACTTCGTGCCATGTGAATGTCCTAAAAAAATCTGCCTATTGTTCATATGTGTGACATCTAGAAATGGGATGGATGGATGGCTATGAAGGTTTAAGCATCTTTGGCTTTATTATATACTGCCACATTACATAGTGGTTGGGCCAATTTATTCTCCTCTCCAAGAATGGATCATTGCTCTATGTCCTCACTAACACTTGCTTTTCTGTGTGTCCACAAGGCTATCATATAGCTGCTTCCCTGACTTTGACCCTCCAGGGCCTGCAAAATTTGTATTTAAAATATCAAGGGCATTTCCCGTTCTGAATTATCCCCAGATGATAGAGCATCTCACATCAGGAACACTTCCATGGTTTCCTAACTAAAGGGTTCCTTTTTTCCAACTTTTGCCCTCAATTCATCACAGCCAGAGATCTTTCTAAAACACAACTCTCAACTCCATGACTCTGCTCAGAATCCTCAGTTACTCCACTCTCTTTCTCTGGATAAACTACAGGCTGTTTGGCATGACAATCTTCACAAAATGACCCCTAATGACCTGTGCACCCTTTCTGCCACTCTCTTCCTCATTCTGTGTGTTCCAGCAACACCTGTCTTTAGTTCCTTGAAGAAGCCATGTTATCTCCAGCTTATGAGTCTTGGCTAATGCCACTCTTTCCCCTGTGAATGCCCTTCTGCTCCCTAATTCTACTGGAGATCAAGGCTAACTTTCCCACAAATGTGCTCATCACCTCTTTTGTTGTCACTGAGGAGTACCTTCTTAGCAAGGACTGCATTCCTCAGCCCCTATAACAATTAGATGTTATCATCTTAATGAGTTATAACTAATGGACTATTAGTGAAATTGATGTATATTACTTTCAGGGCTGCCTTTGTTGACCTATCATGAGGGCCTCTTCATGATTTACTTCACCTTTGAGCTGGATACAAATGTCTCTAAGACCACAGGAAATGGCAAAAGCCCCAAGTGAAAGGAGACTGGGTCCACAAATTCCTGGCATTGATACACAGACATTTCTTTCTTGCTTGTTTTTTAAATTTTAGTTCTTATATATAAGGGAGAACATGTGATATTTGTCTTTCCGGTACAGCTTATTTCCCTCAACATCATGTTTTCCAATTTTATCCATTTTGCTGCAAGTGGTAGAATTTAATTCTTTTTACAGTTGAACAATATTACAGTGTGTGTGTGTGTGTGTGTGTGTGTGTGTCTCACATTTTCTGTATCCATTCATCTGATCGACACCTTGGTTGGGTCCAAATTTTGGTTATTGTGAAAAGTGCTGCTATAAACATGGTGGTGCAGGTATCTCTTTTATATATTGTTTTCAAGTCTTTGGGGTACATACCCAGTAGTGGGATTGCTGGATCATATGACAAGTCTGTTTCTTTTTTTTTTTTTTTTTAAGAATTCTCCACACTGTTTTCCATGGTAGTGCACTAATGTACCTTCCCAGTAACAGTTCATAAGTGTTCCCCTTGTTCTACATCCTCACCAGCATTTGTTACTCTC
Source organism: Oryctolagus cuniculus (assembly GCF_051225735.1). Lineage (NCBI taxonomy): Eukaryota > Metazoa > Chordata > Mammalia > Lagomorpha > Leporidae > Oryctolagus > Oryctolagus cuniculus. The sequence goes on along the minus strand of NC_142873.1, from coordinate 124,615,930 downwards.
TGTATTTTGGATTTTGGTCATTCTGACAGGGGCAAGGTGATATTTCATTGTGGTCTTGATTTGCATTTTCCTGATCGCTAGTGATATAGAGCATTTTTTGCATGTATTTGTTGGTCAATTGTATTTCTTCTTTTGAGAACTGTCTATAAAGTCCTTTACCCATTTCTCAACTGGATTGTTTTTTGTTGTTATTGTTGAGGCTTTTAGCTGCTGATATATCTGGGATATCAGTTCTTTGTCAGATAGGTGGCTTGTAAATATTTTTCCCATTATATTGGATGTCTCTTTACTCTATTGATTGTTTCTGATGCTGTTCAAAAGCTTCTGAGTTTGATATAGTCCCATGTGCTTACTTTTGCTTTTTGTGCCCGTGCTTTGGGATTCTTGTCCAAGGAGTCATACCCTACACCAGTGTCTCGAAATGTTTCTCCTACATTTTCTTCCAGCAACTTCATAGTCTCAGATCTTAAATTTAGGGCTTTGATTCACCTTGAGTTGATTTTTGTGTATGGTGAGAGGTATGGATCTAATTTTATTCTTTAACATATGTATGTCCAGTTCTGACAGCACCATTTGTTGAAGAGACAATCCCTACTCTATTGTGTATACTGAGCACTTTTATCAAAAATCAATTTGCCATATGTATGAGGATTAGTTTCTGGGCTTTCTATTCTTCTTCATTGATCTATATATTATGTTTATGCCAGTATCATGCTGTTTTGATTACACTATCTTTGTAGTATGCTTTTAACTCGGGTGTTGTGATGCCTCCAGCTTGATTTTTCTTGTTCAGGATTGCTTTGGCTATTCTGGGTCTTTTGTGATTCCATAGGAATTTTAGGACTGCTTTTTCTAATTCTATAAAGAATATTATTGGTATTTTGATAGAGATTTCATGTAATCTGTAGATTTCTTTAGGTAGTATAGATATTTTAATGATATTGATTATTTTGATCCATGAGCAAGGAATAATTTTTCATTTTTTTTGTGTCCTTGATGATTTCTATCATTAATGCTAAATAATTTTCATTTAGATATCTTTCACTTTTTTGGTTAAATTTATTCCTAAATACTTGATTTTTTGTGGCTATTGAGAATGGGATTTGTCTCTGAATTTCTCTTTCTGTGAGTTCATCATTAGCATGCAAAAAGCTACTGTTTTTTGTATGTTTATTTTATATCCTGCCACTTTATGGAATTGGTTTATCAATACCAACAGCTTTTTGGTGTGGTATTGATGTTTTTTCCATGTACAACATTGTGTCATCTGCAAACATGGATAATTTAAATTCCTTTGTTCCAATTTTGATGTCCTTTATTTTTTTTCTCCTCCCTAATTGCTCTTACTAAAACTTCCAGCACTATATTGAATGAGAGTGGTGAAAGTGGACATCCTTGTCTTGTTCCAGATTGAGAGGAAATGCTTTCAGCTTTTCCCCATTCAATACAATATTGGCTGTTGGTTTATGACATATACCCTTTAAAATTTTAAGGAATGTTCATTTTATAACTAATTTTTGGAGAGTTTTTTTTAATCATGAAGTGGTGTTGAATCTTATTAAATGCTTTCTCTGCTTCTATTGAGATGACCATATGGTTTTCGTTTTTCATTCTACTTATGTGATATATGGTGTTTATTGATTTGTGAATGTTGAGTTACCCTTGCATTTCTGGAATAAAGCCCACTTGGTTGTGATTAATGATCTTTTTTATGTGGTTTTGGAATCAGTTTGCTAGTATTTTTTGAGAGTCTTTGTATCTATGTTCATTAAGGATATAGGTCTGTAGTTTTCTTTTTGCGTCATTGATTGGTTTTGGTATCAAAGTAATTCTGACCTCATAAAAAGAGTTTGGCAGAGTTCTGTCTTGTTCAATATTTATTGACTTGTTTATATATAGAGCAGTCATAAAATATTTGTCTTGGAACCTCAGGTGCCACACATATCACTAAATATAGGAAGGCTGACCAGTGAACAGGAACAACCACATTGCAGGGTTATGTAATGAGAAATAAATGCTTATGGGTCAGGGTACTGATATTGTATAATTTATCAAGTAACTGTATTACCCTAACAACTTTTTCTTCTTTTTTATATCAGTCCTATTCATCCTAAAACATTCTACATACTCTAGATGGTATATGGGAAAAGCCAGAGAAGCAAGGGAAGAATCAGGGCTGCCAGTTAGGAAGCTACCTCAAGAATCCAGGGGAGATAGAAAGGTAGTTTGAAAAAAGGGGAGAGGAGATAAAGGTCTTGAGAATGATTAGGAATTTTGGACATATTTGGAACATAGAATCAATCAGATACAGGTAGGTAGGCTGCTGGGAAAAGAACAGAGGAATGGAAGATGATTTCAAAGTTTATGGATGGTGCTGCCACTTTGGAAATGGGACAGATTATGAGAGAAGTAGCTTTGGAGACTGGAAATTATACGCTCTGTTTTGAAAGAGTTGTACTCCATATTCCTACTAGATATCCTATTAGATTTGAGTAATCAATTGGATATACAATTCTGGAGTTCAGGAAAGAGGTATGAACAAATGCATCAGCTGATTATATAAAGTTATATCAGGAGTAATCCATTGAAAAAGGTTATTATAAGCCATGAGACTGAGGGAAATCCTTGGATTTAATACTGATGGAGAAAAGAGGCAATCCAAAGATAATTGCTGAGATATTTCAATGTCCTGAGATTAAAGGAATGAAAGGAGACAAGCAAAGGATGAGCTAGAAGGAGAAGTAAAAGAAAGTATGCCCTAAAGTCAAAGGAAGAATGAAACTTGAGAAGTTGTGAGTGATCATCTGCATTATAAAAAACTGCTGGATTCATTAATTCATCATGGAGAATGCTGACATAAAACACTTACCATGAAATATTTTCTGCTATGGTATCAGTAGATGCAGGCTCAAACCTTTAGGTGCTTTCTCTGTTAAATATGGATATGAATTTCTGAACACTATTTTCTCAAATTCTGTGGCGTATATACAAAATAGTAGCTATGGAAAACATTCAGGTGAAATGTGTTATTTTTAACTATGTATTACCCACACTCATTGAAACTAGCTCTATGCCAGGGCCTGTTTTCTAAGATGGGAAAAAGCACAACATACTGCTGTTCTTTGCCTGTGTGTGTATGTGTGTGTGTGTGTGTACATGCGTACTTGCAAGATATGTGCCAATAGATAGAATATGCAGCTCTGGAGGAATGCTAAAGCCTTACAGCAGCACAGAGGAGGGGTAGGGTAAGAGGAATTGATAGTGAAATGGAAGTCCCAGGAAATCACAAAAATTGGACAGGCAGGACGTTTCTCAGGAACTCATTTCTCGAGCATGAAGCACGGAAGTGGCAGAGTCAGTCCCAGAAATGCCAGTCACATTGATCTCTTTCACCTTCTGACTCACTTAGAGCATCAGCACTGTTAGGTGAATCAATACTTTGTCCTTGACCCAAGTGCTTGATTTTCACAAACCAAGAAGTGGAAATGCAGAAAGACTGTTAGACTTTCTGAGATAGAGCAAGGGAAAGCTGTTTGTTGGCAGAACTGGATTTCAGGGTGACAACGATATTGGGGCTGTGGGTTCTTGGAGGTAGGAGGGTTAGGGTATGAGAAACTGAGGCAGCCATCCCAGTAGTCTCCTGGTAACACTGGATGGTGGTGACATCAGCAAGAGGGATGGAATTCATGCTAGGAAGTCTAGGACATAGCAGCCTGTTAGGATCAGAACGTGAGGCAAGCAACTCAGCCACAATTTCACCAGGCTGACTAGAGGTCAGAGAAGCAGCAGTCAGAACAGTACAAATATCATCCAGAAGCCAAGAATGATATGTCTCTGCCCCACAGCCCACTTAACCTGATAGCAGGAGCCACTTACAAGCCATTTAAAAAGTCTGCACATCCAGGCCCAAGGAGGAAAATTCCAGTCCTCTCAAGACCAGTGATTCTCAGCTCTGTTTATATATGAGAATAAATACCAATTTTAAATACTAATTGGTTTTGGTATAGATTCTTACACAATGGAGAAGGCAGCAGGCAGTTGGTATTTTTAGAGGCTCTTTAAGTATTCTAATATGTGGCCAGTGTCAAGAGCCAAAGCATCAGACCATCTTGAAAAGCAACCTGGGCCGGCGCCACAGCTCAATAGGCTAATCCTCCGCCTGCAGCGCTGGCACCCTGGGTTCTAGTCTTGGTCGGGGCGCTGGATTCTGTCCTGGTTGCCCCTCTTCCAGGCCAGTTCTCTGCTATGGCCCGGGAGTGCAGTGGAGGATGGCCCAAGTCCTTGGGCCCTGCACTTGCATGGGAGACCAGGAGAAGCACCTGGCTCCTGGCTTTGGATCAGCGGGATGTGCCAGCCACAGTGCGTCGGCCGCGGCGGCCATTGGAGGGTGAACCAAAGGCAAAGGAAGACCTTTCTCTCTGTCTGTCTCTCTCACTGTCCACTCTGCCTATCAAAAAAAAAAGGAAAGAAAGAAAGAAAGAAAGAAAGAAAGAAAGAAAGAAAGAAAGAAAGAAAGAAAGAAAGAAGGAAGGAAGGAAGGAAGGAAGGAAGGAAGGAAGGAAGGAAGGAAGGAAGGAAGGAAAGAAGGAAGGAAGGAAGGAAGGAAAGAAAGAAAGAAAGAAAGAAAGAAAGAAAGAAAGAAAGAAAGAAAGAAAGAAAGAAAGAAAGAAAAGAAAAGAAAAGAAACCTGGTACACTTGAGAGATCCCTTACCTTACCACTCATTCAACAAGTATTTATTGAGGGTTACCAAATACCATAACCATGGGTAAAATCACAGCCCTTATTCTTAGCAGCTGTGTGATTGGGGAGACATTGAAATTCCAGTTTCTTTAAAATGAGAGTAATGGTGCTAATTATTTCATAGGATTATTTAGGAGAGCACCAGAAATTGCATACTAAAAATACTTTCAAATAATAATCATTCAATGGTTGTACATTGTTCTATCCTTTTTGTTAATGAATTGGGAAAGAGAAGGGCTGGGGTGGGCAGAGGAAGCAGAACATAAAGCACACTTGTTCAATGAGTCTCAGTGAGTCAGGTGAGGCAAGACCAAGTCAGACTTTCGTTGGCCACTGTGTTTCTGTTCACAGAACTACAACGATTAGAACTCTGCTTTGCTCTGATAGCTAAGACCTCACCCAGTATCCTTATCTTTGTCACCTGGGGTCTTGTCTTTCTCCCAGAAGTCACACAGGACATGGATTGCTCAGGACCTGCTCCCTCCCTAGGCACAGACTTGTACTTGGCAGGACTGGAGGAACAGAATCTAGATTGGGGACAATAGGTTAAAAGTGGTTCAATCATTTATGAGTAAACCCTTTAACACCTGAATTTCTGTTTCTTCATTTCGATGTTGGGGATATGATTATTTATTCAGCTCAGACACTCTGCAGTGAAGCATCCTAGGTTTGAAACTTGATTAGGTCACTGATTCCTTTCGAAAAGTGGTGATAATAACAGTACACACCTTACAAAGCTGTTGTGAAGATAAATTAATCTATTTAAGAGGTTTAAAATACTTTCTAGTTGTGGTAAACTATCAATTAATATTGCCTGATATTATTATTTTTATTATTACCATCTGAATGCCCATGGAAGAAAGTCTATGATCAGCCCAGCCGCCGATACAAGCACCAAAACACAAAGAACTAATTAATCCATTAAAGCAGCAGCTTCTATGACAGCTGTGAATGTGTACAAATCAAGTTGTTTTTTTTTTCAAACCTGTCATCTCACATAGGATTATGGCTCCCAAGCGGGCTCCATATTCTGTATGATGTTCCTGAGAACTCTCACAGGGGTTTCAGGTGGCGTGAAAGATGAGATTTTTGCCAGAGGTTTTCAGAGAAGGGGAAATAAACGACCTCACAGTGTCCCTTTGACTCAGCCTATGCCTCTGTGGCTCACCACACGGCTACTTGGTGGCCAGAATGCCTCACTACTGAAGGCTGAAAAACACACTAAGGTCCAAAGGAGCTTACCAGCTGAACTGGTAATGACCACTGTTAAAAACATTATGTTACAAGTACTTTCACATATATCACTTCATTGGATTCATTCAGTCATTCACTTATTCATTCATTTGTCATTAATTAATTTTTAAAAAGATTTATTTATTTATTTGAAAGGCAGAGTTACCCAGAAAGAGGAGAGGCAGAGAGAAGGAGATGCAGAGAGAAAGAGAGGCAGAGAGAGAGAGAGAGAGAGAGAGAGATAACGAGAGAGGTCTTCCATCCACTGGTTCACTCCCCAGTTGGCCACAACAGTGGAGCTGGGCCGAACCGAAGCCTGGAGCCTGGAACTTCTTCCGGGTCTCCCACAAGGGTGCCAAGGCCCAAGGAATTGGGCCATCTTCTATTGCTTTCCCAGGCCATAGCAGAGAGCTGGATCAGAAGTGGAGTAGCTGGCTCTCGAACCTGTACATATGGGATGCTAGCACTGCAGGCGGCAGCTTTACCTGCTATGCCACAGCACAGGCACCGTGTGTACATAATTTTTATCCATTCATCTGATGATGAACACTTCGGTTGGGTCCAAATTTTGGCTATTGTAAATAGTGCTGCTATAAACATGGTGGTATAGGTATCTCTTTTATATATTGTGTTCAAGTCTTTTGGATATATACTCAGTAGTGGCTGAATCATTTGGCAAGTCTATTTCTTTTCTTTTAAAGAAAAAAAAAATCTCCACACTGTATTCCATAATGGTACAGCGATTTACATTCCAGCAACAGCTTATAAGTGTTCCCCTTGCTCTACATTCTCACCAGCATTTGCTACTCTTTGTGTTTTGGATTTTGGCCATTCTGGCAGGGGCAAGGTGATATTTCATTGTGGTCTTGCTTTGCATTTCCCTGATGGCTAGTGATGTTGAGCATTTTTGCATGTATTTTTTTGCATGTACATTTTTGCATGTATTTGTTGGTCAGTTGTATTTCTTCTTTTCAGAATTGTTATTGAAGTCCTTTGCCCATTTATCAACTGGATTGGTTATTTTGTTGTTGAGTTTTTTAAATTGCTGTATTGAGATATTAAGTTGATATATTCAGAATATTATTCCTTTGTCACATAGGTGGTTTGAAAATATTTTCCTGTTATGTTCGATGTCTTTTCACTGTATTGACTGTTTCCTTTGCTGCACAAAAGCTTCTGTGTTTGGTATAGTCCCATTTGTTTAGTTTCACTTTTGTTGCCTGTGCTTTGGGGTTCTTTTCCAAGAAGCTGTACCCTACACCAATGTCTTGGAGTGCTTCCCCTGTGTTTTCTTCCAGCAACTTCATAGTCTTAGATCTTAAATTTAAGTCTTCAATTCACCTGGAGTTGATTTTTGTATATGGTGAGAGGTATGGATCTAATTACACTTGTCTACATATATACATCCAGTTTGCCAGCACCATTTGTTTAACAGACTATACTTACTCCACTTTATGGTCTGAGCACTTTTGTCAAAAATCAATTGGCTTTATGTATGAGGCTGAGACTTGATTTGTGGCCTAATATGCGGTCTATCCTAGAAAATGTTCCATGTGCTGATAAGAAGACTGTATTCTGTAGATGTTGTGCAAAATGTCCTATAAATCTGTTAGAGAGAGAGAGAGAGAGAGAGAGAGAGAGAAATATCTTCTACCCACTGGTTCATTCCCCAAATGGCAGCAACACCTAGGGCTGGGCCAGGCTGAAACTAGGAGCCAGGAGTTCCTTCTAGGTCTCCCATGTGGGTTCAGGGGCCCAAGTTCATTCCCAGGCACATTAGCAGGAAGCTGGATCAGAAGTGGAGCAGCTGGTACTTGAACCAGTGCTTATATGGGACACCAACACTGCAGGCAGAGGCTTAACCTTCTATACCCCAGCATCATATTCTGTTTGGCTTATTTTAAAATTCTTATTCTTGAGATCAGAAATTCGTTCCTCCACTTGTTATATTCTGCTATTAAAGCTCTCAATCATATTTTTTATTTCAGTGATTGAAGATTTCATTTGCAAAATTTCTATTTGGTTCTTCTTAATGAGTTCTATCTCCTTAGTGATATTAGTGATATTTTTATTCATGTCATTCATTGATTTCTTCAGTCTATCTGTATTCTAGTTGCATCTCAGTTTCCTTACAATCACTATTTTGAATTCCATGTCTGTCATTTCATGGATTTACTTCACTTCAGGGAGTTCTTTTGAAGAGTATAGCAGGGTCATTATCCAGATCTCCCAAGGTAGAAGTGGATTTTTTTTATGGGTTGCTTCTGGTGTTAGGCCCAGAACCTAAGGTGAACTCCCCTTCCTCAGGTAGAGTGCATGAGCTCCACTTCGAATCCAGCTCTCTGCTATGGCCTGGGAAAGCAGTAGAAGATGGCCTAAGTCCTTGGGCCCCTGCACCCACATAAGAGACCTGGAAGAAGCTCCTGGCTCCTGGCTTTGGATAGGCACAGCTCTGGCCATTGTGGCAAATTGGGGAGAGAACCATCGGATGGAAGACCTCACTCTCTCTCTCTGCCTCTCCTCTCTCTGTGTAACTCTGACTTTCAAAGAAAAAAAAAAACCTTAAATAAAAGATGTCTGGTTTGAGTCCTTGCTTGTGATCCAGCTTCCTGCTAATGTGTACCCTGGAAGGGCAGCAGATGATGGCCCATGTACTTGAGTTCCTGCTACCATAATCCCTGGCTCCTGGCTTTGACATGGTTCAGCCCTGGCTGCCGCAGGCACTTTAGGAAGTGAAGAACCAGCAAATAAAGATGTATATGGTGCTCTGTCTTTCTCTGTCTCTCTACCTTTCAAAAAAAATGAAAACAAATAAATAAAATTTCTTTAAATAGGTATTTTAGTAGACCTAGGAATCTGAAATGTTAAAAAGATGGGTTCTACCTCAAGAAAAGGTTTAAAACACATAAATGGACTCAGAGGCCTGCAATTATAAAAGACTTCTGGAGACTGGTGATTTTTCTGATGTGGTATTGATCTAGGAAGGAGAAGAGGAATTAGAGAGAGATAGGGAGAGAGAGGGGGAGAGGGAGAGAGAAGGGGGCAGGATGAAGGGGGAGGGGGAGAGAGGGAAAGAGAGGGGAATGGGGAGAGTGGGGGGGAGGGGGAAGAGAGAGAGAGAGAGAGAGAGAGAGAGAGAGAGAGAGAGAGAGAGAAAGTTTACTAAGATTTCTTGGACGATTTGCTCCTATGTAGCAAGTTTTGCTTCCGGATCTAGTGGCTGTTACACAGAGGACCTATGGGGAGAACAAGGATGCCCATGGCTTGGGAGCCCAGCTGCGGAGTCTACACACCTGTGCTGGAAGGGGAGGTGAGGCAAACCCTCAGCAACCGGAGACATTGGTGGAGAAACGGCAGAAAGAGCCTAGAGGGAACGAGGCTTGAAGCCCCGCTGGGGAAAGTTCATCAGGCTAACTAGAGGAGAGAGGAAAAAAAAAAGGGACCGGTACAGACAGGAGTCTCTCTTTCTCTGCTCACATCTCAAAGGCGAGCAAGACAAAGAGCAGGCGCCATTTTGGACATACGTAAAAGCTGTGTGACCTCAGGGCTGCGCCCACCCTCAGCCAAACAGAAAAACCTGACTCTGGGGTGTGTGTGTGTGAAATAACAGGAGGTTAGGACATAGTGAATGTGTGGAGCTAATGAACTGAGATGGTGAAAAAAAAGATGGTGGGTGAGAGAACTCACAGAGTTCACGTGAGTACTCTCCAGAGATGCTACAATTCGGTAACCTTGGCAACCAAGTGGGAGACTGCAGGAGAATTTGAGCCCACACTGAGGGCAGAACAGATTCCCTGTGTGGTCCTTGGGAAAGAGCAGACAGATGTTATACCCACAGGAGCCAGGGATCGAAAGCTGACTACCTTTAATTCCACTCAGCTGTGCGGAATTGCTTCCCTTCTGAATCTGAGAAAGAGAGAGAGAGAGAGAGAGAGAGAGAGAGAGATTTACCATGCCTAACCTGAGTGTGTCACCGTTGGCACACCCTTAACCCTGAAGAACCAAACAGAGCTCTCTGGCCACACCCATCTCAAGCCTCTAAGATTCCTTCAAAAGCAGACAGTCCACTTAATACTGTCATAGTATAACAAGAAAAAAACACCACAGCAAGGGAAGAAGAAACCAAATAATATCTCCACAATGCCAAGCAACAAACACAGAGACCAAGGAAACAAGAACAAGGAAGACATTATGATGCCACCAAATGAACAAGACACCCCAAGCCAAGATTATGAAGATGATGAGATAGAAGAAATGCAAGATACAGGTTTCAAAAAATTTATGATAAGAACATTTAGTAGTTTTCAAAAACAAATTCTTGAACTACAGAAATCCTTACTGGACAAGATAGAAAATCTCTCTCGTGAAAATGAAATCGTAAGGAGGAATCAAAATGAAATGTAGAAACTAGTAGAACAGGAAAGTGTTATAGTGAAGAGAAATCAAAATGAAATGAAGAACTCAATAGATCAAATGACAAACACGTTAGAGAGCCTTAAAAACAGAGTCAGTGAAGCAGAAGAGAGAATATTGGACTTAGAAGACAGAGCACAGGAAAGTATACAGTCAAACCAAAGAAAAGAAGAGGAAATTAGAAATCTAAAAAATATTGTTGGGAATCTACAGGATACTATTAAGAAATCCAACATTCGGGTTCTAGGAGTTCCTGCAGGCATGGAGAGAGAGAAAGGATTAGAAGGCCTTTTTAGTGAGATACTAGCAGAGAACTTTCCGGGTTTGGAGAAGGACAGAGACATCCTAGTACAGGAAGCTCATAGAACCCCTAGTAAACATGACCAAAAGAGATCCTCACCAAGACACGTTGTAATCAAACTCACCACAGTGAAGCATAAAGAAAAGATTCTAAAATGTGCAAGAGAGATACGTCAGATTACTCTCAGAGGATTAGAATCACAGCAGACTTCTCATCAGAAACCCTACAGGCTAGGAGGGAATGGCGAGACATAGCCCAGGTACTAAGAGAGAAAAACTGCCAGCCCAGAATATTATATCCTGCCAAGCTCTCATTTGTGAATGAAGGTGAAATAAAGACCTTTCATAGCAAGCAGAAATTGAAAGAATTTGTTGCCACTCGTCCAGCCCTGCAAAAGATGCTTAAAGATGTGTTACACACAGAAACACAGAAACACGGTCATCAATATGAAAGAAGGTAATGGAAGGAAATCTCCTAGCAAAAGACCACAGGAAGTTCAAAACATATATTAGAAAATATCTTTGGGAAAATGGCAGGGCAAAGTTACTACTTCTCAATAGTCACATTGAACGTTAATGGCCTCAACTCTCCAGTTAAAGACACAGATTGGCGGAATGGGTTAAGGAACAAAACCCATCTATTTGCTGCTTACAAGAAACACATCTTTCCAACAAAGATGCATGCAGACTGAAAGTGAAAGGCTGGAAAAAGATATACCATGCCAACAGAAATGAAAAAAGAGTGGGCGTAGCCATCTTGATATCAGACAACATAAACTTTAACACAAAAACTGTGAAGAGAGACAAAGAGGGGCACTATGCAATGATTAAGGGGTCAATTCAACAGGAAGATGTAACTATTATAAATGTATATGCACCTAATTACAGGACACCAGTTTATTTAAAAGATATGTTAAGGGACTTAAAGGGAGACTTAGATTCCAATACAACAGTAATGGGGGACTTCAATAATCCACTCTCAGAAATAGACAGATTAACAGGACAGAAGATCAACAAGGATACAGTAGATTTAAACAACACTATAGCCCAAATGGATCTAACAGATATCTACAGAACTTTTCATCCTACAAATAAAGAATTTACATTCTTCTCAGCAGTACATGGAACCTACTCTAGGATTGACTACATACTAGGCCATAAAGCAAGTCTCAGCAAATTCAAAAGAATTAGAATCACACGATGCAGCTTATCAGACCATAGAGGAAATAAGTTGGAAATTAGCAACTCAGGAATCCCTAGAGAGTATGCAAACACATGGAGACTGAACAACATGCTCTTGAATGAACACTGGGTCATAGAAGAAATCAAAAGAGAAATCAAAAACTTTCTGGAAGTAAATGAGGATAACAGCAAAACATACCAAAACTTAGGGGATTCAGCAAAAGCAGTGTTAAGAGGAAACTTTATAGCAATAGGTGCCTACATCAAGAAATTGGAAAGGCACCAAATAAATGAGCTTCCAGTGCATCTCTAGGATCTAGAAAAACTGCAGCAAACCAGACCCAAATCTAGTAGGAGAAGAGAAATAATTAAAATCAGAGAAGAAATCAACAGGGTTGAATCAAAAAAAAAATTACAAAAAATCAGCCAAACAAGGAGCTGGTTTTTTAAAAAAATAAACAAAATTGACACCCATTGACCCAACTAACTAAAAAAAGAATAGAAACTACTGAAATCAATAAAATCAGAGATGAAAAAGGAAACGTAACAACAGACACCACAGAAATAAAAAAGAATCATCAAAAATTACTACAAGGACTTGTATGCCAGCAAACAGGGAAACCTATCAGAAATGGATAGATTCCTGGACACATGCAACCTACCTAAATTGAACCAGGAAGACACAGAAAACCTAAACAGACCCATAACTGAGTCAGAAATTGAAACAGTAATAAAGGCCCTCCCAACAAAGAAAAGCCCAGGACCAGATGGATTCACTGCTGAATTCTACCAGACATTTAAAGAAGAACTAACTCCAATTCTTCTCAAACCATTCAGAACAATTGAAAGAGAGGGAATCCTCCCAAATTCTTTCTATGAAACCAGCATCACTTTAATTCCTAAGCCAGAAAACATGCAGCATTGAAAGAAAATTACAGACCAATATCCCTGATGAACATCATGCAAAAATCCTCAATAAAATACTGGCCAATAGAATGCAACAACACATCAGAAAGATCATCCACCCAGACCAAGTGGGATTTATCCCTGGTATGCAGGGATGGTTCAATGTTCGCAAAACAATCAATGTGATACACCACATTAACAGACTGCAGAAGAAAAACCATATGATTATCTCAAAAGATGCCGAGAAAGCATTTGATAAAATACAACACCCTTTCATGATGAAAATTCTAAGCAAATTGGGTATAGAAGGAACATTCCTCAATACAATCAAAGCAATTTATGAAAAACCCACGGCCAGCATCCCATTGAATGGGGAAAAGTTGGAAGCATTTCCACTGAGATCTGGTACCAGACAGGGATGCCCACTCTCACCACTACTATTCAATATAGTTCTGGAAGTTTTAGCCAGAGCTATTAGGCAAGAAAAGGAAATTAAAGGGATACAAATTGGGAAGGAAGAACTCAAACTATCTCTCTTTGCAGATGATATGATTCTTTATTTAGGAGATCCAAATAACTTTACTAAGAGACTACTGGAACTCATATAAGAGTTTGGTAAAGTAGCAGGATATAAAATCAATGCACAAAAATCAACAGCCTTTGTATACACAGGCAATGCCATGGCTGAGAAGGAACTTCTAGGATCAATCCCATTCACAATAGCCACAAAAACAATCAAATACCTTGGAATAAACTTAACCAAGGATGTTAAAGATCTCTACGATGAGAGTTATAAAATCTTAAAGAAAGAAATAGAAGATACCAAAAAAATGGAAAAATATTCCATGCTCATGGATTGGAAGAATCAATATCATCGAAATGTGCATTCTCCCAAAAGCAATTTATAGATTCTATGCGATACCAATCAAAATACCAAAGACATTCTTCTCAGATCTGGAAAAAATGATGCTGAAAATAATATGGAGGCACAGGAGACCTCGAATAGCTAAAGCAATTTTTTTCAACAAAAACAAAGCTGGAGGCATCACAATACCCGATTTCAGGACATACTACAGGGCAGTTGTAATCAAAACAGCATGGTACTGGTACAGAAACAGATTTTTCAACCTCTCCCTTAACCTCTGCATTTTCTATGATAGTGCCGCAAAAGTGTCATCATTCACATTTTCCCCAAATTAATAGAACATTTTCCCTTTAACTCCACAAAAATTCCTTCACAGAATTATCTATAATTATTGCCTCCATTCTTTAATCTAAATGGTTTCCACTTCCACATTAGTGAAATCATTCCTCTTTTTAAAAAAATATTTATTTATTTGAGAGGTAGAGAGAGAGAGAGAGAGAGAGAGAGAGAAAGAGGTCTTACATTCACTGTTTCAATCCCCAAATAGTCACAAGGGCTAAAGCTGGGCGATCCGAAGCCAGCAGCCAGGAGCCTTCTCTGGTCTCCCACATGGGTGCAGAGACCCAAGCACTTGAGCCATCTTGTACTACTTTCCCAGGCCTTTACCAGAGAGCAGGATCAGAAGAGAAACAGCTGGGACATGGACTGGCACCCATATGGGATGACAGCACCTCAGCAAAGGCTTAACCAACTATGCCATAGTACCAGCCCCACTAGAATCATTCTTACCAAGCCTAGAAATGGTACCATAAATGCTTCAAAAAAGCTTCCCATCCTCATTTTATTTATTTAATACTATACTGGTGTTTGACAGCTTTAAATCCTCCCTCCTTAAAATTACCTCTATATTGTCTTCAATCATATTGCTGTCTCCTGGTTCCTTCTGACTCTTCTAACTATTCTTTCAGTCTCATTAACTGATTCTCCTTAACTTGGCCATCCCTTAAATTCTAGCATTCTCAAAGTTCCAGTCTCTTAACCTCAAACTGTTACAACCACTCATCCATCCATGCATCCATCCATGCATCCATTCATCCAACATACACCCAACAAAGATCTATAGAAGTGAATCAGACTAGATCTCTGCACTCAAAGATTGCATTGTGTAGTGAAGACACTGACATGTAAATAGACAATCCCACACAGCTTCAGGCATTTTTTTGCCTTTCCTTTACTGGTGATGATGCAGTTTGGTGACAAAGGCAGGTTTAACAGGGGCCTTCTGCTTCTTTCACTGTGGGCTTTGGGATAAGACAACTTACACCTGCTACTGACTTATATCCATTTAGATAGCCTACAAATGCCCTGCTTATCATGTTCCACTGAAGTATTTGAAACAGCAACTACTTATGATATTAAAAAGGCACCTATTGTGATCTCTTAGCCCATGACATTGCATTGTACTGGGGGAGCAGCACCCTGTAAAAGAAAGACCACAACTTTTAGGAAAAAAAGAGATGAGTTGCAATTCTGGCTTCATTCTTAACTAGCTATAGTATCTCAGACACATTACTAAAATGCTCTGGCCCTTGTTTTCCTCATCTGTAAAATGAGCATGATATTTTTCATACAGTTATTATAACGCTTTGACACAGAACATATTACTTAGCATTTAGAATGGATATCAACCCATGCTCTCTTCTATATCAAAAGTGAGATTGGCTCAGAAAAAAAGACAGAGGGTGAGCAATCCAGTGTATGTCTCTTTTCAGGGAATGAGACATGATGCATTGGATAACGGGGCTTAAGACAGCATCGTTTTAAATAAAAGTCCTAAATTCTCTTTCAATTTCCTTGTTCAAATCACTTAAGAGGAGCTTTCTGTTGTTCTCCTAATGAAGTCATCCTCAAAATCACTTTCAGACAGACTATTGCTCAATAATAAACTAACTGCATGATAATACATACACCCAGGCCCCCACGTTGGGTAATTTTTTTTAAGATCAGAATCCATACAAACAGTCATTGAGAGTCTTAAGGGGGTCATTTGTGGAGATTGGATTTCTCCAAAAGAAAAGAATATACCCGTTTTATTCTCTTTATTTTGCCAGCTCATCAAGAAGAAAATGATGAAAAAACGCTAATGTCTATAGTACAATTCATCACAGGGAATTTTATAGCAGAAAATGTTTTCAATTTATAATGGCAGGAAACGGTGACATTGGGCAAAGGCTGAAAGAGCCTTTTTTTTTCTAGTAGGAGTCTGTTAGGAATACAAGAGGGATGTAATCATTATTCATCCTTGGATATTGAATGTTTAAAGGCATCTTACACAGTAACACTCATTTTATCCTGCTATATATCAGGTAGAAAATTTTTTTTACCAAAGCTATAATCTGTATGCCCTGCTATTAAAACTATGTCCAATTCAGGACACATGGTGTATAAAGGGGAGGGTGCTCTCTTGACAGATTACTAAAGCTTACTTTGAGAAGTCCAGCAAAAGATCAATCTTTAGAAGGGAGTCTTGTTGTAAAGTTTTGTTTGCAAATGTGGTTAAACAACTGGAGCACCAAGGAGAAACACACACACACACACACACACACACACACACAATTTCATTGGCACAGTTTTCTAATAAATGGAATGCAATGGTAGAAAACTCACTGAACACTATTGCCAAAATCCACTGTCTTATACTTCACAGTACTTAATTCTCTTTATTGATGTCACATGGTCAAGGCATGCTTCCCTGTTCTGTTTCACTCTCTGGTCTGGAGATGGGAAGTCATCATGACCTGTGAGTGCTTCCAATCACCACCATAATCACCTTAATTCTTGTGCCCCTCATCTTCATCATTTTCATTTGTCATTCATTTATTGAGTCATTCATGATATTCTTAATCAAAAATTCAAATCAATAAATACTTATTATATTACAATCTGTAGTACATTAAAAATAAACCAGTGATTATTTCCGGATCCTCTATTTTCAAGGAAAGGGACTCTTAGTAGTTAGCTGAGCAAACAATTATACCACTGATGACTGCATGATGCATGCTCTGTGTGAGAGAGGTTGGTACTGAGAAAATACCTCCTGGTGAAGATGGCCTTTTAAAAAGTGAGTTGTGATGGATGAGTGGGTATTTTCCAGTAGGGAAGAAAGGGCAGGTAGAAGAAGGAATAGGATGTTCAACGGTGAGAGTACGGCATGGTGTAGAACAGAAAGAAAACAGTCAAGTGTAGCTGAAGGGCAAAGCCCAGGGATAATGATTAACTTACCATGGGTAAGCTGTTGTTCTATATGCTCTGGGATCATAGATAAAAGAAAAAAATATACTAATCTCAAAGAGCTATTAATTCACACTTAGGGAAGATTTTTTCTTCATTGACTGAGACCCCTTGCCAGGTAAGGTCAGCATTTAAAATTTATTGTTCTTGTTGCTTGTTATTGCTTGGGGGTTTTGTTTCTTTTCTTACTTACTTTGGTGGTCTTTGCCCTATTTTTTGACAGACCTAAATGAAGACAAAGAGTAAAACATATGGAAACCTGAGATCAGATAACTCCTTTTCAGAGGGAACAGAAAAAAACCCTAAGGAAAACACATTGCTTATGGGAAAGGAATAGCAGGAAGGCCGAGGTGTTGGAGCAGAGTATGGGAACAAAATGGTAGTTCATAGATGAAAAGAGCAACTTGGGATCTGGATTTTGTGAGGTCTTGAGAGAGATTGTGAATTTCCTGCACATGAATGGTTACCCACTGATGGACTGAGAATAAGAAAACAAAGTCATCTGACTTTCATTTTAGAAGGAGAAATCTGGTTGCTGTTTGAAGACTGCAGGGGCACAGATGTGAGGGGTTTGCTAGGAGAAGAGCATCTTATCAGACTGAAGCTTGAGTTAGAGTGGCAATGATGGAGGAGATGAGAAATGGAGCCTGGACATATTTTATATTACTACATGAGCATCCCTCTTTCATTTTACTTAAGTCTTCAAATGCCTATTCATTCAGTGGATAGAGAAACTGTGGCCTGGGGGGCCCGTTGTAGCACAGTGGTTTAAGCCATGGCCTGTAGCACCGGTGTCCCATAGAGTGCCAGTTCAAGTCCTGGCTGCTCCATTTCTGATCCAGCTCCCTGCTGCGCATGCTATGCATGTGGGAAAGCAGTGGAAGATGGTCCAAGTCCCCTGGAGACCCAGAAGAAGCTCCTTGTTTCGTTTTGGCCCAGTGCTGGTCATTGTGGCCATTTTGGGAGTGAACCTGTGGGTGGAAGATCTCTCTTCCAGTCTCACCTTCTCTTTCTCCGTAACTTTGCCTTTTAAATAAGAATTTTTTTTTTTTGTAAAGAGACGCTATGTACAGGAGGGGCAGGATTTGTCTAAGGCCACAAAATAGGTCCATGGTTGGGATCTGGCACGCAGGTATCTTACCCTTTGTCTGGCCCCCAAATTTTCTATCACCTTCTCCCAGCTCAAGTCAGCCCATTGCTTTTCATAAGCCTGCAACCCATCCTCCTGGTGGCATTTTAAGAAAACCAGACGGCATTTAGCAGAAAGCCTGCCCAGCATCAAGAGAAACTAGGACTTTGATGTGCTCCAATTGGAGCGGAGAAGATGTGTGGAAAATACCAAGCAAATGTTTGGACTCAGAATCCAAAATAACATGTACTTAACTTTGCAATTTAAAAAGCTAAATTCAAACATGTGTCTTGTTGGTTTTCCAGAAAATATAGAATCTTGTAGCATAAAATTAAATAAATACCAGCCCCAACTTGTGGATTCTTTCTCCCTTCCTCTCCCCGCCTCCAGAATTTTTTCTAATCCTTTCAAACTCCCTCTTTCATAAATTTAGGAACTTTACATATGTTTGGTCTGCATGAGGGAACTGGTTCACACTGGCTGATATGGTAACACATAGTGGAGACTCTTTATTTCCTAAGTACATTGTACATGTTTAGCTCCCTGGGCCTTTGATCATGCTAGTTCTCTGCCTGATACACTTCCCAAAGCCCCCCAAAATATACTTGTTAATATCTTCTTCTTCAAGAACTAGTCCATAAGTCTTCTCATTTAACTGGCTACTTTATTCCTCTTAAATCTCATTGCAAAGATAGCTATGCAATTCTGTTTCTTTATCCTTACAATGGAAATGAAATACTTGCCTCACAGAAATTTATAAAAGTTAAATGAATATCTATGAGGTAACTGTGGAAAGACTAAATTGATTAACTATTAGTATTAGTTTTCCTTTTCCTTTCCTCCCTTCCTTTCTTCTTCCCTCTTTCTTCCTCCTTTCATTCCTTCCTTCCCTCCTTTCTTCCTTCCTTCCCTCTGCTAAATTCATAGGTAAATCTATTTTTCCTTTGCTGGGGAGGGAAGGCTCCCAAACATATAAATGACACAAACATTTGTCACCAACTGCCTCATGTCCTTAGATAAGCAGCCACTTTCAGCATTGTGGGGCCTATTTCCTGGACTGGGTAGCCCTATACCATGCCTAAGTCTTGCTCAGTACACCATTTCATCAAATACCAACAACCAAAGTAAACAAACTCTTAAAAACAACTCTGGTACTACCTCCATAAAAGATGTCTAGGTCTTCAACCCCCACCTTTGACCTGGATAGCTCTTTTATTAGTTGCATATTTTACGTGAGATTTTGTTTGAGAAATAGATTCTTCTGCTTGAAAAAAGCTTTAAAATAACTGTTATGGTTCAAAGTCCTCATTTTAGACATGCAGAAGCTAAAATTCAGAGAAAGGAAAGGACTATCCTGAGGAACATAAGTCTTGTAGATTAGCTTTCCAAAGACAGCTGAAGCAACTTCCAGACCTAGCATGAGCCATTCCCTGGATGCTTCTCTACCCTGTCTGCCTCCTACAGGGTTTTCTTGATATCAAATGAGCTAATGGAATTACTATCTGAAAACATCTTACTTTCTAGAACAAATGGCCATCATCATGCTCAGTTTGGCTCATTCTCCCGGTCTCACACACCAGGAGCCCTGACAAACAGGTTCCAAATCCATGCCTCATAAACAAAAAGTTTTGGATTACTGGCTGCAACCAATTCATTAAACTCATATTGGATCATTGTGCATAGATTGCTGCTGGTTGAGAGACTTTATTTTCTCCCAATTCAAGAGAAATCTGAAAAGTCCACAACAATTCAGTAACAAGGCCTGAGACTTCAATACCAGAAAATGATAGCCTCCTTTCTCCTCCTTGTGATTGCATCTGAGCTTTAAAGGGTGGGTGGCTTATGGGAATAGAAGAAGAAGGAAATGACCTTGGGACACCATGCATGTTTAGGAGAGTGAACTCAGATATCAAAATTTCAGGAATGTGTAGGCTCCTCTAAAGTTGGACTTTGCAGACTTTCATGAACTAAACTCTAGACAGCTCTCAAATGAGATCAAATTCACAGTTCACAATCCATTAAAGCTCACCCATTCTGAGTCTGTTTGCTCGTCACTAAACTGTCTATCTCATGAGATTGTCATGAGGCTTCAACCAAAAGATGTATTTAGAGTTCCTGATGTACTCCTGGCATATGATGATTGATAAAACAACAATAGCTAAACTTCACCAAGAATTTATTATGTAGACAGATTCTAAGCATATAAATAAACATGTGTGTTAATTATTTTAATCTTCAAGAAAAGTCCTTAAGGATTATTTTGCCCATTTTAACGATAGAGAAACTGAGACACAGAAAGTTTAAATTACTTACCTAAGATCGCACAGCATGAAGTGATAAGGATGGGATTTGAGCCAGGTAGTGTATTTCCTGTGACCTTAACCACTGTAGTGAACAATTTCTAACTACACGGTAGACTTAATTGTTTCTATTAATGAGATCAGCACCAGAAAGGAAACAAATGTTGTCTCTTGGAAATGCTCACAAAATCCTCCATAGCATGTCAGTCCTGCCCATGTCTGTCCTGATCCAGAAAACAGGAATGACCCAATGGTTCCTTTCAAAATGGCTCCTGTTGACAGAATGCCAGATCCTTATACTTTGCTCTTTGGCATTAATTAAAACAAAGGAGCTAATCAAGATAAACTTCCACACCTGCTTGGCACCAGCCTGGAAGTTTATCATGTCTAAATATGTTTCTCATGCATTTACTGCAAATTAGTTTCTGAAAGTGAATTTCAAGGTCTAGTGACTCTGAGGTTCCCTAACTCCGTTTTCATTAAGTTTTCACAAATGATCTACTGTTGCATTATTCTTTTATAGTGCAGATTTAAGGCCCCACTATGAAAAGCAATTATGCTGTCAGAAAAGTGTATTTTGACTTATTAAAAAATCTGAAAGGTTTCAGAAAACTATTTATTTAGGTTCTCATCGGGAGGGTATTTTGACAGTCCTCAGAAAGAAAGCACTTTTCAGTTGCATGCTATTTGGAGTAGCCTAAGAAGGCCTTTCCTTGACAAATACGTGGAGCAGTGGGACAAGCACAATGCAGGGCATCAAGAAGGCGAGGTGCCAGTTTCTTTGGCCTCTCTGTCCTTAACTGAAAAATAAAGGGTTTAGGCACAGTAATCTTGCATTAAGCATACAGAGACATATAATGACAGGTGTTTATACTGACCATTATGTCCCAGGTACAGTGCTAATGGGTGGATAGTCAGCCCTGAGAGGCAGACTTTATTATTCCCATTTTAGAGATGAAGAAACTGAATATTAAAAGGTTAGATGACTTATCTAACATCATTCAGTAGATGCTGGATTGTGGATGTGACCCCATTGTATAGTCTATGATTTATACACACAATGGAATGGTATCAAGGAACAGACTATTGATACGTTTAACAGCATGGATGGTTGAAAGAAATCAGATGTAAAAGACTTCAGGGGCCCGCACCGTGGCTCACTTGGCTAATCCTCCGCCTGCGGTGCCGGCATCCCATATGGGCACCAGGTTCTAGTCCTGGTTGCTCCTCTTCCAGGCCAGCTCTCTGCTGTGGCCCAGGAAGGCAGTGGAGGATGGCCCAGGTGCTTGGGCCCTGCGCCCACATGGGAGACCAGGAAGAAGCACCTGGCTCTTGGCTTCGGATCGGCGTAGCTCCAGCCTTAGCGGCCATTTTGGGGGTGAACCAACAGAAGGAAGACCTTTCTCTCGGTCTCTCCCTCTCACTGTCTGTAACTCTCCCTGTCAAATAAATAAATAAAAAATCTTTAAAAAAAGACTTCAAGTTCTATGACTTCATTTATATGAAGCTCAAGAACAGACTACTCTTTGGTTACAGAACCATGATTGGTTGCCTATGGGGTGGGGTGGGGATGGGGGAGAGTAAGCAGATGGAGCAAGAAGACAATCTTCTAAGGTGACTAACATATTCTAAATCACGATTCAGATGGTTACACAGATGTAGATATTATCAAAACCTATGGAATCAAATTATTAAGCATAGGGCATTTCATTATATGTAAACCCCATAAACAGAACATTTTTTTTTTGACAGGCAGAGTGGACAGTGAGAGAGAGAGACAGAGAGAAAGGTCTTCCTTTGCCGTTGGTTCATCCTCCAATGGCCGCCGCGGCTGGTGCGGCTGGCGCACCGTGCTGATCCAATGGCAGGAGCCAGGTACTTATCCTGGCCTCCCATGGGGTGCAGGGCCCAAGTACTCTGGCCATCCTCCACTGCACTCCTGAGCCATAGCAGAGAGCTGGCCTGGAAGAGGGGCAACCAGGAAAGAATCCAGCGCCCCGACCGGGACTAGAACCCAGTGTGCTGGTGCCACAAGATGGAGGATTAGCCTAGTGAGCCACAGCACCGGCCCAGAACTTTATGTGGCTAATGGGAAGTTTGCTTTGTTTGCAAGTCCCCATAGCAATACCTATTTGCAAAGCCTTTTTTTTTTTTTTTTTTTTTTTTTTTTTTTTTTTTTTTACCAGTGAGAGATCGACAGAGAGAGAAAGGTCTTCCTTTGCCGTTGGTTCACCCTCCAATGGCCTTCGCGCCAGCACGCTGTGGCCAGCGCACCGCGCTGATCCGATGGCAGGAGCCAGGTACTTATCCTGGTCTCCCATGGGGTGCAGGGCCCAAGCACTTGGGCCATCCTCCACTGCACTCCCGGGCCACAGCAGAGAGCTGGCCTGGAAGAGGGGCAACCAGGACAGAATCCAGCGCCCCGACCGGGACTAGAACCCAGTGTGCTGGTGCCACAAGATGGAGGATTAGCCTAGTGAGCCGCGGCGCCGGCTGCAAAGACTTCTAATATAGGTAAGGCTGGCTCAGTGTGCCTCTACTGTGGGAACCTAAGGGACAGAGACAGCACCCTTTTCTTCTGGGTGTTTCTCCTCCTATGCAAACCTCTGCTGCTGGGGAAGACCTTTGAACTGAGGGAATGATTAAGGTGTGCTTGTGCTTTCCTCCTACATGACCTTGGGTCAGTCAGTCCCCTTCTCAGACACTAATTTCTTCATTTTAAAATAAAGGGTTTGCACATGGTAGTCTCTGAGCTCCTTTGTAGATCTATTTTCTCATTTTGGACCAACATGATTTTTTTTTTTTTTTTTGGTAAGACCAAAATGCCCCATTGTTTCAGTTACAGAAAGCTGGGCTGAGTGCATGAGAGGCAGGAAAGTTGAAGCAGGATTGTCAGGTGGGGGAAATGGATTTAGCCTGTCCACATCTTCTTAAATGATCATTATAGGAAACTAATGAAAGAATGTGAAGTGTGAAATAGTCAACAGAATGAAGCTCAGACATTATCCCAGTTTAGTTCTTAGTCCATGGCCAGAATCAGGACTGAGCTGTGTCTTCTTTTTAGCTTATTTTTGTACACCTGTTCTGTCCTACCAAGTATCCCTTAGATGGTCCTTCCCGCTCATTCTCAACAATCCTGTGTGAAGTAGGCATCATTATCCTTTTTTATAGGTGAGGAAAGGTTAAATGATTTGCCTGAGGTTATGTGAATTTCCTACAGCATAGCTGGAATATTATTCATAAATCTCTACTTTGAACCTCTATTTTAATAGGCAGTTTTGGCCTGAAGTTAGCCTATAGGTCAGTCTGAAGCCAAGTTTAAGAGGCTCAATCTGTGGCCAAGATCAGTAATCAGTATAAGACAGGACTTGGAAAGACATGTTTATTTTTTGGTAGACATTATTTTAGAAACTGAAGCATTGTGAATCAAAAGAAAAATAAATTCTAGATTGTAGGGAGAAGAGAATCAATTGGAAGGGAGGTAGATACCTACTATTTGTTATCCAGTAAGCGTCTACAACAGAAACAACTAGAGTTCTCTTATTTCATGTAGTCCTGAAATATACCATTTGATATGGGTAATACCAGCCCATGGAGGTGAAGTAATTGGTTCAAAATTTCCGAACTTGAAATCTTTTCCTGGGGCCTGCACTGTGGCATAGAATGTAAAGCTGCCACCTGAGGTGCTGGTATTCCCATACGGGGGCTGGTTTGGGTCCCAGATGCTCCACGTCCAATATAGCTCCCTGATAATGATCCT
The DNA here is from genome assembly GCF_051225735.1 of Oryctolagus cuniculus. Lineage (NCBI taxonomy): Eukaryota > Metazoa > Chordata > Mammalia > Lagomorpha > Leporidae > Oryctolagus > Oryctolagus cuniculus. Next base: position 124,591,809 of record NC_142873.1, on the reverse strand, counting down.
GGAAAAGCAGAGGGAGATGGCCCAAGTACTGGAGGTCTTGCATCCACATGGGAGACCTGGAAAAAGCTCCTGGCTCCTGGCTTTGGGCTGGCCCAGTCCTGGCTATTGCATCCATTTGGGGAATGAATTAGCGATGGAAGATATCTCTCTCTTTCTCTTTTTCTCTCTTTCTCTTTTTCTCTCTCTAGCTCTGATTTTCAAATAAACAAATAAATCTTCAAAAATTTCATAAAAATATTTTCCCGAGTAGGTAATTTCTTCTCTAGTCAAGAGAGGGAGAGAGAGAGTAGGAGAGAGAGTGCTGGAGGCAGTTAGGGGTATGTAAAACAGAATAAAAGTTACAGTATGTTGCTTGAGAAATCCTCAAGAAAATTACTTTTCTTTTTTTCTTTATATTTAAAAATTTTTAGTTTTATTCCTTTTCATCTTACTTAAAAGGCAGACAGAGATAGAGAAAGAGAGAGAAGAGAGATCTTCCATTTGTTGTCTTACTCTTCAAATGCTTGCATCAGTGAGGGACAGGTCAAAGTCAGGAACCTGGGATGCAATCTGTATCTCTCATGTGGGTGGCAGGAACCCAACCCAAGCCATCATCTGCAACCTTCCAAGATGTCTTTTAGCAGAAACCTAGATCACAGAGGCAGGACTCAAACATTTACACTGATATGGAATGCACACAATCCAACCTCTGAGCCACTCACTCCTCTCTTTTCCTTTTGTAACTGGTACAGATGGAACCAAAACATGTAAAAACATGTGGTGATATTTTCATAAGTATTAATGGCTGTAATTTCAAGATGCCAGGCTATCAATTTGAAATATGGCAAAGAAAATAAAATGGGTGAAGTTACCTTTATATTATATTTAGATCTATTTCCTGGCCAATTAATTATAGAAACCTCAGATTTTAGGGGGAATGTCCCAACTTCCCAATAAAATACACAGGGAAGATAAGTAAATAATAATAATTTGTAATACCTACAACTGGAAAGATAATCAATCAATTGCTATAAACTTGTAGTTACTTCTATGAATTTTAATACCATCAAAGCTGGGTTAACGAAAAGTGTTAGTGGCCTACTTATGCTTTGCAACAAGAAATCAGACAGGTACTCCTACCTGAACGACGGTAAGAAAAAGCCACATCTAGATCACAATCTCTGGCATTCAGGGACTGTAACAGCCAGAAAACTGGCAGCCCTTTCTCTACCTAATGAGCATTGCTGTTAGAGGCTGCCAGATTGCATCTTTCCCCAACCTCTGCCCAACATCTTCTCCCTACAAACACGTTTTATTTCACCTATTCAATGACTTCACCACCACCACCCCCTAAAAAAAAATCAAGGAAAGAAATCAAGAGTAATTAGTAATGAAAGTTTGTGTATAGGAACTGTCATCCTCATATGTAAAATAATGTGGACAGCCTGAAAAACAAGAAATCTATAACAGTCTATTAGAGATAGCAGTTTTGGGTTCTTGTGTGCTTGTTTATTCATTTAATGTGCACCAGAGAATAAAGCAATACAAAGAACAGAAGATCCCAGTTGAACACATCACAGACTGGGTGTGTTAATTCAGGCATTCTGAGAGTCTGACATCAAAATAGTATACGTGTACAATAAATTTACTAAGGGAAATTATTGTGAGAGAAAGTAATGAAGGATGCCAGTGGGAGGCTAGGATTGCTGTCAGACATGACATAATTACTTTAAGGGCAAGAAGTAAGGAAGATGTATTTTAGAGTACAGTGCCATTCTCAGGAAAGATTGGCAAGGTAACAGGGAGTCCTTGAGCCAAATTTGCCTGACAGAGGAGTCCCTCATCACCTAGGAATAAGAAAGCTTTAATATCATATTGTACTCCGTTGTTGGTGGGAGCAGCTCACAGAAAGTGTGGTCCCAGTGACAACACAGCAAAGTCTTCAGTACAGTAGCTAGGACCCTTAGTCAACGATAGTTCTCATATAACATAAGGAGCACCTATTAATGGTTGCCATACTGAGAATGGGTCTGGCAGGAGCTCAGAACTTAGTCTCTTATTGTAGATATGAGGAGAAGATACGAACATGGTGATGGGAAATGCCATATCCTATATTTCATCAATAATTCAGCTTGGACAGTTCCCCATACATTTTATTTTTAAAAAGTTTCATAGAGGGCCAGCAGTGTTGGCGTAGTGTGGTAAGCTGCTACTTACAGTACCGGCATCCCGTATGGGCACTGACTCAAGTCCCAGTTGCTCTACTTCCCCTGCAGCTCCCTGATGATGTGCCTGGGAAAGTGGTGGGGGATGATCCAAGTGCTTGGGTCCCTGCACCCATGTAGGAGACCTGGGTGGAGCTCCTGGCTCCTGGCTTTAGCCTGGCCCAGCCCTGGCTGGTGTGACAATTTGGGGAGTGATCCGGTACATGGAAGATTTCTTTCTCTGCCTCTCTTCTCTCTGTTAATCTGCCTTTAAAATAAATAAATAAATAAATAAATATTTAAAAATGCTTGATAGCAAAGAGATTTATGAATCAAAATGCAATTGAATCTATAGACATTCTTATCACTTTCCCATTTAACTTGCCTTTTGGGCCAGGGGAATAGAATCTTGGAGAATGACTACAAAGTATCATAAATTTCAATATATAGTGACTATAATGACAGTTCTTGTTTCAGATGTGATATATTTATTGGATAATATCAATATAGTTCTTGGCATCTTGCACAAACTATTGATTTGGCAAACACCATTTTCTTTTTCTCTTTTCAAGGACCACCAAAAGCAGCTTTTATCTGACAGGAACAATCACATATTTCCCCATATTTTTGCAAGGCTACTCAGTCCTCCTACTTTTTATCATAATATTGTATTGGAAGGTCTAGACCCAAGTGTACATTACTTTGATAACTATATAATTCAGAGAAGGAGGTTATAAGTACCCTAGGTGCTTTAGAAGACACAGGAGGTGAGAGATACACGTCTCAAAAGTCCAGGATCCTAATATCTCAGTGAAATGTCAAGATGTCCAGGGGTCTGGAGTATGTTAGGAAATTTCCAACATGGCTGAATAGTCAGAAATTGAGCTAACTTCAGTCATACAAGGACACAAAAAAAACGAAGGAGGGATGAATTTTCCAGGGCACTGGCTGACAGAAGTTTGTAGTGGAGAAGTAAAAGAACAGAACAAAGATTCTCTGGGACATCAAGGAAAGATGAAAGATACCCTGCTTTGGGCAGTGGCATGGTGCAGCCAGCTGCCTGCTGGGAGATGCCATCTTCCCAAGTTGCCGTGAACCCTGACATTAGCAGCATGAGCTGAGCGAGAATTCCACAGTACCCCACTGACCTTAATTCCACCAAGAGGAGTCTGAGTGACAGTTTGGCTTGAAGAAGAGAAGCCACATTGCTTCCTTCCCCTTCCCAACTCATGCAAAGTCTGGTACTCACTGTGAAGAGTCACACAGCTGATCTCTGTTCCACTGCCACCAGAAGCGATGGCAGACAGTGACAGGGCAACTTTTGGGGCAGGGGTCAGATCCACCCATCCTAGAACTGCGCTAGTCTTAGGAATAAGCCCTGGAGCTGCACTCACTCTGTGATCAGCTTCTTGGGGATAGCACCAGCAGTTACCCCCAAAGAACCCAGAGCTGACCTGAGGAACTTTCCTCCATACCTCCTAGTTCATGACGCTGGAAGACCTAGGCACAAATCCTTGCATGCCCTTGCATCCTTTGTGAGAACTAGAGGCATTTTCATCTGTGCCTTGTGGAACTGGGACGGTTGATATTGGCATTATAATCTTGGGAGTAAATTGCACTGATTCATGCTATTTGGAGTGCTCTGTCGGTATCACTGTGCTTTAGAAAGTAGCCATCACTATCCTCCATACCTGGCTCCTGCCCTTTGAGATATGGGAATGATCCCACCATACCTTGCAACACTAGGACTGTAACAATCACTAATAATTTTTTAACACACTCTAAGCTACCCAGTGCCTATATTCCACCTCTCTGGACACATAATTATCAGTGAAAAATCCTCTTTTTCCATGTAGCCATCCTGTAGGACTAGAGCAACATTCACAACTTCAGTCCTGGCACCTGAGATGTCGGTGCTAAGGATGTTGGTCCCAGGATAAGTTGCATTCACCTAGTGGGACCTATAGAAGGGTCCATCCACATAACACAGTACTAGAACCACAACAGTTGGTGCCACAAGCCCCAGCATCATTCAAGCTTACCAATGGGACAAGGGGGCAGCCCACTTTGTCTCCTTTGTCACCAAGAATAAGACATTGGCTATCATAATCCCCAGTGTAAATGACAATGAACTATCTGGGGACTGAAGATACATGCCTTTGGAAGCCCACATTCATCTCAAAGTCACATTTCTAATCTGATAACCTGCAGCAGACTAGACCACTAATTCACTTACAGACACAGCTGACATTGATTAAAGCAAAATAAATCACTCAGAGGCTACAATTCTGGGCTCACTTAAAATTAAAGCCAAAGCATCAAGTCAAGTGATATCCTTCACTCCGTCAAAACCATAAACTCTTTTCCAATAACTCTTTTCTGTGACTATAACACCAAGACACTCTGGCCAAAAAAAAAAAAAAAAAAAAAAAAAACTAAATGAAAGATCTCTGTGAGTGAGATCTCAGTGGAAAGCATGGACCATCAAAGAAGGAGGTACCTTTCTCTGAAGGGAGGAGAGAACTTCCACTTTGACTATGACCTTGTCTAAATAAGATCGAAGTCGGCGAACTCAAAAGGCTTCCATAGCCTTGGCAACTCATGACTAGAGCCTAGGGAGATTACTGATGCCATAAACAAGAGTGTCAAATTGTTAAGTCAACAACAGGAGTCACTGTGTACTCACTGCTCATGTGGGATCTGTCCTTAATGTGTTGTCCAATGTGAAGTAATGCTATAACTAGTACTGAAACAGTATTTTACACTTTGTGTTTCTGTGTGGGTGCAAACTGATAAAATCTTTACTTAATATATACTAAATTGATCTTCTGTATATAAAGAGAATTGAAAATGAATCTTGATGTGAATGGAATGGGAGAGGGAGCGGGAGATGGGAGGGGTGCGAGTAGGAGGGAAGTTATGGGGGGGAAAGCCATTGTAATCCATAAACTGTACTTTGGAAATTTATATTTACTAAATAAAAGTTAAAAAAAAGAAAATGAATAACAAACTAAATTCCAAATCAGCAGGCAGGAGGAGACAAATAATAAAGGTCAGAGCAGACATAATTGAAATCAAAACAAAAAATACAGAAGAGCAACACAATAAAAACTGTTTTGGGGAACATAAACAAGATTGACAAATTTTTAGATAGACTGACAAAGAAAAGAGATTCAAAAAACCTCAAATAAATAACCCTAGAGATGAAAAAGGTGGCATTACAACTTACACCACTGAACTACAAGGGGTCATAAGAAACTACTATGAAAAATTTTATGTAAGTAAACTGAAAATATTTAAGAAATAGATAAATTCCTGGGTACATATAAACTACAAGGAATAATGCAAGAAGATATAGAAAAACTAAACAGACCCATAACAAGCAAAGAGATTGAAACAGTAATTAAGAATCTTCCATGGAGTGAAATTCCAAGACCTTGATGGTTTTACTATTGAATTCAACAAAACACTTAAAGTGGAACTAGCAGCAATATTTTTTTAAACTACTGCAAAATATTAAATCAGATGGAATTCTACCACATTCTTTTTATGAGGCAAGCAACATTGTGATACCAAAACCAAAAAAAGACAAAATATGAAAAAAATTATGTCTATATCCTTGGTAAACATAGATGCAAAAATCCTGAACAAATGCTAACAAACTAAGTCCAAAAGCACATGAAAATGATCCTATAATTATGATTACGTGGGATTTATCTTAGACATGCAAGGTTGGTTCAACATTTTCACAACAATAAATGTCATGAATACAACAGAATGAAAAACCCAAACCACATGATCATCTCAATAGATTCAGAGAAAGCACTTAATCAGATTCAACATCCTGTCACAGTAAAAACACCCCACAAATTATTTACAGAAAGAATAATACTCAAAATTATAAAGGCTATGGATGACAAACCAATAGTCAATATCAGTAATACTGAGTACAGAAAAGCTGAAAGCATTTCCCCTCAGATCTGGAATAGGACAAGGAGAGTCACTTTCACCAGTCTTATTTAATATGGAACTGGAAGTATTAGCAACAGCAGTTAGGGAGGAGAAAGACATAAAGGGCATCAAAATTAAAAAAAGTAGAAGTCAAAATATCTATGTTTGCAAATGACATGATTCTGCACATAGAAAAACTTAAACACTCCACAAAAAAGCAGTCAGAATTGATAAAAGTAAAGTTGCAGTGTGGGGAGCAACTCAGACTAGACTGTTACTCGAATTAAGACTTATTCTATGCATCTGCTCTCCCACAATATGGCGCTGGGAGAGGAGGAAACAGCTTCTACACAGCTGCCTCCAGTTCAACCAATAAGCTGCAGGAGCTGCTCCTGATTGGAGGAGAGCAGTATACTCGGCGTGTGGGTAGCAGAGTTGGGATTGGTGGAAGAGGACTATAAAGGAGGAGAGAGACAACATGCACCAGGAACATCTATCTGGAGGAACACCTGTGCAGCCCCCGAGAGAGCCGGCCGGCGGTGTGCCACTCCCCCGCAGAAGTAGGGAAAGTGGCAGGGGGAACCGCCCTTCCACGGAGGTGGAAGGGACGGTAGCCAACCCGGGAAGAACCAGCAGCAAACCCGGGGAGGGCCGAGCAGACAGAGGAACAGCGCAGGGTCCTGTGTCGTTCCTCCACGAAGACGGGGAGCGACATTGCAGGTTATTAAATAAACATACAAGCAGTGCCCCGACTATACATTGGAGAAAGGATAATCTCTTCAATAAATGGTGCTGGCAAAACTGGATGGATATATGTAAACGATTGAAATTAGATCCTTACCTCTCACTGTATACATCAACTCAAAATGAATCAAATACTTAAATTTAAGACCTGAGATTATGAAGTTGCTGGAACAAAATGTAGGGGAACAGTTCAAGAAAATGGTGATGGTGATGACTTCTTAGATAAGACCCCCCAAAGCACAGGCAACAAAAGCAAAACTACACAGATGGGATTATATCAAACAGCAAAGGAAACAATAAATAGAGTGAAGAAACATCCAACAAAATGGGAAAAAATATTTTTAAGCTACCTATCCAACAAAGGGTTAATATCTAGAACATATCAGAACAAAAAAAAAATCAACAAAACAAATCAACCCAGTTAAGAAATGGAAGAATGACCTCAATAGACAGTTCTCAAAAGAAGAAATACAAATGGGTAGCAAATATCTAAAAAGTGCTCAACATCACCAGTTATCAATAAATAGTAATCAAAACTGCAGTGAGATGTCATCTCACCCTTGTCAGAATGGCTATTATCCAAAGGACATAGAATAATAAATGCTGGTGACAATATGGAGAAAGAGGAATTCTTGCAGTTTGTGGGAATGTGAATTAGCACATCTATTGCTGAAAACAGTATGAAGATCTGTTTTAAAAAATTATAAATAGACTTGCCGTATGATCCAACAATCCTACTACTGGTTATGTACTCAAAGGCACAAATACATTGTATCAAAGAGCTACCTGCACCACCATGTTTATAGAGGCACTATTCACAATAGCCAAAATATCATAGTAAGCTAAACCTCCGCCTGCAGCCCTGGCATCCCATACGGGTGCTGGTTCATGTCCCAGCTGCTCCTCTTCTGATTTAGCTCTCAGCTATGGCCTGGGAAAGCAGTGGAAGATGGTCCAAATGCTTGGGCCCCTGCAACCATGTGGGAGATCTGGAAAATGCTTCCATTTCCTGGCTTTGGATCAGCTTAGCTCCAGCTGTTGCAGCCATTTGGAGAGTGACCAGTCAATGGAAGATCTCTGTCTGTCTCTTCCTCTCTTTGTCTATAACTCTGCCTCTCAAGTAAATAAATAAAGTATTTTTTTAGATTTTATTTATTTTTTTTATTGAGAGGTAGAGTTACAGACAATGAGAGGGAGAGACAGAGAGAAAGGTCTTCCTTCCATTGGTTCACCCCCCAAATGGTGGCAACAGTCAGAGCTGCACCGATCCAAAGCCAGGAGCCAGGAGCTGCTTCTTGTCTTCTATGCGGGTGCAGGGGCCCAAGGACTTGGGCCATCTTCTACTGCTTTCCCAGGCCGTAGCAGAGGGCTGGACTGGAAGTGGAACAGTGGGACTACAACTTGTGCCCATAAGGGATGCTGGTGTCACAGGCAGAGGATTAACCTTCTGTGCCACAGCGCTGGCCCCAATAAAATATTTTAAAAATGTTATTTCAAACATTATAAGAAAGAAGAAGGGGGAGGCAAAGAAGGAAGAAAGAAGGGAGCAAGGTAGAATGGGAAGTATTACATTCTTAGAATTGTATCTAGGAAATACACTGAATCTGTTCTCATTTTATTAATATCACATTACTTTGAGAATTGATGAGAATCATGTTATAGTAATTATAATGTATTTGCTGAGACTCTGAGAATCTAATGTGTTAATGAATTCACCTAAAAATAAAAAAAAACCTAATGACTGCTACTTTAAATATTTTTCTACAGTTTATACTAAAAAGGGAGAACAATGATAGGTAGGTATCCTTGGATTGTGGAAGTGATATACACCATATTTGACTGTGTTGTTCTTATACACTTACTGAATAATCTGTAGTGCTGCCAGTGGTGAGTGGTGCCCATGGAAACAGAAGTCCCTCTAGTTGGTCCATCCTGTAGTGAAAGCTGATTTGGCATTTGGATCTTATGATCCAAGAGATCCTAGGTGTCTGTGGTGAACAGGGATGCTACACAAAGACTATAGCCAGCTCCACTATGAGAGCCATAGAGAAAATCCTTATAGTTAAGGGAAAATAAATGCTTTTGCAAGACAGCACCTAGCTGTGCATGGAATACAAAAAAGACTGAACACCGGACTACGGCACAATTCTTGATCATGTTGCCTGAGCTGCCCCTCATGAACTTGGTATAATGTGACCCTGTAAGCCATAAACTTGATACTACTGTCCACAAACAAATGAAAGTGGTCTGTTGAATCTGGTGTGGGATCAAATGGTATATAAGGCTCTAGGAGATCCTGAAGGCACAAATAAGTTTCATGAACTTATGGCCTGAATTCCTACAACATGGCTTCCTGCAGCATTGCTTGTTCTTCAGTTCACAATATGGTCTCACAGGAAATTCTGTGGAACTGACTGAATATTAAAACACTTGAGTCTGGTTTACAAATGATTCTGCAGGATGTGCTGGCATCAACTGAAAATGGATTATTACAGCTTTATAGGTCCAAGACCAGAGGTGATCCAGAAGCACAACAGTAAGGGGAAGTCTCCCCAGTGGACAGAACTGCAGACAACGCTTTGGTTGTCCACTTTGTTTGAACAGGGAAGGCTAGAATGTTTTCACTGAATTACAGCCCAATGGTTTGGCTAGATGATCAGGGACTTGGATTGAACAACACTTGCAAGGTTCTGCAACATGGACTTCTCCTGAATGTCTAATTTTCCAGTAGCATTATGGACTTGGATTTGTCTTCTCTATATCAAGTTTTCTTTCATCATCATTATCTATGGATTATAGAATGCCTTATTCACCTTATAATTTTTCACACAGCATTAATTCTGGCAAAGGAAATAATTTTTCCACAAAGACAGGGCAGTGGCAGGCTCATAACATACAGTGTTCACTTGGCTTGATTCATATCTCACTTCCCAGAGGTGTTGAACCTGACATATTTGTGTAATGGTTTAATAAAGGCTCAGTTCTAGTTTCAGAAAGCTTAGGGTTTTCTGTTTCAAGAAATCATACATGATTTCAAATAGTGATGAACATGAGACTAGGGCTATTTCTCACACAGAAAGAACATGGGCATCTGAGTCAAAGGTAGAAATAAGATTGACTCCCCTCATACTTGACCTAATAACCCACTCTCAGAAATTCATTTCTCAGTCCAACAACTTTGAGCTCTGCTGGATTAGGAGTTCTTTGTTTCCAAGAAAACACAATAGCGATGACACTGAAATCCAAGCTAAGGCTACTATTAGCCATTTAGAGTTCCTCAGGATGCTAAACCCCGAGGCAAAGAATCAGATACTTGTAGTGGTTGGGGTGGCTCATTCCAATTACTAAGCGAGATTTGAGTTGCTGTGACATAGGAGTAAGAAGGCCTAATCTAGAACTCAGAGGTTTTGCTTGGGTGCATTTTAGCATTTTTATACACAGAAAATAAACTTAATGGAAAAACTAATAGAATAAATTTTACTGAGAGTACATACTCTTGAAGAATAAAGGTTTGGGTCACCCTACTTGAAAAAGAATATCCAAAAGCACAGATATTTGTTTATGGCAAAAGGTAAATAGAATGACTAATGGAAAAAGAAGTTTTAACTAACATTATATGCTATAACCAGTTCAGAAAAAATACTGAAAATACTGTAGCAAATATACATCTCTTCTTTGCTTAGGAGTGTGTGTGTGTGTGTGTGTATTTATTTCTTCCTCCCTCCCTCTTCCTATGTCCTTCATATTTTATACACATTTTATCAGTGGTGGTTACCTTTTCAAGTTACCCTTTACATTATTTATCAGTCAGATGGTGACCAAAACATCGCTCAGAGATGGATAACATGATCTTGCCTACAAAAGGATATAGTAACCATTGGAATTTGTATCTTTCCTTTTGAGGAGCTGGTAAAAACATCTTCAACATATGAAGCTAGTTGTATATTTTAAGGTGAAAACATAATATTGACAAATTTTGTCACAGGAAGGTCAAATATATACGTAGAAGACTGTGTATAGGTGACAGAGACAGACTGTGTGAATTATTTATTTTTTCTCTGTCCCTAATGCACTCTTTAATATTCTGCTGGATGATCCTTAAAAGTTATATTTTCTATATATCCTTGCTATCTGACTTCCTGTTAGGTTCTGCTAATTTCTTAAGCAAAATTAAAAGGCAGTAGGAGGTTAAAAGGGACTCCTTTTTGTGTTTGTCAGTGTAACCACAGAAGTACCTGCTGGCTTCAGCTTCTAGATTCTTTTGCATCTCATTGAACCAACCTCTACATAGACCTTCAAAGATGTCAGTCACAGACAGGCAGTGCTCCCTCTCCAGAGGTCTGAATCCCTCTGTAAAGTTTCAAATTCTGATAATTCCAACTAGACCCCTTTGTTTTCTTATCCTACTGGAGATAGAAGCTACCTTAAATTATTGTCTCTGTGTTTTCTTTTTGCACTTTTAGCCATACAATATGGTAACAATTTCCACATACTAAATCACTTTTGTTGAAATACTTAGTGTAGTTGTGTTTTACTAAATGAATGTGACATAGTCACATAGAAATATGTCCTTGTAACAAGGTCTCAAAGGACAGGCAGCAGCCAAGTTGTGTTAATTAATAGCTCCAATGTTTTAGTCTTAAAAAATAACCTTTTTTTGAGGATAAAGAGTGAAAGAACCAAAGATACCTATCTGTGTGGTCAAGACAAAGATAAATGATTAATTACCTGCTAGTAAAAGACAGCTGACAACAAAGTCATGCCCTTTACAAATGGAGACCTTATATAAAGTCTATTTAGTATACCATCCAATGATTTATTTTCATTTGTCAAATCTGGAAAACATAAATGATTGCTTCTCCCCCCGATATCTATGTCCTGATTCCTTCTAAACTCCAATTCTATATTCCAATGGGACCTATAGTGCACCCTCTCTATATGTATATAAATGTACACTTACCTTTCAATTAGTGTCTCTACTTCCCTCAAGTTTTTAACCTGTATCCTAAAAGTATTATTTTTAAGTCAAAACATAATTCATTAATTCATTTTTTAACTTTTTCAACAAATAAGTAATGTGTGCCTACTATGTTTATGCAACTGTGCTAAGAAGTGGGGATATATAAGGAGAAAAACAAGACATACCCACTGCCCTTAGAAACTTACAGTCTATTTGACAGATAGATATTAATAAAAAAGTCATAAATATTTGACAAATTCTACAGTGCTATGAGCTATGTGTACAGTGATAAGGGATAAAACTCACAATATATGAAAATCTATTACAGAGATTTGTTTAGGGTGGGAAAAGGGAAACAGGAAAACATACTAAAATCTTTAACCTAAAAAGATTGGGGAACTATTAGAGTATTTTAATTTTTTTAAGTACCTCAGGTGATCAAGTGTACATTTGATTTTCTCTAGATGGAAAGTTCTTCAAAATTTGTATAGGCAGAGATGCACAATATAAGGAAAGATTAGATAACAAACTACTTGAAGTATTAGATTAATAACAATTGTTTTTTAATTGGTCATAAATATTTGAATGACAATTACAAAGGTTGTTATGGTACTTGTCAACTTTGTATATTACAGGGTAATAATAAATCAGTTTTGTATACAGTAATCTCTGATATATATAATGCAGTACTATTAAATATGTTATGAAGGTGATAAAAATACTACATCTGTTATTTTTCCCATCTTTTCAACGAGGCTGAATTTCACCATGTCTGTCAGACTGTCCCTAGGTAGATTCTAAATATAATTGCAAGAATGGGCAGCTGCTTCTCTCCAGCCCATCTATTCCTTGCAAAATGCTGAGATAGGACTTTTTTGCTTTCACTATTGTTTTCCTCTAATTATGTTCAACTTAAATAGCCACAGAGCTAAAAATATACCCAGAGAGAGGAGCTGTGAGAGCATTTAGTAAAGGTTCTGAATGGATGCCTCCCTCAGAAATCACCTTCTAAACTGGCTTGATGCTAAATGTGGAAAAATTCCCAACAGGTTCCAAAGCTATTGTCACAAAATGAATAGTCAGATTGCTGCCAAATATAATCCATGGTGCTGACTGTTAATCCAATGGAATTATAGAATCAGAAAGTCATAATTTAAGGAAATACAGAAACTTTTAATTTTAGAGCTATAAAATAAAGCATACTTTAAAAATACAGAAGTTGTTGAATATAATCTTATAGTCTAGCTGCTTCAGATATCCCCTCTATGTTTGTATCTGCTATAATAGCTGACCCCTCGGTGCCTGCTAACTTAGAATACAAAGATTTATGGGAGATCATTACCTCCATGAGAAGCCTGTTTTATATTTAGGCAGCTTGGAATATTGCAAGGACTTTGTCAAACTTGGGATGAAATTTGACCCTACACAGTGTCTACACATTGGTGCTACTTCTATTACCAATGCTGTGAGTATTCCAGGAGAAAAACATAGATAAGCTCACTCAAGCTCCTTTGGATTGGTTTCATTTCCTTTACCCACAGATACAGCAATACTACAACCCAATCATGAACAACTGTGCAATATGAGACCCAATTCCTAGTTTTCTTCTGATGCTTCTGAATCATCATTTACCAAGTGCAGTCTATGTGCTATATAAATGATTTAAGATCAGTATGAGTATAACTCATTTACTCTTCATAACTCATTGATACAGTTTCTTTCATTATACTCATGTATAGAGGAAAACTTGAGAAATAAAAATATAAGTATCATGTACAGATTTCTCAACAGTGAAAGGTATAGTTAGAATTCAAATTAATACTTCTGGCTCCAGAGTTAATGTTCCTAATCTAGATGAGAATAGAATACAGAAAAGTATTAAAAATTCTCACAAAAAAGAAAGATGAATTTTTTAATGTGACAAAAATAAGGATTTATCTAACAATGGACAAAAGTCATCAAATGTACAATGTTTAACTGGGAAAATTACTGCTTTTGTGGGCCTTAGTTTCCTCTGCAGCAAAAGAAACAACTCCTTTGAATGTCCTTCAAGGACCTTCTAGTCCTGAGATGTATGGAGCTCTACTAACATTAATTTGGGTCAGAGTTTAGCTACAAGGATTTCTGTACTCAAAACATGTGTCAGACACTGAAGTTTGTCCTAAGAATACATGAAGACAAACAAATGAAGTAAGATAAACATAAAACAGTGTGATATATGTAATAATAAAATGAGGGCACAGAAAAGAGTCATTGATTTTACCTTAGGGTAACAAAAGGAGCCTAGGAAGACTCTGGAGAAGAGCTGATACCTGATCAAGGTTTTGAAGAATGACAATGAACTCATCAGGTAGAAATAGTGGTGGAGGACCTTTCATGTAAAAGAGATGGCACATTGAGAAAGTAGAAATGTATGTTTGGGACCAAACAAGCAGTTCCATAGCAATGTATGGGAACGTATAGTAGGAGAAGGGGTAGAGAATAAAACTGGAAAGCTGGGTAGGGGCCAGTTGACAGGGCTGTGATGCCAACTAAGATTTCAGATAGGGACTTTACGGAATGTGACAGGGTAAAAACAAATGGATTTGGTTATTTTTTTTTTAATTTTGAAATATAAGCATGATGACTTACACATACATTATTTTTGAACCAAGTAACTCATCAGAAATGACATTCCTAGAACTTAAATTGCTTTCAATGTAATAGCAAATTCTCTTTTTCTCCATATTAAAATAAAAGCCAAGTACATTCTGATACTTTTTTAAAATCTACAATACCATATTCATTGTCATCTAGATATACTGTCCCAATTATGGGTAAAAAATGGTGCAAATAGCAACCACCTAGAGGGCTGAAAAGAGTTTGTTTTACTAGGCTTTGGCTTGGCAGCTGTTTCTAGATTTATAGATACCCAAAGGAAAACCAGGACAAGGAAGTTCTGGGGAGATATTCAGCATGAACAGAGATACTGGTAATAGCTTACTGACAGTTAGGCACCCAAGAAAGAACATCCAGACCATGCTCATTTTTCAGAGTTAAACAAAATTATTGTGCAATGCAAATAACATATTTGTAGGGGGAAATAACATATAATAAGCTGTTATCAAGTAAGGAAATAATAATATAGGGAATTCAAGTTAATTTCATAAATACTTCAATCCACTCCTTCATTTACCTATAAATCATTAAAAAATGTTAACTGAGGAAACAGTTCTGTTAAAACTTAAGATTCTCTTCATAGTTCAGTCATTTATTAGCTGCAGGTCCCTGTGCCTCAGTTACCTCAACTACAATAAGAGGAATAATAATAATCCCACTACAAATATTTTAAGGAGGTTGACTAAAGATACATCCAGGGACTAGAAATAATCAGAATCAAACTTATTAATCATATAAATGGGAAATAAGGGATATTAATGGATACAGAAAAGCCCTCAGGGTTCTAATAATGCTATAGAATACACATTCTTTTCATCAGTGCATGGAATTTTCACTAGGATAGACCATATGTTAGGCCATAAAGCAAGTCTTAACAAATTCAAAAAAATTGGAAACATACCATATAGCTTTTCTGACCATAGTGGAATGAAGCTGGAAATTAGCAACTTAATAAACTCTAGAAAATATGCAAACACATGGAAACTGAACAACATGTTCCTGAATGAGCAGTGGGTCATAGATGAAATCAATTGGAAAATCAAAACATTCCTAGAAATGACGGAAGATGACAAGACAACATATCACAGCATCTGGGATACAGGAAAAGCAGTGTTAAGAAGGAAGTTTAGAGCAATTATTGCCTATATCAAGAAATTGGAAAGGCATCAAATTGCATATAGAAGGAACATTCTTCAACACAATCGAGGCAATATATGACAAACAGAGCCAGCTTCATACTGAATGGGGAAACATTGGAAGCATTTCCTCTAAGGTCTGGAACCAGCAAGTATGCCCACTTTCACCATTGCTATTCAATATAGTTCTGAAAGTTTTAGCCAGAGCCATTAGATAAGAAAAAGAAATCGAAGGGATACAAAGAGAAGGTCAAATTATCCCTATTTGCAGATGACAGGAATCTACACACAAGGATACGAAGTCTCCACTCAGAGACTATTGGAACTCACAAGAGAGTTTGGTAAAGTTGCAGGATACAAAATCTACACACAAAATCATTAGCCTTTGTATATACAAACAATGCCATGGCTAAGTAAGAAATTGTAAGATCAGTACCATTCACAATAAATACAAAAAATTTTAAATATCTTGGAATAAATTTAACCAAAGATGTGAACTAGCTCTACAATGAAAATTATAAAACATTGGCTGGTGCCGCGGCTCACTTGGCTAATCCTCCACCTGTGGCACTGGCACCCCGGGTTCTAGTCCCAGTTGGGGTGCCAGATTCTGTCCCAGTTGCTCCTCTTCCAGTCCAGCTCTCTGCTGTGGCCAGGGAGTGCAGTGGAGGATGGCCTAAGTGCTTAGGCCCAGCACCCACGTGGGAGAACAGGAGGAAGCACCTGGCTCCTGGCTTTGGATCAGCACAGCGTGCCGGCCGTAGCGTCCATTGGGGGGTGAACCAACGGAAAAGGAAGACCTTTCTTTTTTTTTCTCTCTCTCTCACTGTCTAACTCTGCCTGTCAAAAAATAAATAAAAAATAAATTACAAAACATTAAGGAATAAAATAGAAGACAGAAACATACACAAAAATGGAAAAATCTTCCATGTTTGTGGATCAGAAGAATCAATATCATCAAAATGTCCATACTACACAAAGCAATTTATAGATTCAATGTGATCCCAATCAAAATACCAAGGGCATCATTCTCAAATGTTAAAATTCATATGGAAACACAAGAGACTATGAATAGCTAAAGCAATCTTAAACAACAAAAACAAATCCAGAGGCATCACAATACTGGATTTCAAGACATAAAACAAGGCAGTAATATTCAAAACGGCCTGATATCGGCACAACATGGGAAGCGGGATACACAGCAGACTCATAGAATGACTGATGTCCTAAACAGCACTCTGGCCTCAGAATCAGCCTGGCTTAAGAGCCCATGAGAGTATTTCAGGCACGGAAAGCCAAGACACTCTGGGGAAAAAAAAATCTAAATGAAAGATCTCTGTGAGTAAGATCCTAGTGGAAAGAACGGGCCATCAAAGAAAGAGGTACCTTTCTCCGAAGGGAGGAGAGAACTTCCACTTTGACTATGACCTTGTCTAAATAAGATCAGAGTTGGTGAACTCAAATGGCTTCCATAGCCTTGGAAACTAATGACAAGAGCCTAGGGTGATTACTGATGCCATAAACAAGAGTGTCAATTTGTTAAGTCAACAACAGGAGTCACTGTGCACTTACTCCCCTTGTAGGATCTCTGTCTTTAATGTGTTGTACAATGTGAATTAATGCTATAACTAGTACTCAAACAGTACTTTACACTTTGTGTTTCTGTGTGGGTGCAAACTGTTGAAATCTTTAGTTAATATATACTAAATTGTACTTCTGTATATATATTATATATATATAGAGTTGAAAAATGAATCTTGATGTGAATGGAATGGGAGAGGGAGCGGGAGATGGGAGGGTTGTGAGTAGTAGGGAAGTTATGGGTGGGGAAGCCACTGTAATCCAAAAGCTCTACTTTGGAAATTTACATTTATTAAATAAAAGTTAAAAAATAAGATCAATTCTAATTGAATCAAGGAGCTAAATCTTTGACCTTATACCATCAAATTACTAGAGGAAAATATCAAGGAAAGTCTGCAAGACATAGGAAAAGACTTCCTGTATGAGACTCCAGAAGCACAGGCAATCAAAGCAAAAATGGACAAATCGGATTATTTCAAGCTAAGAAGCTTCTGAACTGCAAATTAAATGCTCAATAGAGTAAGAAGCCACCAAAAGAATGGGTGAAAATATTTACAAACTATGCAACTGACAAAGAATTAATAACCAGAATCTATAAAGAGCTCAAGAAACTCAACAATAAAATAAGAAATCCAGTTAAGAAATGAGCAAAGGACATGAACAGGCACTTTTCAAGGATGAATTTCAAATGGCCAACATACACATGAAAAGATGCTCAGGATCACTAGTCATCAGGGAAAATGCAAATCAAAAACACAATGAGGTTTCACTTCATTCCAGTTAGAATGGCTTTCATTGAAAAAAAAAAGTATAAATGCTGGCATGGATGTGGAGCTAAGACACCCTAGTCCACTGTTTTTGGGAATGTAAACTAGTACAACCATTACAGAATACAGCATTGTGATTCCCCAGAAATCTGAAAGCATTTCTACCATATAATCCAGACATCCCACTCCTGGGAATTTACCCAAAGGAAATGAAATCAGTATATGAAACAGTTATCTGTACCCAATGTTTATTACAGCTCAATTCACAGTAGCTAAGATATGGAATCATGGCTGGCACCGCAGCTCAATAGGCTAATCCTCTGCCTTGCGGCACTGGCACACCGGGTTCTAGTCCCGGTTGGGGTGCCGGATTCTGTCCCGGTTGCCCCTCTTCCAGGCCAGCTCTCTGCTGTGGCCAGGGAGTGCAGTGGAGGATGGTCCAAGTGCTTGGGCCCTGCACCCCATGAGAGACCAGGAAAAGCACCTGGATCCTGGCTTTGGATCAGCGTGGTGTGCTGGCCGCAGTGCACCGGCCGAGGCGGCCATTGGAGGGTGAACCAATGGCAAAGGAAGACCTTTCTCTCTGTCTCTCTCTCTCACTGTCCACTCTGCCTGTCAAAAAATAAAAAAAAGAAAGAAAAAAAAAAGATATGGAATCAACCCAGGTGTTCATCAACTGATGAATGGATAAAGAAAATGTGGTATACATAGAGTATTGGATACTACTCAACCATAAAAAAGAATGAAATCCTGTCTTTTGTAAAAAATATGGATATAACTGGAAACCATTATTCTTAGTGAAATAAACAGTCTCCAAAAGAAAAATATCATATAATTTCTCTATTTTGTGACAGTTAATATAGGCTACAAAAAAGTATATGAATAATGTGATATGATTGCTGTTTTTTAGTCTTTGTTTATACTCCTATGGAACTGTGGTATTCCAACTTTTTACTTGTTAAATATTATAGTTAGTGGTGAATTGGACCTGTGATGATTGAGTGGATCGAAATAATATCTTTACAAACATTAAAGAAAAATAATGGAAAAATAAAGAAAAAATGTATTTATTTATTTTCATTTATTTGGAAGTCAGAGAGAGACAGATAAATACATAGACAGAGACGTTCTGTTGGCTGGTTCACTCCCCCAGTACTTACAAGAAGTGGGTTAAACCAGGCCAAAATCAAGTGTTCAGGTGACAGGGACCCAATCGCTAGAGGTATCACTGTTGCCTCCCACTGGAAACATGGGCATGAAGCTGGGATGGGAAATGGAGCTGAGACTTTAACTTGATGGCTCTAATTTTACCACCACATTCAAGATATG